>NC_072378.2:143859583-144466666 GCF_028885625.2 Pongo pygmaeus | reverse complement strand
CTAAATACTACTATTTAAATTTCATTTCTTCTTATGGATTTTCCTTAAAATGGTCACATCTGTATAATTCCCGACAGAATAAGATAGGTATCATAAGAATACACATGCCAAGCTTACTCAAAGTGTACTTTTGATAGATTTGGGACATACAATATGGGGAGGGAAGGACAGAGAAGAAACAGAGGCACAAAGTTAGTTTTCAAATGTAGGCATCTGGGAGAATGGCAGTGCTGCTAGAATTATGAAAATTGAAATAGGAAACTAGTTATAGTGATAAGATGCTGAGTTCAGTTTGGAATGTTGAGTGAGAAAGTCTGGTGGGCACTGCAGGGCAAGATGTTCAGCAGGCAGTAAAAAAAAAAACCAGGTATCTTATGACTGGGGATCTTTCAGGGCTAGCGATTTGGAATCTGTATGCCTAGACGTGATTTACTATGTGCTTCCCAAGAACATAAGTGGAAAGGAGAATGAGCGAAGATAAAGGGAAATGTTTCAAGCTAAAATATTGGAAGACCACCACATTTAAGAATGGAAAAGAGAAAAGAATGATGATAAAGAAATATTTTGAGTGTTAGGAGAGCCAGGAGATATAGAATCACTGAAGCAAATGGAGGAATTACTTTCTGCTAGGGCTGGCATTATTTCTTCAATGTAGAGATAACAGCTTTGAATGGACAGATAATTTCATGTAGGATTTCCCTTAATTTCTTGATAATTGCTTTGCCTCTGCTTAGGGTTATTAGCTATTTCCTTGGGGCTACTTAGAACCCTGTCCTCCTTCCCCAAGCAAATGTATAGACAGAAAAGATTGAGAGAATAAATAAAATGTGTCTTACTCAGTTCAGGCTGCTATAACAAAAATGCCATAGACGGGGTAGCTTATAGACAATGGAAATCTATTTCCCATAGTTTTGGAGGCTGGAATTCCAAAACCAGGGTGCCAGCATGAGTGAGTTCTGGTGAGGGCCCTCTTCCAGGTTCCAGACTGCAGGATTCTCATTGTATCCTCACACGGAGGAAAGAGAGCAAGAGAGAGCTCTGAAGTCCCTATGAACGGGCACTAAGCCCACTCATGAAGATGGCATCCTCATGATCTAATTACCTCCCAAAGTCCCCCACTTCCTAATGCCATCACTTTGGGGATTAAGATTCAACATATAAATTTTTGGAGGATGCAAACATTCAGCCTGCAATGATTCTACCTAATTTTGGATTACTGATGTATGACATGAGATGCTCAGGTGTCTGGCTTGTTTTGAAGTGTTCAAACTGGTAGACCGTCAAAGGAACTAAGACCATTAAATAAAAGTAATAACAGTAATTTAAATCACGTAGCTAATTTTAAAATCCCCTGTTTCCTTTTTTAAAAAAGAGCCTTTGGGAAGAGAATATGAAGGGAGAGGCACAAATCAACCTGGTAAATGGTTCAGAACCATTTTTATGGTAAATCATTTGGAAAAGTTAAGGATGCTAAAGATTGAGCCCAGTGGCTTGTCAGTTAGAAGACGTCACTGTCGATTGCAAAGAATGGGTAAAGCAGAGTGGTGAGGAAGCCAGACTGCAAGGTGTGGATACTAAGGGGTTCCACAGTGAGTAGGGACAAGAACCAATGGTAATGGGCAGAGACATGCATTGACAAAGTTCAGTGGTGTATTAGTCAGGGTTCTCTAGAGTGACAGAACTAATAGGACAGATGTATATATAAAGAGGAGTTTATTAAGGAGTATTGACTCTCACAGTCACAAGGTGAGATCCCACAATCGGCTGTCGGCAAGCTGAGGAAAAAGGAAGCCAGTCTGAGCCCCAAAGCTGAAGAACTTGGAGTCTAATATTCAAGTGCAGGAAGCATCCAGCACGGGAGAAAGATGTAGGCCAGAAGATTAAACCAGTCTAGTCCTTCCACGTTCTTCTGCCTGCTTTTATTCTGGCAGCACTGGCAGCTGATTAGATGGTGCCCACCCAGATTGAGGGTGGGTCTGCCTCTCCCAGTCCACAGAATAAAATGTTAACCTCCTTTGGCAATGCCCTCACAGACACATCCAGGAACGATACTTTGCATCCTTCAATCCAATCAAGTTGACACTCAATATTAAACTTCAGAGGTAATAAGGGAGCACTGAACTACAAGTCAATAGTTTCAGGAAGTGGCAAAGCTGCTGGAAAATTTTATATTAATATTAATGATTATTATTTAAAGAATAATGAAGACATAAGCTTGAAAGCAGAGGCCCAAGAGTCAACAAAGTGGAAGACTCTAAAAATGCAAGTAAAATGTGACAACCAATAGTCTAATCCTGGAGAAGTTTGGGATTTTGAGCTAAAGTCACAGGGATTAGCTTTTGCAAGGAGAACCATTTTCTCAGAGAAGAAAGAAGAAAAATAAATAACGGAAAGATGCAAAAATATTTGTGAAAGCTCCAGTGGGAAGTATTTCTACTTGAAGAAGAAGGCAACTCACTCTGTTGAGAATGAGGAGGAGGAAAAGTTGAGATCTTGGATGGAAAAGTTTAGAATTGCAGAGGTAGAAAATGTAATAAAGAGATGATATGGCTTGCTGTGTCACCACCCAAATTTCATCTTGAATTGTAGCTCCCATACTCCCCGTATGTCGTGGGAGGGACCCAGTGGGAGGTAATTGAATCATAGGGGCAGGTTTTTCCCATGCTGTTCTCATGATAGTGAATAAGTCTCACAAAATCAGATGGTTTTATAAAGGGCAGTTTCCCTGCACACTTTCTCTTGCCTGCCACCATGTAAGACACGACTTTTCTCCTCCTTTGCCTCCCACCATGATTGTGAGGCCTCTCCAGCCATGTGGAGCTGTGAGTCCATTAAACCTCTTTTTCTTTTTCTTTCTTTCTTTTTTTTTTTTTTTTTGAGACAGAGTCTCACTGGTTCGCCTAAGCTGGAGTGCAATGGCATGATCTCGGCTCACTGCAACCTCTACCTCCTGAGTTCAAGCAATTCTCCTACCTCAGCCTCCCAAGTAGCTGGGATTACAGGCACCCGCCACCACGCCCAATTAATTTTTGTACTTTTAGTAGAGATGGGGTTTCACCATGTTGGCAAGGCTGGTCTTGAACTCCTGACCTCAGGTGATCCACTGGCCTAGGCCTCCCAAAGTGCTGGGATTACAGGCATGAGCCACCGCACCCGGCCTAAACCTCTTTTTTTTTAGAAATTATCCAGTCTTGGATATTTCTTCATAGCAGTATGAAAATGGACTAATACAAGAGGTGATGAAAAAGATGCTAAAAAGCTGTATGTGCTCTTCTGAAATTATATTCACAGTAGAGCCAATCAACATACTCTTTTGATGTCCCAGTAGCATGTAACAATTTGAGAAAGTAACAAAACAAGTGAATGAGGGGAGATTTCTGACTGGGAATGGAAGGAGGTCAAGGAAATGAAGAGTCATGCTTATGGCAGTGAGGAAATAAGTCCACACACGTACACACAAAACCACAGCAACAAAAACTGACCTATAGTGAGTGGAGAGGTAAGGGAAGTCAAAATGGAGGTAATGAACTAAGAAAGTAGGAAGAGGTTCTAGGGATTAAAGGTCCCAAAGACATTTTTTTAAAATAGGAAGCAAGACAGGGTGGGCAGAATAAGAGGCTGTGACAACAAAAGGGAATTCTATATCCTTGGAGTAATTTGTTCATTAAGGCGGTCCCTTACATTGGTAACTAATGAGTTCCTGGAAACGTGTTTAAAGGCAAAAAAAAAAAAAAAAAAAAGGAAAAAGAAAAAAACAACAAAACCTGTAGATGTTAGACATGATTCTCATTACTAGAAAAAAAATTTTGATTAGAAAATTTCTCATGATGGTCTCTGTAGGCCCTGGCTCCCTCAGGCTTGAGCGGCCAGGGGTGCCAGTGAGAGCTCTAGCCTGTCAGCCCTCACTCTGGAACCCAAGGCAGGGAGATGGCTGCTGGGGTCAGGCCACCCGTGTCCCAGGCACCTGGGTCGATTAAACCTAACTACCAACATCATGCCGTTGTTTAGCTGGAACAGGGTAGGGGGTGAGGATCTTCATCTTCTGCACCTACAGAGGATTTGATTATATAATTTCACCAAAGAATTGAGGCTGTGTCTGCCGGAACTAACTCCATTCCCCAACCCAGGAGAGCAGGTTCTAGGCACTGGGACATGACCCCTGAGCCTCCTTCATGGGCGCCGTCTGTGTGGAGGCAGAGGTCCAAGAACATGGTTCTTTGGCATGGGGTGGTGGGCATTGGGACCACAAGCCCCTGGCGTCTGTGCTTCTTTTGATGAGTGGCTAACAGCAACACCCATCACTCAATGGTTGGTGTCATCTCTCAGATGATGACCCAAAATGGAATTTGGTGTATGAAAGGTAGTTGCAGGTTTTGGGGCAGGGGGTGCGATGTATATTAATAAACAGTGCACAGCTGTACTGATGGTATATAACCAAAGATCTTGTTCTTGAAAGTTAAGGACTGCTGGATGTGCTAGTGACATCTGCAAATGAGGGATGTTCTGACTAGGTATATAACTAAGGGAGGCTGTACTCTCAGTCTGGGATTGGGGAATGACTTTGCTTTAATCTTCAAGCTCAAGGGCCTCACATCTTCTGTAGGTCTTTTAAGAAAGCACCCAGAGACCAAACATGGTGGCTCACGCCTGCAATCCAAGCACTTTAGGGGGCCGAGGCGGGCAGATCACCTGAGGTTAGGAGTTCAAGACCAGCCTGGCCAACATGGTGAAACCCAGTCTCTACTAAAAATACAAAAATTAGCTGGGCATGGTGGCACACGCCTGTAATCCTAGCTACTCAGGAGGCTGAGGCAGGAGACTCGCTTGAACCCGAGAGACAGAGGTTGCAGTGAGCCGAGATTACGCCACTAAACTCCAGCCCGAGTGATGGAGCGAGACTCCGTCTCAAAAAAAAAAAAAAAAAAAAAAATTGTCGGGCGTGGTGTTGGGTGCCTGTAATCCCAGCTACTCAGGAGGCTGAGGCAGGAGAATCACTTGAACCCGGGAGGTAGAGGTTGCAGTGAGTCGAGATGGCGCCATTGCACTCTAGCCTGGGTAACAAGAGTGAAACTCTGACTCAAAAAAAGAAAAAGAAAAAGAAAAAAAAACTACCCAGAGTCCCTCCTCCCCCCTTGCTCTCACTTTCTCTTCTCCAGCCTGCCATTTCTAGATCAGTCGGTCTAACTTCTTCTGCTGCGAAGTGCCCAATAGCATGGGCAAAAGAACATGGGCTCTGGGGTCAGCTTGCCTGGATAAGCACTAGAATGGTAGCTGTTATTCCTTTCATTAGAGCCATTATTTCCTTCCCTCCTCTAAATTTTGGAAAAACCGTCTATTCCTTGAAAGTTGTATGTTTCCTCCCTCTCTCACTTCCTTTATTGAATTTGTTTTTGAAAGTCTTTGAAAGTTCACTTCCTGCATGAAAGTTCACTACCTGCCTGAGGGAGAGGTAGTGAACTTGCCTTCTTTATCTAAATGTGCAATCTCCCATCCGCCTACTCCATCCAAGCCACAGCTGGACTCACATGTTGTGGGGTGGGAGTGCGCATGGGTGCAAGGTTTATTTTCTGTCTTAACAAAATATTGTTGCTTTTACAATAATACAATAACAATCAAACTTTTTCACAATTTAGTTAGAAAATTTAATGCACTTTTGTAGTTTTATTCACGTTTCTGACAGATATAAAATCTTTCTCTCTGAGGAGGCAAGGGAAAGGATGTGTCTCATTCTCCTTCTCCTTACTCCTATGATCCTTTTATTCTTCTCTGTCCTTTCCTGCTTCCACTCTCCTTTTGCTCACCCTAAAAATTTGATTTGTCCCTTTTATTACCCAAGAGGGAGAACAAAAGTAGAAGGGGGAAAATATCTTCACGATACTGGCATTTTATAAGAACTACATATTGAAAGGCTGTGACTTAAGAGGCACTACCAAGGACCTAAAAGAATTTCACTAATTCTTTTATGAATTCATTCATTCATGCAACAAATGTCCTATTATGTGCCTGGCACTATAGTAGGCACGCTCCCTTCCTCACCCTAAATAACTAAGTTGTGGATCTAAGCTTTCTGTTTAGTTCTCCTGCAACAGAAACTTAAAATAACGACTTGCATTTGATATACTCTTTTCTTCCACTTTGCAAAACATAAACAACTTCACGTATTTTATTTTATTTATTTATTTATTTTGAGATAGAGTCTCACTCTTGTTGCCCAGGCTGGAGTGCAATGGCCCGATCTCGGCACATTGCAACCTCTGCCTCCCAGGTTCAAGCGATTTTCCTGCTTCAGCCTCCCGAGTAGCGGGAATTACAGGCGCCCGCCAGCATGCCTGGCTAATTTTTTGTATTTTTAGTAGAGAAGAGGTTTTGCCATATTGGCCAGGCTGGTCTCAAACTTGCCAGCCTCAGCCTCCCAAAGTGCTGGGATTACAGATGTAAGCCACCGCGCCCAGTCTGACTTCATGTGTTTAAAATAGTTTCTTCTCTTCTCCCCCAAAGTGCAGAAAAAAGAGCTAAGGTTTAGAATCCAGGCAACTCAGGTGGGTTCAAATCCTGACTATCTGTGTGAACTTAGACAACTTAATCTACTTTTGAGTTTTCATTAGTTAATTGAGGGTATTACAACTACAGCATAGAGATGTCAAAATTCAATGAGAAAAAGAATGAAGTGCCTTGAACAAGGAAAGTTCCTTTCCTTATGTTGTTGTCTTCGTTTATACGCCCTTTGGGGACAGATTATAAACTCATTCATCTGAAGTGCAGTAGTATTAATAACCAATATAAAAACTACATACATAGTGCTAACAGAGCAAGCAAATGTGTAACCTGAACACATTTCAGTAAATTTGTTGATCTTCCAGGTATTTCATATGCAGGGCAAGTCTTCATTTGCTGTTGCATGAGCTGGGGAAATTTTGCACTGAAAATTCATTAACAGTTCTCTCATGGGGGAATTTCTTCTTCTCTTGCCCAAACAACAAGTTATGGTAACATAGTTACATATTCATATTTGTGAGATGGAACTGTGGAAAAAGCGGGTCTTTGCCAGGTGTCAGAATTGGGTTTTCGGTGAAACCATGAGCAAGTTACGTGACTCCCTGAGCCTCGGTGTTCTGAGCTATAAAACTGGCATATTGCTTACGCACGCGTTGGCATATGAATTGAGTTTAACACGTATTCTAACACCTGGCACATAACTGACAATCAGCATTATTTCCTCCTCTCCCAGGTCCACCTGGCCAGTTACAGGGAAATGATCCCTATAAACAACACCTGCTGAGTGCGCTCCGCACTATGCTAGGCCCCGTTAGCGGCTCACCTCATTTAATTCTCGCACTTAATTAATCTCATGAAGAACATTGCAGAGGCAGTTTGAGACGTGAAGGTAATGAAGCTTAAGCTTTGGGCCCCCTCACGCGCACAGATGCTTGCTAATTCCAGAATCTCATTTTATACTTCCCTTGAAGATTCGCCACCCCCACTCACAGTTGTTTCAGTTTCAAGCCCCACAACACGTGGATTCGCCCCTGGACAGGAATTATTATTATTATTATTATTAATTTCCCTCTTTTTGCAGAAGGGTAGATTAGGTTGTCTCAGACCACACCCTCCTAAGTGGAGGAGCAAGATCTGAACTGAGGCAGCCCGACCCGGAGCCCCAACTCTTAACCGCGGGCGGCGATGACAAGAGTCTCGCGAAACACAGGCAAAGTCCCCAAAGCGGGGGCGGATAATCATAGCGCAGAAGTCCCCAGGGCGGCTACCGCGGGCCGGCTGGGGTCGGAGGGGGATCGCCCCGTCGAGGCTCCCGCCCCTTCCTCCCCTTCCCCTTTTCCGCGCCGCCGAGTCGGAGCCGCGCCGCACGCCCAGCGGCCTCCCGGACCCGCCAGCCGCCCTCGGAGCTGCCCCAGTGGGCCACGGGCTCCGGACTCCAGAACTTTCCAAGCGGGGGAAACTTGGCGGCGGGTCGGTAGGAAGGGCAGGTGAGGCAGGGGCGAGCGAGAGAACCGGCTGGCAGCGGGGCGGGGAGCCGGGGGCGCGGCGTTCAGGTGGGCGCGCGGGGCGGGGGCTCCAACCCGTGCCGCAGGTGCCCACGTGCCAGGCGAGGCAGCCTGGCCGAGGCTCCTGCCTGCGTCCTGCCGGGGATGGCGGTCGGTGCTTGGGACACCGGCGGCCACCTTTGTGCGGCTTGGGGCGCGCTTCCCTTTTCTCGGTCGTCTGCAGCTCTTCGCTTCTGCGCTGGGCGGAGGGCGGGCCGGGTGACGTGGGAGCTGAACAGCCGCTACCTAGCGCCCGCCCCGCCGTCCCCTGTCCCCGCGCGGAGGCAGGTCGCCGCCTCCCGGGTCCTGTGCTCTCCGAGGCTGGGGGCGGGGCTGTCTGCGCAGACGGCGGGGTGGTCATTGCTGAACCACCCCAACGGGAGAATCTCAAGGGCCAGCTTAGCCCGTCCCCCAGAGACTGAGTTAATGGGAAGAAAGTGACCGAGTTGCGGCTGGGAGGTCCCCGCAGACTCCAGGAGAAAAGAGACCTGGGCCGTGGCGTCCCCCCGGATTGCCGGCGGCGCGCGGGATAATTTCGAGGGCAGGACTCCCCTGATAGGGGCGGGCAGGACACGCCCCGCCGCGGTGGGCGTGGGGACTTTGGCGGGTGCACAGTCGTGTTGGGTTTGTACGGCCCCTGCTGTGTCGAGGACAGCGATAGCCCTGGGGCTTCCCGAGTGTTCATGGGTCTGGGAGGGCGGTACCTGTTCATTTTATTGAAAAAGCCAAATGAAGTGACAACGATGGCAGTTATTCAAGGGTCGTGGCATTGAGCATCTGTGTGGCCAAGAAGAACATAACTCCGATGTGTTCAGGGAATAAATAATGATATGACAGGGTTTATGTTTTGTGCGTGGCTGCCTAACCCGAGGCGCCTCCCAGAAGCACCAGGAGAGCTTTTCAGAACACACCTATTGGGCCCACCTAGAGGTCCTGAATCACGTGAGGGGGTAAAGCCCTGGCGTGAGTCTTTTGGTAAAAGCTGCCCCGGGGATATGGCTGGGGACGCCTAGTTAGGCATCAGGAAGGAGAAGAACTGGGTTCCACTCATGTGACCTTAAACACATTTTCAGCCCAGTTGTATCATCTGTAAAGTGGCTCCAGAGAACTTGTAATAGAGGTGAAATAGGGTGTATGGAAGTGTGTGGAAAAGGGAGAAATTGGAATAATACAAAGCTCCGGTGCAGGTTGCAACAAATAAATTCATTCTTTGGTTCTGCCAGTGATCTTTGGGCTGAGTGAGAGGAGTGTGGCAGGATACCCTTGCCACGGGAAGGAAAGGAGGGCTGGTTTTCAGGTGATCAACTCTGTGAAAATGTTGGTGTAAATTGTAACTCAGAAAATTGTCAGCAGGATGAAAAGTGAGCCAGCTCCAGCCTGTGGAGGATGGTTTGAAAAATGCACCATTTCTGCTTCCTTTTCTCAAGAACCAACGGCTTTAGATTATTTTCCTGTAAGCAAATTAAGAGCCAGTAATCGCCAATGTGTCCTGCCCTATGGTAACCCCGGTCTGTCTGAAGGCTGCATGTTTTTCTGCTAAATGTGAATTTCTGTTCCATCATTCAACAGACATGTGTTGGGGATCTTCATGTACCGGGCATTCTTGGAATATAAAGATGAATAAATGCTGTTTTTTGCCCTAGCCCTCTCTGTTAAGTTGGGGAGACTAATGTGAAAACAGGCTGCAATATAACCCGGCTACAATGATAACTAAGGTAGAAAATGAACAAAGTGCTTCGTGGCCCAGAGAGAGGAGCAGCTCCCTAGGTTTGGGGGGAAAAGCATCCAAGGGAGGCAAAAACAGGGATGGGTAAACAGTGCCCTTCTGTACTAGCCACACATATAGTTGAGGATTCACTGTGTAGTCAAATCTGTGTTTTTGTTTTTTTGTTTTTTTTGATTTGATAACATTCTAGTGTAATTATGTGCTGATAATCTAAAAATGGAAATGACTTTGTTTCATGATGTCTTTTTTTTTTTTGAGACAGAGTCTCACTCTGTCACCCAGGCTGGAGTGCAGTGGCGTGATCTTGGCTCACTGCAACCTCTGCCTCCTGAGTTCAAGTGATTCTCCTGCCTCAGCCTCCCAAGTAGCTGGGACTACAGGCGCGTGCCACCTCACCTGGCTAAGTTTTTTTATTTTTAGTAGAGACGGGGTTTCACCGTGTTAGCCAGGATGGTCTCCATCTCATGACCTCGTGATCTGCCTGCCTTCATCTCCCATAGTTCTGGGATTATAGGCATGAGCCACCGTGCCCGGCCCATGATGTCTCTTTTTTAAGTTTGCTAAGCATTCTGTCATTTCATCTTCATAAAAGTCTCAGCTATGTCTAAAGTTAACCTAATAAAGGGATGGTTAAAAAACAAAACAAACAAAAAAGAAAAAGCTCAAAATGTGTCCTACATTCATAGTAAATATAATTGATACATTGTTTTAATTGTGTGCACTTTCAAGTTGTAGGGGTTCTCATTATGTTAATTACAGAAGGTTGGAATGACAACAGAGGAGAGGTGCACAAAAGGAAAATCGTAAGAGGAATTAAAAACAAGAAATAACTAGAAGAGGGAGATTGGGAGGAGGAAGGAACTTGATAAAATTGATGGTGGGAGGTGGGGAGTAGAAAAGGAATAAGTGAATCAAATCTGGCTGCCAACTTCTTCCTCAGGGACTTATTTTTTCATATACATTTTAATAAAACTGTATAGATTTGTAGTTTTAAAGTTATTTCAAAATATAGAGGGAGGCAGTATAGTGTAGAAGTTAAACATGGGCTAAACAAGTTTGAATAATTTACTGGCTGGTGACCTTGAACAAGGTCCTCAATTAGCTGTGTCTGCTCATTGTACAATGGGGATATAATGATATGATCTACAGGAGACTTGTGAGGATTAACAGCTACGATGTTTCAGAGGCACCTGGCTGTGAAAAGGCCACATTCAGGAGTGGCTGCTCTCTTGTTCTTATCTCACTTTATTTGATCCTGGTGGAACTTGGTAGGCTGCACAGATAGACTGTCCTTTTCCAGTTGTAGAAAGAAACTGGAATTGGAAGAGACTGACTTGCTAACGTCATATGGCTGATGGATAACTGAACTGAAATGAGAGGCTGCCTTTTGGAATTTAGTCCTGTGTGTCTCTTCTGCTCCATGCTATGGTTGGCTCTCTTCTGGCTGTTGTGACTCTCCCTGGAGTTAAAAGGAGCAAAGGCTGTAATCATGCATGTCTGTTACAACTCTTCTACTCACATTGTCACCCAGTACCTTTCCACTTCCAATTGTAAATTTCTTTGAAAATTACATTTTTCTTTCTGAGGCTTATGAGTGGAGGTCTCCTTTTGGGGGCAGAGGAGAGAAATGGTGGAAAAGCTGTAAGGAAGTCATATATGGGAGAGCTTTAGAAGGGGGAACCCCTCTAACTTCCAATAACATACTAAAATATTACTAGAGAAATAGTCAGCTTTATTGTTTAGCAACTTAACTGCTTTTTTCTGCAGCTGGTAGTTCTGGTGTCAGAAATAATATTTTCTTGCATATCCTTTCACATAGGTCTGATCTCTGAAGAGGTTGGGGAGGGGACCATGGATCTATATGGAGATGAGGGATGTGGGTCAAATTTTAATTAGAATGGTAATGGGTAATTTGGAATGGAAAAGTGTGAATAAGAATCTCTTCGCTGAAAAATAAGGACACAGGAAAGTGTAAAGAATGCTTTTGAGAATACGTCCCAGTGTTGGTTCATTTTTTTCTTAGGAAGAGGCAGATTTAATCTTCATAGATCACCTTTCTAGTTTTAGATGCACATGGTCCCTACTTTCATGTCTTTCAATTCAGCATTTTTAACCTTCTCAATCAAGTAATCAAAAAATGTATAACATACCAACCCTGTGTCTAGGATAATATTGGGTGCTATAGGTAATACATGAAGGTGGAAAGTCAACATTTAACCTAGGGAGCAATGAAGAAACCAACTAGGTGAAATAAATATAAATGCTAAATTCTGTGACACAGGCTGGCCCAGTGGCTCATGCCTGTAATCCCAGCACTTTGGGAGGCCAAGGTGGATAGATTGCTTGAGCCCAACAGTTTGAGACTAGCCTTGGCAACATGGTGAAACCGCTTCTTTATTAAAAAATACAAAACTTAGCTGGGCATGGTGGACTACGCCTGTAGTCCCAGCTACTTGAGAGGCTGAGGTGGAAGTATTGCTTGAGTCTGGGAGGTCGAGGCTGCAGTGAGCTGTGATCACACCACTGCAATTCAGCCTGGGCAACAGAGTAAGACCCAATTTCAAAAAAAAAATGGTGTGGCACAATTTCCTGAAAGGAAGGGATCAGAGGGTTCTCATAAAATTTGAGAAAGCTTTGTGGAGGAGTAAAGAGGACTTGCTCTTGCTAGAGGAGGGGACATGACCTTTCAGACCCTTGGCCACCTGGGGACAGTGAAGTGGCATTAGGAATAGAGAAACCGTAAAGGTACTAATAACCTTGAGGTTATCTCCCAAAATGGACCTCAAGGTTGATCTCTCAAAAAGGCCCCAGGTACCACAAAAGACTAAAGCAGGTTTACTTGCAGGGCAGCCTCAGGGATGGAAAATATTATTAATGGCAAGACAAAGCTTAATGCAGCCAGTGACAAGACTCCCTTAAATTCACAATAGGTGATAGATTTAGTGAGTGGCTATGATGGGTGGTAGCTATTTGCTGAATAGTTTTGCTGAATACATTTCCTAAATATATTTAAAATATCTGGGAAAGTTACAATTAGGGTTAGGGCTGTGAGTAGTATTTATCAAAACATATGTGATTCTTCCCTATTATTGAGAAGGGAGGTTACAGAGCAGGAGGTCACAGGGTCCCCAGGAAAGGGAATTGAGAGGAGGTATCTGGAGAGGACTTTGAGGCTTTGTTAACAGACACAAAGGCCCTTGAATCCTATCCAGTTGGTGGAGGAACCTTAGCAAGACCTGTAGGTCTGAGTCACATTGTAGGCCCAGAGGCCTAGGAGGAAAGAATGGCTTAAAGGGCCAGGCCTAGGGCCCTGATGCCCTGCACCATCCTGGGAAGCTGCTCCTCACATTCTACTGCTCCAGTTCCAGTCTTGGTTCAAAGGGCCCCAGGTAGAGCTCTGGCTGTGGCTTTGGGGAGTGCAAGGTGCCATAAGCCTTAGCAGCTTCCATGTCGTGTTAAGCCTGTGGGTGCATGGAACGCAGGAATGAAGGAGGCTTGGCAGCTTCCACCTATATTTCCAATGACATATCAGAAAGCCTGAGTGTACAGGCAGAAGCCTGCTGTAGGGGTGGAGCCCCTGAAGAGAAACTCTAGTAGGGCAAGGTGGAGGGGAAGTGTGGGGCTGGAGCCACCACACAGAGTACCCCCAGGGCACTGCCTAGTGGAGTTGTGGGAAGGGGGCCACCACCCTCCAGACCCCAGAATGGTAGATCCACCAGCAGCTTGCACTCTTGCCGAGAAAAGATGCAGACAGTCAACTGCAGCCTGTGAGAGTAGCTGCAGGGGCTGTACCCTGCAAAGCCACAGGGACAGAGCTTCCCAAGGCCTTGGGGGTCCTCTTCTTGCACCCATGTGTCCTGGATACAAGACATGGAGTCAAAAAAGATTATTTCAGAGCTTTAAGATTTAATGACTGCCCTGCTGGGTTTCAGACTTGCATGAAAATTACCCCTTTCTTTTGGCCAATATATCCCTTTAGAAATGGGAATGTTTACCCAATGTCTGTACCACCATTGTATTTTGGAAGTAAATAATTTGTTTTGCTTTTATAGGCCCAAAAATGGAAGGTCATGAGTCTCAGATGAGACTTAGGACTTTGGACTTGATGTTGGAATGAGTTAAGAATTTAATGGACTGTTGAGAAGAGATGATTGCACTTTGTAATGTGAGAAAGACATGAGATTTGGGGGGCCAGGGGCAGAATGATGTGGTTTGAAAATTCGTCCCTCCAAATCTCATGTTGAAATGTAATCCTCAGTGTTGGATGTGGGGCCTGGTGAGAGATGATTGGATCATGGGGACGGAGCCCTCAGGAATGCTTAGTGCCATCTTCCTGGTGATGAGTGAGCTCATGCAAGATCTGGTTGTTTAAAAAGTGTGTGGCACTGTGGCACCTCCCTCACCTTGCTCTTACTCTCATCATGTGACATGCTGGGTCCCTGTCACCTTTTGCCATGAGTAAGAGCTCCTTGAGCCCTCACCAGAAGCTGAGCATATGTCAGCACCATGCTTCTTGTACAGCCTACAGAAACATAAGCCAATCAAACCTCTTTTCTTTGTAAATTAACCAGTCTCAGTTATTCCTGTATAGTGATGCAAAGATGGCCTAGCACAAATGATATTTTGGGAATGACACCAATTTTAGCTTTAGTATAGGTGTATAAATTTGGAGTCAATCTTATTAGAGACGGTCAAGTATTCATTGGCTCAGCCTAATCTTGGTTTGAGATCTGGCTAAAGTTAAAACTGCAAAAGTAATAATAAGTTCCTTCAGACATTAATTTGCATGAGTCCATGAACCTGAGGGCTTTGGGCTGAAAGAAGAGAGAGGAAGCATGTAGAGGTGAAAAAAAAAAAGGAGAGGAATGGTGGTGTGGAAGGCATGGGATGGCATTTGTCACTTTCTCCAACAACCTTTTCTCTTTGGGCACAGCTACTTAGACTGGGCTTTTGGGGAGAGGAGCTAGAGACATGAGCTGATGAAGCTAATGGGTGTGGCATTTTCAGAGAAAGATTGAAGGGAATGTAGCATCTTTTATCAGCTTGTGGGTTTGGAATCTTTCGAGTACATTGGGAAATGGCACCGGCGCAGGGAAGGGTACGATTCTCTGGAGCACTATATGAAGTATGCAGCATGCCACAGTGGCACGGGTGCTGGCACATGCTTCCTTCTGTCACTGATGGGCCAGCCCTTGGCCAGGTATACATGTAGGGTGCCTCTGGTCAGAAGAAAGGTGATTTTTAATATATTATTCAGTACAGAGCAACATATTTATAAACAACTTGTTTAGGAGAAGTAAAAGCATTACATTTCTATCAAGCAAGGATAAATAGAATACTGCTGGTTATTACCAATTTACAATGTGCAAAGTACCATGTGCCTTGTCTTTATATAGGTCTTCTCATTGTTTAGTAAAAGTGAATGTGTCTTTGGAAGGAACTTTGGCAGTTTTTTATAAAACTATACATGCTCTTACCACATAGTCCAGTGACTGCACTACTTGGTATTTACCCAAAGTGGTTGAAAACTGAAGTCCACACAAAGACCAGTATGAGGATGTTAACAGCAGCTTTATTCATAATTTCCAAAACTTGAAAGCAACCAATATATCCTTCAGTAGGTTAATGGATTAATAAACTGTGGTTCATCCAGCCAATGGGACATTATTTAGCACTAAAAAGAAATGAGAGTCAGGCATAGTGGCTCAGCACTTTGGGAGGCTGAGGCAGGAGGATTGCTTGAGCCTGGGAGTTTGAGAGCAGCCTGGGCAACACCTGGGCAACATAAATAAAATTTAAAAAAATTAGCTTAGCATGGTGGCACACACCTGTAATCCCACCTACTTGAAAGGCTAATGTGGGAGGATTACTTGAGCCCAAGAGGTCATGGCTACAGTGAGTAGTGATTGTGCCACTGCACTCTGGCCTGGGCAGCAGCGATACCCTGTCTAAATTAAAAAAAACAAAACAAAACAAAGAGCTATCGAGCCATGAAAGGACATGGAGGAAACTTAAATGCATATTACTAAGTGAAAGAAACCAATCTGAAAAGGCTACCTACTGTATGACATTCTAGAAAAGGCAGAACTATGGAGGCAATAAAAAGATCAGTGGCTGTCAAGGGTTGGAGTGAAAGAGGGTTAACTAGACGGAGCACAGAGGAGTTTTGTTTAGAGCAGTGACACTACTCTGTATGGCACTATATTGGTAGATACATGCTGTTATAAATTTGTCCAAACACATAGAATGTATAACATCAAGGTGAGCCCGAATGTAAACCATGGACTCTGGGTGATAATGGTGTGTCAGTGTGGATTCAACAGTTGGAACAAATGTACCATCCTGGTGGGGATGCTGGTAATAGGGGAGGCTGTGCATGTGTGGGGGATGGGACACGTAAGAAGTCTCTTTCCTTCTCAGTTTTGCTGTGAACATAAAACAGCTTTGAAAAACAGGCTTTTTAAAAAAAGTGAATGTGTTAAAATATATAAGTAGCGGTTCTCAAACTGATCCCTTGGAACTCTAGATTTCTTCAGAGGTGGGGGTGGGTTGGAGAAAGGGATGAGGGGAAAGAAAAGTGAGTAATCTTTTACCATGTTTAACTTGTCTATGGTACTTCTGTCTTATATGTTGAGCTTCTGATATATCTTTATGAAAAGAGTGTATCTGCTTTCGAAAGTAAGAGCACCACTATTTTATGAGCTTTTGAAGGTTAAATTTTAGCCCAAATCACAGGGCTGTCGTGTATGTGGAACATGAATCTCTCTGTGTGTGTGAATGTAGTACCCAAAGAAAGACAGTGGCTGTGTATCGTTCATGGGGATGAGGTTCTTTCTTCCAGGCCTTGTTATCATTAATAAGGTAAATGTAGCTTTCACTTTCCTAAAGGCACCTATAGTTATGATTTATATCTCTGACAACTGCGGCTCCAGATCTGGAGATGAGCACATACATGTTTCCCTTTATTAAGCCCCAAAACTTTGCTAAGGATGAAAGTGAAGGTCAGGGTTGGGGCAGAGCAGAGATGGACCAGCACAAGGGCCATCAATGGAAGAGACTGTTGAGATGAGACTGGAGGGAGGAGAAAGAATCACAGGCTTGAGGGTAGTTGGGGGTCCTACGATAGAGGCACCCAGGGCACCAAGAAGCTAGATTTGGGGACAAAAGCAATTTAGTACAGATAAGAACCTCCATTTAAACCATAAGCCTCATCTGTATAATAAAATTCATCATGTTAAAGAATGCCAGTGTGGTTTTGTGTAACAAGCACAGCAAGTCATGGTGGGTTGTGGTTCTGGTGCTGCTTCTGTTCTTGGCTTTGTGACCTTTGAGTCCGCTTCCTTATATGTAAAATGAAAGTGTTGAACTAAGCACTCAGTGAGCTTTCTTCTCTGTCGAACACACTGTGTTTCTGGGTAAGTGTGTTTTCATGAATATCTGTGGATATGAATATCTGTGGATGTGCCTCTCCATGATCATTAGACATTTCTTTTTCAAAATATATGGCACTACTATATGTAAAGAGTATTTTTCAATAGAAAGTTCTATTTTTTTGAGCTTCAATAACACTTGGATGGAATCCTTTATTATGACGATTCATGTTGAAAAGGTGCTGGGTTAATGCATTTTCCTCATGTTTTAATTTGTACATGTCCAAACACTGACCTGTGTTAAGTACAGAATAAAATGGCATTAAATTTCTATTATTTATATGTTGCATTTCTTTTACAAATTTAAAGTTTAGGAAAGAAATAATTTTGCTAGAAATAATTTTGTAAGGAAAATAGCTCTAGTACACCTTACACATGAACACACACACACACACACACACACACACACTCTTTTTTAGTTTTTTTTTTTTCTTTTTCTTTTAAGGTCTGGGATACATGGGTACAACGTGCAGGTTTGTTACATAGGTATATGTGTGCCATGGTTTGCTGCACCTATCAACCCGTCATCTAGGTTTTAAGCCCTGCATGCATTAGGTATTTGTCTTAATGCTCTCCCTCCCCTCGCCCCCGACTTCTGACAGGCCACAGTGTGTGTTGTTGCCCTCTCTCTGTCCATGTGTTCTTATTGTTCGGCTCCCACTTATGAGTGAGAATATGCAGTTTTTGGTTTTCTGTTCCTGTATTAGTTTGCTGAGGATAATGGCTGCCAGCTTCATCCATGCCCCTGCAAGGGACATGATATCATTCCTTTTTATGGCTGCATAGTATTCTATGGTATATATGTACCACATTTTCTTTATCCAGTCCATCATTAATGGTCATTTGGGTTGGTTCCATGTCTTTGCTATTGTAAATTGTGCTGCAATAAACATACGACACACACATTGTTTTTCTTGCATAAGTAAAAAGTAAGTTTGGAAAGATATATACTAAACTTAATCTTGGCTATCTCTGAAGAATGGACTGTTGTAGGGGCTGGTAAACTTTCAGTTTTTACTTTATATACTTTGTATTGTTTGTTAAAATGAGCATATATTTTATAACTTCATGCATGTGGTTTGTTATAGAATGAGACTTTGTAATTATAAAGCACTTTATTGGATTTATAGGTACAATTGTCATTTGATATAAGTAAGTTAAGACCTAGAGTTAAATAGTGTCATCTGTTAGACCATATAGAGAAATGAATATCCCTTTCCTGATGGATTTTGAAGTTGATGGTGTTCTTCTTGGTATGTACTTTGACAGGATTCTTGTGATAATTAATATAATCAAAGACTTTCCTGCAGCTTCTTAAAGAGGCTGAGCCCAGAGATGACAAATAAGTTTCATCATATTTTATTGTAGCTGCCTAGAAGGATGTGCTGATAGGGATCTCGAGGTTATAACTATGTTCACTGGGCAAGAATACCATGATCAGTAACTGGCCTGACATAGTTACTAGAGGATGAGGAAAATAGCTGATCATTTTCCATGTATTTGCCATCCCCGAAGCCTAAACTTTTAGGTAGTAAGTTTCTTTATGAAGGTAGTATTTTCCTTTTTATCCAAATAAGTCCCATAGGGACTTATTGTCTGTACTGTCTATTATATTTAATCAAATAGTATTTTGCATAGTCATTGAATAGTTTCATGATAAATCATGTTAAGATGGCAAGCACTGGGACCTTTTGTATCCCTCATAGGTGGTAGCAAGATGTTATACTTGAATGAACTACTCAAGAATTAATGACTAATTAGGCTGGGCGTGGTGGCTCACGCCTGTAATCCCAGCAATTTGGGAGGCCATGGTGGCTGATCACCTGAGGTCAGGAGTTTCAGACCAGCCTGGCTAACATGGTGAAACGCTGTCTCCACTAAAAATACAAAAATTAGCTCGGCGTGATGGTGCATGCCTGTAATCCCAGCTACTCAAGAGACTGAGGCAGGAGAATTGCTTGAACCCAGGAGGCAAAGGTTGCAGTGAGCCAAAATTGCACCACTGCACTCCAGCCTGGGTGACAGAGTGAGACCATCTTAAAAAAAATGATTGATTCATTTATTTTGGCAATGTATGGTTGTAGCTAATAAGGATGACTCAATATGGTTGAGCATCAGCTAAAATAAATAATTTCATCCTTGTTTATCAAAACATTTACAAGTATGGTGCTAACCTGAAAAAATATAGTATCGTGATTATAATTTTTTTCTGTGACCCCCTTCAGTCTTCTCAGTTCATGATACCAAGAAAGAATTAAATGGCTTAAATGTTTAAACAAGGAGTAGTTCAATTTTTTACATTTTTGTTCTAAGAGGACACCAATGTTGCATATATCCTGGATGTGGAGAATTTAAACACATTGTTGATAGAATTTCTTTTCATAAGAACTAGTTGTTGGAAAAGGAAAAATACAGAAAATCAGTCCTTTCACAACGCCCTCCACCACATTTTTTTTCTTTTTTTGGTTTAGGAGGTGTCGAAAGAGAAAAGTGCTTAATCAACATAGTGTGAAGATGCCAGCATATTGAGTCCCCAATTATTTCAGACTGAATTTTTAAAAATCAAGCATTTGTTTGACATCCTGTTTGCAACCATATGAACAAGATATATATTCATCCATTCATTTGTTTAACAACATCTATTAAATGTCAAGCACTGTTTAGGCTCTGGGAGTAGAGTGCTAGACAAGAGATAGAGTCCCTGCCCCATGTTCATTATGGATGAGAAAAATTAGATCTCTACAAAATGTCTTGCCCAAAGTGGTAGAACTGGGGCTTGAACTAAGTATCCACATTTTAAATTCAGTGCTCTATTCTTTGTATCACACTGCCTCACATAATTCATAATTCTAGAATATAATTATTCTAAAGAATAATAATATTCTTATTGAATATCAGCAAAAATGTTATATCTGCCTTGGTTGATTGATTGATTGATTGATTGACTGATTGCTCCTTCTTTGGTGGTAGTCTTTTCCTTGCCATGTGCTCTTTTCCTTGCCATATTGAATGAAGGACATATATACTATCTGTCAGGATCACTTACATTCTTTTCTGATCTTAGGACAAATATTTGTTTTTCTGAATAGCAACCTAGGATCATGTCATTAAAAATAATATCTGAGTAAAGTAATTGGAGCAGTATTTTTCAGACTCTTAAGTTTTAATTTGGTAAAATGAAACCAGTAAAAATAAAAATAAATCTTATAGTGCATCATGAGTAGTAAGGTAAATATTGTTAGATTAAACTGTAATTCATGAATATATGTGATATGGTTTGGCTGTGTCCCCACTCAAATTTCATCTTGAATTGTAACTCCCACAATTCCCACATGTTGTGGGAGTAACCCAGTGGGAGGTGATTAAATTATGGGGGAGGGTCTTTCTTGCACTATTCTCATGATAGTGAATGAGTCTCATGAGATCTGATGGTTTTAAAAATGGGAGTTCCCCTACACAAGCTCTCTCTTGCCTGCCGCCATTCATGTAAGACGTGACTTGCTCCTCCTCGCTTTCCACCATGATTGTGAGGCCTCTCCAGCAATGTGGAACTGTAAGTCCATTAAACCTCTCTTTCTTCCCAGTCTTATCTATCATAGTTATGATATGTCTTTATCAGCAGCATGAAAGCGGACTAATACAATATGTTTGAACTTGGTTGCAACATGAAATGTTTTTCTTAGTGTTGGTTTGATAAAAACATTTGAAACATATTGGTTTAAAGGGCATCCAATAAGATATCATTTGTGAAAAAAACAGGAGTAAATGATTGTCCTTAGTTATTATTTGATTGTATGTGTGTGCCTCATGCATAGTGGGTGTTGTTTACCAAAAGGATTCAAAGCAGTAAAGTAGAATTAGTGTGAGGAAAGTACTAGGAGAAGCTATTTGGCATCTGAATATATGCCTGAATGGATCTTTTTTCATTAAGCACATACATGTTGCAGTTATTGGTTTCCCTGTGTCCTGCACTTTTGCTTATTGTGGTTTCCTGTATTGAGTGGATTCATTGTTTTCTGAAATTTATTGTAATTTAATTTTGTGATATATAGAAAACTTAGAGAAAGCACGTAATTGAGGTGATTTCCTAGACATTATCTGATAGTCTGTAGGTGTCTAGATTTTAAGTTGTTACATATTACAAACTGTTAAAGCTGATTTAGAGTTGTTACACATCATATACTGACTTATTTTAAAGCTGATTTAAGATTTTATTTTTACATTTAATTTATAAATGTTTGTCAGCAGATTTTGCCTGAAGATATTATTGGTAATAAAAGAGTAACAGATACAGTTCCCTAAGGTTTTTGGCTTTGTTTTGTTTTTGAGACAGGGTCTTGCTTTGTCACCTAGGTTGGAGTGCAGTGGCACAATTGTAGTTTACTACAGCCTGAAACTCACAGACTCAAGTGATCCTGCCACCTCAGCCTCTTGAGTAGCTGGGACAGCAGGCATGTGCCACCACACCTGATTTACTTTAAAAATTTTTTTTTTTTGTAGAAACAGGGTCTCACTATGTTTCCCAGGTTGGTCTCAAACTCCTGGCCTCAAGTGATCCCCCTGCCTTGGCCTCCCAAAGTGCTGGGATTATAGACATGAGCCACTGCACCTGACACAGAGATGTGTATAAATATCATGTGCTTATTTGCAAGGCAGGAATAAGATATTTATTCCCTAGAATAAGCCTATAATGTAATAATAGAGACATAAACATAGAGAAGAGACAGCCTTAAAAGAGTGTAGAAGAATCTTTCTCTCCTCAGACAGAAGAAAAGAGAATAACATATGAGAGATAAAAATGCCCTGAGAAGGGATCTGGGCAGGAAAGCCAAGCAAGCCCTGGTTGCTGGTATCAAAGACCTTTTGGTGGCATTGTCTTATGGACATATTTAACTTAGTTGAGTTCAACAGTCAATTTCAAGGGGGAATAAAAGAACAATAATTAGCACAGGAGGTTGCCTCTAGCATGTCACATAGTGGGTGTATTGTCCTGGAATGAGTACGTTCTGGGCAATGTGAATCTCTTATTCCCTTAGGTGGTCTTAATTTACCTCAAAACTCACCAGACACATAAATATTTTGAGTTAAACTCAGCCAGCACCCTTACTTGCTTTCATGAAAAATACCTACTCTCCTACTTCATTCAAAAAAACCGAGGCTCTAAATTGTGAATGGCTTCCCTCCCATTCACCCTTTCCCCCTTCTGCCATTTTTTGCATCTGCACCTTTCCTCCCCTCCACTTCTCCAGCTTCAAAGTATCTTAGTCCAGACCTGTCTTGTGCCCTGTTGGACCCTGCTTACTCAATTTATCCTCTCCATCATGATCAGAAGCTATGCAGCATGAAGGATAAAAACCTTGGCTTTGGAGCCACCTTCTAAAAGTATGTCACACAGTTATCAAACCTCCATGTGTCTCAGTTTTTTATTTGAAAAATGGGACTAATAATAGAGTGACATAATTAGGCTTTGTGTCCCCACCCAAATCTCATCTTGAAATTGTAATCCCCATAATCCCTACATGTCTAGGGAGAGACCTGGTGGGAGGCAATTAGATCATGGGTCCAGTTTTCCCCATGCTGTTCTCATGGTAGTGAGTGAGTTCTCACAAGATCTGATGGTTTTATAAGAGGCTCTTTCCCCTTCACTCCTCACTCTTCTCCTGCTTCCATGTGAGAAGGTCCAAGCTTGCTTCCTGTTTGCTTTCCACCATGATTGTAAGTTTCCTGATGCCTCCCTAGCCATGCAGAACTGTGAGTCAATTAAATCTCTTTCCTTTATAAATTACCCATCTGAGGTATTTCTTTATAGCAAAGTGAAAACTGACTAATACAGTTAATTGATACCAAGGTAGTAGGGTACTGCTATAAAGATAATTAAAAGTGAGGAAGCAACTTTGGAACTGGGTAACCGGCAGAGGTTGGAACAGATTGGAGGGCCCAGAAGAAGACAGGAAGATGTGGGAAAGTCTGGAACTTTCTAGAGACATGTTGAATGGTTTTGACCAAAATGCAGATTATGATATGGACAATGAAGTACAGGCTGAGGTGGTCTCAGATGAAGATAAGGAAAGTCTTGGGAAGTGGAACAAAGGTCACATTTGCTATGCTTTAGCAAAGAGACTGGTGGCATTTTGCCCCTGCCCTAGAAATCTGTGTAACTTTGAACTTGAGAGAGATTATTTAGGGTAACTGGCAAAAGAAATTTCTAAGGAGCAAAGCATTCAAGAGGTGACTTGGTTGATTTTGAAAGCATTCAATCTTATGCATTCACAAAGAGATGGTTTGAAATTGGAATTTGGATTTAAAAGGGAAGCAGAGCATAAAAGTTTGGAAAATTTGCATCCCGACCTTGTAGTAGAAAAGAAAAACCTATTTTCTTAAGGAGGAATTCAAGCCGGCTGCAGAAATTTGCATGAGTAATGAGGGGCCACATATTCATAGCCAAGATGATGGGGAAAACGTTTCAGGGCATGTTAGAGATCTTCTTGGCAGCCCCTCCCATAACAGACCTGGAGGCCTAGTAGGAAAAAATGGTTTCATGGGCCTGGCTTACAGCCCTGATGCTGCTCTGTGTAGCCTCAGGACTTGGCACCCCGTGTCCCAGCCATAGCTAAAAGGGGCCAACATACGGCTCAAGCCATTGCCTCAGAGACTGCAAGCCGTAAGCCTTGGAGGCTTCCATATAGTGTTGGGTCTGAGGGTGCACAGAAGTCAAGAATCAGGGTTTGGGAACCTCTGCTTAGATTTCAAAGGATGTATGGAAATGCCTGAATGTCCAGGCAGAAGTCTGCTGCAGGGGTGGAGCTCTCATGGAGAACCTCTGCTAGCGTAGTCCAGGAGGAAAATGAGGGGTTGGAGCCCCCACACAGAGTCCCCACTGGGGCACTGCCTAGTGGAGCTGTGAGAAGAGGGCCACTGTCCTCTAGATCCCAGAATGCTAGATCCACTGACAGCTTGCACTGTGCACCTGGAAAAGCCACCAACACCCAATGCCAGCCCATGCAAGCAGCCAAGAAGGAGGCTGTACCCTGCAAAGCCACAGGGGCAGAGCTGCCCAAGACCGTGGGAGCCCACTTCTTGCATCAGCATACCCTGATGTGAGACATGGAATCAAAGGAGATTATGTTGGAGCTTTAAGATTTAATGACTGTCCCCTTGGATTTTGGACTTGCATGGAGCCTGTAGCCCTTTTGTTTTGACCAATTTCTCCCATTTGGAATGGGAGCATTTATCTAATGCTTGTACCCTCATTGTATCTGGGAAGTAGCTAACTTGGTTTTGATTTTACAGGCTCTTAGGAGGAAGGGAGTTGCCTTGTCTCAGAAGAGACTTTGGACTTGGACTTTTGAGTTAATGCTGAAATGAGAAGACTTTGGGGAACTGCTGGGAAGGGCTGATTGGTTTTGAAATGTGAGGACATGAGATTTGGGGGTGTCAGGGGCAGAATGATATGGTTAGACTTTGTGTTCCCACCCAAATCTCATCTTGAATTGTAATCTCCGTAATCCTCACAATCCCCACATGTTGAGGGTGAGACCTGGTGTGGGGTGATTGGATCATGGGGGTGGTTTTCCCCATGCTGTTCTTGTGATAGTGAGTGAATTCCCAAGATATCTGATGGTTTTATAAGGCAATTTTCCCTGCTCTTGCTCTCATTTTTCTCATGCCACGTAAGCCATGCCTCTTCCCCTTCTGCCATGATTGTAAGTTTCCTGAGGCCTCCCAGCCATGTGGAACTGTGAGTCAATTAAACATCTTTTCTTTAAAAATTACCCCATCTTGGGCAGATTTTTATAGCAATGTGAGAATGAACTAATAAATAGAGCTTACCTTATAATGTTGAGAGGATGCCATGAGTTAAGGTAGGTAAAGAGTTGGAATAGTTGTCCATTCCAAGGTGGCCAAATAGGAACAGCTGCAGTCTGCAGCTCCCAGTGTGATCGATGCAGAAGACAGGTGATTTCTGCATTTCCAACCAAGGTACCTGGTTCATCTCATTGGGACTGGTTGGACAGTGGGTGCAGCCCATGGAGGGCAAGCTGAAGCAGGGCGGGGTGTTGCCTCACCCAGGAAGTGCAAGGGGTTGGGGGATTTGCCTTTCCTAGCCAAGGGAAGCTGTGACAGACTGCACCTGGAAAATCGGGACATTGCCACCCAAATACTGCGCTTTTCCAATGGTCTTAGCAAACGGCACACCAGGAGATTATATCCTGCTCCTGGCTCAGCGGGTCCCATGCCCACAGAGCCTTGCTCACTGCTAGCGCAGCAGTCTGAGATCGAACTGTGAGGTGGCAGCCTGGCTGGGGGAGGGGTGCCCGCTATTGCCGAGGCTTGAGTAGGTAAACAAAGTGTCCAGGAAGCTCGAACTGGGTGGACCCCACCCGCAGCTCAATGAGGCCTGCCTGCCTCTGTAGACTCCACCTTTGGGGGCAGGGCATAGCTGAACAAAAGGCAGCAGAAACATCTGCAGACTTAAATGTCCCTGTCTGACAGCTCTGAAGAGAGCAGTGGTTCTCCCAGCACGATGTTTGAGCTCTGAGAACAGACATACTGCCTCCTCAAGTGGGTCCCTGACCCCCGTGTAGCCTAACTGGGAGACACCTCCCAGTAGGGGCCAACTAACACCTCATTTAGCCAGGTGCCCCTCTGAGACGAAGCTTCCAGAGGAAGGATCAACCAGCAATATTTGCTCTTCTGCAGCCTCTGCTGGTGACACCCAGGCAAACAGGGTCTGGAGTAGACCTCCAGCAAACTCCAACAGACCTGCAGCTGAGAGATCTGACTGTTAGAAGGAAAACTAACAAACAGAAAGGAATAGCATCAACATCAACAAAAAGGACATCCACACCAAAACCCCATCTGTAGGTCACCATCATCAAAGGCCAAAGGCAGATAAAACCACAAAGATGGGGAGAAACCAGAGCAGAAAAGCTGAAAATTCTAAAAACCAGAGCACCTTTTCTCCTCGAAAGGATCACAGCTCCTTGCCAGCAACAGAACAAAGCTGGATGGAGAATGACTTTGACGAGTTGACAGGAGTAGGCTTCAGAAGGTCGGTAATAACAAACTTCTCCGAGCTAAAGGAGGATGTTCGAACCCATTGCAAGGAAGCCAGAAACCTTGAAAAAAGATTAGGTGAATGGCTCACTAGAACAAACAGTGTAGAGAAGAACTTAAATGACCTGATGGAGCTGAAAACCATGGCACAAGAACTATGTGATGCGTGCACAAGCTTCAGTAGCCAATGCAATCAAGTGGAAGAAAGGGTATCAGTGATTGAAGATCAAATTAATGAAATGAAGTGAGAAGAGAAGTTTAGAGAAAAAAGAGTAAAAAGAAATGAACAAAGCCTCCAAGAAATATGGGACTATGTGAAAAGACCAAATCTGTGTTTGGTGTACCTGAAAGTGATGGGGAGAATGGAACCAAGCTGGAAAACACTCTTCAGGATATTATCCAAGAGAACTTCCCCAACCTAGCAAGGCAGGCCAACATTCAAATTCAGGAAATACAGAGAACACCACAAAGATACTCCTTGAGAAGAGCAACTCCAAGACACATAACTGTCAGATTCATCAAGGTTGAAATGAAGGAAAAAATGTTAAGGGCAGCCAGAGAGAAAGGTTGGGTTACCCACAAAGGAAAGCCCATCAGACAAACAGTGGATCTCTCGCCAGAAACTGTACAAGCCAGAAGAGAGTGGGGGCCAATATTCAACATTCTCAAAGAAAAGAATTTTCAACCCAGAATTTCATATCCAGCCAAACTAAGCTTCTTCATAAGTGAAGGAGAAATAAAATCCTTTACAAACAAGCAAATGCTGAGAGATTTTTGTCACCACCAGGCCTGCCTTACAAGAGCTCCTGAAGGAAGCACTAAACATGGAAAGGAACAACCAGTACCAGCCACTGCAAAAACATGCCAAATTGTAAAGACCATCGATACTAGGAAGAAACTGCATCAATTAACAGGCAAAACAACCAGCTAACATCATAATGACAGGATCAAATTCACGCATAACAATATTAACCTTAAATGTAAATGGGCTAAATGCTCCAATTAAAAGACACAGACTGGCAAATTGGATTAAGAGTCTAGACCCATCAGTGTACTGTATTCAGGAGACCCATCTCACGTGCAGAGACACACATAGGCTCAAAATAAAGGAATGGAGGAAGATCTATCAAGCAAATGGAAAGAAAAAAAAAAAAAAAAAAAAAGCAGGGGTTGCAATCCTAGTTTCTGATAAAACAGAATTTAAACCAACAAAGATCAAAAGAGACAAAGAAGGCCATTACATAATGATAAACAGATCAATTCAACAAGAAGAGCTAACTATCCTAAATATAGATATGCATCCAATACAGGAGCACCCAGATTCATAAAACAATCCTTAGAGACCTACAAAGAGACTTAGACTCCCACACAATAATGATGGGAGACTTTAACACCCCACTGTCAATATTAGACAGATCGAGACAGAAGGTTAACAAGGATATCCAGGACTTGGACTCAGCTCTGCACCAAGCGGACCTAATAGACATCTACAGAACTCTCCACCACAAATCAACAGAATATACATTCTTCTCAGCACCACATTGCATTTATTCCAAAGTTGACCACATAGTTGGAAGTAAAACACTCCTCAGCAAATGTAAAAGGACAGAAATCACAACAAACTGTCTCTCAGACCACAGTGCAATCAAATTAGAACTCAGGATTAAGAAACTCACTCAAAACTACACAACTACATGGAAACTGAACAACCTGCTCCTGAATGACTACTGGGTGAATAACGAAATGAAGGCAGAAATAAAGATGTTCTTTGAAACCAATGAGAACAAAGACAGAATGTACCAGAATCTCTGGGACACATTTAAAGCAGTGTGTAGAGGGAAATTTATAGCACTAAATGCCCACAAGACAAAGCAGGAAAGATCTAAAATTGACACCCTAACATCACAATTAAAAGAATTAGAGAAGCAAGAGCAAACAAATTCAAAAGCTAGCAGAAGGCAAGAAATAACTAAGAACAGAGCAGAACTGAAGGAGATAGAGACACAAAAAACCCTTCAAAAAATCAGTGAATCCAGGAGCTGGTTTTTGAAAAGATCGACAAAATTGATAGACCACTAGCAAGGCTAATAAAGAAGAAAAGAGAGAAGAATCAAATAGACACAATAAAAAATGATAAAGGGGATATCACCACCAATCCCACAGAAATACAAACTTCTATCAGAGAATACTATAACCACCTCTACGCAAATAAACTAGAAAACCTAGAAGAAATGGATAAATTCCTGGACACATACACCCTGCCAAGGCTAAACCAGGAAGAAGTTGAATCCCTGAATAGACCAATAACAGGCTCTGAAATTGAGGCAATAATTAATAGCTTACCAACCAAAAAAAGTCCAGGACCAGATGGATTCACAGCCAAATTCTACCAGAGGTACAAAGAGGAGCTGGTACCAGTCCTTCTGAAACAATTCCAATCAATAGAAAAAGAGGGAATCCTCCCTAACTCATTTTATGAGGCCAGCATCATCCTGATACCAAAGCCTAGCAGAGACACAACAAAAAAAAGAGAATTTTAGACAAATATCCCTGATGAACATCGATGCGAAAATCCTCAATAAAATACTGGCAAACCAAATCCAGCAGCACATCAGAAAGCTTATCCACTAAGATCAAATTGGTTTCATCCCTGGGATGCAAGGCTGATTCAACATATGCAAATCGATAAACATAATCCATCACATAAACAGAACCAAAGACGAAAACCACATGATTATCTCAATAGATGCAGAAAAGGCCTTTGACAAAATTCAACAGCCCTTCATGCTAAAAACTCTCAGTAAACTAGGTATTGATGGGACATATCTCAAAATAATAAGAGCTATTTATGACAAACCCACAGCCAATATCATACTGAATGGGCAAAAACTGGAAGCATTCCCTTTGAAAACTGGCACAAGACAGGGATGCCCTCTCTCACCACTCCTATTCAACATAGTGTTGGAAGTTCTGGCCAGGGCAATCAGGCAAGAGAAAGAAATAAAGGGTATTCAATTAGGAAGAGAGGAAGTCAAATTGTCCCTGTTTGCAGATGATATGATTGTATATTTAGAAAACCCCATTGTCTCAGCCCCAGATCTCCTTCAGCTGATAAGCAACTTCAGCAAAGTCTTAGGATACAAAATCAATGTGGAAAAATCACAAGCATTCCTATACACCAATAACAGACAAACAGAGAGCCAAATCATGAGTGAACTCCCATTCACAATTGCTACAAAAAGAATAAAATACCTAGGAATCCAACTTGCAAGGGATGTGAAGGACCTCTTCAAGGAGAACTATAAACCACTGCTCAACAAAACAAAAGAGAACACAAACAAATAGAAGAACATTCCATGCTCATGGGTAGGAAGAATCAATATCACGAAAATGGCCATACTGTCCAAGGTAATTTATAGATTCAATGCCATCCCCATCAAGCTACCAATGACTTTCTTCACAGAATTGGAAAAAACCACTTTAAAGTTCATATGGAACCAAAAAAGAGCTTGCATTGCCAAGACAATCCTAAGCAAAAAGAACAAAGCTGGAGCCATCACACTACCTGACTTCAAACTATACTACAAGGCTACAGTAACCAAAACAGCATGGTACTGGTACCAAAACAGATATATAAACCAATGGAACAGAACAGAGGCCTCAGAAATAACAGCCCACATCTACAACCATCTGGTCTTTGACAAACCTGACAAAAACAAGAAATGGGGAAAGGATTCCCTATTTAATAAATGGTGCTGGGAAAACTGGCTAGCCATATGGAGAAAGCTGAAACTGGATCCCTTCCTTACACCTTATGCAAAAATCAATTCAAGATGGATTAAAGACTTAAATGTTAGACCTAAAACCATAAAAACCCTAGAAGAAAACCTAGGCAGTACCATTCAGGACGTAGGATGGGCAAGGACTTCATGACTAAAACACCAAAAGCAATGGCAACAAAAGCCAAAATAGACAAATGGGATCTAATTAAACTAAAGAGGTTCTGCACAGCAAAAGAAACTACCATCAGAGTGAACAGGCAACCTACAGAATGGGAGAAAATTTTTGCAATCTACCCATCTGCCAAAGGGCTAACATCCAGAATCTACAAAGAACTCAAACAAATTTACAAGGAAAAAACAACCCCATCAAAAAGTGGGCAAAGGATATGAACAGACACTTCTCAAAAGAAGACATTTATGCAGCCAACAGACACATGAAAAAATGCTCATCATCACTGGTCATCAGAGAAATGCAAATCAAAACCACAATGAGATACCATCTCACACCAGTTAGAATGGCGATCATTAAAAAGTCAGGAACAGGTGCTGGAGAGGATGTGGAGAAATAGGAACGCTTTCACGCTGTTGTTGGGAATGTAAACTAGTTCAACCATTGTGGAAGACAGTGTGGCAATTCCTCAAGGATCTAGAACTAGAAATACCATTTGACCCAGTGATCTCATTACTGGGTATATACCCAAAGGATTATAAATCATGCTACTATAAAGACACATGCAGATGTATGTTTATTGCAGCACTATTCACAATAGCAAAGACTTGGAACCAAGCCAGATGTCCAACAATGATAGACTGGATTAAGAAAATATGGCACATATACACCATGGAATACTATGCAGCCATAAAAAAGGATGAGTTCATGTCCTTTTTAGGGACATGGGTGAAGCTGGAAACCATCATTCTGAGCAAATTATCACAGGGACAAAAAACCAAACACCGCATGTTCTCACTCATAGGTGGGAATTGAACAATGAGAACACTTGGACACAGGGTGGGGAACATCATACACTGGGGCCTGTTGTGGGGTGGGGGCATGGAGGAGGGATAGCATTAGGGGAAATACCTAATGTAAATGATGAGTTAATAGGTGCAGCAAACCAACATGGCACATGTATACATATGTAACAAACCTGCATGTTGTGCACATGTACCCTAGAACTTAAAGTATATATATATATAAAAAGTTGGAATAGTATCTGCCACAAGCTCTCAATAAATATTAGCTTTTACTATTCCTATTACTATGGCTACTACTACTGTTAACTTGCTACTCTCCATTGGTCTTCACCCCTCAGCTCATATGTCTGCAAAACATTTCCTGTTCTGGAAAAGAATAAAGCCAAACTGTCTCTTGACCACAGATCCCTTTCTGACTACTATATTCTCTCTGTTTCCCACCTAAGGGTTTTAAAGATTATTCAAGGTTGGCTATCTTTACTTCTTCATCTCCTATTAGTTTGTTTTTTTGTTTTGTTTGTTTTTGTTTTTGTTTTTATTTTTGTTTTTGAGACAGAGTCTCAGTCTGTCACCTGAGCTGGAGTGCAGTGGTCTGATCTCAGCTCACTGCAACCTCCACCTCCCAGGTTCAAGCAATTCTCCTGTCTCAGCCTCCCAAGTAGCTGGGATTACAGGCATGTGCCACCACAGAAATTTTTTTGTATTTTTAGCGGAGACAGGTTTTTGCCATGTTGGCCAGACTGGTCTTGAACTCCTGGCCTCAAGTGATCTGACTGCCTTGGCCTCCCAAAGTGCTGGGATTACAGGTGTGAGCCACTGTGTCAGGCTACCTCCTAGTAGCTTTTATTTTTTTTTAGACATTGTTTTCTTTATTTTTATATTTATTTATTTTTTGAGACTGAGTCTCCCTCTGTCACCCAGGCTAGAGTGTAGTGGTGTGATCTTGGCTCACCACAACCTCTGCCTCTCAGGTTCAAATGATTTGCCTGCCTCAGCCTCCTGAGTAGCTGGGATTACAAGCATGTGCCACCATGCCCAGCTAATTTTTGTTTTTTGAATAGAGCCAGGATTTCACTATATTGCCCAGGCTAGTCTTGAACTCCCGGGTTTAAGCGATCCACCTGCCTCAGCCTCCCAAAGTGCTGGGATTACAGGTGTGAGCCACCGTGCCTGGCCTAGACCTTGTTTTAAGTAAGATATTGACTAGCTAAAACATTACTAAAATATTTTCTATTTTGAGTACTTTGATTATGTATTTACTACTTACCATGAACTTTGGAGTTCCCTGTAGGTCCCTCCCTAAGCCCTTCCTTCTTTTTTTCTCATTAAATATTATCACTGTGCAGTATTTTTATATTAATCATTTTCTAACCTTGTTCATCATTTTCCCTAACATTTGTATATGTTTAGTTTTGCTTGTTGTTGGATGTTGTACATTGAATTATATGATATAAATTATCTGGAGGCTTGCCTTTTGAACCTAACCATAATTTCATCCATTTTTATTGGCATAAGGAATGCCATTATGTGCCACAATTTATTAATTTTCTTGTTGATAGACCTTTTGGCCTTTTGCTACTACAAAGAGATTTGCTGTGAACATTCTTGCACATATATCTTGGTGTACATATGCATAAATGTGTCTGGGATTTATACCCAGGAATGGAATTTCTGTAGCATTTAGTATATACCCCTTTGTATTCACTGACTATTACAAATTATTGATCAAAGTGGTTGTGCTATTTAATACCCCTATCAGAAGTGTAAATCTCTTCTTGTCAACCTTTTCATTTTTGGGGTGTAAAATGGCATGTGATATTTTATTTGATTTTATTTTTGAGAAACAGTCTCACTCTGTCATCCAGGCTGGAGTGAAGTGGCACGATCTTGGCTCACTGCAACCTCCACCTCCCAGGTTCAAGCGGTTCTCATGTCTCAGCCTCTTGAGTAGCTGGGATTACAAGCGTGTGCCAACATGCCCAGCTAATTTTTGTATTTTTTTGTAGAGATGGGGTTTTGCCATGTTGGCCAGACTGGTTTCAAACTTTGGGCCTCTAATGATCCACCCACTTTTGCCTCCCAAACTGTTGAGATTACAGGTGTGAGCCACTGCATCTGGCCAGCATGTGATATTTTAAAATTTCTGATGACTAATGAAGTCAACCATCTTTTCATTTGTTTCTGAGCCATTTCTGTTTATTCTTCAGTAAAACACCTGTTTATATGCCTTGCCCATTTTTCTTTTGGATTGTCTCTTCCTTATTTATTTGTAATAACTTTTTATAATTCTGGAATAGCAAACCTATCTCCAAAATTTGTGGCTTGTATTTTCACTTTATGTCTTTCCCCTATCCCTGAGCTACTTTTGATATTTATTTTCTATATCACTGGCTCTCAGCAATTTGTGTCTTGGCGTGGTTTTCTTTTCTTTTTGTAAAAAACAACTTACTGAGATATAGTTCACATATCATACAATTCACCCATTTAAAATGGCTTTTAGTATATTCATAGAGTTGTGCATTTTCCACCATAATCAAGTTTATGACTTTTTCATTTAGTCATCATCCCCACTCCTTTCATCACTTTTAGCCCTAGGCAGTCACTAATCTACTTTCTGTCTCTAGATTTGCCTACTCTGGGCATTTCATATAAATGGGATCATATAATACGTGGTTCTTTGTGATTGATTTCTTCACACAGTATAATGTTTTCAAAGGCCACCCATGTTGTAGCATGTATCAGTACTTCATTTCTTTTTATTTCCAAATATATTTCTTTGTATGGATATGTCATTTTATTTATCCATTCGTTGAAAAAAAACTATTCTTTCCCCATTGAATTGTCTTGGCATCCTTGTAAGAAATCTACTGTGTACAGACATATGGGTTTATTTATGGGTGCTTGATTCTGTTCATTGATCTATAGCTAGCCTTAATGCCAGTACCTCATCATCTTGATTACTGTAGCTTTGTAGTAAGTTTTGAAATTAGGAAGCGTGACCCCTTAACTTTGTTCTACTCTTTCAAGATTTTTTGGTAATTCTGGTTCCCTTGAATTTTCATATGAATTTTAGGAACAGCTTGTCAGTTTCTACAAAGAAATTAACCAAAATCTTGATAGGGCAACCTTATGTAGTGAAGAAGCCTCACAAGTTCAAACAAACAAACAATAAGTAGGTAAGTTTCAGTCATATTACCGTCTTAACACATGTAGCTTTATTTTTTGTGCTTTGGGGTTTATTAAGATTCATAGATCTGTGGGCTTATCACTTTCATCAGATGTGTAGCATTTTCAGCCATTATTTTGTCAAATGCTATTACTATCCTCCATCTGAGACTCCAACTACTATCTGTTAGACAACTTGATATTGTTCCCACAGATCTCAGAGACTTTGCTCATTTTTTTCAATTATTTTTCTCTTTGCATAGGTGGGAGTTAGTTCATTTTAGTATTACCATTTATTGGCGACAAGCACTAACTTTTACTTACATTCTAAGGGGGGAAATTGAATCAAATGAATCAAAGTGAAACTGAACAATGAATCAAAGCAGTACTAAGTCTCAAGAGTACTGTGCTTTTCATTGCAGAACCTTATTGTGTACATTTCTATGTACAATAGCACAACATCAAAAGCAGTAGTTTGGGTTTGGGTTTTTTTTTTGTGAAAGTGACTTTATTTTATAAACAAAGACAGTAAATATCTAAGAAAATATAGAAATTAAAAACATAGTTCATAATGTTGATATGCATTGTATTCCTTGAAAGAAATGAAACTGTCACCATCATGATCATTTTTCTTTAAAATATCTTCTAAAACTGCTTTGTTTTTGTTTTTTTTAGAAATGGAGTCTTGCTCTGTCACCCAGGCTCGAGTGCAGTGGCACAATCATATGATAGCTCACTGCAGTCTCGAACTCCTGGGCTCAAGCAATCCTCCCATCTCAGCCTCCTAAGTAGCTGGGACTACAGGTGCACACTGCCACACCCAGCTAATTTTTTTTTTTTTTTTTTTTTGGTAGAGATGGGGCTTTGCTGTGTTGCCCAGGCTGGTCTGGAATTCCTGGGCTCAAGTTATTGTCCCACCTTGGCCTCCCAAAATGTTGGGATTACAGATGTGAGCCACTGTGCTTGGCCTAAAACTGCATTCTGATATGACTTGTCACATGGCTTCTCATCTTTTTAAAACTTCTCTTTTAGGTAGTGATTAGCTCTGTTTTAGAGAGTTGTCTGTCATGGTGTCTTTCTGTTTAAATGGTTCAGTGGTCCTCTGGTCACAGCATAAAGTTCAGTCTCAAAAATCAGTGTTGTATCAGGTGGAATCTTGCCTTTACATGTGTCCTTAATTAAAGCACTAAAATATCACATGCTTTTAAAGACTTGCAGGCGTGCTCTGTGACAAGAGGCAAGCAGACTGTGCAAAGGAAAGATTTAAGATACTACCTTTAGTTTTCCTTTCCATGTGCAAATGAAGGTGGTATAATCACTTTCTGCCTCTCTCCAGGGCATATAATTCATCACAGCAATGTCTGGTCCTTTTATGATTTGCCCAACACCAAGAACAAACCATTAGGGGATGGCCTTCATTTTATGCCAGAGTATTTCAAACCTGTTTAGTCAAATAGTCTCATAATGGGCATTTAGCAGGTCTCCCTTCTTGCTTGTCTTAGAGCCGTTTTCTGGAAGTTGCACAACTTCTGTTCTTAGTTTCACTTTTTCCATTCTTTCCTCTTTCTTTTGTCCCTGAGTAGTGAAGAAGCCTCACAAGTTAAAACAAACAAACAAACAAACAAACAAAACAAAAAGCTATTCTGAATAAGAAACACATGTTCCTAGAGTTGGCCCCTAGATGTCTACCACGCTCTTTCCAGCATGTCACTTGCACCCGGTAGCAGCCCCAGGACTGGAGTCCTGTCACGCGGCAGGAATTGTCCTATGTCACAAAGTGCTGAGAGTGGGGAGTTGTATAGCGGGTGCCCTTGTCTGGGCAGGCTCGGCTGTGGAATTTTTGCCCATTTGATGTGGAGCATGTGCCCCTTTGGTACTGGGCATGTGGGCTGGCTGTCCTCAGTCACTAAGACTGAAGCATTGCACACTTGCACCACTTCTCCTCACAAAGTGTGTGTATTTCACAGCTGATTTCCTCAGGATTTTGTTATAAGGCTTGTGGTTCCTAAAATGAAACTGGCAAAGATGAAATAGCTTAAATGTACTGTTCTTAGAGGAAGTGGTTGTCATTTCTGGGCATAAAAGACTTCTCCTCAGGCCCCTAAGCATTAGTGAGCATTGGAAGGAGTCATTCTGGAGGCAGAGCATGAAAGTCGGCTTGTAGCTGCCCTCTGGGTCCATCTGGGGTGTCCTTGAAGCACTTTCTTGGGGTTGGAGTCCTGCATTGAGGGTTTCCAGGCTAAGCCACACATAATCAGATGGCCATCCAAGCACAATAAAACCCAGAAATGCCCCCGCTCCTCCACCGCCTTAAAGAAGTTTCTCACCAGTCCACTCCAGTGATCCCTGAACTGCGTTTCTTTGCCCCACCAGGTGGCTACCTTTGATTTGAGGGCCTCTAGTAGTGCCAGAAATGTTCTTGACATTGTCATTTTTCTCATCAACCATATGAGATCAGTAATGATCTACATGACACCTATAAAAAAATGAGGTATCATATCTAGAGGCAAAAAGAAGAAAAAACAAGAAAATGAGGTAATTTGAGTATTGGGCATTTTGTTCTAGTCTTACCGCTCATAGCAACAGGGATTTGACACAAAGCCTCTTGCCCCCTGTGATGGTTAATATTGAATGTCAACTTGATTAGATTGAAGAATGCAAAGTATTGTTCCTGGGCATGTCTGTCAGAGTATTGCCAAAGACGATTAACATTTGAGTCAGTGGACTGTGAGAGGAGACCCACCCTCAGTCTGGTTGGGCACCATCTAATCAGCTGCCAGCATGGCTAGAATAAAGCAGGCAGGAGGAGATGGAAGAGCAGATTTGCTGAGTCTTCCGGGCTTCATCTTTCTCCCATGCTAGATGCTTGCTGCCCTTGAACATCAGACTCCAAGTACTTCAGCATTTGGACTCTTGGACTTACACCAGTGGTTTTCCATGGGCTTTCAGGCCTTTGGCCATAGACTGAAGGCTGCACTGTGAGCTTCCCTATTTTTGAGTTTTTGGTGCTTGGATTGATCTACCACTGGCTTCCTTGCTCCTCAGCTTGCAGGAGGCCTATTGTGTGACTTTACCTTGTGATTGTGTGAGTCAATTCTCCTTAATAAACTCCCTGTCATATATACATCTATCCTGTTAGTTATGTGCCTCTAGATAACCCTAATATACCCCCAACCCCCTGAAACATTCTAGTATGAAAAACTTTGAAATGTATAGGAAAGTTGAATTTTACAGTGAATGCCCTTATACCTACCACTAGATTCTATCATTAACATTTAACTGTTCTCAATGTATTACATACCCATCCATCAATTTACCTTATTTCCAAGATAATACTCAAAGACTTTTGTCCAAACCTGAAAGCCTTCAGCTATAGTCCTAGATCAGGCTCTGGGAGGAGTATTAGTCTACTCAGTGATGTTAAACAAAGCTGATGCATTGGGCCTGGTTCATCTACTTTGCTTAAAGCTTGCAAAACTCCACAAATCTGAAAATTACTGTCAGCTATGTAAGATGACAGTCACCTCCAAGGAGGATTTTTTTCAATCTTAAAAGCTAGGGGGAAAACCTGATTTTTAGAATAAAATAAACTCCAAAGTTAAGTTCCATGTTTGATATTGTAGATGAAATTTTGGCTGTCCAAGGTTCATTATTGCTATTATAAAATTGACAATTCCTCGGGGCCCCCCACTTTTCTTTTCTGGAGGACTGAATTAGCTGCACACTTCCATTCTAGCAGATAATTTATTGAACCCCCTGAATGGGAGGAGGATACAAAGGAAACAAATAAGTGTTTTATTTTCTCGAAGAGAAATAAACACTAAACGGACTTGAGGCTTACTTAGTTAACAGGAAAACTGGAGAGGCTTAAGTCACTGTCCTTGAGATGAGTGTGCAGTGAGCCCCGTCTTCCAGTCAGCCTGGGGGCTGTGTGCCCAGCAGCCTGAGTCAGCAATCTGGGGCCTAGAGGCTTCGGTCCAGAGGGTGTGGTGTGGTCTGGGGGTCGTCAGCCTGAGCCTTGGCAGCTGGAGAAAGATGGAAGAGCCCTGGAATGAGGCACCCCAGGACGGAGGCTGGGGTTCACTAAGCTGGGGCACCCCCTCCTCCAACAACATGGTTTTACACGTAAACACAGGTCATTCTTTTCAGCCCTGCATGGAGATGTGATTAACAGTATAAAACACTCCAGGAAAATTGAAGTCTGCAGTTTTATATGTACTACATGGAGACCATGTCTGTAGTGTAGTAAAAGCATCCATGTGGTTTTGATTTTGCATAGTGTATCTTTCATCTCTAGCAATTCTATTTGGGTTCTTCTACATTCTTGTGTGTTTGGAGCATATTTATAATAGCTGTTTTTATGTTCAAGTCTCATTACCTCAGACTTAGAAATGACCATTTCTTTTGACAGATTTTTTTTTCTAGTTATGGGTCATATCTTCCTGCTTTTTTGCATGCCTGATAATTTTTTGATGTGAAGGTAGACCTTGTGATTTTACATTGTTTTATGCTGGATTTTTTTTATTCCTTTAAATAGTGTTGGACTTTGTTCTGGCATACAGTTAAGTTACCTGATCAGTTCTAAACTTGGACGTCTCTTTAGCTAAATATCCCAGTCCACTGTTTACACTTCTGGCTTTCCACATAACTACAGGACACATTTCACTAAGCTTTCTACTAGTATATAACAAAGATCATCCTTACTGCAGTTTCTAGTAATGTGTTCCTCATTTCCTTCTGAACTCTCACTGGTACCACCTTTCCTGTCTGTATTTCAGTCTGCTGAAGACAATCTAGGTTTTTCCGTCATGTTTCTCAGAATTCTTCCAGCTTCTACCCACTTCCCAATTCCAAGGTTTTCCACATTTTTAGATATTTGTTACAATAGCACACCACTTCCTGGCAGCAAAGTTCATATTAGTTTTCTATTGCTGCCCTGACAAATTACCACAAACTTAGTGGCTTAAACCTGGTATTTATTATGCCCTAGGTCTGTAGGTAAAAAGTCCAAGCTGACCCTGCAATAGCTCTGACATCGTCTCTCACCATTCTTTGTATATTCCAGGCTTTAGCAATTACAGGCAGTAGTCCTCATGTCACTCACATATCTGCGCACTTCTTGTGGTATGACCTTTACCTAGCATGCTCTTCCCATTTTGTTTATTTGCTGATGTCCTGTTTTCTAAAATTCATCTAATGAATAATTTCTTCTAGAAAGTTGGGCTCTAGTACTGAGTTCAGCTAAGTGGCCTAAATCTGTGTGTCCATAGTAGCATGTGGTCCTTCATCTTCACTTATCATGCCATATAGAATTATCTATCACATGTCTATCACCCCGATACGGTGTCCCTCTTAATCTCTTACCTCTCAGGGTTTACTTAGTAATTGCCTGGAACACAGTAGCAACCAAAGAATGCTTAGAATTGAACTAGGTAGGCTGGGCGTGGTGGTTCATACCTGTAATCCCAGCACACTGGATCACTTGAGGTCAGGAGTTTGAGACCAGCCTGGCCAACATGGTGAAACCCTGTCTCTACTAAAAATACAAAAATTAGCCACGCATATTAGCACACGCCTGAAATCCCAGCTACTTGAAAGGCTGAGGCAGGAGAACTGCTAGAGCCCAGGAGACTGAGGTTGCAGTGAGCCGAGATTGTGCCATTGCACTCCAGCCTGAGTGACAAACCAAGACTCTGTCTCAAAAAACAAACAAACAAAACCCCAAAAACACAACCAAAACTGAACTAGGAGGTAGAAGAAATTATGACACTGTTTTACCACATAGAACTTAAAACTTCTGCCAAGAAGCTAAAAATTAGAAGGCAGATAAAAACTGGCTTAAAAATTGCAATAAGTAGCTGGGCATGGTGGTTCACACCTGAAATCCCAGCACTTTGTGGGGCTGAGGTGGGAGGATCACTTGAGTCCAGGACTTTGAGACCAGCCTGGGCAACATAGTGAAACCTCATCTCCACCAAAAAAAAAAAAAAAAAAAAAAAAAAAAAAATTAGCCAGGTGTGGTGGCACATGCCTGGAGTCTCAGCTACTCAGGAGGCTGGGGCAGGAGGATCGCTTGAGCCCAGGAAGTTGAGGCTGCAGTGAGCAATGATTGTGTCACTGCACTCCAGCCTGGGCAACAGAGAGATAGATACTCTGTCTGAAAAAAAAAAAAAAAAGCAATAAGTTATAGGGAGAAGCTTGATATACCATATATTTTATAAAAACCATTGTGCCCAATAGGTAAAGGGGAAAAGGTCATCATGACTATGAAAGAAATCATAGATGACACAAAGAAATGGAAACACATCCCATGCTCATGCAAAAGTAGAATTGATATTGTGAAATTGATCATACTACCAAAAGCAGTCTACAAATTCAATGTAATTCCTGTCAAAATACCACCATCATTATTCGCAGAACTAGAAAAAACAATCCTAAAATTCATATGGGACCAAAAAAGAGACTGCATAGCCAAAGCGAGACTAAGCAAAAAGAACAAATCTGGAGACATCACATTACCCAACGTCAAACTGCACTCTAAGGCCATAGTCACCAAAACAGCATGGTACTGGTATAAAAATAAGTACATAGACCAATGGAAAAGACTAGAGAACCCAGAAATAAAGCCAAATACTTACAGTCAACTGATCATTGACAAAGCAAACAAAAACATAAAGTGGGGAAAGACACCCTATTCAACAAATGGTGCTGGGATAATTTGCAAGCCACATGTATGAGAATGAAATTGGATCCTCATCTCTCTTCTTATACAAAAATCAACTCAAGATGGATCAAAGACTTAAATCTAAGACCTGAAACTGTAAAAATTCTAGAAGATAACATCAGAAAAATCCTTCTAGACCTTGGCTTAGACTAAGACTTCATGACCAAGAATCCAAGAGCAAAAGCAACAAAAACAAATATAAATAGATGGGACTTAATTAAACTAAAAAGCTTCTGCACAGCAAAAGAAACAATTAGCAGAGTTAACAGACAACCCACAGAGTGGGAGAAAATTTTCACAATCTATATATCTGACAAAGAAAAATATCCAGAATCTACAAAGAACTCAAACAAATCAGCAAGAATAAAACAAACAATTCCATCAAAAAGCGGGCTAAGGACATCCATAGACAATTCTCAAAAGAAGATATACAAATGGCCAACAAGCATATGGAAAAATGCTCAACATCACTATCAGGGAAATGCAAATCAAAACCACAATGCAATATCACCTCATTTCTGCAAGAATGGCCATAATAATAAAAAAAAACAACAGATGTTGGTGTGGATGCGGTGGAAAGGGAACACTTATATATTGTTGGCAGGAATGTAAACTAGTGCAACCACTTTGGAAAACACTGTGGAGATTCCTTAAAGAACTAAAAGTAGATCTACCATTTGATCCAGCAATTCCACTACTGGGTATCTACCCAGAGGAAAAGAAGTCATTATATGATAAAGATACTTGCACACTCATGTTTATGGCAGCACAATTGCAAAAATATGGAACCAGCCCAAATGCCCATCAGTCAACAAGTGGATAAAGCAAATGTGGTGTATATATACCATGGACTACTACTCAGCCATAAAAAGGAATGAAATAATGGCATTCACAGCAACCTGGATGGAATTGGAGACTATTATTCTAAGTGAAGTAACTCAGGAATGGAAAACCAAACATCGTATATTCTCACTTATATGTGGAAGCTAAGCTATGAGGACACAAAGGCTTAAGAATGATACATTGGACTTTGGGGACTTGGGGGAAAAGGTTGGGGGGTGGTGAGGGATAAAAGACTACACATTGGGTAAAGAGTACACTGCTCAGGTGATGGGTGCACCAGAATCTCAGAAATCACCACTAAAGAATTTATTCATGCAACCAAACATCACCTGCTCCCCAAAAACCGATTGAAATAAAAAAATTTTTAAAAGCTGTACCTTATTCCATTATATGAAATTATATCCATTGTATTAAAATTTATGTCTTCTTTTTTTTTTTTTGAGACAGAGTCTCGCTCTCTCGCCCAGGCTGGAGTGCAGTGTTGCAATCTCGGCTCACTGCAAGCTCTGCCTCCCAGGTTCACACCATTCTCCTGCCTCAGCCTCCCTAGCAGCTCGGACTACAGGCGTCTGCCACCACGCCCGGCTACTTTTTTTGTATTTTTTAGTGGAGACGGGGTTTCACCATGTTAGCCAGGATGGTCTCGATCTCCAGACGTTGTGATCCGCCCACCTCGGCCTCCCAAAGTGCTGGGATTACAGGCGTGAGCCACTGCGTCCGGCCAAAATTTATGTCTTCTATTATTGAGCTTTTGCTATTAGAAATATAGCTTTATTGCCTAACCTTGTTATTCCATCATATTGAACATGTTAGTTTATCTACAGGACGTATTCTTAAAAGTGGAAATGTGAGATCAAACAGTGCACGTGTTTATACTTTTGATAGATATTACCTGCTTGCCTTCCATAAGGCTGTACCAGTTTCTACTCCCATCAGCAATATGTGAGAGACGAGAGTGCCTTTCCCCAAATGCTTGACAGCACAGTATGTGTTAAGATTTTTGAATCATTGCCAATCTGATAAGTGGAAAATCTCAGCATAGTTTTAATTTGCATTTCTCTTATGATGAGGAGTATCTTTTAATAGACTTGAGAGCTAGCTCTCTATTCTTCATGAAATGAGCTGTGTCTTTTCCTATTCTTTGCTCATTATTCTATTGAGTTAATCTTTTCCTTACTTATCTGTAGAAGCTTTCTCTATATTAAGGAAATTAGCCCTTTATTGTGAATCACAGTAACCCCTGCTCCCACCCCATCAGGTTGTTGTTGTCTTTTGACTTTGTTTATGGTATGTCTTCCCATACAGAGAATCTGATTTTGTTACATGGTTGAATTTATTAATTTTTTTGTGGCTGTTGGGGTTTGTGCAAACTTGGAAATGCCTTCCTTACCACAGAAGATAATTTTAAATATGTTGAAAGATTTATATGTAAAGATGTTCATTCCATTCTTCATAAATTAAAAAAGATAATATAGAAGTTCAACAACTGAAGAATGGTGCTTTACTTGTGATATAGCTACATAATAGATTATTATGCAACTTGTATAAATAATATTTACAGGAAGTTCCTCAAAACATATAGTAATAAAATGTTTACAAATGAAGGTCATGGGATTACATTTGTTCAAGTTGAGACCAGAATCAATACTGTAATTATTCCAGATCATCTCAATTACATAAAAAATGAGGAGAAAAAATGGAAGGCAGATTAATTACTGTAATTTGGTAGTGATATTATTTTATTTAAAATGTTTATATGGTCTCTGAAAACTTCTAAAACAAGCATGTATTTTTATAATAAGAAAAAAATACAGCATCATGGATGGTATTGTAGTCTCAGCACGTAGATAACACGCATTTGCTTTGGATCTACTTGCTTTGAGCATTTGACATTCTCTATACCCTCGGCAGCCAAAAGTAGAGCAAAGAAAACTGATCATTGTTTTGTCCTGAATAGAGCTAGTTTATCCAGATTTTCTTCTTTTATAGACGGATATCAGGATTGCAGGGAATGTACTCTTTTATGTATTTCACTGGGAGAAAGTGCAGCTCACTTTACAGCCATACCCTAAAATTAGCACTTAACAGTAAATCTTTATTTCTCCCTTTAAAATTCTTAGTGATTTGACTTTCTTTTAAAATTAGGCCCCTTTCCCTGCTCCCCTCCCATCACATCTTCATCACACTTGACAGAGTCTTTTTTCCTCATCAGCTTTACTGAGTTACAGTTTACACACAGTAAAATGCAACCAGTCTCAATGCACAGCTTGAATTTTGACAAATGTGTTTACCCTAGGAGCTGTGACTGCAATTAAGATAGAACATTTTCATAGGAGACTACAGAGAACTGACTTAAAATATATAATTTAAAAGATATAATGTGTTTTATACTAATATACTTTGGAACACTTACAAGAGTAATAGTTAATTTTAGACAGAGTATTCTAAAGGAATAAATGTTTGAAAAGTTAATGGCTTATATAGTAACTGCATACAGTTAAATAATTAACCTCACAAAGGAAGCCTGCTTTGGTTATAGCATAAAATTATAATAAGTAAGAGTGATAAAGAACCATATGAGCCATTATTTAAATTGTTTGAGGTGCTGAGACTTCTAAGGGACAATCCTGTGCATTTTTGGAGTTTTGAATACTTTCTATTTCCTTGTTCTCTCTCTTTTCAAAAACAAATGCTGCCAGGCATCTGTTTATTCTCATATCAAAATGAAAGACACTCTGAGAAAATTGGGGAGCATTAGCAAAATCCTTTCTTTAGGATCTTGTATGTGAGTCTGTGCACATATTTGCAAGACTGGAGAAATGGAGATGATTAGAATGGATATATAATAGTAAGTTTAGCAAATATGATTAACATTTCCCTGACAGAGCAAAGTGTTTCCCAGTAAAGAGACTTTTAAATATCTAACCTCATTTCAAAACAAGAACACTTAAAGGAGATTTCATCTGTTGGAGCAAGAGGTTATATTTGTGTAAATCAAAGCACGGTACAGGCTTCGAATTTGACTGTGGTGCTTTTATTGGTTCTTTTCCATTGGTGCAATTGGTCCTGGAGGATGGTGGGAGGTGGAGGTCAGTGTTCTTATATTGGCTGTTTTTGTTCTACTCCCTCACTCTTGAGTGGTATCTGCATTCTCCTATTTCTCCTATTAACTACTTCGCTATTTCTTCCTACTAGTTTGTCCTGTTCTCTCTTCTTCCCTAGCTGTTTCTCATGGGATTGTAGAAGAAACAAAAAGATCCTCACCTGCAGTTTTGCTTCTTATTCTGAATACTTACAGATTTCACTTCTTAAAGACATTGTACTTCAGATCAAATAAGTTTTTTTCTTCTTTCTTTTCTTTCCTTCTTTCTCTTCCTTCCTTCCTTCCTTCCTTCCTTCCTTCCTTCCTTTCTTCCTTCCTTTCTTTCGTTCATTCATTCTTTGAGTTGGGGTCTTTCTCTGTCACCCAAGCTGGAGTGCAGTGGCGTGATCATGGCTCCCCACAGCCTCAAACTTGTGGGCTCAAGTGATCCTCCCACCTCAGCCTCCTGAGTAGCTGGGATCACAGATGCATGCCACTGGGGCTGACTAATTTTTTTAATTTTGTTTTTGTAGAGTCGGGTTGGGGGGGGTCTTACTTTGTTGCCCACACTGGTCTTGAACTCCTGGACTCAAATGATCCTCCTGCCTCGGCCTCCCAAGGTGCTGTGATTATAGGTGTGAGCCACTGCACCTGGACAAAATAATGCTAATACTAAGTTTTACTGATGAGCTTAATTTGCACTGAGAAGTCTAAGCAAATTGATCCAACCTGAAAGTGAAAAGCTACCATTTTTTGTCTGTAGAAAGAAATGTTCCTATCTGCTTTGCCGGTAGTTTCAGTGGTTTGCAGGGCATCCAAAGGATTAAGCACTAACTGATCTTGAGCAGTACTGTGTTCTTGCGAATGTAATCTAGAGATTGAAAATATATATTTATTCTAACTTGAAACAATAAGCAAAGAAATTTGGACAAGTCAGGCTTGGGTATAGATGAATTATTGGAAAACATGGGTTTCTATAAGAATATACCATCAGAAATTTGTTAGGCTATTTGTATAGAAGATTTATGTGGCAGTTGAACCCCAAGTCTCTAAATTTCATAGCCAGGGATGACTATCTTAACTAGACAGCTACTATAAATTCTTTCTGGAGATATGGTGGAATAAATTATAAATCAGTAAGTGTAAATATGCCATGATACTTCTTAGGCTAAGATTTTGTGAGCTGGTTAACGCAGTACTATTTTTTTGTATAAACCATAGAAAACAGTTCTATTTTGCTATTGTTAAAGCAAAATCTTTTCTCTAAGATTTACTCACCTTTTTTCCTCTGCTAAACCGAAGCTCCTTGAGGCCAGGGACATAATTTATTATGGTAGATTTCCAACTCTTTTGGCTTTAAATCTGTATTAAGAATTGCATTTTATATCATAATCCAGGACACACACACATACACAAAACAACCCAGTCTTTTATTATATAAGTTGGATTCTAATACTTTTTATTCTTTCATTTCAGTAGGAATAAATGCTTATTGAATGTATGAATGAATGGGTTGGGAAAGTAATAAGGAGCTGGGATAAACTGGAGAAATTCTTTAGAGGTAGATTTTGTCCATTATTGGTTGTTACTTAGTATTCATGTTATATATGTGGCAGTGTTCCCAGACTGACTGAATCCAAATCTCTTCAGGTAGAACTTGGGCAAGTAGGTGTTGTTTATTCATTTATTTATTTGAGATGGAGTCTTGCTCTGTCACCCAGGCTGGAATGCAATGGTGTGATCTCGGCCCACTGCAACCTCCACCTCCCAGGTTCAAGCGATTCTCCTGCCTCAGCCTTCTGAGTAGTTGGGATTACAGGCGCGTGCCACCACACCCAGCTAATCTTTTTTCGTATTTTTAGTAGAGACAAGGTTTCACCATGTTGGCCAGGCTGGTCTCTAACTCCTGACTTCAAGTTATCCACCCGCCTCGGCTTCCCAGAGTGCTAGGATTACAGGTGTGAGCCACTGTTCCCGTCCAGTAGGTGTCTTTCAAAAATATACTTTTTACTTTAGAATAGTTTCAGATTTACAAAAAAGTTGCAAAGGCAGTACAGAGAGTTTCTAGATACCTAGCACCCAGTTTCCCCGAGCATTAACGTCTTACATTTCTATGGTACATTTGTCACAATTAATGAACCAGTAGTGATACATATTATTATTAAGTAAACCTCATACTTTGGATGGATTCCAGTCATTTTCCCCTAAGTCCTTTTTCTATTCCAGGATTCCTCATTACATTTAGTCACAAAGTCTCCTTAGGGACTTCTTGGCTGTGACAGACTCTCACATTTTCCTTTTTTCTTTTGATGACCCTTACAGTTTTCAAGAGTAGTGATCAAATATTTTGTAGAAAGTCCCTCAATTTGGGTGTGTTTAATATTTTTTCTTATGGTTAGACTGGGGTTTGGGGGAAGACTACAAAAGTAAAAGAAAAGGGTACAGCTGTGACTATGACTTATCTCTGTTGACATTGACCTTGATCACCTGGCTGAGGTGATGTTTGTCTGGTTTCTCCATGGCAAAGTCACGCCTCCCCCTCTATAATATACACTTTGGAAGGAGGGCTGTACATGCAGCCTATGCTTAAGGAATGGGGAGTTATGCCTCATGTCCTTGAGAGCGGAGTGTCTACATAAATTTGAAATTCCCCTGCACAGGATTTGTCTCTTTCCCCTCATTTATCTACTTGTTCATTCAATTATTTATATCAGTATGGGATCATACTGATATACATGGATATTTATTTTATACTTTGGGCTATAATTCAATACTACATGAATTATTTGGTTGCTCAGATGGTTTCAGTTTTGATCACTAGGAACTCTTTCAGGTTGGTTCGTGTCCCTTTGACATACCACCATTATTGTTTTTATTTTTGAGCACTTCCTTACTTTCTGGTAATCAGGATGCTCAACTGTATTAGTCTGTTCTCACACTGCTAATAAAGACATACTTAAGACTACTTAATTTATAAAGGAAAGGTTTAATTGACTCACAGTTCCACATGGCTAAGGAGGCCTCATAATAATGGCAGAAGCACATGGAACGTCTTACATGGCGGCAGGCAAGAGAGCTTGTACAGAGAACTCCCATTTATAAAACCATCAGATCTCATGAGACTTATTCACTACCACAAGAACAGTATGGGGGAAACTGCCCCTATGACTCAATTATCTCCACCTGTCCCTGCTCTTGACACATGGGGATTATTACAGTTCAAGGTGAGATTTGGGTAGGGACACAGCCAAACCATATCATCAAGGTACATCTTGTATATTCCCTGCCCACCCCTGGCATGAATGCTCTCTCCAAGGGGCATGGTTCCTTTTAATGGAGAATAATATTAGACATAAAAATCTGACCAGGTGTGTTCACCATCAGCAGAGTGTCATTGCATGTAGGCCTTCTCAGTAGACAGAGCTAGGAAATATATAGGTGGATACTAACCTGTGCATACACACATAGCTACAATTATTTATGTATCCACATGTATCTTTCTAAAGCTGGTCAGGTGCGGTGGCTGAGGCCTATAATCTCAGCACTTTGGGAGGGTGAGGCGGGCCGATTGCTTGAGGCCAGGGGTTCAAGACCAGCCTGGTCAACATGGTGAAACCCTGTGTCTACTAAAAATCTAAAAATACAAAAATTAGCCAGGCATGGTTGTGTGTGCCTGTAATCCCAGCTGCTCTGGAGGCTGAGGCACAACAATCAATTGAGCCTGGGAGGCAGAGGTTGCAGTAAGCCAAGATTGCACCACTGCACTCCAGTCTGGGCAACAGAGCAAGACTCTGTCTCAAAAAAAAAAAAAAAAGCTAGATATGAGTTTATAATGATGTACAACTCTAATCCAGTTCTACATGACTTATGGCTTATTCTAGCTTTCCCCTCTTGCTTATCTGTAATTTCCCTAACAGAGAAACTTAGCTCCCACCGCTTACCATCTAATTACTTACTTGGCCATTCCCATTGTGCATGGACTGTGGTTTTGGAATTGTTAATTTGTACCCCCACGGGAAACAACTTTACCAATTAGAGTGTAGTGCTTATTTTTTGTACAGTTCCTTTTTGTCTTTATTCATTTCCAAAGTTACTTAGATCAGCACCTTTTTTTCTCCAGCCCCCCTTCAATGAGTTTATGCCATGCATTAGTATTACAGTGAGATTCTTTTGTCACCGTCTGCATTCCATCCTGGGATTTGCATATGGTAAGGTTTACCCTTTGTGCTATAAAATTCTGTAGGTTTTGTCAAATGCATACTGTTATGTATCCACCACTATGTTATCATACACAATAGCTTCACTATCCTAAAAATAATCCCCAAATCCTCTGTGTTCACCCAGTCAATCTACTTCCTTCCACAAACTCCTGGTGAGTTTGATTTGTTTTTCATGTTTATAGTGTTCTCTTTTTCAAAATATTATGTGAATGGAATCATACAGTATGTAGTCTTTTCAAACTTGCTCCTTTTTCTTAGCAGTATGCATTAAGGTTCTTCCATGGTGTTGCATGAATTAATAGCTCATTCTTTTAGATTGCTGAATAATATTCTGCATTATGGATATATCATAGTTTGTCCATTCATCTATTGAGGGACATTGTGGTTGCTCCCAGTTTTTGGCAATTATGAGTAAATCTGCTATAAATATTCATGTGCAGGTTTTTGTATGGATATGTTTTCACATCAATTGGGTAAATACCAAGGAGTGTGATTGCTGGGTAGTATGGGAAGTCTGTGTGTATTAGTCTGTTCTCATGCTGCAATAAAGACATACCTGAGACTGTGCAACTTATAAAGGAAAGAGGTTTAATTGACTCACAGTTCCACATGGCTGGGGAGGCCTCACAATCACGGTGGAAGAGCAAGAGACATCTTACATGGTGGCAGGCAGGAGAGCTTGTGCAAGGGAACTCCCCTTCATAAAACCATCAGATCTGGTGAAACTTATTCACTATCGTGAGAATAGCATGGGAAAGACCTGTCCCCATGATTCAATTACCAGCACCAGATCGCTCCCACAACACATGGGAATTATGGGAGCTACAATTCAAGATGAGATTTGGGTAGGGACATAGTCAAACCATATCACTATATTTAGCTTTGTAATAAACTGCCAAACTGTCTTCCAAAGTGGCTGTACCATTTTGCATTCCCATCACCAATGATGGACTGTTGCTCTGCATCCTTGTTAACATTTTGTATTGTCAACTTTTAAAAACAAATTTAGCCATTCTAGTAAGTATGTAGTGGTATCTTGTTTTAATTTGGATTTCCCTAAAGACAAATGATGCTGAACATCTTTTCATATGCTTACATGCCATCTACATATCTCCTCTGGCGAGCTGTCTGTTCAGATCTTTGCCCATCTTTTAATTAGGTTGATTGTTTTTATTGGTTAGTTTTAAGTGTTCTTTGTATATTTAATATAAGTTATTTCTCAGATATGTGATTTGCAAATACTTCTACCAATCTGTGGTTTGTCTTTGGAACGTTGATTTTTAAAAAATTCTTTTGGTGATTCTCAGCCTCTGGTTCAAAGCCCTGCAACTGCCTGAGGTAGGAGAGTTGGATCACCTCTTTTGAAGCTATCTTCTCTTCTCCTTTTTTATTTCTTTCTAGTCAGCCTTTCTGGGTTGCCTCATCTATAAAACAGGAATATTAAGTTACTTCCCAGAGAGCCAGTATCTTTCAGTTTTCAGTTCTATGATTCCATGACTACCTGACCATTTGAAACCTTCCTGGAATGCTACCAATATATCGTTAGATCTCCTTACCTTTCTAATTGCTTTCGCAAAGGAAAAGAACTGTATGGTCCAGACAATGACAGTCTTTAATTTCTTTGTGGAATTTCATTACTCCCACCGCCTAAAAGCTCAACTGTTATGATGGCCTGCCAGAATGAAATAAATCTGTCAGTGACTTTAAAATCACAATAGGAGAAAAATTAAATGGATCTCAGAAATGACCTCCATGTTTACCATGTGTTACAAACTTTGCACATTCGTAGGTAGGTGAGGAAACTATTTGGCATGTAGAATTTCTCTACATCCTTCCTCCATGTAGTTATTCCATCATTAAAAAGCAGGTCCCATTTCTATAAAAGTTGTTTTTCTCCCTGCAAAAATGTCCCCTGAAGGGCAGAACAGGAAAGCTGCCACATAATATTAGAAAGGTTCACAAAGTGTACAGTACCTTAAAGAGTATCTACAGATGGAATAATTTTGAAAAAGATGTTAATGTTAGCCCAATAACACAAAAATACAGTAATAATTGCTAAAATTTCCTGATGAAATAAAACTTGTAGAGACTCTTATCCTACTCTACAATGTTATCAAATAAATCCAGCATGTGAAGTCCTTTTTCAGCTTCAGCGAGTATAATGTGTTATGAACTTGCTCAAACCGCATAGGTTTGACCTCTTACCCGTTGAGTTCTGTTTCTGTGCTCTACATTATGCCCAGTTGTCATGTCTCAATGATTTTGTGGGAGGAGCATAGCACAGGCTATGGAATCATAAAGAGAGTTTTAACTTTATTATTTACTAGCTGGAAGATTTTTGGCACATTCCCTAACCTCCCTAAACACTGTGTCCTCATGTGTACCATGTATGTCTTAGCTAGCTCATATATACATATATTTGTTATATATATATTTTATATCTATAGTTTTATGTTAAATATATTTATATTATAAATTATATTATAAAATATATATTTTATAGTATTTATATATTATATATTATATTATAAAATATATATTTTATAGTATTTATATATTATATATTATATTATAAAATATATAATATATATTATATATTATATTATAAAATATATAATATATTTTATATATATATGTGTATATATATATATATGAGCAGTGGCTCATACCTGTAATCCCAGCACCTCGGGAGGCTTAGACAGGAGGATCACTGAATTCAGGATTTTGAATTCAGCCTGGGCAAGATAGTAAGGCCTTGTCTCTAAAATAAATAAATGAATAAGATTAACATTAAAAACAAACAAGGGGCTGGGCGTGGTGGCTCATGCCTGTAATCCCAGCACTTTGGAAGGCCGAGGTGGGTGGATACAAGGTCAGGAGTTCGAGACCAGCCTGGCCAACATGGTGAAACTCCATCTCTACTAAAGATACAAAAAATTAGCTGGGTGTGGTGACCCGCACCTGTAATCCCAGCTACTCAGGAGGCTGAGGCAGGAGACTTGCTTGAACCTGAGAGGCGGAGTTTGCAGTGAGCCGAGATTGCACCATTGCATTCCAGCCTGGGTAACAGGGCGAGACTCCGTCTAAACAAACAAACAAACAAACAAACAAGGAAGTGTCCATAGAGTAGGTGGCTAAAACAACATGAATTTATTTCCCACAGTCTGGAAGCTGGGAAATGCAAGATTAGGGTGCTGTCAGATTCAGTGTGTGGTAAGGGCTCTCTTTCTAGTTTGTGGACAGCGGTCTTCTTGCTTCCTCACAGAGTGGAGAGAGAGGGAGAGAAGGAGGAAGTGAGCTCTCTGGTGTAAGGGTACTAATCCCATCATGAGGGCTCTATCTTCATGACCCTAATTACCTCCCAGAGGCCCCATCTTCAAATACAATCACATTGGGGAATATGATTTCAACATACTAATTTGCAGGGGGACACAAATATTCAGTTGGATTTCTGGTCAATATTAGGCATACATTGGTTGGGAGCTATGCATTTCTACATTTGTGGGAGTTGTTCCAGCAGTTCCTAACAGCTTGAATAAAGGAACATCATAATCAGGTGGCTGAATCCGAGCTGGAGGGTTTTCCTTGTTTTTTTTTTTAAGTAACTTTTTTGTGGTTTTGAAATTTTTCAAAACAAAAAGCTGGAAGAACAGTACAATGTGCTCCCCTACCCCCCACTTAGATTCAGTAATATAGAATGCCTACTTATTTTGCTGAACCGATTGAGGTTAAACTAGATTTATGATTGTTTAACTACATCAGCATTTGTCTCCTAGGAACAATGACATTCTCCTACATAACCACAGGACTATTATTACACTCAGGAAATTTAACATTAGCACAATATTATTATTCAATGTTGAGCCCATGTTCAAGTTTATCCGATTGTTCAATGTCTTTATAGCACTTTTTTTTCCTCAAGGCAGAGTCTCCCTCTCTCACCCAGGCTGGAGTGCAGTGGCACAATATCAGCTCATTGCAACCTCCGCCTCCCAGGTTTGAGCAACTCTCCTGCCTCAGCCTCCTGGGTAGCTGGGATTACAGGTGCCCACCACCATGCCTGGCCAATTTTTGTATTTTTAGTAGAGATGGTGTTTCACCATGTTGGCCAGGCTGATCTTGAACTCCTGACCTCATGATCCACCCACTTGGCCTCCCAAAGTGCTGGGATTATAGGCGTGAGCCACAGTGCCTGGCCTTTATAGCATTTTCAAAAAATCCAGGGATCATTTTAGAATCAAGTATTGCATTCAGTTTATTGGTTGTAATCTCATTTAGTCTGGAATCTCAGCCTTTGTCTTTATAACATTGATGTTTTTGCAACATAGTCTAGTTTGTTGTTGTTTTAAATATAGGGTCTTTCTCTGTACCCCAGGCTGGAGTGTAGTGGTGCGGTCATAACTCATTGCAGCCTTGATCTCCTGGGCGCAAGTGATCCTCCCACCTTAGCTTCCCGAGTTGCTGGCATTACAGGCATGAGCCACTGTGCCTGGCTCTTTATTAATGTCCCTCGATTTTGGTTCATCTAATTATTCCATCATTAAGATTTAATTTGTGCATCTTTGGCAGGAATACTACATACGTGATGTGTCTTGATCAGTATATCACATTAGGAGGTACATGTCAATTTGTGGCATTATTGGTGATATTGAATTTTTTTAAAGTTCTTGCAGAGAGAATTTAGATGTTGGAGTGAACATCACTTTTTTAAAAATTATTTTTCTTTAAATTGATGAATAAAAATGATATATTTTATGGTGTCTAACATGTTTTTATATTTGTATGCCTTGCCAAATGGCTAGATCAAGCTAATTAACAAATCCCTGATGTCACATGCTTATTTTTTGTGGTGAGAATACTTACCAAAATCTGCAATTTTCAAGTATACGATAAATTATATTAACTCTAGTCACCATAGTGTACACTGGAAATCTTGAACTTATTCCTCCTTACTGAAACTTTGTGTCCTTTGACCAATACCCGCTACCCCATTCTCTCACCCCCGCCAGCCCCTGGTAACCACCATTCTACTCTCTGTCTACTTCTATGAGTTTCACTTTTTTATACTCTACAGGTAAGAAAGATCATGCTGTATTTGTCTTTGTGTCTGACTTATTTCACTTAATATCCTCCAGGCTCATGCATGTTGTTGTAAATGATAGGATTTCTTTCTTTAACTTTTTTGAGACTATATAGACTATGTAAATATCCTATTCCTCTTCAATGTTCCCCCCAGTAGTTTTAGCATCCATTGATAATTCATGTATTCATTATTACTATGATGGCTACAAAATGTAACTTTTCTAAATTATTCCTTCTGTGCTCATTCATTAGTGGGGCTGGAGCTTTGGAGTTTGGTTTGGTGCAAGGACAGGATGTCAAGATCTGGACAGTGGTGAGAAAATGATTACAATCTTGAACCTTGTGGTGTAGGTTGGCTAGGGAAGGAGTGAAAACAAGGAGGGAGTCCAGTGAAGGAGACTGGAGAGTCTTACTGCAGTCAGAGTAAACATCCTGTGAGTGAGAGTGTGAGAAACCAGGAAGAGCAGGAAGTTATGATCAGAGGTGGGAATTTTGGAGTTGAAGATTTCCAGGGGAGAGCAGATCCTGGTTGTTGAAGTCTAGGGGGTTGCCATGGATTCAGGGAACTGTTTGAATGGAGAGGAGTTTTTCCATTAGGAGGAAGTGAAGGAATTCTAAGACTAGGCTATTGAATAAATCACCCACATGGTTGTCTAATTGGCCCAGGATGATGGGGCAACTAGCAGAGGCATTTAACCAGCCAGGTGCCAAAGTCATCCCTTGAGCAGGCTCGATAATGAATACATGGAAAAACTTTATCACGTAAAGTGGGACATTTTAGTAGAGGCGCCAAACTTCACCTTGTGAGTCTTCTATGTTGACTAAATGTCAGTCAGTTGAAGATAGAAATGGACATTAGTCAGTTTTGCTTGGGGAAAACTTTTAAGATGTTCTCATGGGAGCCCTTGTTAGGGAAGTGATACCTAGATGGAGAAGTCATTGCAAATAGTGGCAAGAGGAGGGAAGGGGGCAGGAATCCTCTGAGCCAAGATTACAGTTTCAAAAAAAGGAGAAGAGACTTGAAGTTTGAGGATGGCCAGCAATAAGACCAGCAAGAGGTAGTTTGGCCAGAAGCGATGAGCCTTAAAATAAGCTACTTATGTATATAGGCTTTTAAGGGTTATTTATATTGTGATTAGAGAAAATTAAATCTAAGCATTTGTTGAATATCTGTTGAGTTGAACACACTAAAAGATTTTTTCGAGTTTTTATGGTGCACAATCTGTTTGACAGACTGTAAATGCCATAATGAGGCTGCTCCCTGTGGCTGCTTGCTATTATAAAAGAACACTGGATTAGGAGTCCAAGAGAAGGCTGTAGGTCAGGTTTCACCTCTGCCACTGACACCCTCACAGGTTAGAAAACAGACTGATAATGCACAAGAGAGTGCTAATGAAAAAGCTTACAACAACAAAAAAAAAAACAGCAGAAGGTCAATTCTAATTCAAATTGCTGGTAATAGAGATAAAACCAATCTCATGAATTTTCTTGTTCTGCATTTGCTGAAGAAATGTTAAGAAGTCATTCAATACACTGCAGAATAAAATGGAACCTCCCTATTGTCTTGATTAGTCTAGCTTTATAGTAGGCCTAAAAATCAGATAGCATAAGACTTCCAACTTTGTTTTTCTTTTTAAGATTATTTTTTCCCTTCTAGGTTCTTTTCATTCCCATATAAAGTTTAGAATCAGCTTGTCAATTTCTATAGCAGAGCTGACATGGATTTTGCCCATGTCAACTTTGACATGAGGACTGACTGATGACCATCAAAAATATTTATTTGTGTCCTAATCTCTGGAATCTCAGAATGTAACCTGAGTTGAATAAAAGGGTCTTTGCAGATGTGACTAAGTTACGGATCTTGAAAAGAGGAGACCACCTTCAGTTATTCCAGTGTCTTAAGTACAGTGACATCTACCCCTATAAGAGAGACACACACAGGAGAAAGCACATGACACGCACAGAGAAGGCGTTGTGAAGATGGAGGCAGAGATTGGCATGCTGTGGCTGCAAGCCAAGGAAGCCGAGGAAGCCAGGGAATGCCAATGGTCACCAAAAGCTGGAAGACGTGAGGAAGGAATCTCCACTAGAGCCACTAGATGGCGCCTGCGGCCTTTGCTGATATCTTGCTTTCAGACTTCTGGCCTCTCGGACTCAGAAAATAAATTTCATGTTTTATGCCATCAGTTTGTGGTAATTTGTTATGGCAGCTATAGGATAAAATATAGCCACTATCTGGCTAAGGAAGTTCCATTCCATTCCTAGTTGTTTTTTTCAGGATGGGGTGTAGTTGTCAAATGCTTTTTTTGCATCAATTGAAAATAACATTTCCCCCCCCAATTACTTTGTTAATGTGGGCATAATCTGTATGATTGTCTGCCCACATGGCATTAATTTTAGCCCCATCATAGCTGTTACCCTGGTAACACCTGTTCCTGAAAGTGTTGGGTCCTGACACATTGTATTAACTTATAGATGTGTCAGCATGAATTTTCTTGTTCTGCATTTGCCGAAGAAATGTTAAGAAGTCATTCAATACTCTGCAGAATAAAATGGAATCTCCAAATACTTAGAGAAAAAGTGTGATTATGGAATTTGTCCTGAGGGGTTCTCTCTACAACAGGGACCAAGCTGGCAACCCTTGGGTCCAGTTTGACCTGGAGAAATACTTCATGTGACCTCTGCAGTGTTTCCAAAATTAGGAGGTTTTATAGTAAAATGTTAGATAGCATACTTCCCTTGAAAATTATGCAGATGTGGCAACCCTGCCCTGAGTTCAAACATGGCAGCCATTGGCCTGAGCTGAGCATCTGCGCCTTACACAAAGAGTGTCCTTTTCACTTTACCACAGTCCCATTGTTCCTCACTGTTTGAAACTTTGTAGAGATTTGAGTTTGCAACCCCTGCTCCAGAAACTTTGCTGGGGCATGCTGTAATGCCAAAGCATGTGTCATTGAGGGAAAGCTCAGGGGAAAAAGAGTGTGTCACAGCTACCAGGTCAACATAGTCATGTTCAAAGAGACCACTGTGGAAATAACCTAAAGATAAAAAAGGATTTCATATAGTTCATTACCAGTGAGAAAGAAAGACTGCTTGACTGACTTTGGATAAAGATGGCACAAGGAAGCACTAAAAAAATCAAAATTAAAACACTAAATCAGCCAGGCATGGTGGCTCACGTCTGTAATCCCAGCACTTTGGGAGGCTGAGACAGGCAGATCACCTGAGGTCAGGAGTTTGAGACCGGCCTGGCCAACATGGCAAATTTCCCCCCAACCCAGTACCCCCATAACAGCCTCTACTAAAAATACAAAAATTAGCCGGGCGTGATGGTGCACGCCTGTAATCCCAGCCACTCAGGAGGCTGAGACAGGAGAACTTCTTGAACCCGGGAGGCAGAGAGGTTGCGGTGAGCCGAGATCACGCCACTGTACTCCAGCTTGGGTGACAGAGCGAGACTGTCTTAAAAACAAAACAAAACACTAAATCACCCAAAAGAAAGAAAGCAACAAAAAACTTACATGCTGCAACCAAAGAAGAAAAAAGTACAACCTTATAATATAAAATTTGAGAATTGATAGCAAAAACAAAGAGAACAGAAGATTCTATGGAGGCATGCTTTGTCTCCAGATGAACCTATGTCTGCCCAGCCCTCCACCCACCACTGCAAGACATGTTGAAAAAGATGATCAGACCAAATCCTAAGAATTCGCACAAATGTCCCCCAATGTGGAAAGGCAGGGCACACCTGTGAGATGTTGAGGAACTTTGCATACCACTGTTGGATCTTGCCAGAGGCAGGAAGGTTTCCCACTTTCTGGGATACTGTGCTGAAGTGAGCAAATGAACTGAAACTCTGAGGCATGGGATATTCCCTTGGCTAGCTTGAAGTCCAGCTGCCAGAGGACTTAAAGGAATCTCAGATGTGAAGGTTGAGTTCCTCCAGCAAGCTTTATACTCTATCTGAGCTGAATTCCACACATCCCCTTTTCCCCCACCTCTCCTTGTCCGAAAAACCTCGGATCACAGAACAAGTAGATAGAAACAACACTCAGCCCTGAAAAAGCAGCTTATTCAGATATATAATATACATGGGACATTAGAAAAGAACATAATCTATAAATTGGAAGATCATACTGTATGCTTGGGGGGAAAAACTGATCTAGAATAACTGACACAGAGGCATAGCCCAGATAAGAATACTAAAGGGTACATTAATGTTAAAGAATTCTTCAGGTATCCAAGCAGAAAAATCAAGCCACCTCCAAAGGGAAAATTACATGGGATTAAGATCTTTCCACAGAAATCTTCTGTGTCAAAAACCAGTGAAGCATTTCTCTAATGACCAGTAATGACAAGCTTTTTTCATATGTTTGTTGGCCACATAAATATCTTCTTTTGAGACGTGTCTGTTCATATCCTTTGCCCACTTTTTGATGAAGTTGTTTTTTCTTGTAAATTTGTTTAAGTTCTTTGTAGATTTGGGATATTAGCCCTTTGTCAGATGGATAGATTGCAAAATTTTTCTCCCATTCTGTAGGTTGCCTGTTCACTATCAGGATAGTTTCTTTCGGTGTGCAGAAGCTCTTTAGTTTAATTAGATCCCAATTGTCAATTTTGGCTTTTGTTGCCATTGCTTTTGGTGTTTTAGTCATGAAGTCTTTGCCCATGCCTATGTCCTGAATGGTATTGCCTGGGTTTTCTTCTAGGCTTTTTATGGTTTTAGGTCTGATGTTTAAGTCTTTAATCCATCTTGAGTTCATTTTTGTATAAGGTGTAAGGAAGGGGTCCAGTTTCAGTTTTCTGCATATGGCTAGCCAGTTTTTCCCAGCACCATTTATTAAATAGGGAATCTTTTACCTATTGCTTGTTTTTGTCAGGTTTGTCAAAGATCAGATGGTTATAGATGCGTGGTGTTATTTCTGAGGACTCTGTTCTGTTCCATTGGTCTATATATCTGTTTTGGTACCAGTACCATGCAGTTTTGGTTACCATAGCCTTGTAGTATAGTTTGAAGTCAGGTAGTGTAATGCCTCCAGCTTTGTTCTTTTTGCTTAGGATTGTCTTGGCTATACGGGCTCTTTTTTGGTTCCATATGAAATTTAAAGTAGTTTTTTCTAATTCTGTGAAGAAAGTCAATGGTAGCTTGATGGGGATAGCATTGAATCTATAAATTACTTTGGGCAGTATGGCCATTTTCATGATATTGATTCTTCCTATCCACAAGCATGGAATGTTTTTCCATTTGTTTGTGTCCTCTCTTATTTCCTTGAGCAGTGGTTTGTAGTTCTCCTTGAAGAGGTCCTTCACATCTCTTGTAAGTTGTATTCCTGGGTATTTTATTCTCTTTGTCGCCATTGTGAATCAGAGTTCACTCATGTGTTGGATCTCTATTTGTCTATTATTGGTGTATACGAATGCTTGTGATTTTTGCACATTGATTTTGTATCCTGAGACTTTGCTGAAGTTGCTTATCAGGTAACATCTCATGCCAGTTGGAATGATAATCATTAAAAAGTCAGGAAACAACAGATGCTGGAGAGGATGTGGAGAAATAGGAACGCTTTTACACTGTTGGTGGGAGTGTAAATTAGTTCAACCATTGTGGAAGACAGTGTGGCAATTCCTCAAGGATCTAGAACCAGAAATACCATTTGACCCAGCAATCTCATTACTGGGTGTATACCCGAAGAATTATAAATCATTCTACTGCAAAGAGACATGCACACGTATGTTTATTGCAGCACTATTCACAATAGCAAAGATTTGGAATCAACCCAAATGGCCATTGGTGATAGACTGGATTAAGAAAATGTGGCACATATACACCATGGAATACTATGCCGCCATAAAAAAGCATGAGTTCACGTCCTTTGTAGGGACATGGATGAAGCTGGGAACCACCATTCTCAGCAAACTAACACAGGAACAGAAAACTAAACACCGCATGTTCTCATTCATAAGTGGGAGTTGAACAGTGAGAACACATGCACACAGGGAGGGGAACATCACACACTGGGGCCTGTCGGGAGGTGGGGGGTTAGTGGGGTAGGGACAGCATTAGGAGAAATGCCTAATGTAGATGACGGGTTGATGGGTGCAGCAAAGCACCATGGCATGTGTATACCTATGTAACAAACCTGCACATTCTGCCCATGTATCCCAAAACTTAAAGTATTATAAAAAAATAAATAAAGCAATTGCCATCTTGTTCTGTTAGGTTTTGAAGGAAGGTGTGAATTGAAAATATTTACCCAACTCACTTTTTATTTATGTATAGAGAAAAATACCAGATCTTCTCAAACATGGCAGTACTCTATAAACCCTCCTTAGGAATATGACTTGAAAATGAAGGAAGTCCATCAAGAACTAAATAAAAATTCAGGGATGGATAACTTACAGTGAATATCAAATTCATTTAAAGATAGAATTAAGGCAACATCTGGAAAAATAAAGTTGCAGAGCAATTGCAAATGTTCTCATTGCTAGGAAGCCGAAAGTAACAGAAGTAGTGGAAATTGAGAGGCAGGGGGTAAAGGTAGGTGGAGGTGTATGATGCTAATTAACCTCATCTTTCAGAGCTATGAGACTGTCTAAACCCGAACATGTACTGAGCTCCTTACACCTCTCTTAATCTTTTTACGTAATGCTTATAGGCCTTTTAAAAAGCACGTCTTTTAGGGAAGAAAGCAATAGAGAATCCCTTCAGTTTATTTTTCTTAAATTCCAGTAACACTGAAAAATTCGAAATTACATGAAGCAGACATAGTGTGATACCGTAATTAGAAAATTACTTCTGTCTACCCTTTCTGCGTCTTCGTTTCTTCAGCTGTGAGACGGGTATTTCTCCCAGTGTTGCTGTGAGGATTACACGTATTTACCTGCAAAGTGCTTAGGACAGTGCCTGGCTCACGGTCGGTGCTCACGTTTGGGCAGCTGCACTTGGGCGCTGCTGACACAGGAGGTAAGTTAGTTTGGCCTATTGCAGCGTCCCAGCATCTGTCGCATTTCTCATGTGTGATTGGGCTCGGGTGGCCCATCCTGGCGGCGACTTCGGCTAGCAGGCCCCGCTGCAGACCCCAGGCTGGCTCGGGTCTACCTGCGCCAGAGCTGTACCTGGGCGACCTTGGCTTTGCCCCCACTGGTGACCCGGCCCGCAGGACGTGTGGGTGCCGCTCAGCAACCCCCGCGTCGGCCGCCGACCCCCAGCTCCCCGGCGGGGCCTCCTCCTGCCACGTGACGCCCCCGCCAGGGGCCCCAGCGCCCTCCTCGCGGCCGCGCCGTTCCGGCTCCCGAGCCCCGCCTGCGCGCGGCCTCCTCGGCGCAGCCATCCTCTTGGCTGCCGCGGGCGGCAAAGCCCACGGCATCTGCCATTTGTCATTCAGCCCGTCGGTACCGCCCCGAGCCTTGATTTAGACACGGCTGGGGCGTGCTCTGGCCTCACTCTCCGGGCGGGTGCTGGACGGACGGACTGGGCAGCCGTGCTCACAGCCCAGCAGCGCAGGGCCTTGGCGCGCGGGGCGCTTCCCCGGGTCGCCGTCATGGCCGCGGAGGTGGCACGCCCGAGCGGCCTCGCCTGAGCTCCGGGGGTCGTCGCCCCGCAGGGTAGGTGTCTGGGTGCTCGTGGCTGCGGCGGGCGGGCTGGGGGCAGCGGTGGCCGTGCATTGCCGCACTGCGAGGACGGCGCTGGGTTCGCGGCCGCGAGGAGGGTGTGCCTTTGCCGCGCCGCCTACGTGCGGGTCCGGGCTCCGCGGGGCTGGGTGCGGGACCCCGCAGATCGTCACGCGCAATCCAGGCAGCCCCACCGCGAGTGCCGCCGGACCCCCTGGACGCCGCTGCCAGAGGCGTTCGCGCCTATCTGGTATGCGGTCCACAGACCCGATTCTTACAACCTGGCGCTCTAACCTCGCCAACGGGCCAGGAAAAAAAACAGAACAAGGAAAAGAAGAAAAAGTCTGTTCAAAGTAATAATGGGACTAGACAGTAACTGTTTGCACTTTCGTCTCTTATGGAAAATATGATTATTTTGATGCTTTAGTATTACAGACTGTATCAGACATACTCTTAAAAGTATTTAAAAACGTGGGGTCCTAAAAATTTCCTAGATCGGGACAGCTGATAATGCAACTTCTGTTAGTCTCCGCATCCAACTTTCAGGGCGGAGTGGGGATTTCTACCTTTAACTGGATATACTCCTGTAATTTTGAATATTTTTTCTCATCAAATGTGTTACTTTCGTGTTTTAGGAAACCAATAAAAATCAAAAATAGAAACACCCAGCTTAGGTCCTCCTTCTTCCAGGAATCCTCCTCTAACCCCTCCCTCCCAGGCAGGATCGGAGGCCCCTCCCGGCTGCTTTCTGGGGCCTCACTGAGGTCCTGGTCCCCTAAGTCCTCCCCCGCAGCCCCTCCGCGTATTAACCCACCGATCTCGCTGGGCCCAGAGATTGCTTACTTAGCACATGGTAAGTGATTAATACTGTTTAATGACCAAGGGAAAAGATAAAATGTTCTCTGATGTTTCACGCTTTTTGCTCTGAAGTTAAATAGTGGTAAATTTATATGCGCTTAGATAAGAACATTTAACAGTTAAGGATCTGGAAAAGTTGACGACGTCCGATGTCCGTGTTTCCTGATCCAGCAGTTGCACGCCTGGGTATTCATCCTTAAGAACAATGTTTTTCAGAATTTGAAGTCCATTTTAGTGGGTCGTAAAGTCACTTAAGTGGATGATCAGAATTTGTAAAACATAGACGGAGAATAGAACATCAGTGTCTCTCAGGTCATAGGGGTGTTCGCTTTATGAATCTCTCTCCCTCTCCTCAGTTTCATACATACACAAATGTGTGTCATGATGTAAAACGTCATTCTTTAGTATGAGTCATGGACAAAAAAGTTTGAAAGCCACTGCCCTAGATAAATTTTAATACATGTCCACAAGCAGACGTGTACAAGAAGGTTGACTAATAGCAGAAAACTGGATGCCGCCTTCATGCCCACCTGAAGGAGAAAGATAAATTATACACCAGTCAGAAAAAGGGCACACTGTACAGTGGCCAATGAAGTATTTTTGTGTTTCAACACAAATGCCTTTCAGTGTTCAACCAAAAAAAAAAAGTTGCCGGAGAATGCTGTGTGATATCATCTATGTAAAATTCAGAACTTGATGGAGCAAAGCTGTTGTTTAGGGATGCATATATAGGCATTAAAAGTAGTAAAGAAAAAAAAGTCAAGCTAATGGTCATCTCCTGGTGGGGAGGAGAGGGTCAGGGGCTCAGAGATGCTGGAAATGCTTTATCGCCTGACCTGTGCAATGGTTACATGGGTGTTTGCTTTGTAACTCTTTGTTAAATGATACACACTGGGTTTGAATGTTACATTTCCCCCCAAATCTGTTAAAATATGGGTGTCGCAAACTGAAGAAGCCTGAGTCTAGGGCTCTCTGTCTGTTATTCTTATTTCCTGGCTTCTTTTTAGAAAAAAAAAAAAATCTTGATCAGGGAGGAGTACCTAGGGAATTTATCAGTAATGTTTTATTTCATAAATTCCATGGTGGACGTATCAGTATTCGTTAAATTATTCTTTATATATTCTTATAACTTAATTTATAATATTTCAAAAAGCGTTTAGGAGAAAATATCATTTGGTGTGTTTGCTTTCCCAAAAGTCACATTTACATATTTTGTACACAACTGGAATATTTTACATAGTAATTTTAGCTAAAATCAAATTTTGTTATGAAAAACGAAATACTAAAAAGTATATAAAAATCACAGAACTTTACAGACTTTCAGCGTTTTAAAATGCTAACATGTTGTATTTACCTCAATAATTTCTGTTCCTCAGTTCTTTCAGGCCACATTTTTGGTGCTCAGTAGCCACATATGACTTTTATATTTTATTATATTTTATTACGTTATATATTTTACATTATAATACATTATAGAACAGAATATTTCCATCATTGCAGAAATTTATATTGGAAAACATTCTGGATACAAATATTTGTTATATACTTGCAGATATTAAAGTGTAGACATGAATCTTTATGCTTTTCGTCTTAAGATACTCTACTATTAATGAAATGTATTCTGAATATTTTTCTAAGAATTTTTAAGTTTATGTTTTGTCCACATTTTGTTCTTTAATTTACCTGAGACATGTATATGTTGAGATGTATATATTTTATGTTATGAGATCAAGCTTAATTTATTTTCAGATTCCCACATGAAAAGGTAATTGTCCCAATATCAGTGATTAGCAGTGCCACTTCCGTCACATACAGTACCCAGATATGTTTGGGCTTATTTCCAGGCTGTTAATCCCGGTTTATTTGTCATCTGAAAATACCGCAGATTTTCATTTACTGCTGCTTTCTATGTAGTATATTGTTCAGTTCTAAGAATTTAAAATTTTTTCGTTGTGATATTTTTTCTTCCCCTAAGAGATTTGTAGAAAGTAGTCTAGTTCCAATGTGGAAGGTTTTGTGAGTTATCCTTTTGTTACTGATTTCTAATTTGCACTGTAGTTAGCATACGTGTCAAGGCCACCAATTCTTTGAAATTCAAGAATTGCTTTATGGTTTTAACTGCTCCTTGTATCATCAAGAATAATTTGTACTTATAGACTTTTGAGGCAAGGTATGTAGGTGTGTGTATATATATAATATATACACATACACTTTATATATAGATTATATATAATCTCACTGTAGAGTTTATATAAAAATTAAATATATTTGTATAAATGTATATATATGAATAAAATCTCCTGTCTCTAAGGTTTATGTTTCATTAATTCAGGAAAGTTTTGTCTTTTATCTCTTCATTTTCACACATTTTTGTCCTATTCTTTCCTTTAGGAGCTATGATTATACTTCTGTTAGACTTCCTCACTCTATCACCCACATCTTTTAAGGTAGATTTAATGTATTTAATATATTTTTTATCCATGTTGAATTCTACATATGTTTTTTAGTTCTATAATTTATGTACAACAAAAAAAAGTGTGTAGCTTGATGAAATTTACATATGTGTTTACCTTTGTGATTACTACCCGGATAAACATATAAAACATTTTCATTCCTCTGCCCCTTCCTATCAATGGAGCCACTCGCTTCCCCCAGTCAACTACTGTCTTGATTTCTATGACCATGTATTATTTTCAAGTGTTTTTAAACTTCATATAAATGGAGTCATACAATTTATTCTTTTGTTCACATTGTATTCATGCATGTTGCATGTATAAGAATTTTTGTTTGTTTTTTATTTTTGCTTTGTATCAAGGGTTGGCAAACTATGGCCTGTGGGCCAATTCCAACCCACTGCATGTTTTTGTTTATAAAATTTTATTGGGCTGTGTTCCATGGCTCCTGTCTATAATTCCAGCCACTCAAGAGGCTGAGGCAGGAGAATCTCTTGAGCTCAGGAGTTTGAGCTTACAATGAACTATGATCATGCCACTGCACTGCAGCCTAGGTGACAGTGAGATGACCCCATCTTAAAAAAAAAAAATTACTGGAACATAGTTATCCCCATTTGGCAGAGTTGAGTAGTTGTTATAGAGGCCATATGGCCCACAAAGCCTAAACTATTTACCATGTGGCTGTTTACAGAAAAAAATTTATTGACCCCTCTTCTATGGTATTACATTATGTGGATATATAATATGAGCAATTTACTTACTCATTTTCTTGTGGATTAACATTTGAGTTGTTTTCATTGTTGGGCCATTAAGAATTGAATTGTGAAGAATGTTCTTCCAACTTCCGTTGGTAGACATATATCTCTCAGCTATATACCAAGGAGTTGAATTGATGGTTTTTGGTAGGTTGGTTGCATTTCTATAAACACTAATAATGTTGAACATCTTAAAATATCTTAATCAGCCATTTAGATTTCGTTTGTCACCTGCCTATTGAAATATTTTGCCCATTTTAAAAAAATTAGGTTACCTTTTTGTTAATGATTTTTAGTTCCTAATATAATCTGGATAGGGAATCTTTGTTGGGTATATGTTTGCAAGTATTTTCTACCCTGAAGTTGGCCTATTTATTCTCTTTTTTTTTTTTTTTTTTTTGAGATGGCATCTCACTTTGTCACCCAGGCTGGAGTGCAGTGGCATGATCTCGGCTCACTGCAAGCTCCGCCTCCCGGGTTCATGCCATTCTCCTGCCTCAGCCTCCTGAGTGGCTGGGACTACAGGCGCCCACTACTACGCCTGGCTAATTTTTTGTATTTTTAGTAGAGACGGGGTTTCACCACTTTGGCCAGGATGGTCTCAATCTCCTGACCTTGTGATCTGCCCGCCTCGGCCTCCCAAAGTGCTGGGATTACAGGCATAAGCCACCGCGCCCAGCCCACTCTCAAGGTTTTGAAGACATTTGCCTTTGTTTTCCTCCAGAAACTTTATAGTTTTAGCTGTTGGGTCTGCGATTATCACCAGTTGATTTTTGTGTGTGGTGTGAGGTGGGGGATCAAGATTTATTTTGTATATGGACATCCATCTATATGGACATCCATCTACTCTACACATTTATTGAAAAAAACACCACCTTTCTTTTCCCATTGAATTGCATGGGGACTTTGTTAATAAATGAATGGTCATGTATTTGGGTCTGTTTCTGGACTCTGTTCTTTTCCACTTGGACTAATTATCCATTCTTGCATCAGTACCATACTTTTTAAATTACTGTAGTTTATGGTAAGTCTTGACATGGTATTGTAAACTCTCCAGTTTTGTTCTTTTAAACAAATGTTTTGACTATTTAAGTGCTTTACATTTCCATATAAATTTTCAAATGTGCTTGTCAATGTCCATTAAAAAAAAAAAAAAGTCTACCAGACTTTTGATTGGGATTGCATTGACTCTACAGAGTCACTTTGGGAAAGTGAACATTTTAACAAAATTGAGTCTTTCCCTTCACTGAATAAGTTCTTCTACAGTTACTTTCAACATTGTTTTGTATATTCAGTGTAGAGGACTTACATATTGTTCAATTTATTTCTAGACATTTAATGTTTTTTTTGATGCTGTTGTAAGTGGTGGAGTTTTTTTTTCCCCCAGTTTTATTTTCCAAACATCTTGCCTAGTGTATGGAAACAAAATTTATTTTTATATATTGATCTTGTATTTTGTGCCCTTGCTAAATTCACTTATAGTTTTGGTAGTATGCAGATTTGTTTTTGTTTTAGTTTTTGTTTTTAATGTGCTGTCATGCCATCTGGAAAAAAAATGGTTTAAATATGCCTTTACAATTCTAGTCTCTTTTTCTCCTTTTCTTGCCTTATTGCACTGGCTGGGACCTCTAGAACAATATTTAACAGAAGTATTAACAATGGATATCCTTGCTTTTTCCTCATCTTAAGAGGAGAATACCCCAATATTTCACTATTAAGGGTGAGGTTTACTGTACTTTTTTTTGTAGATGTTCTTTACCAGATTGAGGAAATTTTCTTCTGTTTCTATTTCACTGAGAATTGCTTTCACAAATGAGTATTGAATTTTCAAATTCATTTTATTCTGAAATAATTTTAAATTTACAAGAATTGCAAAGATAGTGCAGTGTTTTTGTATACCCTTCACCCAGCTTCCTCTCAGGTTAACATCTTACATAACCCTTGTAAAGTACCAAAGTTAAGAAATTAACATTGGGACAATAGTATTAATGAAACTATACACTTTATTCAGATTACCACAGTTTTCCCTCTAATGTTCTTTTTTTTAATTTCAGGATCCAACCCATATACCACATGGTGTTTAGTTTTCATGCCTCCCTTGTTTACTCCAATCTGTGACAGTTTCTCAGTCTTTCATATCTTGTCACTTTTGAAGAGTACTGGTTATATGTTTTGAAAAATGCATCTCAATTTGGATTTATCTGAGGTTTTCTCACAATTAGACTGAGGTTATGGATTTTGAGAGAAGAATATCGCAGAGCTGTTGTGCCCTTCTCATTGTATCACATATGGCAGCATATGATAGCCACATCAACTGATGATAATTTTGATCACATGGCAAGATGGAGTCTGGCAAGGTTTCTTATTATAATGTTACTTTTTCCCCCTTTCCATAGTCTATTTGTTAGGAGAAAGTCCACAGTCAAGGGAAGGGAAGGGTATCAAATAATTTGTGGACATATGTTAAAACCACCACAGTGATTAATAAATATTTTTGAGGTAGTACAAATATTCTATTTCTCTTTAAAGTTTTGCCCAATAACTTTAGTGTTCAATGGATCTTGCCTGAAGCAATTATTATTGTGCTATTCTAATGGTGATTTTCCATTTTCTTCCTTCTTTCTACATTTATTAATAGGAATTCTTCTCTAAGAAAGATTGGTCCCTTTTTTCCCATTGATTTATTATTGAGTCAGTTATTTATATCCATGTATATTGATAGATATTTATTTAGTCTTTGAGCTATTATCTAATATCGTTTTTATATTGCTTAAATTGTTCCAGCTTTGGCATTGGGATTTTTTCAGGTTGATACTTTTGTCCTTTTGAAATGTCCCCATTAAAAATTTTTATTTTTTTTTTATCATTTCCTTACTGTCTGGCACTATGAGATACACCAGGCTCATTTAGTATTTTCCCTTCTCCAACCTTAGAATCAGCCATTTCTCCAAATGATTCCTTTTATTGGAGGATGGTATTAGAAACCAAGATCTGTGTGCTAGGTGTCCTTGCTGCTACTGAGATGTTACTGTTTCTTGGCCCTCTGTGGACAGAGCTAGGAGTTATATGTACGTATACTTGATTTTTTAATTTTGTCAAATGCTTTTTCTGCATCTATTGAGATTATGACTTTTCTTAGTTTGATGACATGAAGAATTACAAATATCTGACATTTTAAAGGATGTTTTTCCAGTATTCCTTGGAACTTTGCAAGTATTAAAAGGTTTTAGAATGTCTAGCTCTCCATATTTCCTGAACAAATCTTCCTAAGATAACTCTAATGATTTTGATATGTCATAGGGCAGAAGCCTTTTGTTTTTCCGCTGAATTGTTTGGCTATTTTAGACCTTTCCCATTCCATATGAGTTTTAGTACCTGTTTATGAAGTTTCTTGAAAAGTCCTGTTGGGATTTTTATAGAAATGGCTTTGAATTTATAGATCAATATGAGAAGAATGGGCATATTTGCAATACTCAATTTTTTCATTTATCTCACATGTCCTTTTTGTGTCCTTCAATGATATGATATAAATAAAGGACTTGTACATATTTTGTTACATTTATTTCTAGATCCTGATGATTTTTGTTGCTACTGTGAATAGTTTCTCTTAGTTTCTTATTTTCTAACCAGCTAGTTATTACTTCATAAATAATATTATATTTCCATTTACATAAATACATAATTTGCAAGAAATGATTTTTTTCTTTTCCTTCTGATCTTCATATCTCTTATTCTTTTATTTATGTCTAATTTAATTGGCTAGGACAACCAGTGCAATGAAGAATAGTCGTACTGATCATGGGCATTCTTATTTTGTTTCTGACTTACATGAGAATACTTTTGTAGCACTGAAGCTTCGTGTGATGTTGTTGTGGGATATTTAAAGTTCTCTTCTTCTAGTTCTCTAAGAGTTTTATATCATGAATCGTATTGGATTTTATTAAGTATTTTTTCTGAATCTATTGGACTGTGAAACCAGATTGCTTGCATTCAATTCCTAGTTCTGCTCCTCTGCTGCCATGTGGTATAATCTTGGACAATTACTTCTCTGTATCTCAGTTTTCTCATCTTTAAATTTAGGTACAACTGTCTACCATATAAGGTTGTTGAGAGGATTAAATGAGTTAATACATAAAAAGGGGTAAGAATTGTGCTTAGCCCTAGGAAGTACTCATTTTTTTCTTCATTACTTAGTGTTAAGTTATTTTAATTTAAATTATCATAATAAGTAAATTAATTACTAAATCATCTTGTACTCTTAAGTAACCTTACACATACTTATTTACATGGTTTGGATTTAATTTACTGTTTTAATTTTTTCATGTAATATTCATGAGTCATAAAGTGACTGTTCTTTTGCTATAGCAAAGAATGATGGATTCCTAGAACAACATTACACAAGAGCTTAGCAACTGAGGTGGCAACATTCCCAACTTTCTGGAGCGATTTATATCTGAGTCTTTTGATAAGCTGGAGATAAGAGATAGCTCTTGCATGAGCAAATTCAAAACTTGGCATATGGTGGAAAATGGTCACTAAACAAAAAGGAAAAGTGATTTTAGCTTTTCTGCATGTTTTACATTGCATCATTAATACATTGTATTATTTGTGTATGGAGATTTCCATATTTGGAATATTTGGAAAGATTCATTAACCAATGATGTACTGAGCACTTTCTATGTGCCAGGCAATGTGTTTTGTTGGCTTGGGGGCTTATCTTTGCTCTTGAGGAACTTAGGGGTCAATTAGGATCAATCTTGAAGTTGAAGGCAGGCCTATTTGTATCATTCAGGGAAACTCAATGATCTTTTTTTTTTTAATTAATAGAATTGAACTTTCTCTTCCATTTGCATTCTGAAATACAGGAAAAAAAATTTGAACTTTCTAATATCTTTCCTTCCTGCTTCGTTCACTCCCCTCAGCACCTTGGTTTAGGCCCTTGTCACCCTATGCTATTTTTCCCTGTATTGACTTTTCTTCCCTTCCTATCATGTGTAATGACCACTGGGGTCAGTTCCCTGAAAAAGTCCTTTAGTGGCATCCCAATACTTAACAAGGTTCTTGGCTTCTTAGTATGACAATGGTCCTTTTTTGTCTGGTCCTAACTTACTTTACTGGCTGCCTTCTCTGATTTCTCAAAACTAATCCAGTGGCACAGGTGGTCCTAACCACTCATCAGCCCCTAAAGGTTTCACTGTCCTGCTTTTGCAGCTGTGTTCTTATTTGTGCCATTTCCTCTGCCTTAAATGTTTTCTCCCCAACTAATTTTCAACCATCTTTTTTCAAGCTCTGTTCAGAGAGTACTCACTCTACAACCCTACTAGCTACATAGAAACCCTATAATTTATAATCTATAGCCCTTGTTAAATTCTTACCTTTCGTCACCAATCTTTATATCTAAATGTCTTTTCCAGATGGTCAGGTTCTTAGATAGGGTTCAAGTGGCTCACATGATACCTTGCATACAAACAGCTATTGCCAAATAGCTACCACTACTAAGTACCTACTATAATTGTGCTACAATTTTGCAAAGTAAGTATTATTATCTCTTTTAAATTGTGAAGAAACTTAGTGTCAAAGAGATTAGGAAACTATCCTAACACCATATAGTTAGTAAGTGGCAAAACTGGTTTGTCTGAATCAAAGCTCTTGCTCTTTTTTCTATGCCATACTGCCCTTGTGCTAAAAATGAAGAAATAATTAAATAAAATCATGAACAGAAACATTTATGGTAAAACACACACTGAAAGTGACGTACACAATGAAAGCTTTGCTTTCATTGCCAGTATACTATAGAATCTTCACTTTGGTGACCATGATAGTTGCTATGGATTAACTGGTGTACTCCTACTTTCTTTGGACTTTCCTTCTACGTTTTTGTTGATACTAATGAATAAGGTTTGAATATTCTAATTTTGGCTTATTTGGGGGTAAGAAAAACCATAAAGTTTAGCCACACTTTGCTTGGTGTTTGTTTTATTTTAAGTAGAAAATTTTACATTTGCCTAATAACCTTTGCTGGGCAATGGATAAGGTAAAAAGAGTCTAATTATCTTTCATAAAGTACTTTTTCTCTGCCTCTGTTGAGGCCTAAAATACATGGGGAGGAAAAACATATGAAGTCTGCCATTCTAAAGTATATAGCTTGATGAGTTTATACACACACACACACACACACACCTGTGTAACCACATCCAAGAGCAAGCTAGACAATATTACATCCATCGAGGATAAAATTCTCTCATTTACCTCCTGGTCACCACCTCCCCTATGGATCACACTCTTCTGATGTCCATCACTGTAGATTAGTTTTATCTATTCCTTCCCCCGCAGCCCCTTCCGCCCCAAGATGGTATCTCACTCTGCCACCGAGGCTAGAGTGTGATTGCATGATGACAGGATGACAGTGCACAGCAGCCTCAACCTCCCAGGCTCAAGTGATCCTCCCACCTGAGCCTCCCTGTTTTGTCTATTCTTGGATTTTAGGTATAACCAAACAGGATGTACTCTATTGTGTCTGGCTTTTATTCAGTGTAAATTTTTTAGAGTCATCTGTGTTAATGCATCTATCAATAGGTAGTTCTTTTTGTATTTTTTCTGAGTAGGACTCCATTACCACAATTTGTTTATTCATTCTGTTAATAGCTATGTGGGTGTGTTCTAGTTTGGGTTCTTACAAATAGACCTGCTGTGAATACTCATTCACAAGTCTTTTGGTGGACGTTTGCAGTATTTCACCAAGGAACAAATCTGAGACTAGAATTGTTAGGCCATAGGGGAGCCAAACAGTTTACAAAACTGAATGCATATATGTACACTTTTGCTAGCAATAGAGTTGTAGTTGGAGTGCACATTTTCATCAGCACTTGATATTGTTAGTCTTTTTCATTTTAAGCCCTCTGGTGGGTTTGAGGTGATATCTCATGGCTTCATGGTCTCATGGTTTTCATGTGCATTTCTTTGATGATTTCATGACTTTTCTGTGTATCTTTTAATGCTGTCTTTTGGTGTCTTAATGAAATCCAGTTTATCAGTTTTTTAATGGTTTGTCTTTTGTCCTGTTTAAGAAATCTTTGTCTATCCCTCAATCATAAAGATATGAATTTTTTTTTTACATTTAGATCTGTGACCCATTCCATCATCTATCTGAAATTAATTTCTGTATGATGTGAGATAAGGGTCAAGGTTAATTTTTTTCAGGATCGAAATGTAATTGCTCTAGAATCTTTTGAGGAATTTTTTTTTCCCTCCGTTGAATTGCATGGTGCCCTTGTTGAAAATCAAGTGCCTGAGTATGTGTGTCTGTTTTTGAACTCTAAGTTCTGTATCCTTGTTCTGTTCATCTACCTCATGATCGAAGATGGCTAGCTAAGTTCTAGCTATGATGTCTGTATTTCAGTCAGAAAAAAAAAAAAAATAGGAATAAATAAGACTCTGCTCCTGCTTCAAGGACAATTCCCAGAATTTGCACATGACATTTCTGCCTACATCTTTTCAGTAACGTGACAACCTTTATCTTCAAGGGACATTGAAAAATGTTTTTATTCTGGGGAGTCATGTGCCCATTTAAAATTCAGAGATTATATTACAAAGAAAGAAGGGAAGAATGAATATCAGAGAAAATTGGCAGTCTTTGCCATACTTTCTGTTTACGAGCGCTTTGTAGGTGCTTAATAAACGTTCATTTGATTCAATTTTATCTACTTCTCATTGAAGCCTTCTTGGTCAACTTTTGCTTGTAATCATACATGCAGACATCGCAGCTCTGTGATAGGACTCTCCCAGATCCACCTAATAAGAAGCGTGCCCTGTAGTAATGGGGTCAGCTACTTCCTAGTGAGAGAAATATCCAGACCTTGTTAAAGTTCTCTCAAATCACCCCGTGTTTCTTCTTTATGTGACACCATTGTGATCATAACAGTTCGGAGAAAATGAGACCCTAAATCAAGAAAATTTAAAGGATGATGTGGCTCAGGAGGTCTCAAAATAGAGTGGACGATGGTGGGAGTGTGACCAAGTTAAACAGTTTTTGGTTTTGGTTAGCTCCTGGCCATCCTTTATCCTTGATATTTTTGGAAAAAAGATCAGAGGTCTAGATTTCAGTTCTTCTCTTTGCTTTAATTTTATGACTGGCCACCATTAATATAGCCAGGAATGTAGGTATTTTATGGAAATATTTATTATTACTGGGCTTTGAAACAAAAACCTCTGTTTTATAATTAAGATTTGAGCCCATCAAGTGTTAAATTTTCTTTTCTCTTTCATCCCTGGAAAATATATTATGAAACATGTAGAAAGGGTGATCTTTCTTCCTTTAGTTTTCAGGAAAAAAAATCCTTATATTTCAGATTTGAAACATTTTATATAAGCATATGTATCACAATAGTGTTTAAATTTTAAGTGGTATGAGTATCTTATGACAGTATAACTTTTAAAGCTATTTAACTTAGAAAACGTTCATAAATTTATTCAACAAATATTTATAAGAGGTAAACATAATTTCAAACTTTGACTAAAATTGTTCACACCTAAATACAAAGTATAGAAATCTGTTTAAATTATGTAGTTTAGAATCATGTTTCCTTGGCTTAACTTATTCTTCAAATTAGTTTAACATTTATCCCCTTTCCAAAGCAAAGCAAAAAAAAAAAACCCCAAAAACCATAACAACAAAAAAGCAAAAACCAAAAATTATGCATCATTTATTGAATGATATGAAAAGGGTAGCTTGATACATGCATACAAATAATCTGTATAATACTGAAGTTTAAGTTTTTTTATTAATTAACTTTAAGGATAAATTGAGAGGGACCTTGCTTTATTGTGAATATTTTCTGTGTTGACCACTTGTTGTGAATCATTTTATTTAATTGTTCCAACAACCTGAGAATAGATAGTTTTATCTCCTTTGTACAAATAAGAAAAGTTTGGCTGAGAAAGAATGAAGCCTTTCCCAATATCAGACAGTTAATAAGTAATACAGCAAGCATTTGAATTCTGATTACTTGAATTCTGAGCACAGGGTGCCTGCTCTTCGTGATGGTTCCATCTTATTGTCTCTTAATTGTTCCCATTAGATGATAAGATAGAGGCATCACTGAGAGATGTGACATAGTCCAATTGCCTCCATGAGTTCAGAAAATCTGAAATTAATGCAAATTTGCTATGAGCAAATACATCAGAAACTGACATGTATTATAATGAGAACTTATAATGAGAATTTTAATTGGATTAGAGCCCCACTCTTAAGACATCGTTTAACCTTAATTACCTCCCTGATGGCCCTATCTCCAAATACAGTCACATTAGGGTTTGAGTTTTCAACATTTGAATTTTGAGGACACATTTGAATCTGTAACAGTGGATTTTCCAGAAACGCAAGCAGGAATAAAATGTTGGGACCGAATATGAGCTGCTCCAGTGGTCACGCTGCTGTCTCTCATCATCTTCCATACATTTTTTTTGTGAATAATAGTAGTAGTTATAATGCCATTAGTTTCATTTCGTTCCTACTTGAGATTTCAAGAGCTACTGTGAAGTAGGGCTGCCTTGTTAAATCTGTCTGCACTTCTGCAGAGTGTAAAATCAGTGTCATACGCTTTAATGGTAATACCTTTTCACATTCAGAGATGTTTAAAACTGCAATCTAAAAAATTGCTTTTAAACAGCGGAGGAAAGATATTCATATTCTCAGATGACACAGTGTGGAACATGTGGACATCCCATGCACTGTGAGGTCTTAAAATTTACAATATGTAGGAAAATTCCTCGTTTTTCTGACACCTTTCTGAGATTATTAAAATAAGGCAGATCCAAACCTAGTCTTTCCCACATTGCAAGTTATAAATTTCACCAGTATACTTTAGGGAGTCCCTGCTCCATAACAATTTTGAAATCCTTCAAAACCTGGAGAGTAAAATGCTTCTTGATTAGGCCCTGATTCTACCTTCTTGTTCATCATTTTCAGAAGCACTGGCCTTGCCCCCTAGGGAGTTCTTTTCTTTTTTTTTTTTTTTTTCCTTAGCCATATATGAAGTGGACATTTGAGAATTTGCCCTAGTTGGGAACTGAGCAAACCTTTCTATCTTGCATATAGAGTATTGGGGGCCAAAGGATCATTTTAAGACTTCAGCTGATAGTCTTACTCTTTTTGGCAGCACAGTGCTCTCCAAAATTTGGAAGCTTTCTTATCTCTTTGTCTCCAATCAATTCTGTGTGCTAGTAAACACAGCCCTAGAATTTTCTTTTGTCATGCATGAGTCCTGGTTTTCAGATTTGCTACATTGATTTGCATTCTCACTCCCATAGCTGTCTTTCTGGTCCTAAAGGAAGTTATCTTGGGACTGGCTGGCTTCTATTGGAAAGCTTTACTTTTAATCTGATCTATTCTCTCAGTCATTTTATCCACATGAAAAGATTTAATGGATATATTATCTATCCTTGTCCTGAGACAATTTAGTTTTTTTAAAAAAAAGTTTTCCCGGCTAATGATCTTCAAAGTCTTACCTTTAACTGTTAGTGTAGGGGTGGAGAAGAAGTTAGTTTTTGTAGTTGCAAAATCTGAAATATCTGGCGTCTCCTCATTCCCTTTCACTTCCTGGAAACCGGATAGTTCTTTTCTAAGCTCAGCTCTTTCTTGAAATACTTTGTCAAATGAAGCCAATAATAACCGATACACTTATCAATTGTGTGTGTGTGTGTGTGTGTGTGTGTTTTGTTTTGTTTTTTGTTTTTTTGTTTTGAGACAGAGTCTAGCTCTGTCACACAGGCTGGAGCGCAGTGGCGCGATCTTGGCTCACTGCAAACTCTGCCTCCCTGGTCCAAGCAGTTCTCCTGCCCCAGCCTCCTGAGTAGCTGGGATTACAGGCGCCCACCACACCCAGCTAATTTTTCTATTTTTAGTAGAGACGGGGTTTCACTGTGTTGGCCAGGCTGGTCTTGATCTCCTGACCTCATGATCCTCCCGCCTTGGCCTCCCAAAGTGCTGGGATTACAAGCGTGAGCCACCGTGCCCGGCCGCTTTCTGTTTTTTTCTGTGTGTGTGTGTGTGTTTGTTTGAGACGGAGTCTCACTCACTCTGTCACCCAGGCTGGAGTACAGTGGTAGGATCTTGGCTCACTGCAACCTCCACCTCCCAGGTTCAAGTGATTCTTCTGCCTCAGCTTCCCGAGTAGCTGGGATTATAGGCACGTGCCACCACACCCAGCTAATTTTTGTGTTTTTAGTAGAGATGAGGTTTCACCATGTTAGCCAGGCTGGTCTTGAACTCCTGACCTTAAGTGATCCACCTGCCTTGGCCTCCCAAGGTGCTGTGCACCACCTCGCCCAACCATATTTCAATTGTTTTTTCTTACCTCTTCTCCTAGAGCTACAAGTAAATTTGGCAGGAGATCTGCCTCCTGAACTAGCAGAGGCAAATGTTTTACCAGATATGTTGCCACTGTATAAAACACATCACTATCTTTCTGGCCCTTAAGATCACTTTCCTCACTACTTGCTGACCACTAAACCAAGGTCATATATTTTAGGTTTTTGCAAAAACATCCTACTTCTGGTACCAATTTCTATGTAGTCAGGATGGGCTAACATTTTGTTGTGCTAACAAGCCATCCCCAAACCTCAGTGGCTTCATTCAAAAACAGTTTATTTTTTGCTTCCAATAAACATCCACTGTGGACTTGCAGAAGACTCTGCTTCACACAGAAAGACTCAAGCCTGTGAGTGTACCACCTTTGTCATTGTACACTTTCTGGAACACTTGGCCTTCTCAGCCACTGTGGTTCAAAAAGAGAATGTTCAATGGTTTTTCCTCAGTAATCAACTTTTTATTAAAGTCTAGAACTAATCTCATGCCCCTCCTAACCATACAGGGGTACAGTTCAAGCCAGAATATAAATAGAAACACTTTTACCATACATCTAAATATTTATAAGTTATAAATTATGCAGACCAACTAAGTTCAAAGCTAACCAACCAAGTCCAAAATATATCTTTCCTTGACCACTTTACCTCATATTTCCTGGAAAACCATGTTTGAATGTGGACTTCTTGGAGCCTATACCTCTAGAACATGGCACTGGGGGGCAAGCTGGCTACTAGGCCCTGGCCTGTCTTCCCTTCTCTTAATGTTCTGGGATCACTCTGCCCACTATGTCCACATCTCCTGCAAAAAGACACCCCTTGGCCACCCCTTGGGCCTAGGGACTGCATATAGTAGGGGCACAGTCTGCCCTTAAAAACAGAGATCTAGGAAAGAGCCTGTGCAGTCTTGGTTAGCAGGCTTGAAGCTCTTTGGACAAGGAATGCCATGGTTCTGGGAACCAGGAGCATAGCCTCGGGGAGGGAGTGTAGGCCTGTGTGGGCACCTTCCCCTTAGGCCTTTGGACTCCTCATGATAAAGGAAATGTGCAGCTAGAGAAAGGCCAGAATGGAACATGGATCCTAAGACAGAGCTCCACTCACCTTGGTGAAGGGCAGTGCTGAGCGAGTGCAATGTCTGAATACCTAGAAAACCAGACATGTTATGGGATAAGCACATAACTCTGTTCCACACTTCATGCTCACCAATTTGGCTTCCGTGGTAGAACTAGGGAGGGAAGATGCCCTAATCACCAAGATTCAGTATCATGGCCCCCCAGGGCCATGTTCTAGAGATACAGACTCCAAGAAGTCCACATTCAAACATGGTTTTCCAGGAAATATGAGGTAAATTGGTCAAGGAAAGATATATTTTGGACTTGGTTGGTTAGCTTTGAACTTAGTTGGTCTGCATAATTTATAACTTATAAATATTTAGATGTATGGTAAATTAAAATCCTCATTATAAAGTTCCATTATGATATATAAGTCAGTTTCTGAGGTGTTCCTTCATAGCAAATTTGCATCAGTTCTAGGTTTTCTAACCTCATGGACATAATGGGCCGATGTCACACCTGTCAGAGTGATGCCCCTATCTTGCCATCATCTAATGGAAACAACTAAGAAACAATGAAATGCTTATTATCTGTCTGATGTTGGGAAAGATTTTATTCTTTCTCAGCCAGAATTTTCTTATTTGTACAAAGGGGCTAAAGCCACCTATTCTCATGTGGTTGGAACAATTAAATAATTTATACCAAGTGGTCAACACAGAAAACATTCATAGGCAAAGCAAAGTCCTTTTTCTCAATTAAAAATAATGAAAAACAATGAGATATTCTAAGGAGTGTGTCTGATATATAATGCAGCAGCATGACACAAGGGAGGAAAGAGGGGTTGGGTCCCTGGAAGATGAAGTCTTTAATATCCTGAAAAGAGTGCCTTGGGGCAGCCCTGGGCTCTTGCATATCTTGAAGGGAAGGTACGTTTTTACTATCTCAACCTAGTAATCTCTCTTGAGCCTCAGTGTCCTGGTTTTTAAAATGAGGATAATAAGAATTGCTTTGATGACCTTGATAAAGATCTTTTGATAGAGTGGTAGAGATAAGAGCCTGGGGAATGGGTTGGAAAGTGAGTGGGAGGTAAGGAAATGGGGATTATCTAAGTTTTCTGTTCTTTTCAGAAGTTTATCTGAGAAAGGGTGGGAGTATAGTGGGACCTGGAGGTCAATGAAGGTTTTGTTCTTTAAAAATTGAGGAATATCAGCCGGCCACGGTGGCTCATGTCTGTAATCCCCACACTTTGGGAGGCCAAGGTGGGCGGATCCCGAGGTCAGGGGATGGAGACCGTCCTGGCCAACATGTTGAAACCCTGTCTCTAATAAAAATACAAAAATTAGCTGGGCATGATGGCACATGCCTGTAATCCCAGCTACTTGGGAAGCTGAAGCAAGAGAATCGCTTGAACCTGGTAGGCGGAGGTTGCAGTGAGCTGAGATCATGCCACTGCACTCCAGTCTGGCAATAGAGCGAGACTCCATCTCAAAAAAAAAAAAAAAAAAAAAAAAATTGGAGAATATCAGAGCGTAGTATGTGTCGATGACAAGTATCTTTAGTAAAAAGGGAGAAGATAATGTATAAGAAATTTTGAATAGAGAGGTGGAGTTGGCCTCTGGTTCTAGGGAGGGTGCATCCTCTTGTGGATATAGGGAAGTTTCTAAGTTTAGAGATAGAAAGCAGAGATGCCCTATCCAACAGCTTTTGTTTTCTCACAGAAGCATGAAGAACGGATGTTAACAGAGAGATGTTATGTGTAAGTATTAGGAGTGGGGAAGGCAATTGGAAGATAAAAGAGAAGGTGTGAAATGAAATGACCAAAGATTAGGGAAATGTTGCATAATTGTTGGGCAGTCTCTAGAACCCAAGTGAATTTGAGTTGGCAGAGTTAAGAGTGTATGTATGTTTACCCATGGATACATATATGGAGAGAGAAAGAGAGATTGATGACAAAGAATTGACCCTGATGATTATGAAGGCTGAGAAATCCCACAGTCAACTGTCTGCAAGCTGGAGACTCGGTAAAGCTGGTGGTGTGATTCTGGTCCGAGGCTGAACGCCTGAGAAGCAGAGGAGCCAGGGGTATAAATCCCGGTCCAAGGACAGGAGGAGACTGATGTCCCAGCTGAGGCAGGCAGAAAGAAAAGGGGGTGAATTCCTCCTCCTTCCACCTTTTTGTTCTATTCGGGCCCTCAGTGGATTGGATGATGCCAGCCCATATTTGGGAGGGTGGTATGCTCCGAACTCCACCAACACAAGTGCTGATTTCATCCAGAAATACCTGCATGGACATAGCAGGAAATAATGTTTAACCTGGCACTTGTGGCACGGTCACGTTGACACAATTCACTGTCATATCACACTCTCCAGGGATGAGAACTCATCTCTGAATCCTCCCTGCATTTCTACTGTAGTAGCCTTTCCACTCTATTGTTCCTGTGCGTTTTTAATGTCCCCTGGGGCACCCCCAGACACACTGAGCTGCCTATCTGGGCTTTCTAAGTTATCCCTGAGGTATGCATTATTATTTGGTTAGTGCTGTGATTACAAAAGTGCATAGGTTTTGAGTGGTCTACTCTGAATTTTTCTTCCTCTGTTATTTTTGGTGTGAGATTTTGCAGACCATGAGTTATTTCAAACATATGTGACCTGTCTTCATGTCTATGTAAGGGCATTGCAATGAACTGAATGTGTGTGTCCCTCCAAAAGCCATGTGTTGAAACCCTAATCCTAATGAAATGGTATTTGAAGGTGGGGCCTTAGGGAAGAAATTGGGACATAAGGGTGGAGCCCTCAGGAATGGGATTAGTGCCTTTATAAGAAGAGGACAGACAACTAGCTGGCTTTTCTTCCTACCTTGTGAGGATAGGAGAGCCCGCAGTAGACAGTTGGAGGAGGTTCCTTACCAGAACCTGCCCATGCTGGCACCATGATCTCAGACTTCTCCCCTCCAGAACTGTGAAAAATAAATGTTGTGTCAGCCATCCAGTCTATGGCACTTTGTTATTACAACCTGAACTGACCAAGGCAGGCATGGTCAGTTTTTAGAATTTTCAAATGCTTTCATGTAAAACAATAAAGGATATCATCTTCCTGGCAGATAATTGCAATTCAAAGGAAAGTGCCCACAGTAGCCCCTGATGCCAGGTCTTGCCTTTCAGGGAAGATCTTGGTTTCCTCCTCCAGAACCTCTGATGAAGTGGAGCCAACCTGCCATTAACTCTGCTGTGATTGTACTCATCACTGCCAAGGGCATTTATGGGATGTTCGTGCATGGCTATTCTTTGTAAACTAAGTTATACAGATATAGTCTTTATCCTCTAAGAATTTAACAACTTAAAAACAGTGACATAAACATAAATGTTACAGCTGAGGTGATGCACAAACTTGAAAAATTTAGTTAATCTTGTAGGATGTTCTAGAATGGTGAACCACTGAGGAACCATACAGGTCACACCGTACACCACCAGATGACTCTGTTTAGCACCAGAGAGAGAGTGATGTTAGTTTAGGCATAATCGTTATTACTTACCAAGACTTACTGGACAAACATCACTGGGAATGGAAAAGTGTTTCTCAGTTCTTATCTTATATGTATGGGAAAAGCTTGGCAGACAAGATAGAAAGGTTATTCTAAATAAACACTATGCTTTTAGAAAGATATGAGAAACAAGTCATGTTAAACTTAAAGGAGGCTTTGTGTATGTGTTTCCCTGGGAGAAGAATTGGAGATAAATGAGGAATTCTGATTTTTCTTTGTTCTTAGAACGTTGACATCTATTTTGTCCCATGTGTTAGACAGAGTTTTCAGAGAAAATTAAGGTTACCATCTGCCTTGTATTTACTCGAGAAGACCAGGACACAGTGTTTTCTTGTAATAATAATGCTTATAAAAGTCTTAACTCTAGGAGCCATTGAAAACAGAGCTGTATCCAATGTCCCCTGAGTCTGTCACGCTGGCCCAGCCACGGACAACTGGCTTCTTGGTGAAGAAGGGCAAACAGGCATCGTAGGGTGGTGTCTGAAAAGGAGAGGGTTTCCTTCACCCTGATCCTTTGCTTACCCACCTTTAAGAAAATGTGAGTTTTTACTTTGGGAGACCAAGGTGGGAGAATCTCTTGGGCCCAGGAGTTCAAGACTAGCCTGGGCAATATAGTGACACCTTGTCTCTACCAAAAAAAAAAAAAAAAAAAAAAAACCCGGGTGTGGTGGCACATGCCTGTATTCCCAGCTACTTGGGAGGCTGAGGTGGGAGGATCAATTAAGCCCCAGAGATCAAGGTTGCAGTGAACCTTGATCACGTCACCACACTTCAGTCTGGGTGACAGAGACTCTGTCTCTAAATAAATAAATAAATAAATAAATAAATAAAAGCCTTGAGTAACTGGGGGAGATTATAAAGCTAGTTAAAATCAATTAATAGTGATTTCTAGAAATCTCATAAGATGTAAGCATTTTAATTTAAAGTTTTTTTTCTTTTTAGCTATCTTTTCACTGAAAATGTTTTTAATATATTTCAATGTTAACGAAGTAATGAATTAACTTCCCTCCCAGAAAGTCGAGAATAATAACATGTATCTTCCTGTGGAAGATGAACTTCAGAGCTCCATTTCCCTAGTTCCTATGTATAACTCGGTTATACGCACACCAAACCATGCTAATAATGCATTCTCCTCCCCTGGCTGCCTCTTGAACTTAGATCATCCAGGAGACGTCTGTAAAATTAGCACTGTAAAGAAAGCCTTGCCAGGGTATTTGGGGCAGCATATCAATGGCTTATTGAGTAGGCGCCTTTTAAGCACTGTTGAATGATAGGCAAAACTGTCACAGCTATGCATAAATGTGCTGTATAGTTTCACAGAAGAGAATACTAGTCCTCAGTAATAATGCTATATTATTAAGCTAATAAACCTACAGGAAGTTTGTCACAATAGGTGTCTGTTAAATTGCTATAAGCTGAACATTATCTTTGGAGTTTTAGATGTCTCTATTGGCTGAAGAGCCTAATTTTGAAGCTTTTATCTGTTCAAAAATTTCAGTTCTCCCATCATCATCTCTGCTCAATTGAATATGTCTTTTTCAAGAGTAATCTTGACTATGTATAAACTGCTGCCTGTCAATCCCCAACGAATGTTAAGACTATCTGTTCAGGGCTGGTGAACAGTTTGTTGCTATAATATAAAATCTTTTCTGCATGTCCCAACCTTTGTTTTTGGCAATTTCCTATGATTTCATGCTTGAATAAAATACTCCTTCCATTTTACACATCATTGCTTTGGACATTTTCCTTGTTGAATTCTGGTATGTTAAAGTGAAGCTTACCAATAATTAGGTGATTTATTTGTCATAGCAATGAATGGTGACATCAAAACATCTTGACTTTATCATGGGTTTCCTTGAGGGATGGTAGAGTCTGGGTGCCCAGAGTCTGGTCCCAGGTTCCAGGATTTGCCACTGGTTAGTTGTTTGACTTTAGGCAATTTGTAAACCTCTTGGTGCCTCAGTTTTCTCCTGGGCCAAACAGGGTCAATGTGCATACATCAAAGGCTTGGAAAAAGGATTAAATAATATATACATATATATGATTTAATATATATATGTGTGTGTATATATATATACACACACACACACACATAATAATATATAATATGTAGCTTGGCCCATGGTAAGCACTCAGAGGTTTCTTGTTAGTAATATGTTGAAAATATGGAATCTGTGAGTGCAGACAACACTTCTGGCTCCCTTACTTTTTGCGTTTTGATTTTTGAAATGAGTGATCTATGCCATGCTAACAATAAGAAAAACTTCTCCCTGGAGAAAGTATTCCTTAAACTAAAACTTTAATGCAGAAAACTAAAAGTATTCATTCAAGATTTGACATATAACTAGGAAATAGTAGTAGTAGTAGTAGACATAGAACTATGGACAAGGAGTGAAATACTCTTTGTAAATGGCTGTTATTATTTTAGTGTTAAAAATAGATGTGCAATGGGTCAGGGGCAGAAAGAGATTGTGGCAAAGGAGGTGGTGTGTGTTTGTAAAAGGGCAACATGATGGATCCTTGTGATGGAACTGTTCAATATTTTGACTAGTGGTAGATATGTGAGCCTACACATGTCATAAAACTGTATAAAACACACTAATACAATTAAATGGGAAATCGCAATAGACTAGTAGATGGTATTAATATAAACATATCGGTTGTGATATTGTACTGTTGTTTTGTGAAATGTTACTATTGTGGGAGACTAAGTAAAGGCTCTTTTAAAATTGCATATGAACCTACAGTGATCTCAAAATTATAATTAACAAATAAATGCATGTGCAAATATTATATAAAACTAATAATTTTTATTTTTGTTTGCAGATTGTTCCTGCCTGATTCATAAACATCGTGATTGACTTTTGTAAGCTGATATTTCAATTTCTTTTATCCTATTCCCCCAATACCTTGTCTCCTCTAATAACTTGATAATGGTTTTTTAGAGCTCCTAGAGCAAAAATTGGAGCAAAACTTTTTTGTTATTTGGTTCTTACATTATTTTAAAGTCTGTCTCACTTTTTCTGGTACTCTTAGATAATAGTTATTTTGATAGTGATTTTTGAAGTACATGTCTTGGCCTAGGGGCATTTGTTTCCTTATAGTGACTTCTTATCAGAGTTATGGTTAGTGGGAGCAAAGGGCAGAGCTGAGGTTGTATATAGATGCAGACATCCTGTTGGGCATTAGTCTTCCTCCAAAACATATTTATGTATCTTTGTTTTTAAATAGTCTATGAAGTGTCATTTTTATGGAGGAGAATTGAAATATACTAAACCAATTTTAAATACATCTTTGAGAAGTTATTTTCTGAGATGGTTTTGTTTTCCATCATGTTAGCAGGAGAGGAGAATATTGTTACAAAGTAACTTAACAAGGATTTGCATTCTCTGACAGATTCTAAGTCTGTATCTTGAATCTTGTTCTAGCAGGTTCTGTTTCACCTCTTTTGAAGCCAGCAAGAAGACACACACCTCTGATACAGTCTTCCCGATAGCACCTACCTTGGCATACTCATTCCTTAGGATGTTAACTGATATTATATGGAAAATGAGCATATGGTCATTTAAATTTGGGAAAAAAGCTGAGTTAAAATCAAATTAGACTTGTTTATTTCCAACAAGTGATTATCGATGGCCTTTGGTCTGTGGTGTTTCTCCAACATATTTCACCATACAACCCCTACCTCACCAAATATACCATCGAACTGGTGCTCCACGGAAAAGTTTGAGAAATTTTGCTTTAGAATTTAGGAAACTGATATAAATGACAGAATTAATTGTACATTTTTCAGAATGATAGCGAAAGAAAAGAAGGACATTTGAGCAGAACGCAAGTTGGACCATAAAAGGACAGTTGGATTAGCTTAAAACAGCTGACTTGGAGTTAGGCCTAAATCATTATTATAAATATAGTTATAAGACAACATAAAAATTTAAAATCTGGAAAGTAAAAATAAATCATTGTTCCTTATTCCTTGAAGATTCAGGATCTGTCCTTCCCTGTAAGACTAATGTGTCCTAATTCTTGGTGATTTTCAGGCTTCGTAGAGTCTTAACAGCCTGGCCTCTCGGTTTCTTGATTTCCTCTCCTTCAATGACCTTGTCTTCCAAACTACATTAGCAACTTTCTCCCATAGTCATACTGTGGGCCTAGTCATTAATAAGAACTGCTCTCACTCCATGATCTTGAGTCCCAGCACCCCATTCTCCATCTGTCCTCCCACTCCAACACATTGTTAACTCCACCTAGACATACAACTTTTACACTGCAGCACACTTCCTTCATATCTCACATCCTTCCTTACTCAACGTCGATAGCCTACCCTCTCATTAAAATCACTCATCCATTCATCTTCTCTGTCCCTCCCCTTTGCTTTGTTGTACTTAGCCATCTATGTCCCAGTGCCTTGGTCTGCTGATTCCATGCCTGCAGCAGTGCAGCTGAACATAGCTGGAGAAAGATACCCAGCCATGCTCAATTTAAAGCTTACCCTTGTACTTATATTCTTAGACCCATCTCCTCTCACCTACTCAAGGATATAGCTACAGTAGTTGTCCCTTCTCTCTCCTGCATCATGCATTCCCACCTCCCTGCTTTACTTAAAAAAATTATTTAACTCCCATTCCTCTCTAAGTACTACCCCATTTAATGTCCCTGCTTCCTTTTACACAATTTCTCAGTTCTGTCTGGGCATTCCACCAAAGTTCTCAAGTGTCACCAGCGACCTTCATATTGCAAACCCAACCATTAATTCTCAGTCCGTATCTTCCTTGACCTGTCAGAAGCGCTGACCCCACTGATCATGCTGCTCTGTGAAGTATGTTCTTCCCTTGTCTTCTGAGTCTCCACACTTTCCCAACTGCCTTCCTATTGCATGTGACTACTCTTATCTTTCTTGCAGTTACATCCTCATTGTCCTGACCTCCAAACATTGGCTGTCCCTGGGCACAGTCTCTGTACTTGTCCTCTGTCGATTCTCACTCCCTAGCTGCTCCCATTCATTTTCATGGCTTTAAATACATATATGCTGGCAGCTACTAAATTGTCTCCAGTGTGGACCTCTTCTCTAAACTCCAGATTCAAATATCCAATTGCTGGATGTCTAATAGGCATATCAAACCTAACGTGTCTGCACCTGAGCTCCGGAGTTCTTCTCTGTTCCCAACCAAACTTCCTTCATCCTAAGTAGCCATTTACCGAGATGAGGAAGACTCTTCTTCCAGTTGCACAGGCCAGGTGCCTTTGCAGCATCCTCATTTCATCTCTCTCACCCTCTACACATTCAGCTCTCAGGAGATACTGTCAGCCCCACCTTCCATAAATCCAGAAGGTGACCACTTCTCCCCAGCTCTTCTGCTACTGCTCTGGTGCACACCTTCATCATCTCTTTATAACAGTAGCTATCTAGCTGGTCTCCCTGGTTTCATACTTTCTCCCCTAGAATTCACTCTCCACACAACAGCCGATAAATTATTTAAAACTGTAAGTCTGATCATGTTACTTTTCTGCTCCAGTGTCTCCAGTCCCTCCCATCTCGCTTACGGAGGCTTATCAGCTCCTATGTGCTATGGGTCCCATTACTTCTGGCCTAATCTTTTACCGCTTCCCTTCACCGACTGCTTTAGCCATACCAGTTTTCTTGTTTCTGCATCAGAGTTTTGCAATTATTGTACCCAGAAATAGCCACATGACTTACATCCTTACCTCCTTCAGATCTTCCCTAAATTGTCATCCTCTCACCCATGCCTTTTTCCCCGACCAGCGTGTTTTAAATTGACACTGTTTTCACTGCTAAATCTCTTAGCACTTCCTGTCTCTTCATTACTTTTATTTTTTTAAATCACCATCTGATACATATTTTACTTGAGCTTTGTTATGGGATACAGTTAAGCTACTAGAAACAATTAATTTAAAGATAAGCTTAATTCATAGGTGCGCTTCACAAGGGCAGGAATTTTTGCGTGTTTTGTTCACGGTGGTGAATCCCTAGCACCTAGAACAATGCCAGGAAAAACAACCACTCAATAAATGCTGGTTTAATGAAAAAGATAAATCTTAAAAACCAAGTCCACCGTATATATCCCACAAAGATAGGAAAGTGGGATTGGGGAAAGGGATGCTATAGTAGTTTGACTTTGCTTATTACACCCTTCTCTAGTTGCTGACTGATCATAGAATTGGGTAAATGGCTTGAGCTGGGACAATTTATTGTAAATATAAAGCACTAAGGCAAATATAAAGGATTGGAACTTCGTACTGAGAGGACTTCTGCTTCCAGCCATCTTGTAATAACAGGAACTGGAGTTATTCTCTCGCCTAAAATAGCCTAACAAACTGGAGTTATTCTCTCGCCTAAAATAGCCTAACAAACCTACACACACAAAAAGCCCATAAAACATATGAAACAAAGGCATTCCGACATTGGACAAGTGGCACGAGACAGTGAACCCTGAGACAAGGAAAAAACAAATGATTTGCCCCAGGCTGCAGTGCAGAAAGGCAGAACCCAAACACAGGTTATCCTAGGTTGAGATGATGGAGTTAGGAATTCTGGGAGGCTAAGGCAGCTAGAATTTGAAGGACAGAGTACCAGAGAAGAGAGAGTTAGTTACACAGAGAGTGAGCTCCAGAGATCTTCAGAGGGCTCTCCTGGAGGCTTCAGCCAAGTGCTGATTAGTGCATATGCATAAGAGAACTACCCATGGATGAGGAAAGAGGCACTGGGAAGAAAAAAGTAGCTCATATAAGGCAGTGAAGAGTGTGCCCCCCCACCCCACCCCCACCATTCAGAGTGGAAAAACCTTGTATATAAGTGGGATTAGATGGTGTACTCAGAAGACTAATGCTTCAGCGATGAGGCAAAATTAGCCCTAGACTAGTCTAATCTGATCCTGCCTAAAAAATCTTAAAAGTAAGCCATTCAAGACAGGTCATAAAACTGTTTTGTAAAGGGCCAGATGGAAAATATTCTAGGATATGTGGGCCATGTGGTCTCTGTTTTAACTACTCACTTCTGCCCTTCTAGTGTTAAAACAGCCATAAACAATTTGTAAGCAAATGTATTTACATGTATCAGAATGTATTCCAATAAAATTTTATTTATAGAAATAGGCAGTGGTCCAGATTTGGCCTGTGGGCCTAGTTTGCAGACACTTGGTTTGAAGGATCAAATTGTTTCAAGTAGCTTAACTGTATCCCAGAACAAAGCTCAAGGATATTTAAGGAAATACAAAATATCCAGCACCCATTAATAAAGTATGCAATATGTAGCGTTCGATCAGAATTTACCAGATGTGCAGAGCAGCAGGAAAATTCAATAGTGAAGAGAAAACTCAATCAATAGAAACAGACCCAGAAGTGACACACATCTAATCAGTGGAGATACTAAAATAAATTAAATAGATTTAATAAGGATATTCAAATAGTTATTGTTACTATGTTCCATATACTCAAGATGGTAGTGGAAAGCATAAGGTGGTTAAGAAAAGATGGAAGCTATAAAAAGACCTAAATTGAACTTCTAGACTTCTAGAGATTTTATAAACACCTGAGGTGAAAAATACACTGGATAGGATTAAAATCCTAAAATACACTGGATAGCAATTATACAAAATGAGATACTGAATGGAAAAAAAAAAAAAACAAACTAGAAAAAAGTGAATAGCACATCAGTGAGCTCTGGGACAACTTGAAATGACCAAATATGTATGTAATTGGAGTCCGCAACGGAGGGAGAGGACAGAAAATAAAGATATAATGGCTGAAGACTTGCCAAATTTGATGAAAACAATAAATCCACAAATCTAAGTTAAATAAATATCAAGCAAGCACAAAAACATGAAGAAAACTACACCAAGGGACACCGTAATCAAATAGTTTAAAACCAGTAGTAAAGACAGATTTTAAAGCAGAGAAAAAAAAACTATACATTCAGAGGAACAAACATGACAGAAGGCTTCCTGTCAGAAGGAATGTAATCCAGAAGACAGTGGAAAAACACCTTCCAAGTAGTGAAAACTAAAACTGTTAATCTAGAAATCTATAGTTGTGACGATATCTTTCAAAAAAGGTGAAACATGCAAGCACTTTCTTTGGTAGGAAAATAACAGGTGGAATAAAGACTTTTTCAGATGTACTAAAGCTGAAAGAATTAATCACCAGTAGACCCACAGTGTAAGAAATACTAAAGGAAATCTTTTTTTTAAAACTCTCACATTTATTGTCAGTTGATTTAATAAAGAAGGAAAATAATGCCAGATAGCAGTAAAGAGCACTAGAAATGGCAACCACCTAGGTAAATACATACGATGATGATGATTATTAATATTTTTAAAAAGATGGTTTAAACAAAAATAGTAGCAAATGGGATGTATAACATATAAAAAAGCAAAAGGTACAACAATAATTGCACGAAGGTCAGGAGAGGAAAAATATAACTATAAAGTTTTTATACTCTACATGAACTGATATAATATCCCTTGAAAGTACACCATGATAAGTTAAAGATATAACTATAAACTCTACAGCAACCACGAAGATATCAAAACATAGTTATAAGCCAAAGGAGATAAAACTAGAGAAAAATAATTCAAAAGAAGAAAGAAAAGGAACAAAGAATAATTGAGGCAATTAGACAACAAATAACAAGATGGTACATTTCAGCCTAATCATGTCAGTACGCACGTTAAGCATAAATGGTCTGTCATAATTAAAAGGCAAAGAATGTCAGATTTAATACACATATTGGCCAGTCTGAAGGTAGTGAGTTATCTCAATTGATTGTTCACAGTCAGATTTAATACATACAAAACCCTTTGAGAACTAACTATATGCTGCCTACAAAAAAATGCACTTCATGTGAAGACACAAATAGATTATAAGCTAATGGATAAAAAAATACCATTTTTAGCACTGATTTTTTAAAACTGCAGTGACTGTATTCATATTAGACAAAGCAGAAATTAGAACAAAAAATATTACCAGGGATAAATAGGGTTATTTCATAATGATAAAGTGGTGAATTCATCAAGAAGAAATGATCTTAAATGTTTATGCACCTAGTAGAATAATTTCAGTATACATGGGAAGAAATAGACAAATTCACAATTGTGGTCAGATTTCAGCACCCTTCCTTCAATAGATAATAGATCAAGTAGTTGGAAAACCAATAAGGCTATAGAAGACTTGAAGAGTGCTATCAACCACATTGACTTAATTGGCATTTATAGAACACTACTCAACAGCAAACTGCATACTTTTTCCAAGCATAGCCAGAACGTTTATCAAGATAGACCATATTCTGGGTGGGAAAATAAGTCAATTAATTTTAAAGGATTTAAATCATACAAAGTGTTCACTGACCATAATGGAATTTAATTAGAAAGGAATCTGGAAAAATATCTTGTAACTGAACATCACACTTCCAAATAACCCAGGGGCACATCCTGAGACATTAAAAACATCTTAACAAATTTAAGAGAATAGAAACCATACAAAATACCTTCTGAGACTACAGAATAAACTAAAAGTTAATACCGGAAAAAGTGCTGGAAATTTTCCAAATAGTTGGAAATTAAACAGTATACTTCTAAATAACCCATGGATCAAAGAAAAATCTCAAGAAAAATGTTTAAATATTTTTAATTTTAATGAAAATACAGGTTATGAAAGCATGTGGGATACAGCTGAAACAGTGCTTCAAAATTTGTAGCATTAAATGATGTATTAGAAAAGAAAAAGAACCTAAAATCAATAACCTCAGTTTCCACCTTTGGAAACTAGAAAAAGAAGGACAAATTAAACCTGCAGTGAGCAGAAGAAAGTAAATACTGAAAATTAGAGCAGAAATCAACAAAGTTGAAAACAGGAAAACAATGGAGAAAATCAACAAAATAAAAAGCTTGTTCTTTGAAAAGATCAGTAAAATGATAAATCTCTAGCCAGGCAACCAAGGAAAAGAGAGTACACCAATTACCAATATTAGGAATGAAAGAGGTGTTATTCTGCTAATCCCATGGATAAAATACAGGATTAGTAAGAGAATAGTATAAATAAGCTCTCACCCACATATTTGATAAATTAGATAAAATAGACTAATTCCTTGAAATACACACATAAACTAAAACACCTTCTAGACAGCAGACCCAGATGGTTGTACTGGTGAATTCTACCAGCCAGCCAATGTGACACAAACGAAATCAATCAGCACCAAAAAGAAATGAGCTGGCCGGGTGCAGTGGCTCACGCCTATAACCCCAGCACTTTGGAGACTGAGATGGGTGGATCACTGAAGGTTGGGAGTTCGAGACCAGCCTGGCCAACATGGTGAAACTGTGTCTCTACTAAAAATACAAAAATTAGCCTGGCATGGTGGTGGGCCCCTGTAATCTCAGGTATACAGACTATACCTGTAGTCCCAGCTACTCGGGAGGCTGAGGTGGAGAATTGCTTGAACCTGGGAGGTGGAGGTTGCAGTGAGCCGAGATTGCCCCACTGCACCCCAGTCTGGGCGATTGAGCCAGACTCTGTCTCAAAAAGAAAAAAAAAAAAAAAAAAAAAGAAAAGTGAGCTATCAAGCCATGAAAAGGCATGGAAGAAAATTAGATGTGTATTACTAAAGTAAAAGAAGCCAATCTCAAAAGGCTGCATACTATATAATTTCAACTGTATGACATTTTAGAAAATGCAAAACTAGACAGTAAAAAGATCAGCAAAACTTCTCTGTATGATGTTATAATGATGGAGAACTGTCATAAATTTTTTCAAACCCATAGAATGTACAACACCAAGGGTGAACTCTAAACCATGGATTCTGGGTGATAATGATGTGTCAATGGAGGTTTATCAGTTGTAACAAATGTACCACTCTAGTGGGGGATGTTGATAATGGAGAAGGCTAAGTGTGTTTGGAGGAAGGGAGTATATGGGAAATTCCTGTAACAGGCTCAATTTTGCTGTGAACATAAACTTCTCTAAAAAGTAGCCTATTTTAAAAAAATCGAAAAGAAAATTAGAAAATATTTTGAACTGAATGAAAATGAAACCATATTTTCAAGTGACTAAGATGCAACTTATAGCAATGCTTAGAGAGGAATTTGTAGCACTACATGCCTGTGTTAGAAAAGAAGAATGGTCTCAAATTAATAACTCATCAGAGATTGTCAGAATCATCTTCAAAATGTCTGAACCTCTTTCATTAAAAAATGTGTTTCTTCCATGTTGTGAGAGAAGATAGAATTGGGGGTGGTTACTTATAAAAAGGAACTCGGCTCTTAGTACAGAAACAATTGTCATACTTCACCAGCTCTAGGCTGAGTTTCTTTAGCAAGACATATTCCTTTAGATATTCATAAGAGTTCTTTTAAACTGTTTCTGATAAAAATGGCAATAAAGAAAATATTTTAAAATATTAACAGGAAGTAAATTGCACATTTCAAGTGATGTGTTGTATAGTAGGTAATGCAATATAAGAATAACCAGTAATTTTAAAAGTCACAGAACTGTAGCATGAGAAGGTGCCTTATGTATTGATATTATTAAGTCAAACAAGAGTGGCTTTAGCTCCTGCCTCTTTAATATCAAGGCCTTGGATGAAATTTTAAAAAGGAGATGAGGACATGCATTTAAGTTTTCAAATGAACAAAAAGCAGTATAAGGAGAACTAAATCTCTGAGTGAGATATTCAGAATTCACCAAAAAAAAAAAAAAGAAAAAAAAAAAAGAAATCTCAGGCTCAAGGGCGACCAGGAATATTCCAGAAGTACGTCTGTACTAGATAAAAGGTTGGATAAATGTCACCTTCTCTGCAAAGCCTTTTCTGGTTCTCTCAGTCTTAGTGGCCTCTGTCTTCCCACAGTATTCTGTACACTCTGTACTGTAGCATCTCTATGCCACCACCCAGTAATAGGGTGTCATGAAAAAATGAGACAAGGAATAAAAACATAAGGTTTGCTGTTTACCACTGGCAGTCTTCTCTTGTGCTAGATAATTAATCTGTTTTCTCTTAGTAATGTGAGGGTCAACGAAGTAAGATACGTGTTAGTTCTTTGAAAACATGAAAGCACTATCTACAGACAACAAATATCCCTGTGTGTATTTTTCTCTTCAAGTGGTAACAGTCTGTGAATTTCTCCCTGTTACCAATACATTTCTACTTGAAATGGCTAAGTGGCAAGAAGTAAAGCTGAATTGTGCAGAAAAACCACACTGCTGCTTTATAGTAGTAAGGATTTGCCTCAATTAGCCTTTTAAAATGACACTTCAATTAGTGTTTCTGTTTTGTAAAGTAGCTTCTTTCTCTTTTATAATAGTTTGATCTTGGTTCATTAGTTGCCCCCCATAAAATCCTAGATTTGAAGGCTAAACTTTTAATGCAAGGAATCATGCAATCTAGAGACTGAATGTTAAATTTTATGTCTTTTTCTTTAAAAGAAATTTTTCCTTTTAACAAGCTTTACACTGTTTTGATTTTCAGCATTGATAATAGCTATAATTATTGATCTTTCGCTGTATGCCAACACTGTTTTAGGAGCTTTATATTAGTTATCTAATTTGATCCTCCACAAACCCTGTGAGGTTATTATTCCTCTTTTACAAATAGGGAAACTAAGGTTCCAAAAATATTGTTAATTGCTTAATTTATAAAATTATTACAAAGTGACACTAAAATTTAAATACAGATCTGACTCCAGAGTCCATACTCTTAAGCAACTACCTCATTGAATGGAAGTAGTACAATGCATTGGCCTCAAAAACTAGGATGACTTATTTAATATAATCTTGGTGAGAGAACTTCAGTGAATGATTATATCCCCAGTACATGGTAGCTGGTATGATGGAAACAGCATGAGACTCAAAGATAGAATACTTGATTTTAAAGTTTTAACTGCTGATTATTAGTTCTATGACTTTGGCAAGTCAATGTACCTCTCTTGAGCCTATTATCGCCTCATTCAAAAATAGATTAATAAAACCATCTCTCTCAGGTGGTTGTGGCGGAGATCCAATGGATAATGTTTCTCAGTGTTTTGTAAATGCTTTTGAAAGATACATAAATGGATTGATAAGTGTTTTTGGTTATTTGCCAAAGACTTTCTTTCAGTAGTATTTTTCCTGAGTGCTTTTAAAAAACAATTTGATTTATAGAAATGTAGCAAGTTTCCAGAGAACCTCTACTGAGTTACAGAGTGATCATTATATAAGGAAGTTCTATTCATAAGCCTAGGTTTCTTTGATGAGATACATGGTTTTTGAGGAATGGTTATTTCATAGTACTGTGTCAAGGAATTCTTCACAGATATTTCTGTGATGATTTTGGAAGAGTGGGAAGACAGAGGGGTTAAATGTGTCCCCTAGGCCTAAAGCAGGTCAATGCCAGAGTTAGCTTTAAGGTTCCTAATTAATTGTCACACCATTTTTGTCACAAGCGACCTTTCCTGTGCAGTTGAGAGTTCTGTATATGCAAAGTCCATTTCTGTCCTAATTTGAATATAAGGGAATGTCTTTTCTCCTTGAGGGCTGTTCAGCTGTCTATACCAAATAGCATCTTTGACAGTCCAAGGTGAGTAATTGGTGAATAGATGGCCCTGGAGGTCACTGGTGACCTCCCCCCCACCCCACCACCGAGGTCAGTACTGACGCCTGTGGGCACGTGGGAAGGTTGTGTTCTGCCTCATCGAGTGGGTTCATACCTTTCGTTCCAATATTGTTTATTTTCTTTTTGGTTTCACAATTTTGAAACTTAACCCATCGATTCCCATGTGTACTCAGGATTAGTGACAAATGGAATGGAGCACAATGAAATGAAGGCATTTTGTTATAGGGTTCCATGAAGGTGTGAAATAAGCAATTCAGAATTCAATGGTGAATTTGGAAACCTCTTAGTTATATTTGTTCCGTGTAGGTAACCAGTCAGAATAATTCATTTTCTTTCATAGTCCCTCTTGCTCTCTCCTCTCTCCTTGACTAACCATCCTCACCCCAACAAACACACAACTCATTTTTACACAGGAGCTTGGATTACCTAGTTTGGGTGATTACCTGGATCCGAAAAAACCTGTTATATCTCTGTTCACACTTTTGTTCTACAAAGAGAATTTATGCAAACTAACTCCATCTTTAAGTTGTGTTGCTTTCTCTGGAGATCACCCCTTAGGGTAACCCTAGAAACTGCAGCTCTAGAGATCACCCCTTACTAAGGTAACCCTAGAAGCTGCAGCTCTGAATTTATCACGTTGTAGTAGTTTACTGGGTGTAGCCGACTGGCTTTAGCACAGCAGTGAACTAATAGAGGCTGCATGTATAGCCATCTTCCTCTGGCTATTAGAATGAACTATTTGATTGAGAATAAAGTTTCCATATAGTTTGAATACGGTGACATGAAAGAAGCTGCAGATTGTTCAGTGAGACCGTCGCTTGTAGGTTTGTAAGATGGAGGAAGAAAGGGAGAGTGAGAGGGAGAAGTTTATTTATGGAATGTCAGGGGGCCATTGAAGCTCAGCAGGCCCTAGAAGCAGAGGACTTCCCCCCGTGCTTGTTTTCTCCCTCTGACCTTGGATGAACTAGCGAGCAGTATATTATGCTGGGTGATTGTGCTGGTTTGTCATGGTTAGCATTCTGAACTGTCACTGGAATGTAGGAAACGGATGAATTTGAATTGAACCATGAGGTGGTCTGCTGAGCCCTCTCCTTGTCTCAAGGAAACCTGTCGCTGTTTGTCTGGGCTGGGCCTAATGAAAGCAATGGAGGGAAAGAGAGGTGGGCCTTTGATCTCTTTGTTGCAGCTGCTCCCTGGGAACTCGCTGAAATCAATGCCCTGTTTTCCTGAAGGAATGAATGGCTCTGCCTAACTAGCTTTGTGAAGCCGTGGGGAATTCACTGCCTCTGTTTATTGACAGCTGAAAAGGAGCACATGGGGTGGAATGGACCTTCTTGTGAAAACCAGGCACAGGGAAAATTAGACCTCAATTTAACACAGAGGAATTGGGAAATTCACCCCAAAGGAGACGGGAGTTTCTCATGCTTACATTAGAATTACTCAAGTTTGGGGCTAGTGTGTAATGAACAATGGAGGTTTTGTCACAACTATGTTATAAGTAGGAATATGGTCTGCATAATAAATGATGTTAAGTAGAAGTTGATTCTCCACCTGCCCTCTTTTTTAAACACAGAAGTAGAGAAAAATAAATATTAACCATGATATAATCAGGTGATTCTTTTATTTTTGCCTTGAGAGGAAAGAAAACAGTGATGCAGTAAGCATTATTGATATTATATGGAAACTCTCTAAAATCCATCTTTCATTCATTATATTTTAAAACATCTTTGAACTTGGAAGCTACGTTCCACTCAAGCCAGCGATTCATGCCATTCTGGATTGTGTGCATTGCATGGGAATATTACAATAATATATTTATTTTAAAATATTTATATTCTTGGGATATTGTAACTGGAAGTGTGTGTCAAACAGAAACTGGCTAGCAGACCAAGATTAGCACCTGGCATTATAATAGTTGATAAATCTTAAAATTACCACCTTTTTAGAACACACTAAAGAAAAAGTCTTGAGTTTATCACAAGGAAACATCTCTGAGATACCTTCTTTCCCATCTCCCCTCACTTGCTTGATTTCCCAGGAAGAATTTATGGCTTCTTCCTTTGGCCCCCAGCCCTTTGTGTACACCTCTATTATAGCACTTAACACATGGCCCTGTAGCTCTTTATTTAGGTGTATTCTTTTAGCTGGAAGTAAAGCAGCTGTGTTGTATTCATTTTTATATCTCAAGCCTAGCAGAGCTCTTGGCTCAGTAAATGCGAGCTGAATGAATGGGGATTGATGGCTCTGTCTACATTCCTTTGAAAGTAATTACTTATCACAGTTTCAACTGCAAATACTAAATTTTGGGAGAACCTGATTGGTCTGTTGTTACCTGATTGTTGCTATTGCTTTTTAAAATTCTTCCTCTACAGAGAACTATTATGCCCTCTTTTGCTTTAGCAAGTTTGTCGGGCAGTCCACAGCCTCTAGAAGGAAGCATCACCAGTGTGTGGCATTTTTCTTTTCAGATCCAAGCTCTCTTCTCTGTTATTCTTTCCTAAAAATAAACCGCAACGTAATGTTTAGATATTTCCATTAAGAAGATGAAAAAGCTTTTCATTTAGAATTTTGTAGACTTTCACTTGACCAAATTTAGTGATTGAGATGAATAAGGCTGCCATCTTACCTGATTTAATTCTATGATGTAATGTTAAATAATAGCAAAACTCAAAACCTCCCTTGACAATTTCTTTAACCAGATTTACTACCATTGCATGTTTTGAATTCCTTATCAGAGAAGGCAAACAAACAGCTTTGCTTCTTAGTGAAAAGTCTAAGGGAAATTTTGATTCTAAAGCAGTGACTAGTCTGATTTCACAGAACCCTAGGACAAACCCAATTTCTTAGCTATTCTCAACTTATAACCTATTTCTTTTTAAAGCCAGAGCTTAAAGTGGGAAATTGTTGTCAACATTTATTGGGAAAATAACATCTTAAAATCATAATGGAAATTTTTAGAAAGTGGTGTAGGAGGGAGTAAGTAAGCAGACAAGTACAGGAACGGGCTAATACTTTACTCTCCATTTTATTTTTGTTTTATATTCACTACCAAGATTATTTTTAAAGAAACTTATTTGCACTTCTGTTTTGATTAATGGTAGAGGTAAAATTTAAAATAGAGGTTTACACATTTGTGAATTGCAGGAGGAATCTCGTAGAGGAAGGGGCATTTGTATGGGTTGTACAAATAAGGTCGAGTCAGCGGGTTGTGATTCTGAGATTTTAGATTTCTCATGAAACAGAAAAATTACTATGACTTTGATCATTGGTAGACTCTCACCCTCATAAGTATTAACTTGAAGATAAAAAAAAAAAAGCGTTAAGCATAGCACTTAGGTTTCATAACTTGGCTGCTCAACCCTCCCAATTTCTGGAAGTAATTTTGTGTGACATAATACCAAAGTAGGGAGAGGCAGAGAGTGGAGGGAAATGTAGAAAATCAAACTGCACTTTTCCATTTGATGTTTCAGCTTTCAGCAGTGAGGCATATCTTTGTCTACATTAATAAAAAAAGAACTACAGACAGGCCAGGGAAGTAACTGCAGTTAAAAATTGTGTTCTTGCTATGCTTATAGAATCAGATAACTTCAACTATGTGATTCTTCAGAAAAGAGCCTTTTTCTTCAGACTGAAGACTGCTGTAATACCCAAGAAGAATAATTTCAAGTAACTTAAGAGTCAAACCCTCAAAATAGATTTGAGGATGGACATATGTTATGTCTCTGTGTTTACATGTGTGTTAATCTACGTAAGCTAACTTCCTAGTAGAAAAATACCAGGTATTTCCCTCTTAGACAGTTTCCCGTCCACCCAGACTGACCAAATAAAGCAGCCCTAATAAACGTTTATCTAGCCGTTGAAAACAAGACATCCTCCTTACCCACTAGATTTAGTTGCAAGAAAGCTATTCTGAAATACAGAACTATCTAAAATTAAATAATGTGTCAGTTGTATAAGATCAGATATGACTATTATAAAGATCATCTGTAATAATTAGATACCTAATCATTTGTAATTAATCATTTGTATATTAATGAGGTTGTTAAAATACTTAGTATATTTTCAGTAGTTTAAATGTTTACTTTGCAACATTACATATTGTCTTCTTCAGTGAGACATTTTTCTGCAAGGAAAAAAACCTCAATTCAGGAGGAAAAACCCAAACTCAGCTTATACCTAAAAGTTTATGCCTTTTGCATTAGTAAGGTTCAAATTAATATGGTTTTGTTATTTTAAAAACGCAACAGCAGCCTTTTTGGTCAAGGCACAAATGTGGGCTACTCAGAGAAGGAGGTTACTTAGGGTTGGTGCTTAAGTATTCATCCAATTGGATTGCACTGCTAATCAGTAATGAATTTATATCTGTGGAGGTGAGGGTTGATGGGTTTAAGTTATTGATCTATTTCCTGTCTTCATTATTTTCACTGAAAGCTATATTTCCATCTCTTTTCAGTCTGTAAACATTTTGCTGCTGCCCTCTCATCATTTGCTGTCCAGTTTCTGTCCTTTTCCTTATCTCAAGGTGAATGATTGGGTCTGCACAGCAAATTCTTTTCTCCAGGCCTCTGCTGATAATAGTGGTCTTGACTTTAAAAAAAAAAAAATTGAAGTTAAGCCAAAGTGGGGTGTTTTTTTTTTCCCCCATATTTTGCCTCTTAGTGGCCTTTTCTTCCCTCCCTCTCTTCACCCTCATCCCTGCTGAGGTTCTTGTTTACCTTACCCAAAGGAATAGTGTTCTTCTTAGTTGACACTCTTAAAAAGGTTAGTTGACACTCTTAAAAAGGTTCTGATTATCTTAAATTTTTTTTTTTTTTTTTTTTTTTTTTTTTTTTTTTTTTTTTTTTTGGTAGAGATTGAGTCCTGCTATGTTGCGCAGGCTGGTCTCAAACTCCTGCCCTCAACCATTCCTCTTGCCTTGGACTTTCAAAATGCTGGGATTACAAGCGTGAGCCACTGTGCCCAGCCATGATTATCTTGTAATTTCTGCTTGAGGCTGTGAGGTATTTTTTCTTGGGGTCTCTGAAAAATAAATACAAATACATGAATACTCTCTGCTTACCAGACAGTGTCAAGCATTTATCTCAAATTAGCTTATTTAATTCTCAAAAGGGTCTTGTGATGTGGGTGTAATCGTTATCTCCATTTTACAGGAGAGGAAGCTGAGGTAGAGAGAGAAAACCAATTGCACGAGGTCTCTAAGTGGCTCCAGGTGGCACCAAGATTGGAATCTAAGCTTTCTGGCACCCTACTGTGGTCTTAACCACATCACTGTATAGCCTCTCTAAAACTAAAGATCCCTTAAGGACTTAAATGTGTGCCTCTGGAATGCTGGGATATGGCATTATAGCATAGCATGTTGATGGAGAGAGATTTTTGACCCCTGGTATCCTTGAACTCATATTCTGATTAGGTAAATGTCAGCATTCATAGTACCAATGTGTTTTTTCTTGATGCTTTTTTTTTTTTTTTTAACTTTTGATATTGTTTTTTCTTTAGGATTGCTGTCACGTCTAATGTGGCTGCTGCCTCGTGTCACATCTGAAACTCATCTGTACCTCACTTAGAAAGGTAAATACGTCTATGCGGAACCCTCCAACTCCTGCCCCCCAGCGCTCCTGCCATCAGTCATGGCTCTGTATTCTCATTCTCTCCTCGCATTACAGCACAAACCAGAGCCTTCGCCTCCTCCACAGTAGAGGGGCTTATGTCCCAGAAAAGACTTTGTGAGAGAATTTACATTTGAGGAACTTAGGCCTTGAGGGGGAAAATAAGGTTGGGGGATTAAGATGTGGACTTAATGAAAGCCTGTTTTTCACTCTAAAAATTCGAGAGGACATGCTAAGAACGATCATTGCTATTTATTTGACTTAAATTAGAAATCATGGGCATTGTACAGTTGATTTTTACTTATCATGACTTGCTCACTAGAAACTTCGTGATCTGTTTCTATTATATTTGAAAAAGATGTTTTTAAATGGTTTTATCTTAAATATTAGGGGGAAAAAACTGAGGTAGGGTCCACCATTTAGAATCAGATATCCAGAATGTAACATATGTTACAATTCAGAGTCTCTAAACCACTCTCCTAAAATCATAATATGAGATGATTCTCAGCTTGCCAAATTTTCTAGAGTTGTGAAATAGGTTATGTCGCTCAATCCAGTGTTTATTTGAGGGAATTCATGGTTGGCAGTGTCCCCATTATACATCAGAAGTTTTTATTTCTTATTTTCTACCACTCATGTAAAGATTAGGATTCGTTTGAACTGCCTATTTCAAGATAATGATTCCAAATCCCAGCCTTAAATTTCATATCTAACATGTTTGTTGTTTTTCCCTGTCACATACATTAATTCTAGGTTCAAGGCCATGTCACCCTAAAGCAGCCCTCGCTTGTTTTGCAGCTGCAGTGCTGTTGCTTAACCATAACTCTTGGCCTCTCTCCAGACTTTTTTTTTTTTTTTTTTTTTTTTTTTTTGCAAAATGTCCTTGATGGTCATAATGGTGTATTTTTTAAAAATTCCAGTTCTCTTTGTAAGTTTTCTTATATCCCATCTTACATTCAATTCCCCCCGCAAACCTCCCACTAGATAAACCACTTCCCGCTCTATTCTTTATCTTGAGACTGACTTCTAGGAAGGCTGTCCACAGCTGCCTCAGGCGGAAGGCTAACTAGGAGAATATTAGGTCGTGTGCTTGGATTCCTGTTCTCCAAACGATTCTAATTAAAACTAGTCCACTACCCCCACCAACACGTTCAGAAGGAAAAAAATGTAGCAGAATCCCCAAATACCCTCATCACTTCATTATACCATTTGGGTAACTTTATGGCACCTGTAGGACTAGTTCATGCCAGGCCCATTTGTAACTGTTTTCTCAAACATGATATTGCCATTAAAAGCACAGTAAATAGGATTACACTGCTTAAGAATCTAGGAATTTCTCAAATATGTGAGAAAATGTGAAAGCACAGGGATAATGGAAATTTATTTTATAAACACATTCTAGGAGATGGAATTGTATCATGATGATCCACATTAAAGAAACATGATTGAAGTGAATCCATTATTTATACTCTGACTTTCTATTTTATATATATATTACTCCAAAAAAAGTTATTCATGTTTCCTAATTGTGAGCTTACCCATCATGTAAAATCGGCCCTAACACTTATTCACAGGCCACATCTACTTCATACATGTACTTTGCCTCTATATGTACATGTGTTATGCATAATCGTTGACCAGCTTTGCAAGATATATAGATATCCCCATTTTATGGTGACGGAGACTGAGGCTTAGAGAAGTTATGCAACTTACCTATAGTTACACACCTTCCAAGTAGCAGAGCCAGCATTCGAACTTAGACCTATCTGACTCCAAAGCCAGTGCCCTGTACACTAGACCACACTGTCTTTCTTAGGTTGGATCTAAAAAAATACTACCAGCTGGTTGGTTTTTTAACTAACTGTAGGAACACAACCTAGTATTAAGTAGAGTGTGCATGCCGCATAGTGGACTGAGGTAGAGTAAAACCCATTATTGTACCACTTTTAGGTAAGAAAATGTATTATCTAAGGAATATCATTAAAATTTCCTTACTTCCCTCCATGAACAAACAAACAAAAAATTAAAATGAAAGCAGTGGGGGATGAAGGGAGTCGGGGATCATAACATAGGAGTGTTAAATATTAAAATTAGAAAAGAAAATACATTTCTCTATCAATGTTTAAAATGCTAGAAATTATGCATGCTTATACTATAACAAAGAATACTTTATTTGGGGAATAACTTAATTGATCCATGATGTGGCGTTTACCAAGGTAACTTTTCCCTTTTTGTTCCAGCAGTAGGAATTAGAGGCAGTTCATAAAACACACAATCACCATGTAAATTGAAACCACATTAAGATCATAGTCATCTTATGTTGTTTCCCTAAAATGGTTCTCATTTGCCCCACATGTTCAAATCAGAGTGCATGAAGATGTTGTTCTGAGTCAGGGAAGATTTAGAATGCTCTGTGAACAGTTTTATACTGAACTTCAGAGTTCAGTTATTGTACTTATTTTTTGGTGTGTGTGTGTGCACAGTTGGGTTTTTTGTTTGTTTTGCTATTTGAATTACTGTTTGGCCATTTTAATGTATATAACTGATAAATCCAGGAGGATAATCTGTATGTCTGCTCTCTCAGTTTCTTTCTATAATACAAGCCTGAACATACTGCTCTCCTGATCAAAAACTTTCAGTGGTTCTGATTAGACAAGACTTTTCGTTGCAGTCGACAGAAACCTAGTGGGACCATTGAAGAATTCCAAACAGGCAAGTGACAGGAACATATTTGCATGTTAGAAGAATCAGGCTGGCAGCAGTATTGTGATTAGAATGAAGGGGAAGCGTCCAAAAACAGACTGGGGAACCAATATGGATCTGCCTCTAGCATGCGGAAATATCTCTCTACACTGACCTAACTGACTTACTAAGCTTGTGGTTTGTTTAAAGGAAGCCACATGAAAATTGAGTTTGGGCCAATAGAGTGAACTGGTTCTCCATTCTCTAGCATCCTTCCCCATGCAACCCCCCTATCCCTGCCAAGTTTCTGGGCACCACAGATTGGAAAGTAGCCTCCTGTAGGTAGTTGCCCATGTTAAGTGGTGGGGTGTCTTTCTGTCTTCCCTTCTTGGTCTCACCTGTCTGGTGTGACAAGGGAAGCATGTGCCAACCAAGGCTAGACCCTTGTGAGACCAGAGCAGCCCCACTTTTGGTAAAGCAAGCAACCTCTGCTTACTTGCCCAACACACTCTAGCTTCCAAGTTCCTTGCCTTGTGAGTTATCTTCTTGGGTACAATTTAACACAGCATTCCCACCTCCTTATAACTAAAATAGATAGAGGGAGCTTTGTGCCTCAAACCCCAAGGAGACCATCTTGGCAATCTCTGCCTCTGCAACAGGGCACTTGCTCCCCGGGCAACTCCTTTCCCAGGTCATCTTCCCCCTTGACATCCCCATCAGATTTAATAGTGTGCCTGTTTGGCAGAAAAATGGGGTCCCTTGGTTGCTGATTCTTAGGAATGTGAGGTTCTCCCAGCCAGAGCTCTCAGCACTAAAAGTTCTAGTCTCTGCGTAATGGCCGGCACATCTTTGGCGTATCTAAAATCCTCTTCAGTTTCCAGCAGGGTCTTTTTAAGCTTCTTCTGAAGGTCTCAGACATTCAGCCACGGAACTCAAGTGGAATTTGTTTGGATAACATGACTGATTTCAAAGCCCGGACCCCTTAGACGTGCCCATTTGGTGCTGCAAGTACTGACCGTTACTACAACATCTTACAGTTAACAAATTTGACACATTAAAGATTTATATCCTTTCTTTTGGGTTAGGAATCTTCTCTCCCCTAAAGCATCTCAGTTTCCAGCATGCAATCATTTCCATCTTATGGAAATCAGCCATCCCGCTCCGTGCCAGCATGCTACCCTGGGAGGCACATCCAGGCTTGGGAAACGGGGGTGTCCTGGATCTCATGACTCCAGCAGCACCAGCTGCTCTCTTTCCTCTTCCAAGTAGACTTCCGTTCCCCCCCTATTTGGGTGTTTTTGTTTGTTTTAGCAATTCAGAGCTCAAGATAAAGACCTTAAAGATAACTTTGTGTGTCTCTCCCTTTCTAGGTATTTGCATAGGAATCAGAGGAGTTAATCTTGTGAGTATACTCTAACATCTGCCCTTGTTTCCTTCCTTCCTTCTCTATCTGCCTCAGGGGTTTTAAGCATAAGCCTGCTGCCCTCCCCGCCACCCCGCCCCTCCGCCCTAGGTCACCAGAGCCTATGCAGAGTCCGTGGTCCTCTCTCTAATGAAGCGGTGGTGGCCTTTTTTGAAAACTAGATTGCCTCCGATTCCAGCAGTTGTAGCTAGTCTATAGCACAGATATGCACTGTTCTAAGATTCTGCACTTTATTGAGGTGCCCCACAAATCCGCATTTCACCTCAGAGTGTCAACTATGCAAGAAGCATTACTGTTTTCATTCCCCATAATGAAAACGGACTCCAGTCCCTGTTCTGCCAACCTAGAGGAAAATTTCATGTCAGTAAGATTTAGGTGCTTCCCCTTCCCCCATGGAGTGTGTCCTAGGACCTGGAGATTTTCATGGCCTCTGGAAGATGAGGAACCCACCTCTGACCTTCAGTTTATCAAAGTAGTGATTTATTGAATCCTTGTAGCTGTCTGCCCCAGGGCCGCCAGTGAGGGCTGGAAACCTCCTGCCTCAGGTCTGGCCTCCCGAGGCATACTCTTCACGTAGCTGTCTTCTCAAGGATTCTACTCATTGCCTTAGGGAACAGAGGGGTGCCAGGGCCTCTCTTGCTGGGGACTGACATATCTCCTTATCAGGCCCAGGGGTGGGGGGTTGGCCATGGGGGGATGGAAGGGAGAGGGTCATTTTGGCAGCTTCTCCTCTGCTTCTCCTTCTCTCCCCCCGGAAGTCCAGCAGAATTTCTTCTCTGGGTTTAGATATTGTTAACAAAGACAGACTTCTTCAGAATGCTTCTGTCTTCAGCTGGATGAAAATACAAGGGATTACAAAGCCTGCCACCTGTTTTAAATGAGCTAGAAAGGAGAATCATTGGGAATTCAAACAAAGTAAAATTCCAGAGTTGTCGTGCTGTGCTGATTTGGAGGCCCTAATAAAGGCAAAACATCACCCAAACAGCAGGTAGCTATGGGAATTAAGAGAAGGAAACAGATTTGAGAGACAATAAAGTTGTAAAGCTTAATCTCTGAGAACAATCTAGACTGCAGAGCTTCTAAGTTTGGAGAGGCTGGGAGATGACATGGGAAGAGGTTGACTTTTGACACACACCCTGGATTCACGGCCCAGCTTAACTGCTTGCTGGCTGTAGGGTCATGGGCAAGTCAGCGTAACTTCTAAGCCTTAATTTCCCCATTAATCAAATAGGGTTAATGCTACCTACTCATGCGGTTGTTGAAGGTATTAGGTAAAGTTCTTAAAACAGTAGCCATCGCCTGGTGAGGATCCGGGAGCTCTGATGGCTATTGCACAGCGGTGCCATTAGCTAGAACAGGCAGTGCTGGAGGAGGAGCAAGTCTGTGGGTTAACGTTTGAAGCCCCACCATGTGACCTTGAAGGGGCACTGCAAGGTATCCCGAGAGCTGCGGGAGGGAGGTAGATGTATTAGTCTGGAATTTGAAAGAAAGTTCAGGATTGAAGATAGAAATTTGGGAGGCTTCTGACTTCAAGGAGTAATTGTAACCTTGGGTTGTGCATGGGGTCCCCCAGGGAGATCACGTATAATGTGAGAAGGTAGAAGACCAGCTGCCAGGCCCATAACTCTATTCCAACTTCCAGCAACCCCTTCATACCATGCCCCCCAGTGTCACCTTTAAAATGACATCATTGCCTGGAGGTGAATCTAAATATCCCACTCAGGCTTCATTTCAAAGATATAATCTCATTGTTCACCATAATCCATCTTGCTGAAATAAGATTTAGTTGTCTGTAATCTACCAAATCAGGTGGGCTCCTTTCCATCTGGAGAATAAAATAAAACACATTTGAGAGGCTTTTCAAAAACAAACCTTGTACATCTTCAGCCTAGAGGATTCTTTCACTGAAAACCAGGGCAGACTTCCCAGTGTTTGAGGGTTGCCCAATTCTTTCCCACTCAAATCATTAGAAATAAAAAAGTCAGTTTGGAGAATTTGCTTAAGTAAAACCAGGAGTCGCTAGAAGTGAATGAGCTGAAACTGGAAGGAAATCCCTTTGTTCAATGTGGGTTTCAGTGAATGCCCAGCAGGCGGCTAAACCAGTTCATTAAGAGAGAAAAAGACGGGTTCTTAAATGCTGTTCTCAGAAGCAAATGCCTAGAAAAACATATTGTGACAGCAAAAACACATCCTGGAACTCATACACTATGAAAGTTTGGTTTTTGTCATCAACGAATAAACAAACTTTCCAAAAAATATTTCCCCCTTCATTTAAAACAATTAACTAATCTGTTTACCATCTGCCAGTCTTCACTCCTAGAAAAATGTAATTCTTCTTGTTACTCTGGAACTCGGAAACATTTATCTTTAGAATTGTTTAATTTTATAGGGTCATTTTTAACCACACACTTAAAAAAGAATAATTGACGTATGAAAACCCTTTTTTCCCTCTGCTTTAGAAATCTAAATTCTGACCTGAAAAGCAATCTGCAAGTAGCATCCTGTCAAACTGAGATGTGTTATTTTTCCTGTCTCTTCTCTGCTTTATTAAATCGTCATATACCGCACATGATTTTCCCCCCAGGCCGGGCCTGCCTTGGGCTCTCTGTTGCATTGTTAACTATTTAAGCATTAGACTGGCGCAGAGATGGCAGGTGGGAAAAGCTGAGGGATTTGATCTCCTCCCTGCCAGAGTTCTCCTCTTTCACGAGTGCTGCTTACATTGAACAGCTTAAGAATAAGCTCCTGTGTGAGCCCTCGGAGGCCAAGGAGTATTGTTGAATTCAGAAAGGAATCGCTTTCTTTTTGTGATAATTTGAATATTTTGACAATGAAGCTAAGCTACTTCACTGCCTGGTTTGCGTACCTCACGTTATGTGCACCCTTTCCTGGGAAGCAGAAGAACCCCTGCCTCTTTGAATACATAAATTGGTATTGTCCGTTTGTGAGATGGGTAGGTGCAAAGGAAGAATCATCCGGAAGAATTTTACTCTTTTGCTTTAATGTCTTTTTAAAGCTCTTTCAAAAAAATTTTTATACAAGCCTTTGGAGACCACCCAATTAAACCAGCACAATAAATGTTGAGCATTTTGAGGAAAGAGATGGACCATGAAGATGATTTGTGTTCATACAAGCAAAACAAGGAATATGTTGGAAACAATTTCCCTAAATGATTCAGACAAATAACCTGCTCACCTCCAGTATTTTCCTGTATTGTGATGCATTATCGTTAAAAACAGTTGTCCAAAAATGGCCTCGATTTTTCTGTTTTTAACTTAAAAGGATGTTCTCATACAAAATAAATGGACATAGCCTTTTTGATCAAATTCACAGAAGAAAATAGGCAAGTGAATAAATCACTTAGGCGAGATATTAATTGGCTTTGTTCCATAACAGATTTGCCTTTGTACTAGTTAAGAAAATCCTGAAAAGCTTTCTCTGTAAGAGGATCAATTGGTTGGAATAGCCTTGGTAGGAAGAAGCCAAGTTTGATAATTACTTGGTGAAAGGAAATGCTGGTTTCCAAATGCTCATCAGGGTTCAGTGGCACAAAGCTGGCTGTAGACTTGGCTTCTGTAGATTTGGTAAAAACGTAAATTCTTGGGGTCCCAGTGATGCTGTTTTAGTCTGTACTGATTTGCCCTGTGGCCACCCAGGAATCTGTATTTTTAAAAGTTTTCCATGCTGATTCTAATGCATAGCCAAGTTTAGTAACCATTTAATTCAATATTCAACTTGGAGACTTCAACCTTCTTGCACTGCAAATTTGATAAATCTTTGTTTATATGACTCTCCTTTGTTGAGTGCCAACTGGTTATTTGCTGACTTTCTTTCAATTCAGAATTTGTTTTAGGTTCTGTTATTGCATAGATTTGCATACCTGTTTTATGGTATTTTAATACTGTTGGTTTTAAAAAATACCATTTCCTCTGAGTGCTGTTTTGAATATATTATGTAAGCCATTTCATGTGTTCTTTTTTTCCCACTTGCATAAAGCAGGGGAAAATTGAGAGTTTTTCTTAATCCAGTTGCAAGTAGGACAAAGGATATGAGTGCTTAAAGATCATCTATTAAAATGCATGAAAAAACACTAGAAAATCTCCTGTGCACATCGCCAGTCGTGTGTGTGCTCTAGAAGTGAAGTTCAGGGGGTAACATAATGGAGGAATGTTTTCCTAGCTTCATTCCCTGACGATGTACAAGGTCTCTTCTCACAGGTTTGAATCTTCAGACAAACTTCTGGGAGGACTCGGTCCCTGCCTCGCAGCAGATGTTCCCTGTCACTCAGTAGGTGCGCATGTTTTAAGATTATTTCTAGTTGGGCATGTTTATTAACGATTGCTTGGAAACACATCATAGGCAAGAACATGCTGGAGGTTCAGGGTACTTCAAAAAGGTTCTAGTGGAAAATAAACACATTTCCTCCACAAACTGCAAAATCCCCGAGAACAGGGTTCTTTTAGCCCTTTCATTTGTTAAAGCTCAGTGCACATGTGTTTCAGGGAATTTGATGATGCAGTTGGCAACTTTTCATGACCTCTGCTGTCCCACATCCACAGCCTAGTAATACACATAGATCTATGGAATTTTCTGCTGACAACCCTGTCAGTTCAAAAGAAGAAAGCTGCCCCTGCCAACACTCCTAACTTGTGTACATAAGATGTGTAAGAGGTTGTCCTGTCTTTGTGGCAGATGTCGACTGAAAGATAAGCCTGGGAAAGATGCTGGTCACATCCCAGCCACATGAGGCAATCCAGCCATACTTCCTGAGGCGTTATTTGAACACACTGTTGTAAAGCTGTTGCTGAACTTCACTGCTCATGTAGACAGTGTGGCTAGAAGGGATGGCAAAGCGTAAGTTGAAAGAGCACTTGGCTTAGTTCAGAACACCTGGGAGCAACCTCTGTTCATCATCATTATCATCATCACCAATAATGATATTAATAGAAGCTAATGCCTTTGGGGCACTCACTCTGTGCTAGGCATTTTGCTTAGGACAGTGTATTACTTGCAGTATCTCATTAGTCCATGCTTATGGGCAGTAAACTTAAATCCTCTGAGCCTCAGTTTCCTCATTTGTCAAATGGGGACAATGATGCCTTTCTACCTGTCTCTTAGGGCTGTGAGATGGAAATTATTGGAATAGCATGAGAGAGCTTTATGAGCTCAACTGAAATAGTTTATTAAATAGTATTCTGACTCCTACTGAAATACAATATTGTCACTAAATATTTTGATTTATTGACAAGAAATTGAAATTAATCCCAACAGGGCCAACATATCTACTAGGACCTGAGAGAGGCACTAGCAGTTCTAGTTAGGGGTGGGAGTTGGGGTGGGGTGGGGGAGCGTCTTGCTTGTATCTTCTGTTTACAGTGCGCCTGACATTAGAAGACTAGGAGTGCTAGCCAGGAAGATCCTGGAATGTGTCTGCCCAGTATTCAGTGGCGAGTCCATGGGCTGCGAACAGGTGGGGGGTGGCTAACACAGCAGGCCTTGTCTGTCTCAGGAGCTGAAGGGGGCCAGCCAAAGCAGGGTGGACAGTATGATTGCAAGGCAAGCAGGGGAGGAAGAGCCACTTGAGACATTGCTCTCAGTTGCTGGGGAGGAGCCGCGAACAGGCAGCGGTGGGAAATTGAGGCTTATTGTGAGCAAGGTGCCGGCCTCCGGGGCGACGGGGAGCGCAGAGCAGCACATGAAAGCTGCCTGCGGATGAGCTGGGGGATGGACCACACATGTGGATTGCAAGGACAGCTACTCAGAGAGTTCACATTCCTCCCCCATTGAACTGGGTATGATTGTAATGGTTTGTTAAACAAACAAAGGACCTAAAGCTGTGAATGGGAGAGAAAAAAGACTTAAGGTGAAAAGGAGAAGAGGCCCTGCTTGCTAGTGTTCCACTCTTTTTAAGCTTTCTCCCCCATTTCCTTAACATTCCTTTCCCCTTTCAGAAAAGCCAGTGTTGTCGCTTGGAAAACTTGCCATGTCTCTTCAGTGCCATTTTCTTTTAAAATGGAAACCCGATGAAATGTTAATCAGTTTAAAAAGAAAAAATCAAGAATCAGGATAATCTTAAAGGACCAGTGATAAATATTTTTATTTCTCAAATTAACTATTCCTGGATGAACAATTTGCTTTGCATCCTTTGAATTTATTGGACATGACATGGAAAGGCAAAGAGAAAATTCTCAAGCTTCTTGAAATAATTGTGTCTAATAAAATACAGCCTGTGTCCCGAGAGGCAGACAGGCATGCTTCTGGAGGAAGTAGAGTGAGCTTTGGAACAGGTGCAGCAGCTTCATTTTTCTCACATAACCATGCATGTACACAGTTTACTATAAGTTCTGGATATTTCTACATCGAGCTTGAAAAAAATACTGCACGTTACTTTAAAACTGCCCATCAAATTTGTGTCTAGGGTAATCCGATTTGGTCTTGGGTTCATCTCATGTAAAAAGAACCAGTTAGCATTTCAGAACAGTACCTTTCAATCTGCTGTTCTCTCCAGGTAACTGAGTTACCCATGGGGGAGGGATAAGTGATTATATGTAATTTTTTCCTCTCTGCAATTCATCTGTAGATGGGACATCCTCACTTTCACTGGCTCCCAGTTCCCTGTAGGATAAACCCAGTGTTCCCTGCCAGGTGCACTATCCCTGTTATTGGTTTTCTGACACAGGCCCCTCTCCTGCCTATCCCAGCCAGCCTGCACCGCGTGTTCCACAATGCCCTATGCTGCTTCATGACTCCGAGCTCTTCTCTGTTCTCCCCTCTGCCTCTGCAATATGCCTCCTCCATTTGTCAACCGGGTATCCTCCTAGACTCAGCCTAAGTAGTCATTATCAAACTTTAGAAAGTACAGATATTCAAAAAATAGAAAATGAGGTCATCTATAAATCCACTGTCAAGATACCCTGCTGCCGTGTAGTTATCTGTACTTCAAGGCCTTTTTCTGTTTATTTAGTGATATGTTATTTTAGGATCAAACAGTCCACCCAAGTCTTGAGCATCCTTTCTAGATCTCAGATCCTTCAAGGTCATTCCGGTGATTTTAACTCACAAACCGGGCATCCCATGGTCAATGTAACTAATATGCTTTTCACATTTCTCTTCTCAATGTGAGCCTATATCCTCACACACTTCCTGAGAAAGAAACAGGCTTTTCTTTCCCTTGAATGGTAACCTTATTGGAAAAATAATAGGTCCTGCTGCTAATTAGAGTTCTGGTTCCTCCATGTCCTACACTTAGAGTCCCAGGAAAAGAGATCACCGCCATCAGCTATAGAAGCAGACCCTAAAAGGGCCTAAAGGTGAGACTCAAGGTTTCTAGGAAGTGAGGAGGGGGATGTATTTTCAGCTATCATAAAGGAATGATCCCCATTCCTGACTGTAACAATTAGAAAATCTTCCCCTAATACCAAAGGCTCTTGTCTGGATTTCGGGAGTTGCTCTCCACCCCTCACCCCCCACCAGGCTCCTGAGAGTCTTCATTCATAAATAGTCCTCTTCAAACAAGGCAGTCCCATCTCAGCTTGAGAACCAGGCCTGGACTTAACCCTTGCCTTTCTCAATGCACACATCTATTTTACTTACTTGTAGACATTTGTCTATTTTTTTGTGAATGTTTCTATTTAAAAATACAATGCGTATGGTGGGGAGAGGTGAGGAGGTATGTCAAAGATCCAAGAGTCTGCAACAATATTTCTTTTCCTCCTTTCCCCCTGGTGGGTACTATACTGGATGACCCATCTGGAAGAAGGCCTTTGGCCCTTTCGTGGGGATCCTGGCTGTCCCAGCCCCTTGCTTCCGTGCTGTGTGGATGAGGAAGGCCAGTGGTGGAAGTGGCCCCAGACCTGTGAGAGATGAAGCACTTCTGTGGTGACAGATCCCAGCTCCCTTCTCATCAGAGTCATCCCTTCCCCCTTGGTAGTTCAGCATCTCTCAGTCCTCTGTGGCTCTCCAAGGCTCACATTCATGGGCTCTTGCCTTTTCCATTGCTTCTCTGGACTTCTTCCTGTTTCAGTTGAGAATGTTTTATTGGCATCCTCTACCTCTACCACCTCACTCCATCTCCATGTAGACGCAGTCAGGGGCTAGCCTTGACTCAATAGGTTAGATATCTTCAATCTGCTAAATAAATTATAGCAAAGAAAAACTCCCATCTTTAAAAAGCCTACCTTCTTCTAGTAGATGAGGTAACCAAAAGATTCTTGTTTTGGGATTGTTTGTTTATTAGGATCTTGTTTGTACTATTACCATCTAGAAGTTATTTAGCAACATCTTATCAAGTTTTTGAACTCAGACTTAATTCTCATTTTGCTCATTTTTATCACCATAGGCCTGTCAGTGGACCATCTTATCCAAGAGGAGCTGGGGGGATTTTGAGGCAGAAGGCTGCTTCTGTCTTTGGAGCTCTGAGAATTCCATGCCCCCACAAGCCTGGTTCCATCCAGGCTACAGTGCAGAGTAGATGGCCTAAGGGAGTCTCAGTCTAGCTGCAGCCTGCCATAAAGAAAACAAATTCCTCCTTACCCCCAGGGCTAGCCCACTTGACCAAACCACTCTGGGAGGGAAACATTGGTGATCAAGGTTGAACACGTGAGTCACTGACAGGATTTGAGGCCACTCATGGAAAGCTCAGAGTAACTTATAAAGTCGCCTGTATAAGTTAGGTTCAGAAAGGCATCCGCTTCCCTAGAAGAGCTCCTCAGCCACTCCACGCTGTATGTCTCCTTTGCTGGCCCGAATGCCCGTGAGGCACCATTAAGCTCAGCGTGTCTAAAAATGAACTCCTAATGCTTATTTTTTGCTGAGTTTTTCTTCTGGGATGCAGAAGAAAACCTCTCTCTGCCACCACCATTCCCTCTTTCCCCTAACCTCAGTCCTAATCCGGTTATTTTGTTTACAGAGTGTCACTGGAACCTGCCCCCTCTCCTTGCGCAGGCCTGTGTTCTCTCTTCTGAGATCTGGCAGAAGCCTCAATGATCTCATTATCCAGCCCACCACCCTCCAGCATGTCTTATACGTCCCTGCCAGAGTTACCATCAAAAAGTGAAATCTGGTGGCAAGTCCACTGCTTCTGATGGGTCCCCATTGCCCAGCTCCCTGGTGGTGAGCACCTGGGTCATCCTTTCCTTGGTAGTCAGTTTTTTCCTTGGTAGTTTGGTTTTGTCAGTCTTCTGTGGCCCTTTGAGGCTCACATTCACAGGCTGAGGCTTTTCCCACTGCCTCTTCCCATTCCTCATAGCATTTTATTGGCATTCTCTCCCTATTTCTACCTCTTCTCTTCCCACCCTCCTCACTGCACCTCCACATAAATTCAAGAGTTTGTGGCTGGACTTGATTAAATAGATCAATCTGCTAAAAACAATTTACGACAAAAAAGCCCACCTTCCCCTTGTAGAATGGACCCTTCACGATTCTCCGTCTCTCTAGCCTGTTTTCTCCTTTGCCCACATCTGCACCTGTATTCCAGTCTTACTGAACCACTTATTCTCCAAGTGGTTGGATTCATTCCCTTGGCCTGAAATAGACCACCTCCCTCTTGAACACGTTGTGAACTTGTAGGCTAGCTTCAACTTTTACTTCTCCATGACACCTTTCTTGATCTCCCAAGCAAGAGATGGTCACTGCCTAGACAACCCTGTGTCAGGATACTCCCCCACTTTCATACAGTCTCCATAGTGAGCACTTGTGCTAGGGGAAGGAAGGGCAGGCACCCCCACTGCAGGCATCAGGAGAGGTCAGGAGGGCTCAGTGCTTCACTAACAGACTTTCACCTGCTGCTTTCATACCTGTTTCCATCCTCACTTCCAGCAGTACCTACTGTACCAAATTGCGGAGATGTATGATAGATGCTGCAGGGTATAGCAGGTTGTTTTGTTGCCTCTTACCGCTGGCTTAAACTTTAGCTTTCTTAGGATGGCCAAGTCGATCATTGCTTGTTTACCTGCTTTTCAGCTTCTGAAATTTGGTGTTTTCTCCCTTTTATATTAGGCTGTGTTTTAGAAAAATCCCACTATTACTGTTTTAGTAGAATTTTCGGAGAGACTGGAGCTACATGCTTTTATTCAGTTGGCCATCTTTAACCAGATATTACACTATTTGTAAACAGAACACACCCTGTCCCTTTTCAGATGTTCTGGCTAGGATGTGGATTTGATGTTCCAAAGCTGTAGCATAATCATCTGGACAGCTTTCTCAGTTTTCTCCCTGAATATTAGAGTAATAATTCACTTTGTCTTTCTTGTTTATCTTAAGCCTCATTTCTTGGAAAGTAAGAGCTTAGTCACTGGGTTAACAAAATTCAGTCTCTCAAGGTGACAGCTGAAAAGAATCTATAGGCAACAAACCTGATGGCTCAGCAGGTGGCTCTCTCAGAGCAGAATAGAAGGGCAGGTAGTGCTTCCTACAATGAGGATAAACTAGAGTGAAAGCTCTTCAAACATATTAAGGTGGAGATCTCTACTGGGCCATTGAGTAAACACCTGACCGTGTGGAGGAGGAACTCTTGCCTCTGCCTGGGAGTGACAGAGAAAAGTAGCAGTTTGCCAGGTAGACAAGGGTTCCCAGGACATTCCAGGAGGGAGAAAGCCAGAAGCGTGAGAGAAAATAGCACTTTAAGGAAACAGCAAGTGGATTGATCTTTGGCCTTGCCTTCCGGCCATGATGGGAGTGAGGTCTGCAGCCATGGCAGCCATGACTACCTGGAGGTTCTGGATATCATCTTTCTCCTGATGACATTTCTAATAGCTTTTTAAATTTTGATAGAGACTGCTACCAAAGTCCTTCAAAGAACTGATATTGAGAAAAACACCCGTGTTGGAAGACCAAAAGTGGAAATTCAGTTTCCTCTCAGAAATGGGCCTTGCATTGATTGTGTCACTGAGGACAATGCAAATAGATGCCAGAAGTCACAGTTTATTTTAAGAATGTTGTAAAGCAGTTGTGCCCCATTAGATGATGTGTTACGTAGCATTGGGGAAGTCCTGGAACTACAGTTGTGTTCTGACTCCCCCCTCCACCCTCGTATACCCCTGTCCCCTGGGAACACGGTCTTTCCTGGCTGTTACCATATATATATGTTCTTCTTCCCGTCTGATCCTCTCTCATCCCCAAAATAATCAACATGAGCAGAACGAAGCAGATGGCACAAGCCTTCTTTGGCATACTGGCAGATCTGTATCACTCACTCAGTATTTTTAGAATCAAGGGGACTGAAAATTATGTCCTGAGATGTTTTGGGGTAAGACTTACTATCTTTCCAGGGTGACAGGTGTTGAAATAGCACCGTATTTAAGACTCAAATGCAATCTCTATGTCAAGTCACAGAACAGAATGACTCTCATCAGGACCATTGCTCTGTCAGTTCTGTTAGGATTGTTGGTGGTCTGCCAGATAATAGAAAGTTGTCATAAGTTGTCTTAAGGATGTGGCCAGAAAGTGCATTGGGTTTCAACCAAAGATTGGACTCATCAGTAAACAGCCTTCGAACCGATCAAGTGCATGGTGATGAGAGATGTTGTATATATCCACACAGTTTTTTGTTGTTGTTGTTGTTGTTGTTTTTTAACAGCTAAGCTTTGACCCTCAGCCACAAAGAGTTTATAGTCTGTTGGGGTAGACAGTCTTGTTTTTACAGAAGTTTATTATTATATCATGAAAACAAATATTTGTATTCTAAGGCCCATATTGAAGAAATATAGTTATGGTGATTAACAATTATGAATTTGAGTTCATTAAGGACTCTCTGAAGAAATTAAAGAATGTTCACTATCATATAACTAACAGTTCTGAGGACCAACTTTGCGATTAGTATTAGGCTAGGTATATTAAACACACAGACCTGGAACTCAAGATAAAGCCTTGGGAAAAGATATTCATGAAATAAGCATAAAAATGAGAGACTTTGTGTTTTGGTCTTTGAGGGAAACTTGAAGTTGGAGGAAATGTGCCTCACCTTTAAACCACGGCCATGTCTAATGCTCGGATTGTCCCATTCATCTTTGAGGGCTCAGGGGAAATGTAGGCATGGGTGCTGTCCGTGAGTGCTGGCCTTTTGAATCTAGGGAAGAAGTGGCTGGAAAGAGATTTGGAAAACCTCATTCAGTGCCAAAGGGAAAGTTTTTCAATTGAATAAGCTTTATTTTTTTCTTTGTACTCCTAGTGTGTTTGGTAAGCAATGAGTCAAGGTTTACATCTCCTGAGAAAGATTGCAGGCATTTTACTTGCCACCTCTTGTGTCCTTTCTGCACGTGTGTTGTCCACACTGCCACTTCTTTCCAGTATAATTGATATGGTGTAGTATCCATAGGGAGAGAATGTGTCTCTTTCCTGTTACATCCGTAGCTAAATGGTTGGAACATGAGCTGTACATTGACACATGGTTCTATAGTACTTTTAATTCCAGTGTTTCATAAATACTGCCTATTTGTAGGGTGTTTATTTAGATTACAGTGTGCTTTCAGATCCATTTTGTCTCAGTCGATTGTCCCAGCAGCCTGTTTACATACATCAGGTAACTATCACAAATGAGGAAACTGAAACTCAGCACACAGATACATGGGTGAGCTGGAATTTGAACTGGGGAATCTTTCCACTGGATTCACAGAACAAGTGGCTGGATTTATAGCTTCAGGGTAAACACCTGAGGCTGGATCAGTAGCACAGTTGTGTCCAAGGAAAGCACAGCCTTGCCTTCCTCTCCTTTGATGGGAATACCAAGAGTCTGCGTGTGCCATCCAGTATAGCAGCCACTGGCACTATGTGGCAATTTAAATTAAAGTTAAATAAAGTAAAAATTTCGGTTTCTCAGAGGCACATTTTGAGTGCTCAGTAGCCATCACATCTGTAACATTTCCATCGTTGCAGAAAGTTCTGTTGGACATACCAGTCATCTCATAAAGCAAGAATTGGGGAGAATCAGCTTATTGAGATAAGTTGAGAAAAGTGTATATGCAGGGTGTTAAGTAGGTGAGAGAAATACAAAACCTTCCCCAACAAACCAGCTCCTTCTCTGAAGGGGCAAGTGGGACGAGTGCTGTTTTGAGTTCAGCTATAAAGGGAAAGAGAAAAAGATGCATTTTCAAACTTCATACTCTGTGTGTGTTAGTCTTTTTTTAAATAAACCTAGAAAGAACACACAGCAATTCTAAGTGAATGAGTGTGTTTTATAGCTGGGCCGGTATTATGGCCAAACTTAGGCTGGATGAGAAGTAGAACAGATCGTGATACCTAGCAGAGCAAACTCGGCAGGCGGAATAGAATTCCTAGAAGGAGTTATTTTGTTTGTGACCAGGGCTGCTGAGGATTCCTCAAGATAGGGCCTCAGGCATGAATTAGAATACTGGAAGGGAACCAGGGGTTGGGGGAAAGGGGTTTGGGCAGAGCCAGGACAGGTAATCAGTTAAAGTCACACATAATTGCAGAGGTTGTGTGTGCTGCTAGAATCAAAGCCGTCAGTAAGAAGGTGTGGTGCCAAGGTGCTGGCCGAGGAGGGCTGTGTGTCCCCTGGTTTGGATTAGTGCTGACCAAAAGTGCCCAAGTCAGCTTTCAAGTTTCCAAGTGGGTGAGGCAGGATGGCGAGGGGATATTTGCTTGGTACTGTGAACTCTGTCCAGACACTGAAAACATTTGCAACAGAAGATGAGGAACTCTACGAGTTACCTGGAATTTTTGCTGGTTAGAAAAGGAATATGTGTTTGGTTATGTCTGTGTGCTACATAATGCTATATTTAAACATGCTTCAACTGTTATTACAATAAAGTTTCATCTAGTTAGACTCATACTTTCTGATCTGAAAGTAACCAAAAAGGTAAGTAAAAATTAACTTTTAGCAATAAAGAGCAACTCTAGAGACATGGCAATAAATGACTGCAAGGAGCAGGGAGGGCTTTAAAGACTCACTGCAATTGGTCAGTTTACCATGAAGTGCCCTGCTTACTGGCTAAGTTCAGCAAATGCTGGCCTGTGGACAAAAGCTACTCAAGTGTACTTCACCTAAGCATACAGTACTCTTAATTTTTTTAAGTATTGGCACTTGAAAGGTGAGCATTTACCCACCTGAGAATCTCTCTCTAGAATAGCACAGGGTGGTAGTGATCCAGGGCTTTACCCTGGCAGGTAGTGGCAGGTAGAGGCCGATTTGAAACCTGCTGTCAGAGTCCAGGGATGAAATGTGGGGGGCTGGTCCAGGTCCTGAGAGTGAAGCTAGGAGGAGACATCTCCAAGTGTAAATTTCTGGAACACAGTTTCTCAGCTCGGGCGGAAAGCCACCCTAGTAAGTGGAGTATTGTTCATGATGCAGCCTCAGACACTTCAGGTTCCTCCAATGATGGCCAATTGGTAGAAAAAGAAGAACCTGGTTTTTGATGACTCTGGCCGAGTCAGAAGGATGATAATGATTTGGGTTTGAGACAAGTTGGGTTTGAGGAGGCAGTAGGCCCATCTCCTGGAAGTGGCTTACCAGCAGGTAGCTGGATGGGCCTTCCTGGGTAGGGCCAGGGAATGAAGAAAGGTCCATAAACAAAAGAGGAAGAGATTAGTAGAACTTACTAGAGGATGGTGCCTACAAATCTGAATGTGGCCCGAGCTGGTTCCTGAGCTATCAGCTTTGTGCCACCACATCAGTGCAACTAGACTAGATTAGCTTTACGCACATTCTGTTTATATCAGCCCTTCTGCAGAGTAATCTTACAAACAAATTAACTTAGGTGTATACAAATTATTTCTTATCCTCTGGAAGTTTAAACAGGTGTGATAAGCAACTAATGTTATGCCAACAATGAATGATGAGGAAGAGCCCATGGTTTGAATAAGCGTCGGTGATTTTTGTTTATGGACCAGTAAAAACACTTGAACACACTGAAGGAGGTTTCTGTTGTTGTTGTTGTTGTTGTTGTTTTTCTCTATGGTCAACTGAGCTTCACACTGACGTGAAATAGATAATACTGGATCCGTGGAAAGAACTGTCCTTGTCAGAGGGAAAGTGTGCTCCACTGGCCATCAGTGCTTGACTCCTCACCCTCTGAGAAGCCACAAGTGTAGATTTATATGCAGATGGCCCTCTCACATGGAGAACTGTGTTCCAGGAACACCATTTAAAGGAATGTGTTGATTGTGGGTAGTTGATTCTGAAGCAGTCAGGGAGGAAAAGCATTGTTTTCAAATGGCTAATGCAAGAAAACTGTTCCTCTTCTCTCCACAGCCAATCCGGGGGACCCAGGACATGCCCCAGCTATAGTGATGCAGATTACCTTTCTGCTCCTGAATCGCACCTGTGCCTCAGACTTTCTCCCCTCAGCTTGAGACTGCATGTAAACTGGGATGTGTGAAAGCAGGAAGCAAAGCTAGTGACAGCTGAGAGGTCCATGTCTGGGTAGAACCAGGCCCACGATGCCGCCTCTCCCGTGGTCTGGAGTTCAGCTGCAGGGACTCTGCTGATGTGCCCAGCACCATCGTTCTGTTTGTGCTTAAATGGCACAGCATTTGGTCAGCACATCTGAAAAGGAAGGTGTGAGAAGCAAAGCCCATGGCCACGTTCCCCTGCCAGTTATGTGGCAAGACGTTCCTCACCCTGGAGAAGTTCACGATTCACAATTATTCCCACTCCAGGGAGCGGCCGTACAAGTGTGTGCAGCCTGACTGTGGCAAAGCCTTTGTTTCCAGATATAAATTGATGAGGTGAGAGGCTTTAGCAAAGGTATGCACTTTTAGAAGTACGTTTAAATGGCTTTTCTAGCCCTCAGACCACACGATGCAAAGGGAAAGGGACACAGGATATGGATGCATTTTAGCCTTTGAGGGATTCTTTAAATCTGCATCCAGTGATTCCTGTGGTTTTATGTAACAGTCTTGTTGTGCAGTGTCAGTTAATTCAACAGAGATTTTGTATGCACCTACAATATACCAGGCCTCTCCCCATGGCTGGAGAAATAAGAAAAGACAATTAAAATGCAACCTCACTGCTTTGACAGAGCTATACAGGTGGTAGAAGTTGTTCTTCACTGCCTGAGGAAACCTGGGATGGCTTCTCAGATGGGGACAATCTTAAAGCTGTGACACAATGAAAGAGGAGGAGGCAGAGAGGAGGTTCTGGGAAAGCCATAAGTCTTGGCCTTAAAGCACCCATGTACAGAGGGTACTATCCGATGAGGAGCAGATGAGGCTAAAAGTGCAGGCAGGAAGGAAGCCATGTATAGCAGGCCTTACCTCTGTCTGAGAGGGTTTGTCTCGTTCAGGTGTATAAGTAGTGAAGAAATATGATTTGTTCAGTATCCTAGAAAGAGGACTCAGATAATAATTTGAAGAAGTGGCAGGAAGGCTGATTTGAAACCTGTGTTTGGAACACAGTTTCTCAACTTGGGTGGAAAGCCACCCTAGTAAGTGGAGTTCAGGTGGGTATGCAGATGAGGAGCATGTGCATTTAATCAGTTTTAAAGGCATCCATGACACACCAAAGGATAAAAACCACTGGTTTAGCAGATGAGTCTTTTTTAAAAATCACATTTAATCTAAGTTATTTATTGAATGCCTGTTAGGTACCTACATCCATGAGGGAAATGAATACATTAGATATAGTTTCTGCTGCCAGTGGATCTTTTTAATATCACAGGAAAGACTCCATGTACATGCAGTGGCTGTGCTGCACAGTACTGGGACTGGTAATGAGCATGGTGTGTGTTGTGTCTGTGCACACTCAGAGCCACACACATAGCATGCCCACTCACACATGCTGCTTTTGATACTTGGTTAAGGGAAATGCACCATTTGCCCTTAATTTCATGAAATAAACTTTGAAGTTTCAACTTTGACTGTTCACATACAAACGCCTGGAGAGAGCCAGGCTTTAGCAAGTGAGATTTTCCATCTAACTGGTATTACCATAGACCACATTATGAAATCTTGGAGTGACCCTGGAGGAAGGCACTTGAAAGAATTGAAAAGATGGAAATTATGCTCTTGGCCCTTAAGAATACCACTGTTATACGTAATGTAATGTAATAAGTTGGTTTTAAAAATTAGCCTGCAAATGCTTACATATTTTAAAATTCAAATGTCTTCTGTACATGGGCCTCCCTCTAGCTGTCACGAGTAGAAGTACTGAGTGCCGATCACGTGCATGATTTTGTTGCAGAGGCTCCCTGTTTTGCATGAAGCTTCTTGCGTGTGCGTAGGGTAAGCGTCCTTACCCAAACATGAGAGCAGCACTGGCTGCAGCTGAGTCACAGTGAGGACACTAAAACTGTGGATAAAGACTGAGACACATAGAAGAGATCGATGTTTAGAAAAGAAGAATTAGTGGAGTGGAACTATTGGGATTACAGTTGACCCTTGAACAACATGAGTTTGAGCTGCGCGGGTCCGCTTATACACAAATATTTTTCAACCAAATGCAGATTGAAAGTACAGTATTTGCAGGGTGTGAAACCTGTGTATACTGAAGGCTGACTTTTCATACACACGCGGTCCACAGGGTGGACTGCAGGACCTGAGTATATGTGTATTTGGGTATGACAGGGGTAGAATCAGTACCCCGCATGTTCCGAGAAATAATTTACTATGGTAAACTGCGCTGAAAAAGAAGTCTTAAGTCATGTTTAGAAGGTAGTTGTTCTGAGCAAGGAAAATGGTTTGTTCAGTTAAGGGTGTAAAGAGAGGCAAAAAGGGAAGCTGTCAGTGTACTTTATGCAAGAACTGCCTTCCCTGCCTCAGCCCCCAGCATTTCTTGCCTCTCGCCTCTCTTGCCTGAAGCAGTGATATAATAAAGGACTGGAAGAGTGTGAGATGGCAGGATGCTTTCGGTTTTGCTTTTAAAAAAAAAGATGATGCCTGTAATCCCAGCACTTTGGGAGGCCGAGGTGGGTGGATCATGAGGTCAACAGATCGAGATCATCCTGGCCAACATGGTGAAACCCCGTCTCTACTAAAAATACAAAAAATTAGCTGGGCGTGGTAGTACACGCCTGTAATCCCAGCTACTCGGGAGGCTGAGGTAGGAGGATCGCTTGAACCCGAGAGGCAGAGGTTGCAGTGAGCTGACATCAAGCCACTGCACTCCAGCCTGGTGACAGGGTGGGACTGCATCTCAAAAAAAGGATGATGAGGCAACAGAGGTTGAAGGAAAAAATAACTGACTTGCTTAACCAGAAAACAGAATGTGGGTCCTAGTACAGCATATAATGAAACCAGTTAGAGACAGCAACAGGCAAGAAAAGATGATTTGGCAAGGTTGGAGGTCCTAATGTGAGCAATCAACCTCTAAGTAATTCTAAGATCACTGACATGATCCAGATGATACCCAAAGATGGTGGCATTGGGTACTGACTCTAGGACATACTAAAGCTGTTTTCATGGGTTATAAAGTAAGATGAAAAACTGAGGGAAAGAAACAAGTTGTTGAAGTAATTTCAGCTATAGGATGAGAATGTTCTAGATCAGGATTGTTGCATAAGTAAGTAAGGGATAAATTAAAAGGGAAAGAAGTAGATGACAGGCAAGGGAAAGAGTCAAGAAATTCAGAAGTGTGGGAGCTAATGAAGTTTGGAAGGCAGTGGTCTTGCTCAAGTACTACTGGGGTGTCAGACTGCACCCCACTTACAGGTAGTACAGGTGTAGGACAGGAAAGAGTGGGTAGGAAATAACCAGGTGCAGTCGTTAACCTGGTATTGATCTACCCATGGGTGATAAATGAAATCAAATCAGATGAAAATCCTCTATAATGAAAGAAAAGAGAGAGGCACAAACTGACCCGAGAGCTATGGGGTCCCGTTCACCAGTACTGGGCCAAAAAAAAAAAAAAAAAAGGGTTTAAATACCGAGTGTGTAAGCCAGCCCCCCCTTCATATTTATTCCTGCGATATATATATACATATGGATATCTTGCAGAACAACATGGCTATTTGCCCTCTAACATGCTCTAAAAACCCTTTCTCCAACCTGTGCATTTATTTAGATAGACCTAGAACATGGAAACACCAGCACAATCTGATTTCTCAGATGCCCATCGTATTGGTTCCTGTCCCTGCCTTATGGTACCCACCACGTTATCATTTATGTGCAAACAAGCTGTGGTGTACTGGAGGGAAGGGATGCACACAGCAGGCTTTTTTTTTTTTTTTTTTTTTTTTTTTTGTGACAGAGGAGGGAGGTATGAGGTTGTACTTTATTTTTAAGAAAATGACAGTTCGATTCAGATTAGCTTTATATTTTTTGAACTGGCTTCCAGTTGGCCTCTAGGTGGGGGCCTCCACTCAACAGCTGCTATTGTAGACCCCTCACCAGTTCTGGCTCCACAAAAGGGGCAGGAATAAACAGTATAGGGCAGATGTTGGCTGAAAGGTGTAATTAGGTATACTTTTGACTTAAACATACTGTCTTAAAGAGATCCTATCTCTTTTATGGAATGAGTTGTTAGAAAATCTTCTGTATCTAATGTGAAAGCTCACAGGGTACAACTGCACTTAAATTGTCAGTTAGGACAAGCTTTAACCTCTCATGACAAAACCCCTAAAGAAGGTATCTGCCCTGAGGGATATGAAGCTACAAGTTGTAATGAAGGATTCTGTTTTATAGGAGATGCTAACATATAGTGCTCTGCGTTTTAGTTATTAAAATGAACCTTTTTAAAGCTTAAGGATGACAAACTCAGGGTTTCCTTATACCACTGCGTTTTTAAAAGCCAGTGTTGAGTTTAGATGTTAGCAATTCAGTGGAACTATGAAAGAGATGGAATTGTGATGGCTTTCCATAACTAATTTTTGCTTCACAAATATAAAATAGCTATTTTGAAATTCCAAATTGACTAGTCGGACTACAGCTTGTCCCTGAAGCCATTGTTGAAGACAAACTTACAACTCTTATTAGAAGTAGCAGCTTCATATTTAAAGAAGAAAGTAAGTCTTTTTGAATTTTGCCAATGAAATTACCAGTGACCTTTAAGAAGTAAGTCGAAGGTGGCTTAGAGGGAAAATTTGAAGTAACGGAGACAGGCAGCAGAATCAGAGATAAGAGCTGATAGGCAAGCACTGAATGAAGGAAATCAAGACAGTGGTGAGATCTCACGGCGTGCAGAGGCTGAGGCTGAAAGCAAGGCAGTGGGCTGATGTTGAGGGTCCTATTAGACACTTTTCTGAGGTTAAGGATGGACTTTTTAAGAGGCTCCTAAGAGTTACATGTCCATGGCCTGAACTTTTTGTCTCAAACAACAGAAACATAGGAACTAGGAACAATAACCTAAAACTGGGGCTTTGTGTGGTTCTGGGTAGCAGGCAAATTGAGTCACTTGAGTTTCCAGAGTACAAAAGACCCCTTTAACCCCTTCCTGAAAAAGATTTTTCATGGTCATGTATTTTTAAATACTTGCATACTTTGTTCAGAAATCTGTATACATTAAAAAAACATGTTATCTTTAAGAACATTCTGGCCAGGCACGGTGACTCTTGTCTGTAATCCCAACACTTTGGGAGGCCAAGGCGGGAGGATCACTTGAGCCCAGGAGTTTGAGACCAGCATGGGTATAGTGAGACCTTGTCTCTCCAAAAAAAAAAAAATTAGCCAGGCCTGGTGGTGTGTGCCTGTAGTTCAGCTGTTTGAGAGGCTAAGGTGGGAAGATTGCTTGAGCCCAAGATGTTGAGGCTGCAGTGAGCCATGATCGTGCCACTGCACTCCAGCCTGGCCAAAAGAGTGAGATCCTGTCTCAAAAAACGTTTTATAGGTGTGAAAAATGTATTATGGCTTTAGTATTGCTTGCTTTTTTACTTATAAAAGTTTATATATTTGGAAAATATAGGAAAGAATTTTGAAGATTATACCAAGACCCAGAGAAAACTATTAACATTTTGATATAATATTGTTTCTATACCTTTCTTCAGCTCTTAAAACAACTCTCTATTGCAAAATTTCTCCTTCTGCTCCTAGGCATATGGCTACCCATTCTCCCCAGAAATCTCACCAGTGTGCTCACTGTGAGAAGACGTTCAACCGGAAAGACCACCTGAAAAACCACCTCCAGACCCACGACCCCAACAAAATGGCCTTTGGGTGTGAGGAGTGTGGGAAGAAGTACAACACCATGCTGGGCTATAAGAGGCACCTGGCCCTCCATGCGGCCAGCAGTGGGGACCTCACCTGTGGGGTCTGTGCCCTGGAGCTAGGGAGCACCGAGGTGCTACTGGACCACCTCAAAGCCCATGCGGAAGAGAAGCCCCCTAGCGGAACCAAGGAAAAGAAGCACCAGTGCGACCACTGTGAAAGATGCTTCTACACCCGGAAGGATGTGCGACGCCACCTGGTGGTCCACACAGGATGCAAGGACTTCCTGTGCCAGTTCTGTGCCCAGAGATTTGGGCGCAAGGATCACCTCACCCGGCATACCAAGAAGACCCACTCACAGGAGCTGATGAAAGAGAGCTTGCAGACCGGAGACCTTCTGAGCACCTTCCACACCATCTCGCCTTCGTTCCAACTGAAGGCTGCTGCCTTGCCTCCTTTCCCTTTAGGAGCTTCTGCCCAGAACGGGCTCGCAAGTAGCTTGCCAGCTGAGGTCCATAGTCTCACCCTCAGTCCCCCAGAACAAGCCGCCCAGCCTATGCAGCCGCTGCCAGAGTCCCTGTCCTCCCTCCACCCCTCGGTATCCCCTGGCTCTCCTCCGCCACCCCTTCCCTGTCACAAGTACAACACCACTTCTACCTCATACTCCCCACTTGCAAGCCTGCCCCTCAAAGCAGATACTAAAGGTTTTTGCAATATCAGTTTGTTTGAGGACTTGCCTCTGCAAGAGCCTCAGTCACCTCAAAAGCTCAACCCAGGTTTTGATCTGGCTAAGGGAAATGCTGGTAAAGTAAACCTGCCCAAGGAGCTGCCTGCAGATGCTGTGAACCTAACAATACCTGCCTCTCTGGACCTGTCCCCCCTGTTGGGCTTCTGGCAGCTGCCCCCTCCTGCTACCCAAAATACCTTTGGGAATAGCACTCTTGCCCTGGGGCCTGGGGAATCTCTGCCCCACAGGTTAAGCTGTCTGGGGCAGCAGCAGCAAGAACCCCCACTTGCCATGGGCACTGTGAGCCTGGGCCAGCTCCCCCTGCCCCCCATCCCTCATGTGTTCTCAGCTGGCACTGGCTCTGCCATCCTGCCTCATTTCCATCATGCATTCAGATAATTGATTTTTAAAGTGTATTTTTCATATTCTGGAAGATGTTTTAAGAAGCATTTTAAATGTCAGTTACAATATGAGAAAGATTTGGAAAACGAGACTGGGACTATGGCTTATTCAGTGATGACTGGCTTGAGATAAGAGAATTCTCAAACTGCATGTATTGTGCCAATCTGTCCTGAGTGTTCATGCTTTGTACCAAATTTAATGAACGCGTGTTCTGTAATCAAACTGCAAATATTGTCATAACCAACATCCAAAATGACGGCTGCTATATATAAGTGTTTGTCATATGGAATTTAATCGTAAGCCATGATCATAATGTTAACTAAATAACTTTATGTGGCACTGCCTAGTAAGGGAACTATGGGAAGGTTTGGATTTCTCCAAATCTGGGAGAATTTTCAAAATAAGAAAATAACCTTTATATGATATATTATGACTAGGCTGTGTATTTCTTTTCAGGGATTTTTCTACCTTCAGGGTTGGATGTAGTTTAGTTACTATTACCATAGCCAACCTGTAGTTTTACATATACATTTTCTTGTGGAGCAATAGAGTTCTCCATTTTACAGAAGCATTTTAAATGTAGTTTGAATATTTTCCACAAGATGCTGCAATGTGAGTTATCACTTCATTTATCTTAAAGACTAAACTGGTTGTCAGTTACATCTGACAGAAAAAAAAAAAAATCACTGTGTAACCAGGTTAAGTGGTAAAATAATCCAGGCGTCAGTCAAAGGCATTTTGCTGACTTTAATATTGATTATATTTTTAACAGGAATTTAAGAAACTATTACTGGAATTAAAAATATATATCTATTAAACAAGAATTTTCTTTGCTCTGTCTAGCTTAAACTACTACTCAAGCTGCTTAAGTTCTTAAGTATTGTTTTTAATCACCAATAAATAAGTGCATTTGTAATTCATCAGTCATTATTAGCTTTTATTAAAAGAAGATTATGTTTTACAATGTAACTATAATCTCTTGAATTTGGTATCTTATTAATGAGTTTTAAAAATGTAAAACCTAACCTTTTTTAAAGCTCCATTGTCTTATGTTTTTAGAGGCTTTCTTTTCCATAAACATATATCTTACATATAATAAACTTTTCAAATCTTGCAATTTGGCTTGATTAATTTTTCATACAGCTCCACCTGTGTCAGCATGAACTACATGCACTCAGATCAAGACAGAAAACACTTCCGGCTCCACCTGGCTCCCTCATGCCCCCTCCTGGTCATTACTTCCCCCACAGAAACTACTGTTTTGACCGCTACTGGGCATCGATTAGAAACTTCACTTTTTTTGAGTAAAATAATTATGACTTAAGATGGAAGCTTATATGCTTCCATTAAATTCACAGCGCTAAGATCTTATTTCTAAAAATACAATATTTTAAATCATTCTATAATGTGACATAATTTATTTCTAATGTATGGATCAGAATACTATCCACCAGAGTTTAGTCTAACCTGGGCTACCATGACCCACTTTTACAACGGTGTTTACCATTAATTTCTAGCCAAATTAGAAATGTACTTATTTCTTATTGGGTTTTTCTCAACGTATTATGCCCCTTAAATCTGACAGGCCCATTTCTGTTTGTTTTACCGCTAAATAGGGTGGGGGTAGGTAGAGAAAGGGAAGACGAGTTTGTCTGTCTATCCAAGAAGTCTATTGGTCAAATGTGAGAAAACCTGACCCACTCACACTCCTTAACAATGATGCTGATGACCACTTAAGGGGCAAACAGCTACCCAGGATTGGAACTGAGAAGGAAGTTTAATCTATGAGACCCAGCTGCCAGACAGACCTGGGTCTTTAAACTACAATGAAACCTGCCGGGAGGAAATGAGACAAAGTGATGTAAGTTATTCCGTTAGTAGGATCCACTGCTTGGGGATGTTTAAGTCAGTTCCCATATCCCCTCTTTGTTCTCAGAGGGAAAGCAATCTCTCAGAGCAAAAGGGGAAAGAGGAGTAGCTCATCTCAGCTAAAACCTCCTGACATCCATTTATAGAAGTTTCCACAGATACTTTTACATGGCTTACTACTGTCTCCTGTGAGTTCCACAACACATACTTGATTTTCCTGAACACAGAACATAACATTTGGAGTTTGGTCCCCAAAATACAGATCATAAGAATTTCAGATATTCTGCATTACAAGTCGGGGTAGGCTGGGATTCTCCTACTTAAATTTGGACAGAAAGAAATGGTTTAATTGTTCTAATTAAAATTTTACGAGGTTAAGAAAAAGTTCTTGGATTTAAAATTATGAATTAAGTATAACTGACTCTACAAAAAGAGGTCTATTGACCCTTAAGATTGCAAAGAGGCTGGGCACAGTGGCTTATGCCAGTAATCCCAGCACTTTGGGAGACCAAGGCAGGCAGATGGCTTGAGCTCAAGAGTTCAAGACTAGCCTGGCCAATAGCGAAACCCCATCTCCACAAAAAATATAAAAAATTAGCCGGTTGTGGTGGCGCAAGCCTGTGGTCCCAGCTACCTGGGAGGCTGAGGTGGGAGGTACTGCTTGAGCCAAGATCGCACCACTGCAGCCTGGGTGACAGAGTGAGATCCTGTGTCCCCCCAAAAAAAAAAAAAAAAAAAAGACTGCGAAGAGAAGAGAGAGTCACTTCTCAACAGAGCTCTGCATAAATCAGTGCTAAAGAAATGATTAGATAGCTTCTGATTTGGCCATGATAAATAAATGGCTTGAGGCCACTGAGAACATTCTTCCCACAGGATGGAAGATTTTGGTAATCTTTTCTCTTCCACTTCAGTGTTTCCTCCCAGATATGGTCTGTGTGACTGGTATGTGTAAGACACTTCTACACAGTATATACATAAACATTTAAAATAAGTATAATAGCTATAATTTAATACTTACTAGATGCCAATATCAAAACTGAGATTTCACAGCTAGTATATAAAATGAAGCCAGTTAAAGATTTTCCTAGTAAGTAAATAATGTTAGTATTCCAATTACTAGTCTACTAAAAAGGTTCTAATATCAAAGCAACATTGTCTTAAAAAACCCATCAAATGTCCAATTAAACTTCAAGTGAATTTGAATCATGTATTATACAGGTTGATGTGTTTAATGCTTTTGTTTTGAAAACTTTAAAGGGAGTAAATAAAAATTTGAAGCTAGTTTTACTTGTTCTAAGTGATGCTTCAAGAAGAATCAAGGGTGTATAAACCGACATCACATCTACCGTTCCTTCCCCTTAGGTGGCATTCTCAGGTACGCAACCATCCAGGCTAATGGGTTTCAGGGAGGCAGTCTGAAAGCAGAAAGAAGAGGCATTTACTTTAGACTTTTAATTATTTTACAAACAATTCACACTTTCGGGGAACTATTCTTTGTGAGGGTAAGGTACTCAGAAAAAGGGACAAGGCAGTAACCTTTCAGGTCAAAAGTGAGGGATCATTCCCCTTTCCTATTAAGTCATGAATCAAAAACTGAATATCCTCTTTAAACTGTATGTTTAACAAAAGAGTCAGTTTCAAGGGCATACATTTTGTTAACCCAACTTGGAGTTTGTCCAAATGTCTCTTCAGTTTGCCTACTATGCATCCATTCTCTTAAAAGTCAATAACTGGTCAGCAACAGCTGGATTAGAGGTGATTTTTTTTTCTTACCTGGCTTCTAGGAGTTAATCTTTTTTAGAAGATTTGCTAAATCCTTGTCTGAGTTTTGCTCCAGAAGCAGGGTCCATAGCTAATCCTTTGCAAACATAAACAGATTTGTTATTATGTCAAAGCAGAACATTACCAAGAAAAAAAAGACATGATTGTGAAATCCCCACATGGGTTCAAAAGTTTCTATTCTTCCTTTTTTTTTTGGTGGGAGGTGGGGGAGTGTTGTGGGGAGGGCAATGAGGGTGGGGTAGCTATAGACAAATAACCAAATAAAGAAAACAGGGGCCACCTCAGGTGCCTTCTTTCCTTTACCCCTAACCTCTGTTTATTCATGGACTTTGGACTGCACCTCAGGTGACCCACCCTTTATACACCAGGACTTTCGACATCCCCTCCGCTATTGCCCCAGCTTTCAAAATGGACCCTGATATTTTGGATCTTCAAATTCTTTGCCAGCTCTCACATGAGAAGACTTTGCTAAGCCTTATGGAAGCATAAGCTGCCTTCCCTGCTTGGGGTTATCTACGTGACAATGGATTCATTCCACAAACAGTACTCTTTTCCCTTGAGCCCAGCAGCGTTGTTAGGTATGGAGATACACAAGTTTATGGATATGGGCACACCACACCATGGCTTAGTTTTGACCACATTGTTGGGGACAGGATTCTCAGAGGTTCTTTTTTTGTTAAAAAATAAAAAAGGAACAAGTCCCCTCTGTCCTAAGAAGCCTCCTTTCTACTCAGTGTTTTATGAAGGAGCAATAACAAGGAAATTGTGAATAAAACTCTCAAAGGACATAGGAATAGAAAGAGCTTTCACTGTTAGTTTTACTGAAACATAAACTGGTTTTACTTCTGCCAAAGAATCCACAACTGACACTTTGATGCTCAACAGATTTGCTACACAACTAAATTAGGTAAAGAATGGAATGCTAGTGCAGGTAAAATGCTTAACTTGATAAAAATCCACTAGCTCCAGGAGTAAAGTAGAGCCCATACCAGCAAAGCTGTACAAATGCAATCCACTACTAAATATACAAAGCAATGTAGGTCTAGATCCCAGAACTACATGCTCATAGCGACGTTAGTCTCTGTACGAAGATCTCAGAGAAGCAGCTTCTTGGCAGTACCTTCCAGTATATCCATCACTCATATAACAAAAGCCTCCAGAAAACAGCCACCAGTACATATTTGCTGACTAGGCTATACACTCATTTCCCATCTGAACATTAGAATCTTTTAGGAATGCAAGAAGAGCCACATCTTTTTCTAAAATAATTTCCAAATATGTATCAATAGCCTTAATATTTGTATTTTTGGACCAATTTTTCCCAAAGCATACAAAGCTCTGCTCCTTCCTATTAAATAGCTTGTCCATGTTACTTAACCTCTCTGTGCTTTCCTTATCTGTAAAATAGAGATATGAATAGTACTTCGACCTCCTCATGCTATTGTGAGAATTAAATGAGTTCATACGCCAGTTGCTTAACTGGCATGATAACTTCACTTAATACCAGGTGCTCTTTTGTATTAGAAGTTTTCCTGTGCATGCTATATCTTCTCATAAGACTCTGGGATCAATAAGGCTGTTGACTTGTACACACATGTATCTCCTCTGGTATGAATTTTAAAACTGTTATATGTGGGAGGTACAAGGTACTAAATGCTTATTTTACTCAACAGAGTTGAAGGATGAAAGCCCGAGTTTTAGGAAGCTAACTGCTATCTAGACAAAACACAACAACTAGATTTATAATATATGATACCATAAGTAGATATTACTTAAAAAAGAAGACAGGCACAGTGGCTCACACCTGTAATGCCAACACTTTGAGAGGCCAAGGCAGAAGGATTGCTTGAGCCTAGGAGTTCAAGACCAGTCTGGGAAATATAATACCTCACCTCTACAAATAAAAAAATTTATCTGGGTATGGTGGTGCATGCCTGTCATCCCATATACTCAGGAGGCTGAGGTGAGAGGGTCACTTGTACCCAGGAAGTCAAGGCTGTAGTGAGCTATGATCAAATGATCAAGCTACTGCACTACAGCCTGGGCAACAGAGAGACCCTGTCTCAAAAAAAAAAAAAAAAAAAAAAGCATGACACCAAGTGGCCTAAACTACTGATTGTCAGTCTGAATATATTAATAGCAATAACAAAAAACCCAACAACAATTTTTAAAGACCTTTATTTTTATGGGAATAGCATTGTACAATGAAAAGAAAAAAAAAAGACCCTTATGAGCTGCCCTGACCCCTGCCACAGAAACCCATGCAAACCCTCATTGGACCTGAGGACAGGGCCACCTACCCTGCTGGCACCAACAGACATTGACTGGGAGCCTGGAGATTGAGCAGCCCTGACCATCACAGCCTGTGCTTGTGCCCACCATTGGGAGGCTGATGACAGGCTTGACCCATGTGATGTCATGCCCACCGGTGCTTCTGTGCATTGTTGGGGCCTGGGGATCAACTCACCCTGCCTGTGGTCAGCTTCTACCCACTCCTACCAGGTGCCTGAGGGTGAATCTGCTCAGCCTATTGATACCTGCATATATCATCCATGGACTTGGAGATTGACCCACCCTGCCCACCACCACCAGCATCTGCAGTGTCCACATACTCCTCCTAGGGAACTAAGGATGGGGCCACCCAGCTCACTACTGCCACCACTAGTACCCTATGGATGCTGCCTAGGAGCCAGAGGGTTGGTCTACCACCATCAATGTTATTGCCAGCCCCATGCATGCCACCCAGGAACCTGAAGAGCCACCCATTGCCACTGTTGGCACCAGAGCAAGCCATCTGGAGGTCCAAAGATTGGTCTGCCTGGACCTGCTAACACCAGTGCCCATGTATGCCACCTGGGGGCCCAAAGACAGGCAGGCTCAGTCTACTGCTGCCACCACTGAGGCCTAAAGACCAGCCCACTTGGTGTCCCCATCCCCAGCAAAGCCTCACCACAGCTTCCAATAACAACTGCAGTTTAAGTCACTAAGGAATTCATAGACACCACTGATAGTAATTACAGCCAAAAAATCATGGAGACGAAATTACTGCATGCTCCCAGTATCAAAGCTAAAGTGCCCTACCCAACTAACACCATAGATACATATGTAGGAAGAAGTCTTTCCCTATGAAAGCCAATTCAAAAATTGGAAGAAATGACTGTTACACCAGATGCATAGATATTGGCATAAGAACACAAGAAACATAAAAATGCAAGAAAATGTGACACCTCCAAAGGAATACAATTCTCCAGCAACAGATTGCAACAAAAAAATTGATGAAATGCCAGAAAAGGAATTCAAAATCATAATATTAAAAAAGCTTATTGAAAGAGAGGGAAGATGGCAGATAGGGGACAGGGCTGACATGCAGCTCCCACTTGGACGGACAGAACAGTGTGTGGACACTCACTCTGTGGACGTTTGCTCCAGGAACAACTGCAGGAGCATACCAGAAAAACAAAAGAAATCGCAGATCCTTTGAAAGAAGCGGCAGGCTATTGCAAATTCTGCAAGACAGGTGAAAATTTGTAAGTTCCCAAAGTCTGAGAGGGGAAACATCTGCTTCCAAGCACACGTCCCCACTGAGGAACCTGAAAATCCAGATTATGGGAGAAGAATTTAGCCTTACCTAGAGCTGAAATGGATTTGCTGTGAAATGTGAAAATATAAGCAGCAGTGGGACAAGCCTTGTAGGCAGTCCCATTCTCCAGCTGAAGCCCAGGGAAGCCATCCCTGACTCTATCTCACAAGGGCCCTCGGGGAAGGCAACTGGCAGAATTTGAGAGGGGTCACAGGGTGAAAGAAGCTTCCAGCTGAACTTTGTAATAATTTTGACTGGGTGCAAACCCTCTTGAGAATAATCTGGGGGCAAACAGGAACTGTTGCAGAAAGCACAGTGGAGATGAGGCTGACAGTGTGGCAGATTGGCAAAGGTGTGGCCTGAAAGCAGTGCTTGCTTCCTCAGCAGGGAAGCTTAGAGCCTGGGACTAGATCTGAGTCCCAGGCTGCAGGCTGCCTAGAGATAAACTCGGCACTGTTAGCAGGGCATGCTGGGAGTGAGACTGGCCTTGCCAACTGTGTGGGAGCTGGGTGAGGCCTGTTGCTACCAGCTTTCCCCCACTTCCCTGGTGACAGAGGCAGCCATAATTCCCCCTGGAACATAACTCCATTGGCCCAAGAACCATCCCCTGATCTCCCCACAGTGGCCACAGCAACCCCCACCCAAGGAGAGTCTGAGCTCAAACCTACCTAATCCTGCCTGCACCTGATGGTATTTCTCTACCCGGTCCAATAGTGAATCACAAAAGACATAAACTCTTGGGAGCTTTATGATCCCATCCATCACCTGAGAAGCCTGAATACTTGTCCTGGCCAAATCAGAGCAAGCTTATATCCCCCTTTACTATTGCAGCTGGCACACTCTCAAAAGCACCACCTCCTGGCTCAAGGTCAACCAACTCAGAACATTATAGCAACTCATAACAGAACAACCCTGCTCTAATGAAGGAAAAAACAACAGCTAATTCCACTGCCTGCAACATCCTGGCTAACCAGTGGTCCTGAGTCTGTCCACATGACAACTTCACTGCTAGCATAACCAGCATTCAAGAAAGACAACACAGTAAACATATTTACAACCAAGGACTCTCACAGAGTCTACCTGACTCCCCTGCCACCTCCATCAGAACAGGTGCTGGTATCCAGGGCTGGTGGACCTGAAGACAAATTGCATCACAGGACTCTGCAGACATTCCCCAGAACCAGCTAATAGCCTGGTAGCCCTGCTGGGTGGCTAGACCTAGAAGAGCAATAACAATCACCACAATCTGGCTCCTAGGGAAACAGGGAGGGTACCACATCAAGGGATCACCCTGTGGGACAAAAGAATCTGAACAGCTGCCCTTGAGTTCCAGATTTTTCCGCTGAAATAGTGTATCCAAATGAGAAAAAATCAGAAAAGTAATTCTGGCAATATGACAAAACAAGGTTCTATAACTCCCCCAAAAGACCACACCAGCTCCCCAGCAATGGATCCAAACCAAGAAGAAATCTCTGAACTGCCAGATAAAGAATTCAGAAGGCTGATTATTAAGCTACTCAAGGAGATACCAGAGAAAGGTAAAAGACAACTTAAATAAATTTCAAAAACAATACAGGATATAGAGGAAAAGTGCTTCAGAGAAAAAGATATCATAAAGAAAAAACAATCACAACTTCTGGAAATGAAAGACACACTTAGAGAAATACAAAATGCCCTGGGAAGTTTCCACAATAGAATCAAACAAGTAGAAGAAAGAACTTTAGAGCTTAAAGAAAAGGCTTTCAAAGTAACCCAATGAGACAAAGACAGAGAAAAAACATTTCTTTTAAATGATCAAAGCCTCCAAGAAGTTTGAGATTATATTAAACAACCAAACCTAAAATAATTGGTGTTCCTGAGGAAGAAGAGAAATCTACAAGTTTGGAAGACACATTTGTGACGATAATTGAGGAAAACTTCCCTGAGCTCACTAGAGATCTAGATATCTAAATATAAGAAGTTCAAAGAGGCTACGTACAGTAGCTCACACCTGTAATCCCATTACTTTGGGAGGCCAAGGTGTGAGGATCACCTGAGGTCAGGAGTTCGAGACCAGACTGGCTAACATGGTGAAACCCTGTTTCTACTAAAAATACTAAAAATTAGCTGGGTGTGGTGGTGCACACCTGTACTGCCTGTAATCCTAGCTACTCGGGAGGCTGAAGCAGGAGAATCGCTTGAACCCGGGAGATGGAGGTTGCAGTGAGCTGAGATCATGCCATTGCACTCCAGCTTTGGGCAACAAAAGTGAAACTCCATTAAAAAAAAAATGAAGAAGAAGAAGTTCAAAGAACACTTCAGAAATTTATCACAAAAAATAATCACCTAGGCAAACAGTCATCAGGTTATCAAAAGTCAAGACAAAGGAAAGAATCTTAAGAGCTCTGAGGCAAAAGCATCAGGTAACCTACAAAGGAAAAGATATCAGATTAACAACAGATTTTTCAGCAGAAATCCTATAAACCAGATGGGATTGGGGTACTATCTTTTGCCTCCTCAAACAAAATAATTGCCAGCCAAGACTTCTGTGTCCAGCAAAACTAAGCATCATAAATGAAGGAGAGATAAAGTCTTTTTCAGACAAACAAATGCTGACAGAATTCACCACTACCACACCAGCACTACAAGAGCTGCTAAAAGGAGCTTTAAATCTTAAAACCTCAAAATACACCAAAATAGAACCTCTTTAAAGCATAAATCTCACAGGGCCTATAAAACAATAACAAAATGAAAAAAGCAAAACAAACAACAACAAAAAACCCCACAAGGTATTTGGGCAACATCTAGCATGAAGAATAAAACAGTACCTCACATCTCAATAATAATGCTGAATGTAAATGGCCTAAATGTTTCACTTAAAAGGTAAAGAATGGCAGAATGGACAAAAATCCACCGATGAAGTATCTGTTGTCTTCAAGAGACTCAGCTAATGCATGAGGACTCACATAGACTTAAGGTAAAGGAGTGGAAAAAGATATTCCATGCAAATGGAAACCAAAAGCGAGCACGAGTAGCTATTCTCATATCAAACAAAACAGACTTTAAAACAACAACAGTTAAAAAAGACTAAAGGAGACATTATATAATTATACAAGGATCAGTCCAGTGTAAAATATCACAATCCTAAGAAAAGAGATGCATTACACTAATAGTTGGGACTTCAGCACTCTAGTGACAGCACCAAACAGATCATCAAGACAGAAAAATCAACACAGAAGCACTGGATTTAATCACTGTAGACCAAATGGACCTTAGCAGACATTTACAGAATATTCTACCCAATAACTGCAGAATATACATTATTCTCATCAGTGCATGGAACATTCTCCAAGATAGACAACATGTTGCGCAACAAAATAAGCCTCAGTACATTTTAGAAATTGAAATCATATCAAGTATCTTCTGAGACCATAGTGGAATAAAACTATAAAGTGATTCCAAAAGAAACTCTCAAAACTATACAAATACATGAAAGTTAAACAACCTGCTCCTGAATGATTTTTGGGTCAATGACAGAAGACAAAAATTTACATTTTTGAAACAAAAGGAAACAGAGACACAACATATCAAAATCTTTGACAAACAGCACAAGCAGTATTAGCATTAAACACCTACATTAAAAAAAGATCCTGAATTAATATCATAATGTTACACATCAAGAAACAAAAACAAAGAAACAAAAGACACAAACCAAACCCAAAGCTAGCAGAAGAAAAGAAATAACAAAGCACAGAGCAGAACTAAATGAACTTGAGACCAAAAACACAATACAAAAGATCAACAAAACAAAAAGTTGTTCATTTGAAGAAATAAACGAGATTGGTAGACCAACTAGGTCAACTAACCTACGAAGGAAGAAAGAAGATTCAAATAAGCACAATCAGAAAAGAAAAAGGAGACATTACAACTGATACTACAGAAATGCAAAAGGTCATCAGAGACTACTATGAATATTTATATGCTCACAAACTGGAAAACTTAGAGGAAGGGGATAAATTTATGGAATCTATACAACCTCCCAAGATTGAACCAGGAAGAAATAGAAATCCTGAGCAGAACAATAAATAGTAGTGAGATATGATTAGTAATTTAAAAATATCTCCCCCAAATAATAACAATAACAACAACAACAATAACAAAAGAGCCCAGGAGCAGACAGATTCACAGCCAAATTTTATCAGACATAAAAGAAGTGCTACCAATCCAACTGAAACTGTTCCAAAACACTGAAGAGGCGGGACTCTTCCCTAACTAATTCTACAAAGTATCACTTTGCTACCAACATCAATAGAGAACACAACAAAAAAAGAAAATTACAGACTAATGTCTTTCATGAACATAGGTGCAAAAATCCTTAACAAAATACAAGCAAACAAAATCATACAGCACATCAAAAAGATAATACAATATGATCAAGTGGGTTTTGCAAGGGATGCAAGGATGGTACAACATATGCATATCAATAAATGTAATTCATCACATCAAGTGAATGAAAAACAAAAACCATATTATCATCTCAATAGATTAGAAAAAGCATTTGATAAAATTGACCATCCTATCATGATCATAACCCTCAACAAAGAAGGCATAGAAGGAACATACCTCAAAACAATAAAAGCTGTGTATAACAAACCCACAGCCAATAACACACTGGGAAAAAGTTGAAAGAATTTCCCCTAAGAACTAGAACAAGACAAGTATGTCCATGTTCACCACTGCTATTCAGCACAGTACAGGAGGTCCTAGCCAGAGCAATCAGGCAAGAGAAAAAAATAAAAGCCATCAAAATGGGAAAAGAGGAAGTCAGATTATCTTTGTTTGCTGATGAAATGATCTTATATCTAGAAAACCCTAAAGACTCCTCTCCAAAAGACTGCTAGATTTGATAAATGAATTCAGTAAAGTTCCAGGATACAAAATCGACAAAAATCAGTAGCATTTCTATACAGCAATAATAATCATGCTAAGAACCAAATCAAGTCAATCCCATTTCCAATAGTTAAAAAAAAAAAAACCCTAGGAATACATTTAACCAAGGAGTGATAGATGTCTACAAGGAAAACTACAAAATACTGATGAAAGAGAGTTAAGAGGACACAAATAAATGGAAAAACATTCCATTCTCATAGATTAGAAGAATCAATGTTGTTAAAATGACCACATTGCCCAAAGCAATCTACAGACTTAATACAATTCCTATCAAAATAACAATGACATTTTTCACAGAATTAGAAAAAAAAAAATCCTAAAATTCATATGGAACTGAAAAGAACCCAAATAGCAAAAGCAGGCATCACATTACCTAACTCCAAATTATACTACAAGTCTATAGTAATCAAACAGCATGGTACTGGTATAAACATAGACATATAGATCAACAGAACAGAATAGAAGACCCAGAAATAAAGCCACATACCTATAGCCAACTGATATTTGACAAAGTTGACAAAAACATACATCAGAGAAAGGACACCCTACTCAATAAATGGTGCGGGGAAAATTGTATAGCCACATGCAAAAGAATGAAACTGGATTTATCTGTCACCATATACAAAAATTAAGATGAGTTAAAGACTGAAATGTATGATGCGAAACTAAAAATTCTAGAAGAATACCTAGGAACAACTTTTCTGGACATTGGCCTAAACAAAGAATTCAAGACTAAGATTTCAAAGCTAATGCACCAATTACAAATATAGACAAATGGGACTTAATTAAACAAATGCTTCTGTAGAGTAAAAGAAATAGACAATGAACAGACAACCTACAGAATGGGAGAAAATATTTGCAAACTATGCATCTGACAAGGGACTAATATCTGGAATCTACAAGGAATTCAAACAAGTCAACAACAAAAAAAAGCATTAGGAAATGAGCAAAGAACATAGACATTTTTCAAAAGTAAACATAAAAATGCCCAAAAAGCATATGAAAAAATATTCAACATCACTAATCATCGGAGAAATGCAAATTTAAAACATAATGAGGTGCCATCTTATACCAGTCAGAATGGCTACCGTTAAAAAGTCAAAAAATAACAGATGTTGGCAAAGATGCAGAGAAAAGGGAACATTTATATACTGTTGGTAGAAATGTAAATTAGACAACCTCTATGGAAAACAGTATAGAGATTTCTCAAAGAATTAAAAATAGAACTACCCTTTGATCCAGCAATCCAACTACTGGGCATATACCCAAAAGAAAAGAACCATTTTATCAAAAAGATACATGCACTCATGTTTATCACAGCACTAGTCACGATAGATACAGAATCAACCTAAGTAACCATCAATGGATGATTGGATAAAGAAAATGTGGTAAATATATATATGGAATACTATGTATCCATGAAAAAAATAATATAATGTCTTTTGCAGCTACATGTATAGATTTGGAGGCCATTATCTTAAGTAAAATAACAAAAACAGAAAGTAAAATACTGCATGTTCTCACTTGTAAGTGAAAGACAAATAGTATGCACACATGGACATACAGATTGGAATAACAGGCATTAGAAACTTGGAAAGGTGGGAAGGTGGGAGGCGGGTGAGGGATGAAAAATTACCTAATGGGTACAATAAACACTATTCAGGTGATGGTTACACTAAAAGCCCAGACCTCAACCCAGACATACAGATTGGAATAACAGGCATTAGAAACTTGGAAAGGTGGGAAGGTGGGAGGGGGGTGAGGGATGAAAAATTACCTAATGGGTACAATAAACACTATTCAGGTGATGGTTACACTAAAAGCCCAAACCTCAACAATATTGCCATCAGGCAATATACCCATGTAACAAAGCTGTATTTGTACCCCCTAAATCTATTTTACATAAATAAACAAGGTCACTGCATAATGATAAAGGGATCCGTTTGGCAAGAAGATACAATTCTAAATATATATGAACTCATCACCAGAACATCCAGTTATATAGAGCAAATATTATTAGATCTAAAGGGAGAGATAGACTCCAATACAATAATAGTTGAAGACTTCAACACCCTACTCTCCATATTAGACAGATCATCAAGACAGAAAATCATCAAAGGAACATTAGATTTAAACTGCACTTCAGATCAATGTACCTAAAAGACATACATGGAATATTTTATCCAATAGCAACAGAATATACATTCTTCTCATCAACACATGGAACATTCTCCAGTATAGACCATATGCTAGGCCACAAAGCAAGTCTAAATTAAAAAAAAAAATCAAAATCATATCAAGTACCTTTCAGATCACAATGGGATAAAACTAGAAATCAATAACAACAGGAACTTTGGAAACTGTACAAATACATGGAAATTAAATAACATGCTTAACAGCCATTGGGTCAATGAAGAAGACAGAGGAAATAAATGTCTTGAGACAAATGAAAATGGAAACACAACATATCAAAACCCATGGGATGTAGCAAAAGAAGTGCTGAGGGAATTTCATAGCAATAAATGCATATATCAAGAAGTAGAAACATTTCAAATAATCAAGCTAATGATGCTCCTCAATAACTAGAAAAGCAAGAGCAGACCAAATCCAAAATTAGCAGAAGGAAAGAAATAACAAAGATTGGAGCAGAACTAAATGTAATAGAGACTTTAAAAAAAAATACAAAGGTCAATGGAATGAAAAGTTAGTTTTTTGAAAAGATAAACAAAATTGATAAATCGCTAGCTAGACTAACCAAGAAAATAAGAGAGAGGATGTGAATTAGCAAAATCACAAACAAAAACGGAGACATTACAACTGATACCACAGAAATACAAGAAATCATTAGAGACTTATAAAGAACTATATGCTAACAAATTAGAAAAGCTAGAGGAAATGGATAAATTCCTGGACACATACAATCTACTAAGAATGAATCAGAGCCGGGCACCGTGGCTGATGCCTGTAATCCCAGCACTTTGGGAGGCCAAGGTGGGCGGATCACCTGAGGTTGGGAGTTCGAGACCAGCCTGACCAACATGGAGAAACCCCATCTCTACTAAAAATACAAAAAAATTAGCCTGGTGTGATGGCGCATGCCTATAATCCCAGCTACTTGGGAGACCGAGGCAGCAGAATTGCTTGAACACAAGAGGCGGAGGTTGTGGAGAGCCGAGATTGCGCCACTACACTCCAGCCTGGGCAACAAGAGCGAAACTCCGTCTCAAAAAAAAAAAAAAAAAAAGAAAAGAAAAGAATGAATTAGGAAGAAAGAGAAAACCTGAATAGACCAATAACAAGTAATGGGCTGGGAGCAGTGGCTCACGCCTGTAATCTCAGCACTTTGGGAGGCCGTAGGCAGGCGGATCACGAGGTCAGGAGATCGAGACCATCCTGGCTAACACGGTGAAACCCCGTCTCTACTAAAAATACAAAAAATTAGCCGGGCATGGTGGCGGGCGCCTATACTCCCAGCTGCTCGGGAGGCTGAGGCAGGAGAATGGCGTGAACCCGGGAGGTGGAGCTTGCAGTGAGGGGAGATCACACCACTGCACTCCAGCCTGGGCGACAGAGTGATACTCCGTCTCAAAAAAAATAAATAAATAAATAAATAAAAAGTAATGAGATTGAATCAGTAATAAAAAGTCTCCCAACAAAGAAAAGCTCAGCACCGGATGTCTTTACTTCCAAATGCTATCAAACTTGTAAAGAAAAACTAACACCTATTCTTCTCAAACTATTTCAGAAAATTTGAAGGAGGAAATTCTTCCTAACTCATTCTGTGAGGCCAGTATTACCCTGATACCAAAACCAGACAAGGACATAATGGAAATAGAAAACTATAGGCCAATACCCCTGATGAACACAGACACAAAAAAGCTTCAACAAAATACTAGCAAAGTGAATCCAACAGCACCATAAAAGGATAATACATCGGATGAAAGGATGGTTCAACATATGCAAGTCAATAAATGTGATACCTCACAACAACAGAATGAAGGACAAAAACAATACGATCATTTCAATAGACAGAGAAAGAAAAGAAATTTTATAAAATTCAACTTCCTTTCATGATTAAAACTCTTAACAAATTAGGCACAGAAGAAACATGCCTCAGCATAATAAAGGTCATATATGACAAACGCATAGCTAACATAATACTGAATGGGGAGAAGCTGAAAGACCTGTAACAAGACATTGGATACCCACTTCCACCACTTCATTTTTATTATTTATTTAGAGATAGGGTCATCATTTTTATTCAACATAGTACTGGAAGTCCTTGCCAGAGCAATCAGGCAAGAGAAATAAATAAATGTCATCTAAACTGGAATAGAGGAAGTCAAAATGTCCCTCTTTGTAGAAAACATGGACATATATGTGTGTGTGTATTATAGATACATGGATATATATACATAATACATATATACCAATATGTATTTATATATATATATATATAAAACCTAAAGACTCCACCAAAAACACTCCTAGAATAAATGAATTTAGTAAAATTGCAGGATACAAAATCAACATATAAAAATCAGCAGCATTTCTATGTGCCAATAATAAACTGGCTAAAAAAGAAAACAATCTCATTTACAATAGCTACAAAAAGTAAAATACTTAGGAATAAATTGAACCAAGAAAGTGAAAGACCCTTATGAGGAAAACTTCAAAACACTGATGAAAGAATGTTAAGAGGACACAAACAAATGGAAAGATATCCCATGCTCATGACTCAGAAGAATTACTACTGTTAAAATGACCATACTACCCAAAGCAATCTACAGATTCAATGTAATCTCTATCAAAACACCAATGATATTCTTCATATAAATACAAAAAAAAAAATCCTAAAATTTGTGTAGAACCATTAAAGAGCCCAAATAGCCATAGTGTTCCTGAGTAAAAAAAACAAAGCTGGAGTTATCACATACCTGATCTCAAAATATATTAAACAGCTGTAGTAACTAAAACAGCAAGGTATTGGTATAAAAACAGACACATAAACCAATGAAACAGAATAGACACTCCAGGAATACATGCATGTATTTACAGCTAACTGATTTTCAACAAAGCCATCAAGAATATAAATTGGGGAAAGGCATTCTCTTCAAAAATGGTACGGGGAAAACTGGATATCCAAGTACAGAAAAATGAAACTAGATCCCTATGTCTCACAATATACAAAAATCAACCCAAAATTGATGAAAGACTTAAACGTAAGACCCAAAACTATGAAACTACTAGAAGAAAATAGGGAAAATGCTCTCAGACATTGGTCTAGGCAAAAAATTTATGGCTAAGACTTCAAAAGCACAGGCAATAAAAATAAAATAAACAAATGGGACTATATAAACTAAAAAGCTTCTATGCAGCAAAGGAAGCAATCAACAGAGTGAGAAGGACAACATCCTAAATAGGAGAAAATATTTGCAAACCATTCATCTCCCAAGGAACTAATATTCAGAATAAGCAAGGAACTCAAACAACTTTTTGTGTTTTTTATCTAACACAACACATATACCTGAGGAATTCAAACAACTTAACAGCAAAAAAACTAATAATCCCATGAAAAAGTGGGCAAAGGATCTGAGTAGGCATTTCTCAAAAGAAGACATACCTCTCTCACCTCTGGTTACGGGGGAAAAAAAGGACTTAAAAATGGGCAACAGATATATGGAAAAAATGTTCAACATAATTAATTATCAGGGAAATGCCAATCCAAGACGCAATGAGACAAAATCTTACCCGTGTTAGAATTGCTCTTATCAAAAAGGCAAGAAATAACAGATGCTGGTGAGGATGCAGAGAAAAGGGAACTCTATATTATACACTGTTGGTTGGAAAGTAAATTAGTACAGCCCTTGCAGAAGACAGTATGAAGTTTCCTCAACAAACTAAAAATACAACTAACATAAAATCTAGTAATCTCACTACTGGGTATTTATTCAAAGGAAAGGAAATCAGTATATCAAAGGGATACCCATATCCTCTTGTTTATGGCAGGACTATTCACAATAGCAACATATGAAATCAATCTAAATGTTCATTAATGGATGAATGAATAAAACATGTGAATAAAATTTGAAAAAAAGAAAATGTGGTATATATACTCAGTGGAATACTATTCAGCCACAAAAAAGAATGACATCCTGTCATTTGCAGCAATGTGTATGGAACTAGAGGTCATTATTGTTAAATGAATTAAGCCAGGCACTGAAAGACAAATATCACATGTTCTCATTCATATGTGGGAGCTAAAAAAGTTGATTTCAGTGAGGTAGGGAATAGAATGATAGTTACTAGAGGCTGGGAAGGGTATATGTGTGGCAGGGTGCTGGTGGAGAGGTTGGTTAGTAGGTATAAAATACAGTTAGATAGAAAGAATAAGTTCTAGTGTTTGATAGCACAGTAGGGTGACTGCAGTTAACAACAATATATTCCATATTTCAAAATAACTAGAAAAGAAGATTTGAAATGTTCCCAACTCAAATAAATAATACATGTTTGAGGTGATAGATATCTTAAATACCCTGATTTGATCATTACACATTTTATTCATGTATCAAAATACCACATGTATTCCATAAATATGTATAAATATTATATATCAACAAAAAGACCACATATTACAAGTAGACTAATACCACAACAGAACAAAGGAAATCTCACTAAGTGAGATTCTAACTAATGCATGGGCTTGTTTGCATCAATGAAAGGCATTTGGTACTTTTCTCCAAGTCCTTAAAAACTTTAGAGATTCACCTTCACCCAGTATGCTTCTAATTCCTCCCCAGAATGGCTCCAAATTACATGTGACTAATTTAAAGACACATTAACCCTAGCAACTTTATTTTTATTTTTTTTAAGAGAAAAGGACTTACTTTGTCACCCAGACTGGTGTGCAGTGGCACGATCATAGCTCATTGCAGCCTTGAACACTTGTACTGGACTCAAGCAATCCTCCCACCTCAGTCTCCTGGGTAGCAAGAGCTACAAGTGGGTGCCACCACATGTAGATAATTTTTAAATTTTTCTTGTAGAGACAGGGTCTTGCTATGTTGCCCAGGCTGGTCTTGAACTTCTGGCATCAAGTGATCCTCTGACTTTGGCCTCCCAAAGCACTGGGATTATAAATGTGAGCCACCACACCCAGCCAGCAATTATATTTTTTAACATAAGCAAGTAGAGAGTAAGAAATTAAATTTAAAAAGCATCTTGAGCTTGAAATAAAACAAAGCTATCTCCTAAAGCTAATTAACATGATAATTCTATTCTATGATAATAATTTGAGTGTGAAATTATGGAATCAAGATTTCCACTTCTCCTCATACATTTCATTCAACAAGTATTTACTGGGTGCCTCATGTGTGCCACAAACAACTATAAAAAGTAGGGCTATTCCAGTACAATAGAGAAAGATACAGTAGACAATTCCCTTTTCTTAAAACTTATATTCAATTTCTTTTTGGTACAGGAGAGACAAATGAGTTAAATATACATTGAATATTAGATGGTGATAAATGCTATGTGGAAATAATTACAAAGGAATTAGGGAAGGCTCGGTTAGTTTTAAATACAGAGGTTGGAGAAGTCTCACTGTGACGACACTTTAGCAAAGAACTGAAGGAAGTGAATGAGTGAGCAGTGCAGATTACTGGGAGAGTGTTTTTGTTTTCAGCAGAGGGGGCAGCCAGTACAAAGGTCATGAGACAGGAGTGTGTATGGCTGCTATGGTCAAGGAACAACCTGGGGCCACTTGTAGCTGGAGCAGGATTAAGAAGAAACAGCATCGTATTACATTTGGGATTTGGTTTTTTTAAAAAAAGGAGAAATTGGAGAAGGTGAGCTCAGATGGTATTATGGAACCTAGTGTCAACCTTTTTTTTTTTTTTTTTTTGAGACGGAGTCTCTTGCTCTGTTGTCAGGCTGGAGTGCAGTGGCGATCTTGGCTCACTGTAACCTCCGATTCCTTGGTTCAAGCGATTCTCCTGCCTCAGCCTCCTGAGTAGCTGGGATTACAGGCATGTGCCACCACACCTAGCTAATTTTTGTATTTTTAGTAGAGACGGGGTTTCACCATGTTGGCCAGGATAGTCTCGATCTCCTGACCTTGTGATCTGCCCACCTAGGCCTCCCAAAGTACTGGGATTACAGGTGTGAGCCACCGCGCCCAGCCGTGTCAACCATTTTAAGAACTTTGCCTTTTACTTAGTGACATCACAGTACTTATAAATCATCATTAACTAGTCAAGAGCAAACATAATACCATTTTGCTTAGATTTACTGATCTACTAGTCTATTTTCTTATGTATTAGAATGGTATCTTTATAATGTTCTGCTTAACATCACATACTAGGACACAGGACTTTTGATTCCTAATTTGGGACCTTTTCTCTTATGTCTTGTTGCTACTTTAAATAAATCAGTTCAAGGAAGGAAATTCTTTTCTGATTTTCAACACCATAACTGACATGCTGTCTTTTCCCATTCACGATCTCTTTCCAAGTTTACTAAACAAGCGCTCAATGGTTCTAGACCCTTGTGTTGATTTGTTATCTAATCCTTATAACTTAAGAAATATTCCTTCTTGAGAAATAAGATTTGACCTCAAACTTAAAGGAGTGTTCTTTGCTCCTTTAAGCATTCTCATATGTATTATCTCTGGAAAATAAAAAAAAAGAAACCATAATATAAAGAAATTTTTTTTATTTTTCTGAAGGACACTAAGAATTGTACTTTAGAAAAAAAAGCTTATTAGTAAAAGTTTTACCAAATGAATACACATACAATTTAAATTTTTTTTCTTACTGAAAACTAGTATCTACCTCACTGTTAAGTTTTTCCCAAATGAGGAAAAAACTAATTACTTGTCAGAATTCTGGAAAGATAGCAGAGTAGGAAGCACCAGGAATTTGTCTCCCCTCCTAGGTAACAATTGCGCTGGCAGAATGTGTCCCATGTAACTATTTTGGACTCTGGAGTCTATTGAAGACTTGCAACTTCCAGGGGAAGGCTTGAACAGTAAGATACAGTTAATTTCACCAATCTCAGATCTTAGCACAGCTACACATCCTCCACCCCGCAGCTGTGCTGTGTGGCAGAGCTCTGCACATATTCCTGGATCAATCTGGACATGGCCTGTGGGAGCCATGGTAGGCAAATAAGAACCCAAATAAGAATCTCTGACTATCAGAGATTTATGCTCTGATCACTGATTGTTGTTTCTTATCAAAGAGGTACAAAGAGGCAGGTGGCCATTGTTGTTGTACCTCCCATCATTGTTGTAAGCTCCTTCTCCTCTGGCTGAAGTAACTTCCAGGGGATTTAAAGGGACAGTGCCCTTCTCTCCTTTTATTTTTGTCTTTTTCCCCTTTTGGAAACTAGACATTAAAAAATACGATTTTTTTTAAACTATATATATGAGGAAATTAGAAGGTGAACATGCCACACCCAGAGAAAGGCACAAGCTCAAAAATACCGAGAAGACCTTAAGTTGACACCTAAGACTGATCCTTGGCACAGAGACAGACACACATACACACACACACACACACACACACACACACACACACAGAGAGAGAGAGAGAGAGAGAGAGAACGGCAAACCCTGCAGAAGGGAGAAAATGTAATTTCCACAGTTACATATTATTAGGTCCAAATGTCCAATTTACAACAAAGAAAATCACAAGCCAGACAAAGAAAGAGAAAAGTATAGCCCCTTCAAAGAAAAAAAATCAACACAACTGTTCCCAAAAAAAGACCTGATGACAGATCTGCTAAACAGATCTATTAGACAAATACTTTTAAACAACTGAAGATGCTCAGGGAACTAAAAAAAGATGTGAAGAGACTCAAGAAAAAGATATATGAACAAAATGGAAATATCCATGAAGATAAATCCTGAAAAGAAACCAAATAAAATTCTAGAACTGAAAAATAGAATAAATGAAATGAAAACTTTACTAGTAGGATTCAAGAATACATTTGAACAAACAGAGGAAAAACTCAGCAAACTTAAAGACAGGACAATGGAAATTATCAAGTCTGAGGAACAGAAAGAGAAAAACTTAAGGAAAGGTTAACAGAGCCTTAGGGACCTGTGGGACACTGTCAAACTGACCAACATATGCATTGTGGGAATACCTGAAGGAGCAGAGACAGAAAAGAGCAGAGAGAAATAATGGCTGAAAACTTGCCAGATTTAACAAAAAGACATGACTATAAACATTTAAGAATCATTCAAAAACTAAAAGTAAGACAAACTCAAAGAGACCAACATTGAGACACATTATAATCAAACTTTCAAAAGAAAAAGGCAAAAAATAATCCGAGTAGCAAGAAAAAAAATGACCTGTCACAAACCAGGAATGTTCAATAAGATCAGCAGACTTCTCATCAGAAACCATGGAGGACAAAACACAGTGGGCCAATATATTCAAAGTGGTAAAAGAAAAAAACTGTCAACCAAAAATATCATATACAGAAAAACTGTCCTTCAAAAAGTAAGGGAGGAGATGGGTACAGAGGTGCATGCCTCTAGTCTCAGCTACTCAGGAGGCTGGGGTAGGAGGATTGCTTGAGCCCAGGAGCTTGAGTTCAGCCTGGGCAACATAGTAAGATCCTGTCTCTTACCAAAAAAAGGTGAAGAAGAAATTAAGACATTTCCAGATAAACAAAAGCTGAGGGAGTTCATTGTCATGAGACCTGCCCTGCAAGAAATACTCAAGGGAGTCCTGCAAGGTGAAGTGGGAGGATACTAGACAGAAACTTGAAGCTGTATGAAGAAATCAAAATCTCAATAAAGGTAAATGCATGGACAATTATAAAAGCTAGTACTATTGTAATAATGGTTTGCAACTCCACTTTTTTGTTTTCTACATGATTGAAGAGACTAACACTTTTTAAAAAACAATTATTAGTCTAAAAACTAGTACTGTAACTGGTTTGTAACTCCACATTTTCTTTTATACATAATTTAAGAGACCAAATGTAGGAATTATTAGTTGACTATACAAAGCACAAATTAAGGATCCCTTATCTGAAATGCTTGGTACCAAAGTGTTGCAGATTTTTTTTAAATCTTGGAATATTTTCATTATACTTACTGGTTGAACATCACTAATCCAAAAATCAATTGCATGTCATGTCAGTGCTCAAAAAGTTTCAGATGTTGGAGTATTTTAGATTTCAGATTTTTAGATTAGGAGCATTCAACATGTATAAAGATGTAATTTTGTGACATCAATAACAAAATGGGTGGAAAAGACATTGCTGAAGGAGCAGTTATTGTATGTTATGAAGATAAGCTGGAATAAATTCAAATTAGAATGTGATAACATTAGGAAGTTAAATGTAGTCCCCATGGTAACCACTAAGAAAATAGTTATACATACAAAAGGAAATGAGGAAGGAATATAAATGTTTTGCTTCAAAAATCAACTAAAAACAAAAGAAGACAGTAGTATTAGTCTGTTTTCATGCTGCTGATAAAGACATACCCAAGACTGGGCAATTTACAAAAGAAAGAGGTTTATTGGACTTACAGTTCCACATGGCTGGGAAGGCCTAACAATCACAGTGGAAGGTGAAAGGCACATCTCACATGGCAGCAGACAAGAGAACAGAGAGCTTGTGCAGGGGAGCTCTTCTTTTTAAAGCCATCAGATCTCATGAGACTTACTCACTATCATGAGAATAGCACAGGAAAGACTTGCCCCCATGATTCAGTTACCTCCCACTGGGTCCCTCCCAAAACACATGGGAATTCAAGATGATATTTGGGTAGGGACACAGCCAAACTATATCATTTTGTCCCTGGCCCCTCCCAAATCTCATGTCTTCACATTTCAAAACCAATCACGCCTTCACAACAGTCCCCCAAAGTCTTAACTCATTTCAGCATTAACTCAAAAGTCCACAGTCCAAAGTCTCACCTCAGACAAGGCAAGTCCCTTCCGCCTATGAGACTGTAAATCAAAAGCAAATTAGTTACTTCCTAGATACAATGGGGGTACAGGTGCTGGGTAAATACAGCCATTCCAAATGGGAGACATTGGCCAAACAAAGGGGCTACAGGCCCCACACAAATCCGAAACCCAGTGGGGCAGTCAAATCTTGAAGCTCTAAAATAATCTCCTTTGACTCCATATCTTACATCCAGGTCACTCTGATGCAAGAGGTGTACTCCCACAGCCTTGGGCAGCTCCACCCCTGGGGCTTTGTAGGATACAGCCCCTCCTGACTGCTTTTGTGGGCTGGTGTTGAGTGTCTGCGGCTTTTCCAGGTGCACAGTGCACACTGTCAGTGGATCTACCATTGTGGGGTCTGGAGGATGGCAGCCAGCCCTCTTCTCACAGCTCCACTAGACGGTGCCCCAGTAGGACTCTGTGTGGGGGCTCTGACCCCACATTTCCCTTCCACACTGCCCTAGCAGAGATTCTCCATGAGGGCCCCACCCCTGCAGCAAACTTCAGCCTGGGCATCCAGGTGTTTCCATACATCTTCTGAAATCTAGACAGAGGTTCCCAAACTTCAGTTCTTGACTTCTGTGCACCCACAGACTCAACACCACGTGGAAGCTGCCAAGGCCTGGGGCTTCCACCCTCTGAAGCAACAGCCTGAGCTGTACCTTGGCCCCTTTTAGTCAGGGCTGGAGCAGCTGGGACACAGGGCACCAAGTCCCTAGACTGCACACATCAGAGGGATGCTGGGCTCAGCCCACAAAACCATTTTTCCCCCTAAACCTCTGGGCCTGTGATGGGAGGTGCTTCCACAAAGGGCTCTGACATGCTGTGGAGACATTTTCTTCATTGTCTTGGGGACTAACATTCAGCTCCTCATTACTTATACAAATTTCTGCAGCCAGTTTGAATTTCTCCCCAGAAAATGGGATTTTCTTTTCTATTGCATTGTCAGGCTGCAACTTTTCCAAACTTTTATGCTCAGTTTCCCTTTTAAAACTGAATGCCTTTAACAGCACCCAAGTCACATATTGAATGCTTTGCTGCTTAGAAATGTATTCTGCCAGATACCCTAAGTCATCTCCCTGAAGTCCAAAGTTCCACAAATCTCTATGGCAGGGGCAAAATGCCACCAGTCTCTTTGCTAAAACATAACAAGAGGAACCTTTGCTCCAGTTCCCAACAAGTTCCTCATCTCCATCTGAGACCACTTCAGCCTGGATTTCATTGTCCATATGACTATCAACATTTTGGTCAAAGCCATTCAACAAGTCTCTAGAAAGTTCCAAACTTTCTCACATTTTCCTGCCTTTTTCTGAGGCCTCCAAACTGTTTCAACCTCTGCCTGTTACCCTGTTGCAAAGTCACTTCCACATTTTCAGATATCTTTTCAGCAGCACCCCACTCTACTGGTACCAATTTACTGTATTTTAGTCTGTTTTCATGCTGCCAATAAAGACATACCCAAGGTTGGGCAATTTACAAAAGAAAGAAGTTTATTGGACTTACAGTTCCACATGGCTGGGAAGGCCACACAATCATGGTGGAAGGTGAAAGGCATATCTCACATGGCAGCAAAGAGAACAGAGAGATTGTGCAGGGGAACTCCTCTTTTTAAAACCATCAGACCTCGTGAGACTTACTCATTGTCATGAGAATAGCACAGGGAAGACTTGCCCCCATGATTCAATTACTTCCCACTGGGTCCTGCCCACAACACGTGAGAATTCAAGATGAAATTCGGGTGAGGACACAGCCAAATCATATCAACAGTGATTCAGGAAATGAGGAACAAAAAAGCTATAAAGCATATAGAAAACATATACCAGAATGACAAATGTCGCTCCTTATCAGTAATTACTTGAAATGTAAATCAAACTGTCCAATCAATAGACAGAGATTGGCAGAATGAATAAAACTACATGCTGCCTATAAGATACTCATTTTAGATCCAAAGACACAAATAGATTGAAATTGAGAGGACGGAAAAAGATAATAGCATGCAAATAATAACCAGAGAGAGCGGAGGCCACTAATATTAGTGGCCACACTAATATTAGACAAAATAAACTTTAAATCAGAAAAGATTACAAGACACAAAGAGGAACCTACTGACAGACCATCAAAATATATGAAGCAAAAATCAACAGAACTAAAGGGAGAAATAGACAGTTCTACAACAATAGTTGGAGACTTCAATACTCCACTCTCAATACCAACCAGATAAAGATACATAAGAAAATAGAGGACTTAATACAATAAACCAACTAGATCTAACAGACATATACAGAACACTCTACTCAAAAACAGCAATATATGTTTCTCAAGGGCACATGCAACATTTTCCAGAATGAACCACGTTAGGCCACAAATTAAGTCTCAGTAAATTTAAAAAGACATATATCATATGAAGTGTCTTCTCCAACTGCAGTGAGATAAAGCAGAAATAAAACTATAAAATTTATAAATTTGTGGAAATTAAACAACACGCTCTTAAGCAACCAATGTTATCAAGGAAGAAATCACAAGAGAAATTAGAAACTATTTGGAGATGAATGAAGCTCAAGAAAAACACACCGAAACTTATTGGACTTAGAAACAGCAGTGCTAAGGGGGGAATTTACACCTATAAATGCTTACATCAAAAAAACAAAAAAGATCTCAAATCAACAATCCAACTTTGCAAATTAAGGAATGCGAGAAGAACAAACGAAATCAAAAGCTGGTAGAAGAAAGTAGATAATAAAGTTTAGATGGAGAGAAAAGAAATCAAGAATAGAAAAATAGAGAGAAAAATCAATAAAACCAAAAGTTGGTTCTTTGAAAAGAATCAATAAATTGAAAAACCATTGGGAGGGGGCCAAAATGGCTGATTAGAAGCAGCTGTGGTCCACAGCACTCACAGAGAGGAACAAAACAGGCAAGTGAATACAGCTTTCAACTGAAACATCCAGGTTCTCACACTGGGACTGATTAGGGAAACAACTCAATAAACGGAGAATGAAGAAAAGTAGCGTGGCACAATGGCCCACCAGGAGTGACATGGAGCCAAGGAAACCCCCACCCCCAGCCAAGGGAAGCAATTAGTGACTATGTGACCCAGGAAACCATGCTTCTCCCATGAATCTTTGCAACCTGTGGATCAGGAGATCCCCTTGTGAGCCCATGCCACCAGAGCCTTGGATCTGTCACATAGAACTGGGTAGAGTCTTGGCAGAGCAACTGCTCAGGCACACACAGAAACCCAGGAGCTTTAAATACACCAGTCTTTCTGCAACTCAGGCAAGGTGGGTGGTCTGCATATACCCCTAGGAAGGGGTCAGAATCCAGGGAGCCAAGCAGCATCATTCCTTAGACCCCACTTCCACCACACCTGACAAGATAAGACCCACTGTCTTGGAATTCCATCCAGTAAGCCATCAGCAACAGGGCAGAGCCTGCCTGAGACAGGATGGATCCTCAAGGGGAGAGTGGTGGGCAACACGTCTGCTGTTTGGTCAATTCAGCTATTCCAGCCTGTGGACTTTGGAGAGTCGAAACAGTCCAGACAAGGAAGGGTTTCCCTAGAAGTGCAACATAGCAGCTTTGCCAGATCATGGCCAGACTGCTTCTTCCTCACTGGGTAGAACCTTCTAGCTGGACACTCCAGCCACACCTGCCTGCACATATTAGGGACAGAGCTCTGATCTCTCCCTGGGATGAAGTGTCCAGAGGAGGGGAGGGCTGTCACCTGGGTTGGTTGGATGACTTAGCCGTTCTGTGGGCTTTGGAGAGACCAAGTTGACAGGGGCAGAGGCAGTTCATCACCACAGCACAGCTGTTTTGTTGAGGTATGGCCAGACTGCTTCTTTAAGCAAGACCCTGATCCACTCCTCCTTGGATCCTGGGGCAGGTACTCCCAGTCAGGTCCCACCCACAGGGGCCTCCGGTCACCATGGCCTGTGTTCTCCCTGGGACAAAGTGCCTGAAGGGTGGGGCAGGCTGCCATCTTGGCCATTTGGCTTCTCAGTTTGTCCAGCCTGTGGGCCTTGGAAAGCCCAAACCGATCAGGGGCAGAAAGGATCTCCAATACAACACAGCTACTCTATCAAAAGCATCCAGACTGCTTCTTTAAGTGGGTTCCTGACCCTGACTGGGTAAGACCCCCCAATAGGAGTCTTCAGCCACCTCCTACAGGCAAATTTGGGCCAGCAATAGGCCAGTACCCTGGAATAGAGCTTCTAGAGGAAAAAAGTTGGCTGCCATCTTTGCTATTTCACAGCCTTCACAGGTGATACCTCAAGGTACAGAAAAAAAACAAGAAAACGAAGGTTTAGAGTGGACCCCCAGCAAACCATAGCAGCCGTATGGATGAGTTGCCAGGCTGTTAAAAGAAAAACAAATGAATAGAAAACAACAACAACAAAACCCATCCAAAAATCAGCAATGTAAAAAATCAAAAGTAAACAAGCCCACTAAGATGAGAAAGAAGCAATGCAAAAACACTGAAAACTCAAAAAGCCAGAGTGCCCCTTTTCCAAAATGACTGCAACACCTCTCCAGCAAGGGCTCAGAACTGGGCTGAGGCTGAGATGGTTGAAATGACAGAAGTAGGTTCCAGAAGGTGGGTAATAAACTTCACTGAGATAAAAGAGCATGTTGTAAACCAATGCAAAGAAGCTAAGAATCACGATAGAACAATACAGGAGCCGAGAGCCCAAATAGCCAGTTTAAAGAGAAACATAACTAATCTGTTAGAGCTGAAAAGCACAGTACAGGACTTCACAATGCAATCACAAATATTAATAGCAGAACAGACTACGCGGAAGAAAGAATCTCAGAGCTTGGAGACCATCTTTCTGAAATAAGACAGGCTGACAAAAATAGAGAAAAAAGAACAAAAAAAAAGAACAAAACCTCTGAGAAATATGGGATTATGTAAAGAGACCAAATCTACAACTGATTGGGGTACCTGAAAGAGACAGAGAGAATGGAACCAAGTTGGAAAACACACTTTAGGATATAATCCAGAACATCCCCAACCTAGCAAGACAGGCCAATATTCAAATTCGGGAAATGCAGAGAAGCCCAGTAAAATAAAATAAAATAATCATCCCCAAGACACATAATAATCAGATTCTCCAAGATTGAAATGAAAGAAAAAATGGTTAAGGGCAGCCAGAGAGAAAGGCCAGGTCACCTACAAATTCAAGCCATCAGATTAACAGTAGACCTCTCAGTGGAAACCCTAGAAGCTAGAAGAGACTGAGGGCCAAAATTCAACATTCTTAAAAAAAAGAATTTCCAACCCAGAATTTCATATCCAGCCGAACTAAGCTTCATAAGCAAAGGAGAACCAAGATCCTTTTCAGACAAGCAAATGATGAGGGAATTTGTTACCATCAGACCTGCCTTGCAAGAGCTCCTGAAGGAAGCACTAAATATAGAAAGGAAAATCCATTACAAAAACACACTGAAATACACAGACCAGTGACACTATGAAGCAAACACAGAAAGAAGTCTACAAAATAACCAACTAGCATCATGATGACAGGATCTAATTCACACATAACAATACTAACCTTAAATTTAAATGGGCTAAATGCCCCAATTAAAAGACATAGAGCAGCAAGCTGGATAAAGAACCAGGACCCATCAGTATGCTGTCTTCAAGAGACCCATCTTACTTGCAAAGACACACATAGGCTCAAAATAAAGGGATGAAGGAAAATTTACCAAGCAAATGGAAAAAATTGAAAAAAGCAAGGGTTGCAATCCTAGTTTCTGACAAAACAGGCTTTAAACCAACAAAGGGCTGGGTGCAGTGGCTCATGCCTGTTATCCTAGCACTTTGCGAGGCCGAGGCAGGTGAATAACCTGAGATTAGGAGTTTGAGACCACCCTGGCCAACATGGTTAAATCCCATCTCCAGAAAAACTACAAAAACCAGCTGGGCATGGTGGTGGCTGCATGTAATCTCAGCTACTTGGGAAGATGAGGCAGGAGAATCACTTGAACCAGGAGGTGGAGGTTGCAATGAGCCAAGATCGTGCTACTGCACTCCAGCCTGGGAGACAGAGCGAGACTCCATCTCAAAAATAAACAAATAAACTAAAAAAGATCAAAAAAGACAAAAGAAGGGCATTACATAAAGGTAAAGGGTTCAATTCAACAAGAAGAGCTTACTATCCTAAATATATATGCACCCAATACAGGAGCATGCAGATTCATAAAGCAAGTTCTTAGACGCTTTCAGAGACTTAGACTTGCAAATAGTAATAGTGGGAGACTTTAACACCACACCAACACTATTAGACAGATCATCAAGACAGAAAATTAACAAAGATATTCGGGACTTGAACTCAGCTCTGGATCAAGTGGACCTGATAGATATCTAAAGAACTCTCCACCCCAAAACAACAGAATATACATTCTTCTCATTGCCACATGGCACTTAACTCTAAAATTGATCACATACTCAGAAGTAAAACACTCCTCAACAAAAGCAAAAGAGCTGAAATCATAACAACCAGTCTGTCAGACCACAGCACAATCAAATTAGAATTAAAGAGTAAGAAATTCACTCAAAACCACACCACATCACATGGAAACTGACAACTCAAGATTAAGAAATTCATTCAAAACCACACCACTACATGGAAACTGAACACTACATGGAACCTGCTCCTGAATGACTTGTGGGCAAATAATGAAATTGAGGCTGAAATCCAGTTCTTTGAAATTAACGAGAACTAAGATACAGTGTACCAGAATCTCTGGGATGCAGCTAAAGCAGTGTTAAGAGGGAAATTTATAGCACTAAATGCCCACATCAAAAAGCTAGAAAGATCTCAAACTGACAACTTAACTACTAAAAGAGCTAGAGAACCAAGAGCAAACAAACCCAAAGCTAGTAGAAGACAAGAAATAATCAAGATCAGAGCTAAACTGAAGAAGGTAAAAACAAACAAAAAAAACCCTTCAAAAAAAATCAATGAATCCAATAACTGCTTTTTTAAGATTAATAAGATAGACTGCTAACTAGACTAGTAAAGAAGAAAAGAGAGAAGATTTATATAAACACAATCGGAAATGATAACGGGGATATCACCATTGACCCCACAGAGATACAAACAACCATCAGAGAATACTATAAACAACCCTATGCACATAAACTAGAAATTCTAGAAGAAATGGATACATTCCTGGACACATACATCCTCCCAAGACTGAACAGGGAAGAAACAGAATGCCTGAATAGACCAATAACAAGTTCTGAAATTGAGGCAGAAATAAATAGCCTACCAGCCAAAAAAAAAAAAAAAAGCCCAGGACCAGATAGATTCACAGATGAATTCTACTAGAGGTACAAAGAAGAGCTGGTACTATTTCTACTGAAACTATTCCAAAAAACTGAAAAGGAGGGAATCTTCCCTAACTTATTTTTTTTTCTTTTGAGATGGAGTCTCGCTCTGTCATCCAGGCTGGAGTGCAGTGGGTCAATCTCAGCTCACTGCAACATCTGCCTCCCAGGTTCATGTGACTCTCATGCCTCAGCCTCCTGAGTAGCTGGGATTACAGGAGCCCACCACCAAAACCTGTCAGAGATACACAACCAACAACAAAAACTTCAGGCCAATACCCTTGATGAACATCAGTGCAAAAATCCTCAACAAAATACTGGCAAACCAAATCCAGCAGCACATCAAAAAGCTTATCCACTACAATTCAGTAGGCTTCATACCTGAGATGCAAGGTTGGTTCAATGTATACAAATCAATAAATGTGATACATTACATAAACAGATCTAAAGATATGAATTTCTCAATGGATGCAGAAAGGACCTTCAATAAAATTCAACATCCCTTTATGTTAAAAACGCTCAATAAACTAGGTATTAAAGGAACACACTTCAAAATAATAAGTGTCATATATGACAAACCCTCAGCCAATATCATACTGATTCGGCAAAAGCTGGAAGCTTTCCCTTTGAAAACTGGCAAAAGACAAAGAGGCCCTCTCTCACCACTCCTATTCAACATAGTACTGGAAGTTCTGTCCGGGGCAATCAGGCAAAAGAAAGAAAGAAAGAAGATTCCAATAGGAAGAAAGGAAGTCAAACTATCTTTGTTTGCAGATGACAGGATCCTATATCTAGAAAACCCCATTGTCTCCGGCCAAAAGCTTCTTAAGTTGGTAAGCAACTTCAGCAAATTCTCAAAATACAAAATCAATGTGCAAAAATTGCTAGCATTCCTATACACAAACAACAGGCAAGCTGAGAGCCAAATCATGAGTGAACCTCCATTCACAATTGTCACAGAAAGAATAAAATGCCCAGGAATACAGCTAACAAGGAAAGTGAAGAATCTCTTCAAAGAGAACTATAAACCACTGCTCAAAGAAATCAGAGATGACACAAACAAATGGAAAAATATACCATGCTCATGAATAGGAAGAATCAATATCATGAAAATTGACATACTGCCCAAAGCAATTTACAGATTCAATGCAATTTCCATTAAACTACCATTGACATTCTTCACAGAATTAGAAAAAAACTATTTTAAAATTCATATGAAATCAAAACAGAGCCCGGATAGTCAAGACAATCCTAAGCAAAAAGAACAAAGCTGGATCCATCACGCTACCCAACTTCAAACTACACTACAAGGCTACAGTAACCAAAACAGCATTACACTATTACAAAAAGACTCAGAGACCAATGGAACAGAATAGAGAACCCAGAAATAAGATTGCACACCTAAAACCATCTGATCTTCCACAAACCTGACAAAAACAAGCAATGGGGAAATAATTCTTTATTTAATAAATGGTGCTGGGATACCTGGCCAGCCATATGCAGAGAATTGAAACTGGACCCCTTCCTTACACCATCTGCAAAAATAAACTCAAGATGGATTAAGGACTTAAATGTAAAGCTCAAAAACTATAAAAACCATAGAAGAAAATCTAGGCAATACCATTCAGAACATAGGCATGGGCAAAGATTTCATGATGAAGACACCAAAAGCAATTGCAACAAATGCAAAAATTAACAAATGGGATCTAGTTAAACAAAAGAGCTTCTGTACAGCAAAAGAAACTACCAATAGTGTGAACACACAATTTACAGAATGGGAGAAAATGTTTGCAATCTATCCATCTGACAAAGGTCTAATATGTAGTATCTACAAGGAACTTATACAAATTTAAAAGATAAAAACAACTTCATTAAAATGTAGGCAAAGGACATGAACAGACACTTCTCAAAAGAAGACATACATGCAGCCAACAAATATATGAAAAGAGCTCAACATCACTGAACATTAGAGAAATGCAAATCAAAACCACAATGAGATACCATCTTACACCAATCAGAATAGCTATTATTAAAAAGTTAAAAAATAACAGATGCTGGCAAGGTTGTGGAGAAAAAGGAACATTTTACACTGTTGGTGGAACTATAAATTAGTTTAACCATTGTGGAAGACAGTGTGGTGATTCCTCAAAGATCTAGAGGCAGAAATACCATTTGACCCAGCAATCCCATTACTGGGTATATACCCAAAGGAATATAAATGATTCTATTATAAAGATACATGCACATGTTTTTTCATTGTAGCACTATTCACAATAGCAAAGACATGGAATCAACCTAAATGTCCATCAATGATAGACTGGATAAAGAAAATATGGTACATATACACCATGGAATACTATACAGCCATAAAAAGGAATGAGATGGTGTCCTTTGCAGGGACGTGGATGGAGCTGGAGGCCATTATCTTCCACAAACTAATGCAGGAACCGAAAACCAAATCCCACATGTTCTCACTTATAAGTGGGAGCTGGATGATGAGAAAACATGGACACATAGTGGGGAACAACACACAATGGGGCCTGCTGGAGAATGGGGGGAAGGAGGGAGAGCATGAGGAAGAATAGCTCATGGATGCTCAGCTTAATACCTAGGATGATCTGGCAGCAAATCACCATAGCACATGCTTACCTATGTAACAAATCTGCACATCCTGCACATGTACCCCTGAACTTAAAATGAAAAGAAAAGAAAACCATTAGCTTGACAGACTAATAAAAAAAAAAAGAGGGGCTGGGCACAGTGGCTAATGCCTGTAATCCCAGCACTTTGCAAGGCCAAGGGGGGGCAGATCACTTGAGGCCATAATTTCGAGACCAGCCTAGCTAACATGGCAAAACTCTGTCTCTATTAAAAATACAAAAATTAGCCAGGTGTGGTGGTGTGTACCTGTGGTCCTAGCTACTGGAGAGGCTGAGACAGGAGAATCGCCTGAACCCAGGAGGTGGAGGTTGCAGTGAGCTAAGATTTCACCACTGTAATCCAGCCTTGGTAACAGAGTGAGGCTGTCTCTCAAAAAAAAAATAATAATAATAATTAAAATTAAAATTAAAAAAGAGAAAACACTCAAATTACTAAAATCAGAAAAGAAAATGGAGATATAACTACCAATTCTATAGAAATAAAAAAGGATTTCATGATAGTATTATGAAAAAATATATACCAAAAAATTGGAGAACCTAGATGAAATGGATGAATTCCTAAAAAACACAACACCTACCTAGAGTAAATCATGAACAAATAGAATATTTGAATAGACTTATAACTAGTAAGGAGATAGAATTAATAATAAAAAATCTCATGACATTAAAATGCTCCGGACCTGAGAGCTTCACTGGTGAATTCCACCAAACATTTAAAGAAGAACGAACACCAACCCTTCTCAGACTTTTCCCAAACGTATTGAAGAAGTAGGAACATTCCTAATTCATTCCATAAGGCCAAGGGTACCCTGACTTCAAAGACACTATAAGAAAACTACATCCCTTATGAATATTAATGCAAAAATCCTCAATAAAATACTAACAAATCAAGTTCAGTAGCATGTTAAAAGGATTATACACCATGACCATGTGAGATTTGTTCCTGGGATACAGGGATGGTTCAACACATGAAAATCAATCAATGTACACTATGTTTACAGACTAAAGGACAAAAATTACATCATCATTTCAAATGATGCAAAAAAAAGCATTTGAGAAAATTCAACACCCTTTCATGATAAAAACACTCAACAAACTAAGAATAGAAGGAAATTACCTCAACATAATAAAAACCATACATGTAAAACCCACAGAGATCACCATACTCAATGCTGAGACTGAAAACTTTCCCTCTAAGATCAAGAACAATGCAAGCGTGCTAATTTTCACCACTTCTATTTAATGAAGTACTAGAAGTTCCAACCAGAGCAATTAGGCAAGAAAAAAATTAAAAGGCATCCAAATTGGAAAGTAAAATTATCTCTGTTCACAGATGCTATGCTCTTATAAGCAGAAAATCCTAAAGATATCACCAAAAAACTTATTACAACCAATATATTAATTCAGCAAAGTAGAACAGAAAGTCAACACATGAAAATTAGTTGTGTTTCTATATACTGACAATGAACAATCAAAAAAAATTATGAAGACAACTACATTTACAATAACATCAAAAAGAACACTTAGGAATGAACTTAATGAGGTGAAAGATTTGTACAATGAAAACTACAAAACATTGCTGAAAGAAATTAAAGAGGACATAAATAAACAGAAATATATTCCATGTTCATGGATTTGAAGACTTACTATTGTTAAGATGTCCATACTAACCAAAGCAATCTGCAGATTCAGTGCAATCACGGTTAAAATCTCAACGATGTTTCTTGCAGAAATAAAAAAGCCCAACCTAAAATTCACATGGAATCTCAAGGGATCCCAAATAGCCAAAACAATCTTGGCTGTGTCTTGGAGGACTCACAGTTCCTGATGTCAAAACTTACTAAAAGCTATAGTAATCAAGGAAATATAATACTGGCATAAAGACGGACATATAAACCAATGAAATAGAATAGAGTCCAGAAACAAACCTTTGTATACATGGTCAAATGATTTTTGACAAGGGTGCAAGACCATTGGTTGAATGGGGAAACTGGACATCCACATTCAGAAGAATGAAGCTGGACCCTTACCTAACACCATATATTAAAAATTAACTCAAAATGGATCAAAGAACTAACATGTAAGATCTAAAGCTTGCCTTAGCTTAGACAAAAACATAGGAGTAAACCTCTCTGACCCTGGATTAGGCAAGGATTAATCCAATTTCTTGGATTCCTTGGTCACCAGAGGCAACCAAAGAGAAATAGACAAATTGGACTTCACGAAAATTTAAAAAATCTGTGAATCAAGAGAATATCAGCATAGTGAGAACACATCTCTACGAAAAATTTAAAAATTATCTGGGCATGGTGGCACATGCCTGTAGTCCTGGGTACTTGGGAGGCTGAGGTGGGAGGATCACTTGAGCCTGGGAGGTTGAAGCTGCAGTGAGCTATGATTGTGCCACTGCACTCCAGGCTGGTCAACAGAGACCCTGTCTCAAAATCAAATAAACAAACAAACAAACAAAAAACACACACAAAAAAGAATATCAACAGAGAATATCAACAGAGCAACCCATGGAATAGGAAAGAAAAGAATATTTATAAACCATATGGCTGATAAGGGATTAATATCCAGAATACATAGAGAATTCCTAAAAGTCAACAACAAAAACAACCAATCACACTGGTGATTAAGTTAGCAAAAACCAAAACAACAAAAACAATTCAAAAATGGGCAAAGGACTTGAGCAGACATTTTTTCAAAGAATATATACAAATGACCAATAAGCACTTGAAAAGAGGCTTAACCTCACAAATCATTAGAGATATGCAAATTAAAACTAAAATGAGATACCACCTCATCCCCATTAGGATGGCTCCTATGGTTCTGCCTTGTTGCTACTTTGAAGAAATTACAGTCAGCTTCTGTTCCCATGGGTTCCACATCTGCAGATTTAACAACTACAGATGGAGAACATTTAAAAATAAATAAATAGATAAATAACACCCAACTGTACCAATAATAAAAAATAATACAACAATTTTAATATAGCATAACAACTACTTACATAGCATTTACATTGCCTTAGGTATTATAAGTAATCTGGAGATGATTTAGTGTATACAGGAGGATGTGCCTAGGTTATACACAAATTCTACACCATTTTATATCAGGGACTTGAACATCTCAGGTTTTGGTATCCACTAGGGCCCTGGGACCAATCCCCTGTGGATACCGAGGGATGACTGTACAGAAATTCTTGACTTATGTTAGTTTGACATAAGATTTTTCAACCTTACATGGGTTAATTGGGGTGTTAAATGCATTTTTGACTTATAATATTTCTATTTACAACGGGCTTATCAGGACGTAGCCCCATCATAAATTGAGGAGGATCTGTATTTATTTCTAGAAAAGAAACTTTCCCCTTATTTTCAACACAAACATATGACACGTGGTCTTCTCCTATTTTCAATCTCTTCAATTTTACTAGACCGGAGAACAATGGTTTAGACTCCCATTGCAGTAACTGAATTTGACTTGTACATTGTGAAAGTTGCATAATCCTGATAAATTAAGAAATATTCCCTTTTGGCAAATAAACTTTAACCTCTAACCCAAATATCTTTGCATCCAAAAGCAACAGTGAATGTCTTAGAGCTTTTGCAGACTACCGGTGAATCCCAAACCCAACAGTGATCTCCTCTGAGCCCATCATTTGAGAGCTGAAATGCATGCTCTGACTCACCTGACTTGGTTGGGACTTCATTTGTGGCCACCAGGGCCCTGTTCTGCAGCAAAGCTCCCACAGCACTGGTAACAGTTGGTTCTTTTTTTGGACCCATCTGAGCCCTACCCTACAGAGAGAGAAAGAAAGAGATAAAGAGAACACCTTCTGTATGTAACCTCAGGTGCCACATAGGAGGTACAGCTGTTCCCACTTAACCAGCAGCAGAATGGCATCATCTGCAGGGACTCCCTGAATCCAGGGGAAGGGGACAGACACACACCCTGCACTTCAGTTAGCCTGGTTCTTGTCCTCCCAGCTGGTGCTCAAAGCCATATCTGGGTTTTGAAGCTTCCCTTCCATAATTAAGCCCTTGGGGTTGTTGGTGGTATATTTATCCTATAAAATTAGTTGTATGGAGACATAAGAAATCACTTAATGTCAATAAAGGATATAAAGAACATTTTTTTATAATTATTTAAAATTATTTATAATTTTATAAATATATTTATTTAATATTATTTATAATTATTTAAAATTAATAATTTTAAAGTGTATTTTATTACACTTGAAGACTATTTTGTTTTGTTTTTTTTTTAACATGAACAGAGAAGAAAAACAGATTGGCAGGCAGCAAATGTTTGAAGTATGAAATTCCAACATCCCTACACCATCCCACTCCCTGCAGAGCAGCAGCAGCAGAATAGTTACATTAAAACGAAATAAGGACCAAAAGGTCTCTCATATGCTCCTTTTATCTTACCGCTGATCCCACCTCCAGTTCCACGGAAACTGCAGGATAAAGATAACCTGTTACACCAAGTGAGAATTCTCACTTGGGCAAGAATGGCTGAGAGACTACAGCAGGCAGCTCATCCCCATTCACACAAATAAAGCTATTTTTAGAGGCCTATATTGGTCTCTTTTGGTTAAGAGTATGACACATTTTAAAAGTTGATTATGTTTAAAATAGAAACATATTTCGGCTGTGTTAACAGCCCTTCAAAACTGAAACAACCCCTCCTTTCTTTTTCCATTTTTGAATAAGCTTCACTATTAGACAAGGCCCCAAAGTGGTGAAGCTGGCACAAAGGAAACAAATACGGCTGTTCAGATATACTCTATAGTGAGTGAAGGAATTCACAAAGCAAGCAATTTTTCTTCTGTGTTCCCAATCACCATTCAGCTCTGGAAAACAAGGAGAGGAATGGGGCCAAGTCACTGGTTACACTGACAGCCAGCTGGCCTTCTTCAGGAATAAAAACTCTTCCGTTTGCTGCTTTCCTGTGCTCTCTTTGGCCCCACTAAAGCAGACTAACTCTGGAGACCAGTAAGAAGAACCATCTGCAGAAATGTAACTCACCCTTTACTGCTTTACAGAATGTAGGTAGACTTATACATACAAACTTTTCCATAATTAGGCTGTATTCAAGCCCAAAGTAGTCATATTCCTCCAAAAGTGTCGTGCCTATCGTATCAACTGGAAAAGGCTACTGGAGAAGGGGAGGGTGGGGTAATGTAGAGAGAGGAAAGGAGGAGCCCCTATGTGCAAGACACTGAACCGGGCCCTTCACTTATCTATAAGTCCCCCAACAACTCAGCAAGGTACACATGATTAACCCCATTTTACAGATTAAAGTGAATCCCAAAGAATTTAAGTAACTGGGCCAAGTTTACCTAAATTATGGAATTAAAATTCAAACTCTGGCCAGGCACGGGGTCTCATGCCTGTAATCCCAGCATTTTGGGAGACCAAGGCAGGCAGATCACCTGAGGTCAGGAGTTTGAGACCAGCCTGGCCAACATGGTGAAACCTCGTCTCTACTAAAAATACAAAAGTTAGCCAGGCATGGTGGTGGAAACCTGTAATCCAAGCTATTCGGAAGGCTGGGGCACAAGAATTGCTTGAATCCAGGAGGTGGAGGTTGCAGTGAGCCGAGATCACACCACTGCACTCCAGCCTGGGCAACAGAGTGAGACTCCATCTCAAAAAAAAAAAAAAAAAAAAAAAAGAAAGAAATTCAAATCCTGACTACTGAATGTAGAATCCTGGCTTTTTCTACGTTGTACTTCTTCCCATGCTATCTCAGATGTCAAGACTGAATCTAGGCCGGGTGTGGTGGCTCATGCCTGTCATCCCAGCACTTTGGGAGGCCGAGGCAAGCGGATCACTTGAGGTCAGGGGTTTGTGACCAGCCTGGCCAACATGGTGAAACTCCATCTCTTCTGAAAATACAAAAATTAGCCAGGTGTGGTGGTGGGTGCCTGTAATCCCAGCTACTTGGGAGGCTGAGGCAGGAGAATCGCTTGAACCCGGGAGGCGGAGGTTGCAGTGAGCCAAGATTGTGCCACTGCACTCCAGCCTGGGCAACAGAGTGAGACTCCATCTCAAAAACAAAAACAAAACTGAATCTATAAAACTGTGTTTATTGTAACCACTGCCTCTCAACACATATATGTCCTACCTCCTGTGTTCTATTATCTACAGAGATTGTCTTCCTGTCTGTCCAGGCTCTGGAGCTGAAAACCTTATTGTCAACCCTGATTCCCTCTTTTATCCTATGTCTAATCATTTTCTCAGTCTCATCAATTATTTCTTAGATTCTCCCTCCCACACAACCCTATTAATCCTCCTATTCCAGGCCCTCATTCAAGGACATGTTAATCAAGGACCTGTCAATCAAGGACAGTCCTTGATTTTAGGGCATTTATTCAATCAATTCCTCTTTTCTTCCTCTCTCAACTGGCTTGAATTAAAGCCCTTCTAGTTCTGGCTGCCTGTCTGCCTGTCTTGCCTGTCCCTGTACCTCTTTTTTCTTTTCTTTTTCTTTTTTTTTTGAGACAGAGTTTTGCTCTTGTTGCCCAGGCTGGAGTGCAATGGCGTGATCTTGGCTCACCACAACCTCTGCCTCCCAGGTTCAAGCAATTCTCCTGCCTCAGCCTCACAAGTAGCTGGGATTACAGGCATGTGACACCACGCACGGCTAATTTTGTATTTTTAGTAGAGACAGGGTTTCTCCATGTTGGTCAGGCTGGTCTCCAACTCCCTACCTCAGGTGATCTGCCCACCTCAGCCTCCCAAAGTGCTGGGATTACAGGCGTGAGCCACCGCACCCGGCACCCTGTACCTCTTTCATAGGTACTCAATGCTTTCGCTCCCCAGATGGGTGCCTCAGGCCACAAGCTGGATGTTTTGTGCATAAAGCCCTTCCCAACCCCAACTCTAGGCTGGTGAACCCATTTTGATATTTAAGGGCAAAACGTTTGCTTGCCTTTGAAGACTTCCAGGAATTGCAGTGACTTCTTCTTCCATAGCTCTCCTATATATGCCAACTGTACCAGTTCCAAGTCCCCCTCCATCTTTCAATGACAAATTCTTGATCAACCAGTACCTAGCACAGTTTCTGGTACATGGTTGGTAGTCAATAACCTTCTAATTCTTAAGGGGATAGAGCTCCGGATTCACAGTCTGTGGGATCCGCTTTTGTTGGAAAGGGTCCCACCCCATTACATACTGGATTTAACCAGAAGCTTTCTAAACAAGCTGTAGAGGCCAGGCACGATGGCTCACACTTGTAGTCCTAGCACTTTGGGAGGCTGAAGGGGGCAGATTGCTTGGGCCCAGGAGTTCGAGACCAGCCTGAGCAACACAGTGAGACCCCATCTCTATTAAAAATACAAAAAATTAGCTGGGCGTGGTGCTATGCACCTGTAGTTCCAGCTACTCGGGAGGCCGAGGTGGGAGTATCACCTGCACCTGGGAGGTCAAAGCTGCAATGAGCCGTGATTACACCATTGCACTCCAGCCTGGGCAACAGAGTGAGACCCTGTCTCAAAAATAAATAAACAAACAGTCTGTATACACTTAAAGTATTCAGACCAACTTTTCATGGCATCTAAGCCATGTCTATGAAACTAATAGTTTTTATGCTATATTGTAAGTATGTACCTGAGACCTTCGACCGTATGGTGCTGTTTGCTGGCTCCAGTTCTGTGGTTTATAAATCTACTGTCTTCCACTTCAGGTTGTTATTTTACTGATTTGCACCTGAAGATAACAGCTGCTTCCATTCATCCACATACCCCTTTAACTTGCTGATTCTGTCACTTTAAATAAAAGGTGAAGACCCCTCCTCTATAGAGCAAAACACATGACCTGTGGGGCAGTTGCCTTTGGACAGCCTGTCCCACTCAGGCAGTTTCACTTTAGATTCGCAATTCTTTTCTGGGTGATTAAGGTTGATACTGTTGGATAGAGTTTTGCCATAATGCTATAGAAACACTATGTATTCAAGTCTTCACCCAAAGAAGCTTCAAATACTTTAGAAATATTTTTTTCTACAACACCCAAAGGTGCCGTTAGCTGGAAAGCATTCTCCTACAAAAGAAGTCAGCTCCCACAGGGGTGAGCAATCGTGATCAGTTCTCTTCACGGTTACACTTCTTAGGATGGGTAACTGAGGTTCTCTAGGGAATTCTACCGGCTCACCCCACCCCCGCCCCCCTCCCCAGGCATGCAAGGGCACAAGAGCCAACACCTGGGGAGAGATAGTTACCTGAGCTCTGGATGCCAATTTAGCTGCTGTCTGAGCTGGATTAAAGACTCGGCGAGAAGACTGATCCTTGCAGAAATTAATATGTCGCTCAGCTGCGCTTTCATTAAACCTTCTCATACAATATGGGCATTGAATATAATCTGAATGTAAAGATAACAACAAATGGCAATTAGCACTTCAAAAACAACTATAGAATACTATAGAATTATAGAATGAACTACATGAAGTGAAATAAGGATATGATGGCTCATGCCAGTAATCCCAGCACTCTGTGAGGCTGAGGTGAGTGGACTGCTTGAGCCCAGGAGTTTGAGACCAGCCTGGGCAACATGGCAAAACCCCATCCCTACAAAAAATTAGCCAGGTGTGGTGGTGTGTGCCTGTGGTTCCAGCCACTCGAGAGGATAGCTTGAGCCCAGAAGGTCAAGGCTGCAGTCAGCTCTGATCATGCCACAGCACTCCAGCCTGGCCAAGAGAACAAGACCCTATTTCAAATAAGTAAATAAATAAATATATAATTAATGATATGAACTCTGCTCCAACATGAAAGAACAAGGTCCCAAACTCTGGTTTGAGACTATTCCAAGGGGGGAGACATGCAGGGCTACTAAAGGACATGGCAGGGAAAAATGTCACAACCTGTGCATTCATTTCAATTGTCTGCCCTTGAAATATTTAAGTGATGTAATTTTCCAGAAAAACAAAGAAGATTATACTTAAGAACTTCTCAATGAAATGAATTATTTAGTAAATCCTGTGTAAAGAAAGTAGTTCTAGAATCACAGAATGTTAGTATGATGGCACAGCAGGGCATAGAATATTCAAAAGCCTAGGTTGTAGTGCTGGGTGGGTCTTAGAGAAGTTACGGAGTTACAGAGGGAGATGGGATGTTTCAAAATTTGGGTTTGGGAGATATGAATGGAAGTCAGTGGGACTGTGTCACTGGCAGAAAGACGTACTACTTTTGCAGTGGCTAGATTTTTTTTTCACTTAACTACTAAGTGAGCAGGCAATATATTCAGGAAGGAGATAGTAATAGGATAAAAGGTGAGGACTCAAAAAATAGAAAAGGGAAAGAAGGAGGGATGATAGGAAAGTTCACCAAAAACAGCTTCAGCTTCCAGAGATGCAATGGCCCAGACAGCTCCTGTCGGCCTCAGGTTCTCTGTGGTTCTGTATAATATCTTTTTTTCTAAATTCTTCTTTCATTTGCAATTACCAGACATAATTGGTTAGTGAGAGAAATGAGAAGTGGGAGACAGGCAAGATCTTCTTAGAATGTGGAGCTGCTCATAGCAAAACTAGGTTGGCAACTACCCCTCTAAATCAAGCAGGGATTGGTGTTTGCTTTGTTTCGTTTTAGGCACCTTAAAGGGATAGCACACTAGATATCAGCAACATAAAATAATCCCGCCGCCCCGACCCCAGGAAGGGTGTGAAACCGCATCAACCTCAAATTCAGTGTAGAACTTGTGTTAGTGTATAATCAAAATTCCTACATGCGTGGATGGATATTTCATGTAGTGATGTTAAGAATTTTTTGTAAGCCACCTTTTTAAGCAGTTTGGGGAGTTTTCTATTTGAACAAATCATTTCCTAAAATGTATATTCATAAAATGTAACAATTTTTAAGCACTTAGGAATTATCTGGTAGCCTTATCCTTTATTTCTTACTCCATCCAGAAGGCAGTACCTCATCATTAATTTAACACTGATTGAGCATCTACTTGGTGCCAGGTGCTGTCTTACACCTGGGGTTGCAATGTCTCTGAAAAATCAAGGAGTAAGCATTTTAGTACAGAAACAAATAAATAAAAATTTCACACGGAGATAAATGCCTTGAAAAAAAAATAGAACAGGACAGCGTTGGGAAATGATAAAAAGCCCAGTGCTGGAGCTTGCCTGACTGGTTTTGAGCCTGAGTTCTTTACTTGCTATGTGTGTGAACTCGGGCAAATTACCCAACCTCCTTAAGCTTCCATTTTCCCAGCACCTACGTATCACCTGTTTCATCGGGTTGTTGTGAAAGTTAACTATGATAATCCATATAAAGGCTTGGCACAGTGGGCGGGGTGGAACATACTAAATGTTTTGTAAATGCTAGCTATTGCTATAAGGAAACAGGTTCAGCAAGGTTGTGTTTCCAACTACCAAATAGAAGTGAAACTGCCTAGGAAAAAAGTACAATAGAAAGTGCCATTATCATTCAGAATTCATTTACAATGGTTTAGGAGAACTATCTAGAACATGGCTCTTAGCTTGGTGGTTATTTCTTCAATTTTGCCAGCTGGAAAACGAAGTCTTACATCATAAGAAATGCTGCAACCATAAACCCTACTCACATTAGGCAAAGACAATGATCACGGCAATACTGAGTGGCTTCCTTAATCCCACTTGCTCATTCACTCACTGCCACCCTTCTGTGTTTGGTACTACATATCACCATGGAGACAGCAAAGTTGAAGTCTATTTCCCTGCCGATGAAAATCTCAAAGATGATTAGGCAAACAGACAATTACTGCTTGGTGGGATAAACTGTAGAAGAGGAGGCACTAGGGCCTCTGGGACCCTACAGAAGGAACATAAGGCCCCACCAGAGGGGCAGAGAGCAGGCAGGAGAGAGTCCTGTGGCTGAGCATTCAAGGTTGCTGATTCTATTTATGTTGAACTTCACATATTTTGAGAATTGTTGTATTTTCTGCAACAATAATCTGAACCCAGCATGACTGAGCTACATGTTCTACCCTCAGCTCAATCGGAGTCACCTCTCTTCCTCTATCAATAACGTTTTCATAAAATCACCATGTCCTATTTATTTCAATAGGTAATGATTTTAAAAGTCAGAGTACAAATGAATTCTTATGAGGAATATGGTGGCCAGATCTCAGAGAAATGTGGAAAACCAAGCATTATTTTAAAATGCCAACATTGTGCTGTGTCTCCTTGTCTATGTAGCTATGCAAAATGGTAACTGAATGTCCCAGGCCTCACAGAAAAATAACAATGATAAATATTCTATATCATTGTCCCCATAAACTGTCACAGTATCCTAGAAATTTAAATCATTGACAGGCTTAGCTAAGTCACTAAAAAGTAGAATATAGGCATGTCTCAAAAACTGAGTCATGAAGATAGGGAATCATGCTGAGGAAAAAAGGGAAATTACTGGCACATTCATGCATGTTAGGCCGTGTTATATATAACTCTAGTTATATGTATATAAATTCTTTAGTACTGGCCGGGCGCAGTGGCTCATGCCTGTAATCCCAGCACTTTGGGAGGCCGAGGCAGGTGCATCACCGGAGGTCAGGAGTTCAAGATCAGCCTGACCAATATGATGAAACCCCGTCTCTACTAAAAATACAGAAATTAGCTGGGCGTGGTGGTGGGCGCCTGTAATCCCAGCTACTCAGGAGGCTGAAACAGGAGAATTGCTTGAACCTGGGAGGCGGAGTTTGCAGTGACCCGAGATCCTGCCATTGCACTCCAGCCTGGGCAACAAGAGCGAAACTCCGTCTCAAAAACAGCAACAACAACAACAAAAAACAAATAAATTCTCTAGTACTTAAGCCTGAGAATTCCTGGCTAATATAAAATCCTTGCACAAACAAAATCATCACTGTGGTGAAAATGTTGGGAATGCATATAATCATTTGGTTTGTTGCATAAAATTATGTTAAGGACACAAGAAAGAAGTTAATTATAAAATTATATGTTAGCATAGAAATATAAAGAAAAATAAATTGAACATTTGGTGAGGCCTTACAAAAGGATTTTTTTTTTTAGAGAAACAATAATCCCCACATTTTAGATCCAAGTCATGGTTAGATCCAAGTTGGATCTAAAATGTGAGAGAAATTCACACAGCAGGACATCTGACATGGTTTCACTTATTCAATTAAAGAACCATAAGGTAGCCATCAACCCTGTAGCTTCTAATCTTAAAATGAATATATTTCTCATAAAAGATGTTTTTTGTTATATGAAAATTGTTGCCAAAGTACTTACATTATTACTAAAATCACAGCACAGATCTTTCTACTGAATATCTTAAGACAACACATTATTTCAAGATATATTTCTATTAGCACTCAATAAAAGGGAAGCAAATATGAGGATTATTTTCTGGTATAGAAGTTCAGACGACATATTTTTCAGATGATTTTATAGTATGACTACACTGTGGCTTTTTGTTTTTGTACTTTCTTAAATAGTATTTTTGAGGAATAATTTACACACAACTAAATGCACCTATTTTACATGTATAGTTCAATGAGTTTTGACGAATGTATCCATTTTAACCACCTCAATTAAAATACAGAACATTTTTGTCACCCCAAAAAGTTCCCTCATGCCCCCTTTCAGTCAATATTTTGCAAAACCCAGTCTCAGGCAACCGATTATCTACTTCCTGTTACTATTCATAAGATTTCCCTGTCCTATAATTTCATATAATAGAACATCTATGTTGCTGCATGTATTTCCTTCTTATTGTTGAGTACTAGACCATTTTGTAAATATTCCACAATCTGTTTATCTATTCAATTGTTGATAGACATTTTCAGTTGTTTCCAGTTTACGCTATATGAATAAAGCTATGAACCATCATGTAAATCTTTTTTATGGACATGTTTTCATTTTTTGTATAAATATCAAGAAATGGGATTGCTTTATAGGCTAAGTGTATGTTTAACTTACTAAGAAAATACCAGTGCATGCTGGGCGTGGTGGCTCACACCTGTAATCTCAGCACTTTGGAAGGTCAAGGTGGGCGGATCACGAGGTCAGGAGATCGAGACCATCCTGGCTAACACGGTGAAATCCTGTCTCTACTAAAAATACAAAAAATTAGCCGGGTGTGGTGGTGGGTGCCTGTAGTCCCAGCTACTTGGGAGGCTGAAGCAGGAGAATGGCGTAAACCTGGGAGGCGGAGCTTGCAGTGAGCCAAGATCATGCCACTATACTCCAGCCTGGGTGACAGCAAGACTCCGTCTCAAAAAAGAAAGAAAAGAAAAGAAAATACCAGTGCGAAGTGGTTGTACTGTTTTATACTTCTATCAGCAGTGTATGAGACTTCCAGTTGGTCCACATCATAGCAAACACTTATAGCGTCAGTCTTTTTCTTCTTTGTTTTTTGAGACAGAGTCTCACTCGGTCACCCAGGCTGGAGGGCATTAGCACAATCTCTGCTCACTGCAGCCTCCGCCTCCAGGTTCAAATGATTATCATGCCTCAGCCTCCCAAGTAGCTGGGATTACAGGAGTGAGCCACCATGCCTGGCTAATTTTTTTGTATTTTTAGTAGAGACAGGGTTTTGCCATGTTGGCCAGGCTGGTCTCAAACTCCCAGCCTTAAGGGATCCACCTACCTTGGCCTCCCAAAGTGCTGAGATTACAAGCGTTGTATTGTCAGAGTCTTTAATTTTAGCCACTGAAGTGTATGTGTAGTGGTATCTCATTATGGTTTTTAATTTGCATTTTCCTAATGAAAATGATGTTGAGTATCTTTTCATGTGCTATTGGCTATTATTTTGTGATGTGTCTGTTCAAATAAATCTGTTGACCTTTTCTGATTGGGTTGTCTCCTTATTACTGAGTTTTAAGAGTTCTTCATATGTTCTTGATATGAGTTCTTTGTCAGATATACATATTATGAATATTTTCTCCCAGTCTGTAACTTGCCTTTCCATTTTTTTTTCTTTATTCATCATTTCTTCAGACCAGATCCATTTTCTTAAGTCTTAAACTGAAATTTTTAATTTTGGGAAGGCCAAATTTACTAATTTCCTTTTTTAAAAACAAAATTATTAGGGGATTTTGTGTCCTGCCTGGGAAATCTTTGTTGGCCTTTAGTTGTAACAATTATATTAGGTCAATGATCCTTTTTGAATGACTTTTTATATATGGTTGATATAGTTTAGATATTTGTCCTCTTCAAATCTCATGTTGAAATTTGATCTTCAGTGTTGGAGGCAGGCCTAGTGTGAGGTGTTTGGATAGTTTAGATATTTGTCCTCTTCAAATCTCATGTTGAAATTTGATCTTCAGTATTGGAGGCAGGCCTAGTGTGAGGTGTTTAGATCACGGGGGTGGATCTCTTATGAACAAGCTTGGTGCTGTCCTTTTGCTAAGGGGTGAGTTCTTGCTCTATTAGCTCCCATCATAACTTATTGTTAAGAAGAGCCTGGGCTGGGCACAGTGGCTCATGCCTGTAATCCCAACACTTTGAGAGGCCAAGGCAGGCGGATTGCTTGAGCTCAGGAATTCAAGACCAGCCTGGGCAACATGGAGAAACCCCACCTCTACCAAAAATACAAAAAAATTAGCCAGGCATGGTGGCATACATCTGTGGCCCCAGCTACTCAGGAGGCTGAGGTGGGAGGATGGCTTGAGTGTGGGAGGCAGAGGTTGCAGTGAGCTGAGATCACGCCACTGCACTCCAGCCTGGGTGACAGAGTGAGACTCCCTCTCAAAAAAAAAAAAAAAAAAAGAAGAGCCTGTCACTCCTCCTTCCCACTTCCTTCCCTTCCCTCTTGCTTTCTCTCTTGACATGTGATGCCTGCTCCCCTTCACCTTCCATCATGATTGGAGACTTCCTGAGATCCTCGAGAGAAGCAGATGCCAGTGCCATGCTTCTTGTACAACCTGCAGCACTGTGAGCCAAATAATCCCCTTTTCTTTATAAATTACCCAGGCTCAGGTATTTCTTTATAGCAACACAAACAGATTAAGACAATGGTATAAGAATCAAGGTTCATTTTTCCATATGGATATCCAGTTGTTCCACCATCATTTGTTGATAAGACTAGCCTTTCACCCAGTGAATTACCTTGGCATCTTTTAAGAAAATCAATTACCCACAGATAGGGGGGTGTCTATATCTAGATTCTATTTTCTGTAAATTGATACACCAATACCAAGTTGTCATGATCACTGTACTGTTACAGTAAGTCTTGACATCAGGTAATGTAAATACTCCAATTTTGTGCTTTTTAAAAACCATATTGCCTATTCCAGATTCTTTCCAGTTCCATAAAATATTTGAATCAGCTAGTCAATTTCTTTTTTTTCTTTTTTCTTTCTTCCTTCTTTTTTTTTTTTGAGACAGAGTTTCACTCTTGTCACCCAGACTGGAGTGCGGTGGTGCCATCTCTGCTCACTGCAACCTCCGCCTCCCAGATTCTCCTCCCTCAGTCTCCCGAGTAGCAGGGATTACAAATGCCCGCCACCACATCCAGCTAATGTTTTGTATTTTTAGTAGAGACGGGGTTTCACTGTGTTGACCAAGCTGGTCTCGAACTCTTGACCTCAAGTGATCCACCTGCCTCGGCCTCCCAAAGTGCTGGGATTACAGGCGTGAGCCACCACGCCCGGCCAGCTAGTCAATTTCTACTCAGCAAAAATAACTTCTAGGTATTTCTAGTGGAATTACATTGAATCCATAGGTTAATTTGGGTAGAATTGACATCATAACACAATCTTGAGTCTTCCAAACCAGAAAAATGGTAAATCTCACCATTTATTCTGGTCCTCTTTAATTTCTTGAAGGAATGCTATGAGATTTTCATTTTATAGGTTCTGTATATATTTTGTTAAATACACCCCTAAATATTTACTATTTTTATGTTATTATAAATTTATTAAATTTCTTTTTTTTTGAGATGGAGTCTTGCTCTGTCACCCAGGCTAGAGTGCAGTGGTGCGATCTCAGCTGACTGCAACCTCTGCCTCCTGGGTGCAAGTGATTCTCCTGCCTCAGCCTCCCAAGTAACTGGGATTACAGGAACCTGCCACCGCACCTGGCTAATTTTTGTATTTTTTTTAGTAGAGAAGGGGTTTCACCATCTTGGCCAGTCTGGTCTCGAACACCTGACCTCGTGATCCACCTGCCTCAGCCTCCCAAAGTGCTGGAATTACAGGTATGAGCCACCCGCCCAGCCTTAAATTTCATTTTTTAATTGTTTATGCGTAGTGTGTAGAACTACAACTCACTTGTTTATACCTTATATCCTGAAATGTTGTTAAATTCACTTTAATTCCAGTAGCTTTTTTGTAGTTCCCTGGAATCTTCTATATTTACTCATTCACAATTATGTTGTGTGTGAATAAAGATAGTTTTACATCTTCTTCCCCAATTTACATGCTTTTTACATGTAAATATAATATTTTAATTCATTTCTTGCCTTATTACACTGAGCATTATCAATAGTACAGTGTTGAATAGAAGTGGTCAGAATGAACATCCTTGTTTTTTTCCTGATCTCAGTGGGAAAGTCTTCAGTTTTTCACTATTAAGTGTGATGTTAGCTGTAGATTTCTCAAGGATGACCTTTATGGAGGAAGTTCCTTTCTAATTCTAACTTGCTGAGAAGTCTTTTTTTTTTTTTTGTATTGTATTGTTTTTAACGTGTAAGGAGTTACATTTGTGGAAGGCTTTTTCTCTATTGAGATGATCATATGCTTTTAAAAATATTTTGTTAATTTGATGGATTACATCATTTTCTTCTTTTGACTTAATTTAGGTCTCATTTGCTCTTTTCCTAATCTTTTAAAGAGAAAGTTTAAGATAATTGAACTAAACCTTTTCTCTTTTCTACTATGAACATTTAAAGCTATAAAATTCCCTCTAAGAATGAATTAAACTGCATCCCACAAAGTTAGATATTTTCATTATCATTTAGTTAAAACCATTTTCTAATTTCTCTTGTGATTTCTTCTTAGATCCAAGGGTTATTTAGAAATGACTTCTTGATTTCCAAATATTCAGGAATTTTCCAGATATATTTTTGTCATACATTTCTAATTAATTCTATTCTGATCGGAGAACATATTATGTATGATTTCAATTCTAAATTTGAGACCTACTTTGTGGTCCTGTATATGGTGGTCTCTCTTGGGTAACTGTTCCATGTATACTTGAAAACACTGTGTCTTCTGCTGTGGCTATGTGTCATAGAATAAGTATAAATGTCTATTAGGTCAAATTGGTTACTGTTGCTCAACTCTTCTATATCTTTACTGATTTTCCTGCTGTGTATTCTATCAGTTACTAAGAGAGGAGTGATAAAATCTCCAAATATAATTGTGAATTTGTCTACTTCTCCTTCCAGTTTTGTCAGTTTTTGTTTCACATTCTTAGAAGCTCTGTTACTAGGTACATAAACATTTAAAACTGATAGGTCTTCATCAGTTAAATACATCAAAACTGATGTATTTATCATTTGAATATCAGTTGAATCATTCTCCTTCCAGTTTTGTCAGTTTTTGTTTCACATTCTTAGAAGCTCTGTTACTAGGTACATAAACATTTAAAACTGATAGGTCTTCATCAGTTAAATACATCAAAACTGATGTATTTATCATTTGAATCATCATCTGTTAATACTTGCCCTGCAGTTAACTTTGCGCTATATTAATACAGTCATTCCAGCTTTATGATTATTGTCTGCATGTATATCTTTTCCCGTGCTCTTAACTTATTTGTGTCTTTATATCCATGTGTTTTTCTTATGGAAAACTTACAGTCGGGTCTTGCTTTATTATTCAGTTTGACAATTTCTGTCTTTTATGTGGAGTATGTAGGCCATTAATATGCAGTTATGCATATGGTTAGGTTTAAGTCTACCATCTTGTTATCTGTCTTTATCCCACCTGCTCTTTGTGCCTTTTTCCCCCTTTGGATTGAATTTTTTTACATTTTTTATCTCTACTCCATGTATTGTCTTATTAGCTACATAGCAATATTTTTTAGTGGTTACTCTAGAGTTTACAATAGGTATCTTTACCATATAATAGTCTACCTTTAAATGACACTATACCTATTCATGTATAATATAAGAACCTTACAATATATGTCCATTTTCCTCACTCAACCTTGTGCTATTGTTTTCCTACATTTCACTTCCATGTTATAATACCCATTATATGCTATTACTTATGCTTTAAAAAGTAACTAGTAACCCATAGTTGATATTATCCTCAATGGAAAACACAAGACAAGGATGCCTACTTTTGCCACTCCTATTCAATATAGTATGAAAAGTTCTAGCCAGAGGATTTAGGCTCGAAAAAGAAATAAAAGACATATCAATTGGGAAGGGAGAAGTAAAATTATCTCTGTTTCAGGTGACATAATCTTATTGTATAAAATCCTATAGATTCCACAAAAACACTATCAGAAATAATATTATACATGAATTCAGCACAAGTTACAGGATACAAAGCCAACATACAAAGATCTGTTACATTTTTATACACTAAAAATGAACAATCTGAAAAGAAAGTTAACAACTCCATTTATAATGTCAAAATGAATAAAATACTTAGAAATAAATTTAACCAACGAGGTGAAAGACTTGTCCATTGAAAACTACAGTATTTTGCTAAAAGAAATTAAAGAAGATGAAAATAATAGAAAGATATCCCATGTTCATGGATTGGAAAACGTAATATTGTTAAGATGACAATAGTACCTAAAACATTCTATATATTCAGTTCAATCCCTAACAAAATCTCATTATAATATTTTTACAGAAATAGAACAAATCCTAAAATTCATATGGACTCTCAAATGACCTTGAATAGTGAAAACAATCTTGAGTGTATTTTGCAGACCTCAAACTTCCTGATGTCAAAAATTACTAGAATTCTACAGTATTCAAAACAGTTTGGTACTGGCGTAAAGACAGACATATAGACCAATGGAACAGAAGAACAGAGAGCCCAGAAATAAATCCTCAAACATACGGTCAAGTGATTTTTGATAATGGTGCCAAGATTATTCCATGGGGAAGAAAAGTCTTTTTAACAAATGGTGCTGAGATAACTGGATATCCACATGCAAAAAAAACGATGTTGAAAACTTATATTACACATAAAAATTGACTTAAAATAGATTTTAAAAAATCTAAACATAAGAGCTAAAACTAAAAGAAGAAAGCATGGGCAAGCTTCATGACATAGATTTGGTGATTAATTTCTGGATATGACATCAAAAGCACAGGCAACAAAAGAAAAAACAGATACACTGGACATCATCAAAATGAAAAACTTTTGTGTATTAAAGGCCATTATCAAGAGAGAGAGAAAAAGATAGTCCACAGAATTGGAGACAATATTTGCACATCATGTATCTGATAAGATTAATATTGATATATTAATAATCTTATATTAATATTTGTTAATCTCATTGAGATTCTAGCCCTAACTTTCAGTTTACAGAAAGATGAGATAGAGGAAAAAGTTTAACAATATGACTAAATAAGTGGAGAAATACAGAACATGAGACATTCTAAAGGATAAATAGCCTGGTAAGGATATTGTTCAAAATTTAATAAAGATCGAAGAGATAACAAAAGGTAATAAGTAAACTGTGATTGGATCCTGAGTTGTGGCTCAATATGGGTGAAAAGAGAGCTTTAAAAAACATCCTTAAGGTAATTGGGAAAACACATTAATATATATCAAGTGTGATAATAGTATTGTGATTATGCAGGAAAATGAACTCATACTTAAGAGATGCACACTAAAATAGCCAAAGATAAAGTATTAATGATGCCTGGAACTTACTTTTAAATGGTTCTGTCGAAGAAAAAAAAGAGAAAGAAGAAATTATGGCAACAGCGTCAATAATTGCCAAATTTCAGTGGAGGGCATGTGTACTATTCCTTCCTCTTTTCTGTAGATTTTTAAATTTTCAAATAAAATGTTTCCAGTAAAAAAAGCTGTGGGCCACTAAATTGTACAGCTTCAAATGGTTAAAATGCTAAATTTCATGTTTTGGGAATTTTACCCGGAAAAAAAAAAAAAAGAGCTGTGGGTATCTGACGCGATGGGGCTGTTGCAGAGTTGGTTAGCTTGCTCTGCATAGCTCCATACCTATCAGCTAAGAGGTGTCTGGTGTTTCTTGGAGTTATGTAATACTACAGCACAGCTACAGTGGTGTTCCCAAGTTGAGACAGAGTTAGGAGGAAACACAGAATCTTTATGCAGAATTGAAAAAAATAGGATAAGTTTACTTTTATATAATTAATAAAATTACTTCTATGTAATTGTTATTGTCAATTTCAGAGTGCATAGAGGGCATGATGATTTGGTCAAAAGTCAAGCATAGCCTCAAAAGCAACCCAAAATGTCCACACACCTGGGTTCAAGGATGGAGGGGGTGGAGGTGGGAGGGGTCGGCCTTCTTTAATGGCTAGAGTACACTGCTTTGCTGATCGGATTGCGTTAATAAAGTCTTCATGTTGTTGTCTCCAGTTAGACTTCCTCACAGGTGGAGACTGTAAAAAATAAAACCAACAAATAATACCCTAGATTATATATCTTTCCATTACAATTTTGTTTAAAGCTGGAATTTGAATTCACAGGAAACAGAACTGTGAAAATTGGGGAAAAGGAGAGTTTGTTTTTCAAAAGTACTCCTTAAAGAGGTTTGGAAAATACAGTAATATAATTTGCAAGCCACAATGGTGAGGGAAAACACAAAAGAAAAATCAGAAAAATAAAGAAACTATAAAACTTTAAAGAAAAGCAAATATAAGATTAAAAGTGACTTTGTTCTCAGGTTAATTGCTAAATTTAAAGCCACTCTAATGAAAACATAAACAAGATTATTTTTTGCTACATCTGGAAAATATCTGAAGTATATTTGGAAATCTAAGTGAGCAAGATTATAAAGCAAACAGTAAAGGTAGATTACAGTTACATTACATTACTGCATTATCAAGCAAAAATGAAACCAGAAATCCCAGAAATAGGCCTTACAGTACCACAGAATGTAATAACAAACACTAAAGAAGATATCAGGAGTACCTTGGATTGCGGAGTCTTCTTCACAGTAGGAATGTCAGTGCCCTGTAATCTTTGCTTCAAAGAATTGAAAGGTTTACGCTTTCTGTTGAAGAGTTTCTTACATATTGGTCCGTGCCTTTCCTAGAAAACGAAGAGTAGGGATTGGAATTTCTAAAGTGCACAATCAGTTTTTAATGCCTAGGCGTACCTAGACAGCCCCCACTCCAGGGACTATGTTTGCTCCTCAGAGCCTAGTTCATTCTCTAACAGGTCACAGCAGAGCAAATCCACCTGGCTCTTCTCATCCATGTTACATATAACTAGATATTGTGCTTGAGCAAAGACAATAAAATACCTTTATAGCTAAAAGACTTAATTCAAATTTGGTTTATATATTTAACTCAAATGTGCGCAGTATGCTCTTTACTCCAATCAGTAGTCCTTCAAGTATTCAACATTTCTGATACAAAAACTGAGGAGCTAACACGCAGAGCTTTGCTTGTGTACTGCCTGTATAAAATGTGCTACTGTGCCACTATGGGGCCTTTGCCCTCTCCCTTCGTGGATGTGTGACACATAATAACCGTCATTGACATAGTAGCTTTGTCAGACCCCACAAAATACAAGCTCTATAAAAATCACCGCACTGGCTAAGAACAAGCCATCCATTTTAAGCTAAAGGAGAAATAAAGATCAAATCATTTGATCAATGCCCTCCATAGCCTAGAAATAGGCTTAGGAAATGAAACTCAAAAGTATCCAAGATGTACCTGAAATTTAGAGATCCCTCTGCAAATGGAACCTCCCAGGTCTCAGACTAATTCTCAGGGGGTGTGGCTCCAGGCTGGCAAAGGCAGTGACACACACTGGTGGGCTACAGGGCCACAACCAGCCCCGCAAGCTCTCCCTCTAGTTTCAGGAAGCTCTAACCACAATTAACTAAAAGACAGCTATTTCATTTTTTAAATTCTCCAGAAAAATAAAACCTACAACCTCATTTTATAGTCTTTTGTCCCAAATGTAGTCAGGCTTACAGTCCACATCCTTTAAGTTCCAGATAAGTCTCCTTTATCTAAAATGTCCCAACTGACAGCTGTATTATCATCTTAGATTTTCTTTTTGAAAAAAATCATCTTTCTTGGAAACCCCTTTATAATATTGGGGCATACCATCTATTTGATTCCCTAATTTTGAAATAAATCAAGCTTTTATTCAACTTTATAGCCATCAATCAGGGGACATGATATGCCGTTAGCTTGAATCTGGACAACAATTAGATCTTGGAACAGGACTTACATCCATGTATCATTTTGTTCAAATGGTATAAAAACCCTCAAATTTGAAGGTTCTGTATACGTGGCAAAGCAGAAAACAGGAAGGTTAAAGGACTTGTCAGGATTAGTGACAAATTTGCGGCTAAAAGCCAAGTTTCCAGATGTCTAAAATTCAATGCTCATTCCTCTTGACTAGCTAATTTCCCTGGTGCTTTGGCCTTGAAATTTGAATTTTTGATGCTTAAAGAAAAGGCGGAAGAGCCAAAACCTCTTGAGGGATCATTGACGATGCCAAGAGACTTCCATCTGGCATCATTTCAGGAGGACCATGTTTAACAGGGTCGCTTTTGAATGAGGCAGCATCAATCTGCCTCAGTGTCCTCTGGGCCCACCAGCCATAGGTTATGTACTTCTCCTCTTCCCTTGCTTCCCCTCCACATCTGTCTTTAATCTTTGCACTGCCGCCTCCTCACTGACTTGACAGTTCATTTAAGTCCAATGAAACACATCTACAAAATGTCTTTATGTTTACCAGAACATCTGCTGCAAAACGTCTTCCACAGACTTCACAGGGAAACAATTCCTGATTGCCATCTGTGTAAAATTCAAGAGCACATTATGTTAGTTTCATGGAATTGCCTGGCTGAGAAGAAATGACTGACTGGAGGTGACCTCAATAGCTTGATATCCTCACTCTCTTTTCCCTCCCCACCAACTGCTTCTTCCCTTTGGGAAGACCCTGTGTAAACTCACCTGTGTTTTCCTTTCCTGATATAAACTCCTCACTTCACTAAACAAGTAAATTCCATATCCTTCAGGCAACCAGAGTATAATTATTTGATTTAATATTTAATATATTCTTACATGAAGTGCCTGATAACTTTGCTTGAGACATAAGCAAAAAATACCTTCGTATAAGGGCAGTCATAAATAATCCAGTGGTAACATCTTTGGGATTCCTACTAGAACGTAAGTTCTATGAAGGCTGAGACTGTGCCTATTTTATGCCCAATGCAAGTACTTGACCCATAGTAAGGTACTCAAGGTATTGGTTGAATGCATGGGCCAAGCAAGCATTGAATTTCTAACATAGAAACAATCATTCATTCAATAAATAGATATTGGCTATATGCAATTCTGTGGAAACATTGGGAGAAATCATACATGGGACCAGCACAGAAAAAAGTATGCAGATAAATTAATGACATTAGAAAAGTATCATCAGAAAAGTAAAATATTATGAAATTCTGAAAAAAGGTTTTTTGTATTACTTCCTTCTGGTTCATCAGAAGTCAAATATGTAAAAATTTAAAAAGCACTTTGATCAAAGTTATGATGTCTTAGGTTAATAAACAAAGCAGTTTGAGGTCTGAGCATAGACTTTATATTAGACCAGTCATCTGGGCTTTACTCTACATGCAAGGAAAGCAACAAGGGACATTAAATTGGAAGAACCTAAACAGAGCTGTGGAAGATGGATGTGAGAAAGTCAAGAAGGGGCAAACGGATTGCGAGTATAGTGGGAGAAGAGCAGAGTTTAGTGAAAAAGCTGCAGGTGGATCAGGTGTGGTGGCTCACGCCTGTAATCCCAACACTATGGGAGGCTGAAGCAGGAGGGTTGCTTGAGCCTAGGGATTCGAGATCAGCTTGGGCAACATAGGGAGACTGTGTCTCTACACAAAATAAAAAAATTAGTTGGGCTTGGTGGCTTGCGCCTGTGGTCCCAGCTACTCAGGAGGCTGAGGTGAGAGGATCGCTTGAGCCCAGGAGGCAGAAGTTGCAGTGAGCCATGATCATAACACTGCAGTCCAGCCTGGGAGACAGAGCAAGACCCTGTCTCTCCCACATACACATAAAAAAGCTGAAGGTGGAGGCCTGAAATAGAAAGGAAATAGGAGATGAGTGGTTCTGTATCAAAGAGTCAACAGCCTGATTAGATTTGTGGGAGTTAGGAGGTGGCAAAGAGAAAAGAGTGCTTGAGGACTATTCTACGTTTAGAGGCAGAAGGACTGAGAAGATGCTGGGAGTGTGGGATAGATACAGGAAACTTGAAAAGAAGGGCCATCGTAGGAAGAAAAATGACTTCAGCTTTGGAAACACTGAGTTGAAATAGAGTTGTCCGGCCAGCAGGATGGAAATGAGGGAGGTCAGGGTTAGAGACACAGATGTAGGCTTTGAGAAATGAAGTAAAGGCATGATATTGCCAGGGAAGAAGTCATGGAAAGAGAAGTGCAGAGATGATCCTTAGGGAAACTTCTATTTAGGGCCAAGAAAATGATGATGATAAGCCAGGAGGAGAAACAGGAGAGAACAGGGTCATGGAAACCGAAGGAAGACAGTTTGAAAAAGGAAGAAGGCCTAGTTAACAGGAAGCAGATGGGTAGCCTGCTACAGACTTTGTTGATTTAACTGATTTCTGCTCACATCTGCTAATTGGTGTTGTTATTTTCAACACAGGCCATCCATCACAGCACACAGAAATACCTCTTGTCCTCCCTGTTCTTTTGGTGCAGTTTGTAAAACTTCATCTAAATATATATATATAAATATATATAAAATATGTATACATATTTTTAAGCAAGGGTACCACAACCTGAAACTACTCATCTTGATTATAAAACTACTGCTGCTCTTTCTAAAACACTAGTGAAGGATAATCTATTTTTATGAATATTACAGTAACATTTGTGTGGTGTTTTCCTATGTTATCTCATGTGATCCTCACAGTGACCCTATGAGACAGGGTTAGTACTATTTTTATTTTACAAATGAGAAAACGGAGGCCCAAGTAGGTAACTTCTCTAAGACTGCCGGTAGTAAGTGGTAATACTGAGACTTGAATTTGAGTCTCTTTCCAAGTATTAAGACTATTAATTCAACCATCACTACAACTAGAGAGATGTTAGTACTCACCTGCAAAGCAACTAGAAGTCCCTAGAGGATCAATGACCTCTGGCTGAAATCAGTGAGTCAATGAATTTAAAATACTGACAGATACAAATGATATGATTCAATTCAATACTTGGATACAGATGGACCACCGCATTCTGAACCACATTCAACTCAGAAGCTTGAGTATAAGGAAGGAAGGGAACACTTACCTAGCCAGCTGAATCAAACAGGGAGATCAATGTGGTCTGCAGTGTTTGTTTCTGTGTATTGAATCACATGGAATATGTGATTGCTAGAACATTAAAAGAACCTTTTCGGACTTCTAAAATGCCTTTCAGTAGGTGAATGGTTAAACAAACTGTGGTATATCTATAGCCTGGCATAGTGCTCAGCAACAAAAAGACCACTTTTTTTTTTTTTTTTTTTTGAGACAGGGTCTCGGTCTTTCACCCAGGCTAGGGTACAGTAGGATGATCACGGATCATTACAGCCTCTACCTTCTGGACTCAAGCAATCCTCCCACCTCAGCTTCTTGAGTAGCTAGGACAACAGGCATGTGCCACCACACTCAGCTAGCTTTTTTATTTTTTGTAGAGATGGGGTCTCACTATATTGCTCAGACTGGTCTCAAACTCTTGGGCTCAAGCAGTCCTCCCCACCTTGGCCTCCCAAAGTATTGGGATTGCAGGTGTAAGCCACCGTGCCCAGCTGAAAAAAACACCACTGATATATGCAATAATCTGGATGGATTTCAATGCTGGGTGAAACGAGCCCATCTTCAAAGGTCACATACTGTGTGATTTCACCTGCACAATTTATTAAAAAATGACAAAATTAGAGAGATAGGACACAGATTAGAGACTGTAAAAGGATAAAGATGAGTGGGAGTGGGGTGGAAGGTGGTTGTGATTCTATGGGGTTAGAATGAGGGAGATCTCTGTGTGTTGGAATAGTTCTGTATCTTCACTGTGAGGTGGTTTTGCGTGTTATCAAATGGTACAGACTGTGAACACACCTTGTACTAATGTTAGTTTCCTGGTTTTGATATTGTACTATAGTTATTTAAGATGTAACTTAGGGAAAACTGGGTAAATGGCATCCAGCATCTCTCTGTGCTATTTTGTAACATTTTGTAAAACTATAATTATGGCAAAATAAAAAGTTTAAAAATAATATCTAGGGGTCAGCAAACTGTAGTCAGTGGGCCAAATCTGACGCTTTTTTTTTTGTAAATAGTTTTACAGGAACACAGCCATACTCATTTGTATACATAGCATTTATTGCTGCTTTCCTGCTCCAACAGCAGAGTTTAATACTTTCGATGAAGGCCATATGACCTGCAAAGCCAAAAATTATGCTACTTGGCCTCTGACAGAAATAGGTTGCCAAAAATTGCTGAACCATTTTTATATTAATTTAAAGGAATTTGTGGGAGAATAACATGGAAAAATATTAATGAAACATTTTGTTCATATATTTACTAATAAAGACTGGAAGGGCACACACAGAGTAATTAGTTTGGGTATGAATAAAGATGAATATTACTTTTAGTTTTCTGTATTTCCAAACTTTTAATGAAAATTATGTATCACTATTTTAAAAATCAGAACAAATGAGTGCCTTTCAAAAAATAAAAAGAAACCCTTTGGAAGAAAATGTTCTAAAACAATGAGTATCACCTCAGCGATTTCTTTTTCCTCTCTATCTGGAATCATACTTGGTAAACTATTATAGTGGCTATTATTTTTAAACCTTGGTTTATAATCTTTGAAAATGTTAAAAATGAGTAACAGAAAGTAATCTGGAAGTGATAAAGCTTTGTTTAACACATCAAAAATAAAACATAGGCCAGGAATGGTGGCTCACAACTGTAATCCCAGCATTTTTGGGAGGCTGAGGCAAGAGGATTGCTTGAGCCCAGGAGTTCAATACCAGCCTGGGAAACACAGTGAGACCCTCATCTCTACAAAAATTTTAAAAATTAGCCAGGCATGGTAGCATGCACTTGTGGTCCCAGCTACTCAGGAGGCTGAGGCCAAAGAATCGCTTGAGTCCAGGAGGCTGAGCCATGATTGATTGTGCCTGCTGGGTAACAGAGCTAGACACTGTCTCAAAAAAAAAAAAAAAAAATCAGGGACAACTTGAGCAGGAAAAACAAACAAACAAACAAACATTACAAAGAAGGATGGAGAGAATTAGGGTTAGATTAAAATTGAAAAAGTTTTACTTTACTTTTGACCAGATATTCTCTTTCTTGAGCTGGAAGTTAAGAATGCTTTGTAGAGAACTAAGCTATCCATATTTTCTTAAAGGAGCATGGTAGAGAAGAAAAAAGGAAGACACTTTCTCATTCAGATGCCTGCAAATCACAGAACTCTTAAGTTCTTTGCAGTCCAGAACATGCAAATATTTAGCAATATCAACATCTTCCTAGGCCCTATGGCAAGGGGGTGGAATAATGGCCTCAACTTACCAATAAAATTTATCTCAGGAATATGAGTCATGAGATAAGAAAAAGAATTAAGACTCAGGATAGCAGATCCTATCTAATTTAGAGCTTCCCGTCTAATTTTGCTTTCTCCCTAAACCCCAATAAAGCTATAGTAAAGGGACAAAGGGACATAGAAACATAGGACAGGGAGGAAAGAAAACAAGAAACCTAAAATTTGGATAGCTAATAGACATTGTAACTGACTTGGAGGACTTAAAGCAACGCCAAACTCTACTTCCCAAACTAACAGTAAGGGAGAACTGAGAACCATCCAGATTCACACTACAGACTCTTAAAAGTCACAGGAACTCCTGGACAGCATGTACCTCTACAACTGGGGCAGGCGAATGAGGAGGAAGAGACTGTCAAAATATGGAGGACCAAGGGGAAAGCTGTTTGAAAGAAGTTAAGATTCCTAGATCGCGCCCCGCCCCCAACCCCTGCCCCACACCGCAACTCTCCTGCTCCTTGGATAAATGCCCTTCCCTGTCTCTAGGTGATTCTACTTTCTGGAAAGGAAAAAATAAGCAGTCTGTGCATTAGTCAATATGAGGCACGACTGAAGGCATTAGTGCTACAGCAAAAACAGATAGGTAGGTATAGATACAGACATCCATACAGTCAATTCTCGTTACTTTTGGTAGTTAAGTTCTATAAAGTCACTGTGAGCACTGAATTAGCAAGGAGTCTCTGGTCACAACATTTTTGTTAATGGATCAATACAAAACCTTGTTTTATGCATGTTTCTGTTTAAAGACACCTTCTTTATAGTGTTGATTCAGTAATGTTGAACTCATGCCAATAGCGCTGTAACTCATGACTGAATGTTTACCTAATGCACATATTTTCTCCTTAGGGCAAATCACAGCCTTGAGCTTAGGAACACTAGACAGCACTTCAGCACTGTTCTAGGCAGCCTTCCCTCCCCTTCCGCCTTTGAGACAAGGTCTTGCTCTGTCACCCAGGCTGGAGTACAGTGGTGCGATCTCGGCACACTGCAACCTCTGCCTCCTGGATTCAAGCAATCCTCCCACCTCAGCCTCCTGAGTAGCTGGGAGCACAGGCCCACACCACCACACCTGGCTAACATGGCCATTTTAAACAGTGAAATCACCAAAGAAAAAGCACAAAAATGTGGAAAATGTGGCACTAAATAGCCCATGGAAGGAACTTGAGTACATTATGAGCACTAAAATAAGAAAGTAGAGTATTACCTTGTTCAACCTCAGCTGGGAAAATGTGCTAGATGACTCAAGTTTTTTATCACTATGTGCATGTCTGCAAATGACTGTAAAAGTGCCACAAGTACTGATGTTAGGGTTACAAGTAAGTTTTAGCAAGTTGGTAAATTTGCAAACAGGGAATCCATGAATAACAAGAATCAGCTATATATGTATGCATGTCTATATATACACGTATACAGGTACATATATATAATCTACTGATTAATTTCATGAATAGTGATACGGAAAGCAGAGAATATCCACATGCCCATCTTCTTCTACTTGGCTTAGAGGACTCTGCTTGCCAAACCCTTACCCTCAGGGCAAAATGTAACTTCTCTGGGAATCAAATTATTCCACTAGCAAATATGTAAAGATACTGATATTGGGAGATTCCCAAACAGCTCACTCAGACCACCCTACAATACAGCTCAGTCATGAAATACTGCTCACTTGTTCATTATTTCCATTTTTTTCCTCTTCCAATCTTAATGATGAGCAAACAGACAGGAATTTCCAAAGATCTGAAGAACGTCTCTAGCAGGTAAGTCCAAAACAGATAAAAAAAAAATTAAAGGAAAATTATGACTCTTAGAAATTAAAAAAGTCTTGCTGGGCACAGTGGCTCACGCCTGTAATCCTGGCACTTTGGGAGGCAGAGGTGGGCGGATCACCTGAGGTCAGTAGTTTGAGACCAGCCTGACCAACATGGAGAAATGCTGTCTCTACTAAAAACACAAAAATTAGCCGGGCGTGGTGGTGCATGCCTGTAATCCCAGCTACTCAGGAGGCTGAGGCAGGAGAATAGCTTGAACCCAGGAGGTGGAGGTTGTGGTGAGCCGAGATGGCGCCATTGCACTCCAGGCTGGGCAACAAGAGCAAAACTCTGTCTCAAAAAAAAAAAAAAAAAAAAAGAAATCAAAAAAGTCTTTAGGAGAAAAACTCAAGAGAGTTGAAAGATAAAATTAGGAAAATCTCCCAGAAAATAAAGTAAAATGGCATAGAAATGGGAAAGAAACAAGCAAATTAGAATACCAGTCCAGACAGGTCTACTCCAAATAATACTTCAAGAGAGAAAAAGGAGAAAATACAAGGAAGAGAATAAAAATAATTTTTAATTATTTCCAAAAAAGAAGGACATAAACCTCCTGTGGTGGTTAATACTGAGTGTCAACTTGATTGAATTGAAGGATGCAAAGTATTCATCATGGGTGTGTCTGTAAGGGTGTTGCCAAAGGAGATTAACACTTGAGTCAGTGGGGTGGGAAAGGCAGACCCACCCTCAATCTCGGTGGGCACCATCTAATAAGCTGCCAGCAAGGCTAGAATATAAAGCAGGCAGAAAAATATGAAAAAAACTAGACTGGCCTAACATCGTAGCCTACATCTTTCTCCCGTGCTGGATGCTTCCAGCCCTTGAACATCAGACTCCAAGTTCTTCAGTTTTGGGACTCAGACTGGCTCTCCTTGTTCCTCAGCTTGCAGATGGCCTATTGTGGGACCTTGTGATCAGGTGAGTTAATACATTTCCCTTTATATATATATTCCCCTTATATATATTTCCTATTAGTTCTGTCTCTCTAGAGAACCCTGACTAATACAGATTTTTGTACCAGGAGTTCTAGAAGAACAGAATATTAAGAATGGAGTTCTTTCATTGGTTTTGGGGTTTCTGGAGTTGGCTGCTTAATATAATTAGACCCAAAAATGCTAAGGACTCTACTTCTAATAGTATGGAGAACACTGATAGACCTCGGCATGAACTGTTTAGAGAGTTACACAAAATAAATGCATTTGACACACCTGATTCATTGCTCATGAGAGGCAAGGAGTTTAGTTACTCTATACATAATACCTTTGACCATATGTGGAGAACCAAGGAACATAATGAAGCTGGTTGGTTGCTCCTAAGTTCAGGGGACAAACTAATGAAAGAAAATGATGAATTCAGGGATTTTAACTCCCAGTTTCAGAAGCAGATACTGAGCCTCAAATCTCCTAAGATTGCCCTGAGTGAGAGTCTTATCTCCTGTAGAGAAAGAGCTGAAATTGTGGGAAAACAGATACAAGCTCTTATCATGCAAGTGGCTGACCTGCAATGAAAGGTGCATGCACAGCCTTGCCAACTATCTACTGTTAAAGTGAGGGAATTGATTAGAAAAGAATGGGACCCTGCAACTTTGAATGGGGACATATGGGAGGACCCTGATGAAGCTGGGGACACTGAGTTTGTAAACTCTGATGAGACTTTTTTGCCAGAAGAAACAGCTTCCCCATCCCCAGTAGTGGCAACATCCCTTCCCCGACCCATGCTGCCATCAGCCTTTCCACCTTTGTCTGAGAAGATAAACCCTGCACTGCCTGAGGCAACAGTGATGGCCTCCCCTGAGACAGTTGCCAGGAAAGATAATGTTGATTCTCCTCAGAAACCACCCCCAACACCTCTGTTTGCTTCTAGATCTATAGACAAAATTCCCATGGGGCCCTAGAGGTGAGGTTGAGAATGTGACCCATGAGGAGGTGCGATACATTCGAAAAGAATTGTTTTCTAACTTATATAAACAGAAATCTGGAGAACAGGCATGGGAATGGATATTAAGGGTGTGGGATAATGGTGGAAGAAACAGAGTTGGATCAGGCTGAATTTATAGATTTGGGGACACTAGTAGAGACTCTGCATTTAATGTTGCAGCTCAGGGAGTTAAAAAAAAAATTCTAATAGTTTATTTGCTTGGTTAGCTGAAATATGGATTAAAAGATGGCCAACTGTGAGCAAGATGGAAATGTCTGATCTCTCTTGGTTTAATGTAGAAGAAGGGATCCAAAGGCATAGGGATGGTGGAATGGATTAGTCACTTTAGACCTACTCATCCCATCTGGGAGGGTCCAGAAAATATACCCTTGACCAATGCCTTGTAAAACAGATTTGTGAGGGCAGCACCTGCATCTCTGAAGAGCCCTGTAATTGCCTTTCTCTGTATGTCACATCTAACAGTGGGATACACAGTCACTCAACTACAAAATTTAAAAACAATGGGAATAGGCCAGGTGCAGTGGTGGCTCATGCCTGCAATCTGAGCACTCTGGAAAGCTGATGTGGGCAGATCACTTGAGGTCAGGAGTTCAGGACCACCCTGGCCAATATAATGAAACCCTGACTCTACTAAAAATACAAAAATTAGCTGGATGTGGTGGTGAGCACCTGCAGTCCCACATACCCAGGAGGCTGAGGCAGGAGAATCCTTTGAACCTGGGAGGTGGTGGTTGCAGTGAGCCAAGATTTTCCCACTGCACTGCAGTCTGGGTAACAGAAAGAGACTTCATCTCAAAAACAAAAAATAAATAAAAGAATAAATAAATAAATTGATATGATTTGGCTGTGTGCCCACCAAACTCTCAACTTCAGTTGTATCTCTCAGAATTACCACATGTTGTGGGAGGGACCCAGGGGAAGGTAATTGAATCATGGGGGCTGGTCTTTCCCATGCTATTCTTGTGATAGTGAATGAGTCTCTTGAGATCTGATGGGTTTTTCAGGGGTTTCCACTTTTGCTTCTTCCTCATTTTCTCTTGCTGCCACCATGTAAGAAGTGCCTTTCACCTCCTGCCATGATTCTGAGTCCTCCCCAGCCATGTGGTACTGTAAGTCCAATTATACCTCTTTTTCTTCCCAGTCTCAGGTATGTCTTTATCAGCAATGTGAAAACAGACTAATACAGTAAATTGGTACCAGTAGAGTGGGGTGTTGCTGAAAAGATACCCGAAAATGTGGAAGTGACTTTGGAACTGGGTAACAGGCAGAGGTTGGAACAGTTTGGAGGGCTCAGAAGAAGACAGGAAAATGTGGGAAAGCTCCTAGAGACTTGTTGAATGGCTTTGACAAAAATGCTGATGGTGATATGAACAATAAGGTCCAGGTTGAGGTGGTTTCAGATGGAGATGAGGAACTTGTTGGGAACTGGAGCAAGGGTGACTCTTGTTATTTTTTATCAAAGAGACTGATGGCATTTTGCCCCGCCCTAGAGATTTGTGGAAATTTGAACTTGAGACACATGATTTAGGGTATCTGGTGGAAGAAATTTCTAAGCAGCAAAGCATCAAAAGGTGACTTGGGTGCTGTTAAAAGCATTCCGTTTTAAAAGGGAAATAGAGGATAAAAGTTCAGAAAATTTGCAACTTGATGATGCAGTAGAAAAGAAAAACCCATTTTTTGAGAAGAAATTAAAGCCAGCTGCAGAAATTTGCATAAGTAGCAAGGAGTCTAATGTTAATCCCCAAGACCATGGAAAAAATGTCTCCAGGCCATGTCAGAGACCTTCACAGCAGCCCCTCCCATCGAACGCCTGGAGGTCTAGGAAGAAAAAGTGGTTTAGTGGGGCAGGGCCCAGGGTACCCATGTACAGCCTAGGGACTTGGTGCCCTGTGTCCCAGCCACTTCAGCTGTGGCTGATTGGGGCCAATGTACAGCTCGGGCTATGCCTTCAGAGGCCGGAAGCCCCAAGCCTTGGCAGCTTCCATATGGTGTTGAGCTTGCGGGTGCACAGAAGTCAAGAATTGAGGTTTGGGAACTTCCCCCTAGATTTCAGAAGATGTATGGAAACGCCTGGATTCCCAGGCAAAAGTTTGCAGGGGTGGGGCCCTCAGGGAGAACCTCTGCTAGGACAGTGAGGAAGGGAAATCTGGGGTTGGAGCCCCCACACAGAGTCCCTAGTGGAGCTGTGAGAAGAGGGCCACTGTCCTCCAGACCCTAGAATGGTAGATCCACTGACAGCTTGAACTGTGTGGCTCGAAAAGCCACAGACACTCAACACCAACCCATGAAAGCAGGCAGGAAGGAGGCTGTATCCTGCAAAGCCACAGAGGCAGAGCTGCCAAGACCTTGGGAACCCACCTCTTGCATCAGCATGACCTGGATGTGAGACATGGAGTCAAAGGAGATCATTTTGGAACTTTAAAATTTGACTGCCCCGCTGGATTTCACATTTGCGTGGGCCCTGTAACCCTTTGTTTTGGCCAGCTTCTCCCATTTGAAATGGCTGTATTTACCCAATACCTGCACCCTCATTTTATCTAGGAAGTAACTAGCTTGCTTTTGATTTTACAGTTCATAGGTGGAAGGGACTTGCCTTGTTTCAGATGAGACTTTGGACTGTGGAGTTTTGGATTAATGCTGAAATGACTTAAGACTTTGGGAGACTGTTGGGGAGGCATGTTTGCTTTTGAAATGTGAGGACATGAGATTTTAAGGGGCCAGGGGAAGAATGATATGGGTTGGTTGTGTCCCTACCCAAATCTCCACTTGAATTTTATCTCCCAGAATTCTTGTGTGTTGTGGGAGGGACCCAGAGGAAGATAACTAAATGGGGGCCGGTCTTTCCCATGCTATTCTCATGATAGTGATTGAGTCTCATGAGATCTGATGGATTTATCAGGGATTTCCACTTTTGCTTTTTCCTCATTTTCTCTTGCTGCCACCATGTAAGTAGTGCCTTTTGCCTTCTGCCATGATTCTGAGGCCTCCCCAGCCATGAGGAACTGTAAGTCTGATTAAACCTCTTCTTCTTCCCAGTCTCAGGTATGTCTTTATCAGCAGCATGAAAACAGACTAATACATAAATTTAAAAAATACAAAATAAATATAGTGGGAATATTTGGATCCCGAGGTGGCAGGGGCCAAGTGGCAGCACTCAGCCATCAAAGGCAAGATGGACGTAGCTACTGTAATGGACTGCAGTGGCAAAGTGGCAACAATCAGAATAGTCTGACACATACAGAGCTCTGGCATTGACTAATCACAGTGTTTCTAGAAGTGAAATTGAAAGGAAGCCTACTGCATTTTTGCTTAATTTATATAAGCAGAAAACTTCTAGGTCGAATGGACAAAAGACTAATCTGAATTATAAAAACAGAATCATGGCCCCTTAATTTCCAGACTTGAGCCAGTTTACGAACCCAGAGCTGCTTGAATGAAGGGGAGGCTGGGTCCCCTTGAAAAAGTACTCCATTACACTACTGACAATTTATGCTGTTAATCTTTCTCCCATCCTTCCCCAAGAAGACCTCTGGCCTTGTACCAGGGTAACTATGCATTGGGGAAAAGGGAAATGATCAGACATTTTGGAAAGTACTGGACACTGGCTCTGAGCTGATGTTGATTCCAGGGGACCCAAAACATCATTATGGTCCTCCAGTTAATATATGTCTTATGGAGGTCAGGTAATAATGGAGTTTCAGCTCAGGTCCGACTTACAGTGGGTCCAGTGGATCCCTGGACTCATCCTGTGGTCATTTCCCCAGTGCCAGAATGCAAAATTGGCATAGACATACTTAGCAGCTGGCAGGACCCCCACATTGGCTCCCTGATTGGTCGGGTGAGGATTATTATGGTGAGAAAGGCCAAATGGAAGCCATTAGCACTGTCTTTACCTAGAAAAATAGTAAATCAAAAACAGTATCACATCCCTGGAGAGACTGTGGCAATTAGTACCACCATCAAGGACTTGAAAGACTCAGGGTGGTGATTCCCACCACATCCCTATTCAACTCTCCCATTTGGCCTGTGCAGAAGACAGATGGATCTGGAAGAATGACAGTGGATTATCACAAGCTTAACCAAGTGGTGACTCCAACTGCAGCTGCTGTACCAGATGTAGTTTCATTGTTTGAGCAAATTAACAAATTTCTTGGTATCTGGTATGCAGCCATTGACTTGGCAAATGCCCTTTTGTCCATTCCTGTCCATAAGGCCCACCAGAAGCAATTTGCCTTCAGCTGGCAAGGCCAGCAATATACCTTTACTGTTCTACCTCAGAGGTATATTAACTCTCTGGCTTTGTGTCATAATCTTATTCAGAGAGACCTTGATCACTTTTTGCTTCCACAAGATATCACACTGGTCCACTACATTGATGACATTATGCTGACTGGATCCAGTGAGCAAGAAGTAGTAAACACACTGGACTTATTGGTGAGACATTTGCGTGCCAGAGGATGGGAAATCTGATGAAAATTTAGGGAACTTCTTCCACAATAAAATTTCTAGGGGTCCAGTGGTATGGGTCCTGTTGAGATATTCCTTCTAAGATGAAGGATAAGTTGCTGCATTTGGCCCCTCCTACCACCAAGAAAGAGGCACAATGTCTAGTGGGTCTATTTGGATTTTGGAGGCAACACATTTCTCATTTGGGTGTGTTAATCCGGCCCATTTATCAAGTGACCTGAAAGGTTGCCAGTTTTCAGTGGGGTCCAGAACAGGAGAAGGCTCTACAACAGGTCCAGGCTGCTGTGCAAGCTGCTCTGTCAATTGGGCCATATGACCTAGCAAATCCAATGGTACTTGAGGTGTCAGTGGCAGATAGTGATGCTGTTTGGAGCCTTTGGCAAGCCTCCAAAGGTGAATCACAGTGGAGGCCTCTAGGATTTTGGAGCAAGGCTCTGCCATCTTCTGCAGATAATTACTCTCCTTTCTAGAGACAGCTCTTGGCCTGTTACTGGGCTTTAGTGGAAACTGAACGTTTGACTGTGGGTCATCAAGTCACCATGCAACCTGACCTGCCTATCATGAACTGAGTGCTTTCTGACCCACCTAGCCATAAAGTGGGTCATGCACAGCAGCATCCATCATCAAATGGAAGTGTATATACGTGATCGGACTCAAGCAGGTCCTAAAGGCACAAGTTACATGAGGAAGTGGCTCAAATGCCTGAAGTGGAGACTCCTGCCACCTTGCCTTCTCTCCCCTAGCCTGCACCAGTGGCCTCATGCGGAGTTCCCTACGATCAGTTGACAGAAAAAGAGAAGACTAGAGCCCGGTTCACAGATGGTTCTGCACAATATGGAGGCACCACCCAAAAGTGGACAGCTGCCTTTCTAGGACATCCCTGAAGGACAGCCCCTTCCTAGGACATCCCTGAAAGCGGTGAGGGAAAATTTTCCCAGTGGGCAGAACTTTGAGCAGTGCACTTGCTTGTGCACTTTGCATGAAAGGAGAAATGGTCACATGTGTGATTATATGCTGATTCATGGGCTGTTGCCAGTGGTTTGGCTGGATAGTCAGGGACTTGGAAGAAGCATGATTGGAAAATTGGTGACAAAGAAATTTGGGGAAGAGGTATGTAGATGGACCTCTCTGAGTGGTCAAAAACTGGAAAGATATTTGTATCCCATGTGAATGCTCACCAACTGGTGACCTCAGCAGAGGAGGATTTTAATAATCAAGTGGATAGGATGACCCATTCTGTGGACACCACTCAGCCTCTTTCCCCAGCCACCCCTGTCATCGCTCAATGGGCCCAAGAACAAAGTGGCCATGGTGGCAGGAATGCAGGTTATGCATGGACTCAGCAACATGGACTTCCACTCACCAAAGCTGACCTGACTACAGCCACTGCTGAGTGCCCAATTTGCCAGCAGCAAAGACCAACACTGAGAACTTGATATGTCACCATTTCTCAGGGTGATCAGCCAGCTACCTGCTGGCAGGTTGATTATGTTGAACCTCTTCCATCATGGAAAGGGCAGAGGTTTCTCCTCACTGGAATAAACACTCACTCTGGATATGGGTTTGCCTATCCTCCATGCAATGCTTCTGCCAAGACTACCATCCATGGACGCATAGCATGCCTTATCCACTGTCATGGTATTCCAAACAGCATTGCCTCTGACCAAGGCACTCACTTTGCAGATAAAGAAGTGTGGCAGAGGGCTCAAGCTCATGGAATTCACTGGTCTCACCATGTTCTTCATCATCCTGAAGCAGTTGGATTGATAGAACGGTGGGATGGCCTTTTGAAGTCACAATTACAACAACAACTAGGTGACAATACTTTGAAGGGCTGGGGCAAAGTTCTCCGGAAGGTCGTGTATGCTCTACTACTCCAAAACAGAAGTAAGGAAGAGTAGGCATGGAATACAGGAGATCTATTAGGGTGTCTCTTAGTATTACCATGTCCTGTGATTCAGGTCAATGGGAAACTACAACAGCCCAATCCAAGCAGGACTACAAATAGCCCAGACCCTTCAGGAATGAAGGTTTGGGTCACTCCACCAGGAAAAAACCATGACCTGCTGAGGAGCTTGCTGAAGAAAAAGGGAATACAGAATGGGTAGCAGAAGAATGTAGTCATCAATACCAGCTATGACCATGTGACCAGCTGCAGAAATGAGGACTGTAATTGTCATTAGTATTTCCTCCTTCGTTAAAAACATGTTTGTGCATGTACACACTTGTACTAAGAAGATAACTTCATTTTTACTTTTTCCTTCATCATGTGACATAAGATTTATTGACTTTGCGTCAGCATTTAAGTATTGTTAACTTTATGTAATAGTATTTGGGTTGGGGATTGGTGCATTTCTGGTTGTATGAAGGATAGTTGTATTATGTTAGGCATAATTATGACCTTATTATTGTCTTTATTTGAAGATTATGTATGATCTCAAGAGATGGGTATGGGTTGAAGTTGACAAGAGGTAGATTTGTGATGGTTAATACTGAGAACCTGATTGGATTGAAGGATGCAAAGTTGTTGATCCTGGGTGTGTCTGAGAGGGTGTTGCCAGAGGAGATTAACATTTGAGTCAGTGGGCTGGGGAAGGCAGACTCATCCTTAATCTGGGTGGGCACCATCTAGTCACCTGCCAGTGCAGATCGAATCTAAAGCAGGCAGAAAAAAAAAAATGTGAAAAGACTAGACTGGCCTAGCCTCCCAGCCTACATCTTTCTCCCATGCTGGATGCTTCCTGCCCTCAAATATTGAACTCCCAAGTTCTTCAGTTTGGGCACTGTACTGATTGTCCTTGCTCCTCAGCTTGCAGACGGCCTATTGTGGGACCTTGTGACTGTGAGTTAATACTTAATAAATTCCCCTTTATATACAGATCTATCCTATTAGTTCCGTCCCTCTAGAGAACCCTAATACACCTTCTGATTTAAAAGACTCAGTAAAATGGAAGTTTCAGAACACTGAAGACAGATTCTACAGACTTCCAAAAAAAAATTAGATACAAACGATCAGCAATCAGGATGGCTTCAGATTCCCAAAAAGCAAAATTGGAAATGGAAACAAATGGAAGAAACCCTTTAAACTTCTGAGGTAAAACAATCTACAACCAAGAATTCTATATTCAGTCAAGCTGTCAATCCAACATAAGAGTAGAATATATTTCCAGACATCCAAGTTCCCAAAAAGTCTACATCTCCTGTACCCCATTTCATGAATTACTGGAGGATGTGATCCACAAGCATGTGAATGAGATATAGGAAAAGGCAATTATGCACTGGATAGAGAAAAGGGAATTCCCAGTATGATAGCTGGGCACAACAACCAAAGAGCAACCAGTCGAAGTTTGAGGTGTGTGATTAGAGACAGACGTGTTGATGGCTATGACGACTAAGATATTCACTGCCTTCATAATCTCAAGATAGTATATTCAAGGAAGTCTGGCTCCCATTTTGTTCTACACTTGTCATGTTTGGCCATATTCTAATAAAGTGCCTGCTCTCCCTTTCGTATCCTTATCTCTTGATCAGTTGGAGACACTCATTTCACCCCATAGGAAGGTTCTGCATTGATCTTGAGAGGTCAGGGTGAGTTTAGAACCAGAAAATATAAAACAAGAATGCAATCCTCTAAGCATATTTCTGCAGATCCTGGATGCCTAAACTGTGACTTGTTCCCTAAAACTCACTCATCACCTTGCTCACTGACATCTAAACATGGGTTCTTGTAAACTCTAGAAGTGGAAGTCAGACCCAGGGACTGTTCACAGTTCATCTTCCCTAGGATGCTTTCATCTAATTGGTAGCAAACACTGCCCTCAAAAAGCTAAGAAGTTTGTTTATTTCAGTTGTTCAAAATGAAACAAGGTGTTGTGTTTAGGGATACTATACAAGTGGCTTTAAAAAAGAAGGAAATACTTAATGCAGGTTGAGTATCCCTTATCCAAAATGCTTGGGACCAGAAGTGTTTCAGATTTTTTTTCAGACTTTGGAACAAGATATCATGGGGATGGGACCCAAGTCTAAACACTTTATTTCATATGTCACCTTACACACACAGCCTGAAAGTAACTTTTTGCAATATTTTACATACTTGTGTGCATGAAGCAAAGCTTGTATTAAGTACTTATGCGTGGTATTTTCTATTTGTTGTCTCACAATGGCACTCAACATTTTGGATTTTGGATTAGAGATGTTCAGCTTGTATGACAGCTAGATAGTATGCAAGAATTACCTGAGGGGAAAGAGTGAAATGAAATCAAGGATGGATTCACAGGGGACTTCTATGTTTTCTTTCTTAACTTGAACAGTGGCCCTGTGTTTGCTTTAAATATTCTCCTATAAGTTTCACAATTAAAATGCAAGGCCATTAGAATTTCTACCTTCTCTGCCACTTTAACTGGAACAAGACTGATAAAGCATACCAATGTCAACCCACATGAAGAAGTAACATAAAAGTATTGAAAACATAACAGTAAAATTACAAGAGGTTAGAGTTCTTTCAACTGAGGTGGCTTGATGACATCAAAATGGAGATGTAGATACAGGGCATCACAGGTAATACACACAAGTGGTAACTGCACTTCAGACACTTAGACTTGTAAAGTAACAGTACAGACAGTCCTCAACTTATGATGGTTCAACTTAACAATTTTTCCATGATGGTGAGAAAGCCATATGTATTCAGTAGAAAGTGGTACAATCCTCTTGTGATGCTGGGCAGCAGTGGTGAGCCACCGCTCCCAGTCAGCCATGTGATCACGAGGGCAAATTGATAACTCTACAGCGTGCTGTATTGCCAGATGATTTTGCACAACTGTGGGCTAATGGAAAGTATTCTGAGCAAGTTTAAGGTAGGCTAGGCTGAGCTATGATGTTCAGTAGGTTAGGTGTAGTAAATGCATTTTTGGCTTACCATGTTATCAGCTTATGGTGGGCTTATCAGGGCATAATCCCACCACGAGTCAAGAAGCATCTGTGGTACTACGATATCCAAGCGGTTTTACACCAGTCACGGGCAATGCTTAAACAAAATAGGTGAGCCGGGTGTTGGTGGCTTATGCCTGTAATCCCAGCACTTTGGGAGGCTGAGGCGGGCGGATCATAAGGTCAAGAGTTCGAGACCAGCCTGGCCAACATGGCGAAACCCTATCTCTACTAAGAATACAAAAATTAGCTGGGCATGGTGGTGCACACCTGTAATCCCAGCTACTCGGGAGGCTGAGGCAGGGGAATCGCTTGAACCCAGGAGTTGGAGGTTGCAGTGAACTGAGATTGCGCCACTGCACTCCAGCCTGGGCGACAGAGCAAGACTCCATCTGAACCCGGGAGTTGGAGGTTGCAGTGAGATGAGATCGCGCTATTGCACTCCAGCCTGGGCGACAGAGCAAGACCCGTCTTAGCAAAAAAAAAAAAAAAGTTTAAGATACAAATTATTCAAGATTTTGCCCCCTGCCTGGGATCTCTTAGGCCTTTCTCTCCTCCCTAACCCCAGTGAGTCTAGGCCCTACTATGGTTCTTTCTACGTTTAATTCTTTTCTGAAATCTCTCCCATCTATCCATTCATTCATACACTACTTTGTGACTGTATACTGAATACCAGGCACCCTTCCAGACCTAAGGATAAAGCAATAAATAAAACACTGTGCCTTCAGGGTTTGTCCTGCGAGAGGAGACTGAAGAACAGTCCTCTGTGTCAACAGATGTTGTGGAGAACATTAACCAGGGAGGGAGGGTCAAGGATGCAGGGGAGGGATACGTGCAGGATTTTGAAATACAAGCTCAGGGAATAGCCTATAGTGAAGGTGACAGCTGAGCACCAACCATGAGGAAGGTCTGTCTGCAGTGAAAGCACTTCCAGGGGAACAGCAAGTACCAAGATTCTAATTACAAGTGGTACTTACCACAGAAATAGTATTGCCAGTTATATTTCGCTGCACCTATCCTGCCTCCTCAGACCATGTGGCTCCTGAAGGCAAAAACCCTCTGACCTCTTGGGCTCCCAACATTTAGCATGGAGCTTTTATGCTCAGTTCCCAATCATTTATAGATTTTTAGAGAACCAAGATATCAGAAAATTCATTTAAAGTATCATGAATTTGTTCTTCAGAATAAAATTAAAATATTTAAGTTTGGAGTATAATCTGCCTAAATCACAATATGCTTCATCAAGACTCATGGCCTAGTCTTTTTCTCTTAATTGCAAAATACATAATATATGGATTTAAACACAGTGAAGTAAAGTTAGCACTTCATAACACAGAATTTTAGTAACATGACAAAGAAACATCCAATGCCTATTAAGACTCTTGCTGTTTTTGAGAATCTTCAGTTGAGACAGCTATCAAAATAAATGGCCAATCCTTTTAGTACTTACATTCTAAATATTGACATAAACCATCATCTGACCCTTTATTTCACAGGTTGGCATTTAAATACATTCTCTCCAGTATCCTACTTCTGCAATGACAAGCTCTTCAGTCAAGATTTTTTTCTAGCCAATGTTGGTAGAATACCTAATGCCATCAGTTTTTTGACAACTCTTTAAAAATCCTACAATACTTAGATTTAAATGGATCACACATGGTAGAACAAGCTAATACCTACCAGCTTTGGAAAAGCCATAAACGAATGATTACAGATGAAGGCATTTTCTAATAATTTAGATATTGAGTGCAGCTCACCTGCCAAAAATGGTTCTGCCCCAGCCATTCTGTTCCTAACTCAGAGCAACAGTGTTCACAGATTTTTACAGCCCAGTCCAGATAACAACATACTAGTCAAGAACATAAACCAGGGCCACTAATCTGTTGCAAGAAGTCACAGTTTACCAAATAATCAACAATTGTGATGTCATTGCCTAAACCTTGAAAAAGTTTAAATCAGTTAAAACAAAAATCAACTCATCAAAAACAGGGAAAGTTTTCAACTATGTATTTTAATCAAGTATGAATGGTTCCAAGCATTAACTAATGTTGAAAAGACAAACTCTCCAGTTTAAACTGAAATAAATATTTCTGATTTTGAACTAGGGACTCACTGAAGCCAAATAAGTTTTCTTATTTCCTTGACTATTCTGTTTCCTGCCTTCACTGTTCCTAAATCCCAAAAGCAAGTCATCCAGTAATATAACAGGAAATATGAATCTTAAGAACCTTAATATTCAGTTTTGCCACACTTTTGAAAGTCCTTTGTATACAGCAAGGGAAAACTTAGCTTCCTAACAGTGGAACCTTCTCAGAAAAACTCATCTTACACTAAACAGAATAAAGTCAGCATTTCAAAATTGAGTTTAACCAGGCCACTTTACTATTTACAGCAAATTAAACCATGTAATTCCTGAAAAGGCGTGGAGAGGATTCAAAGAAATATTTGAAAACATCTGCAAAAAACAACTATGACAACCATACAAATAAATGAATACACCAATTCCATTCACGTTACGAAGATATTTTCCTTTTATTTATCCAAACATTTCACATTCATGAAGTCATTTATTTCAGAGCAAATGTAAGCTTACAATATTAAAAACTAAAATATTACAATATTTACAAGATGGTTGGCAGGGGACACTTGCTAGTATAAAAATAATACAAATATTGTATTTTCCTCTTATCTGCCAGTAAAAATGGCAAACAGTTTTGTCTTTCTGAAGGTTCTAGTCAATGACTAAAGATGAGGAGCCCCTAATAAAGTGCCTTGCCCTGTATGCTCCACTGTCTATAGCTTTAGACCCTCAACATTCTTCTTCAAGTTTAGCAGCTCTTTTTCTTGCCTTCTTTTCTCCAGTTTAAATGCTAATTTGTTAGCTTTCTTCTCCACTCTTCGTTCCTGTTATAAGTACAAGAATATACTTGTATTATTCATATCTTTAAACTGATACAGACTGCTTTTACAAAATTCCCCTAATTTCCCCTCCACCAGCTCTTTGCAAATCTCACATCTGAAAAATATATTTTACCTTGCGCTCTTCTTTTATAGCTTGCTTTCTTGCTCTTTTATCTTCTTTGCTTTCATTTTTAGAACGTGGCTGAGTTGATACTTTAGGAAGATCACTGCCATTAATCATCTGTATTCTTTCAGCTTGCTTTGCTGTGAGTCCTTTCTTTGGTAAGACATTGAGAGGTATTCCTGTTTTAGAAGATATTCGAATTTGTTTGGGCTGAAATACAGATAAAATGGTACTAGAGTTATTTCTCATTCCTATTAAAAAATAGCTCATTAATGACATACTGTTGATGCTTTTTCTAATATCACCCTAGCCACAAAGATAAAAAGTTACTGTGTGAAAACGTGCACTCTATTTTTTATGCACTGCATCCTTCAGATAGCTCAGCACGCTAGGACTTACCTTTGGTTGATACTTGATAAGCTGTGGATGGTTATATAAATTTGAGTATGTACCTAAACAAACAAATAAAAGTCATGTATCAGTGAGCACATTTTCAGTTCCACAAAGCATTACTGAATTCCTACTATATTTCTGACCTTGTGTTTTCATAGTGCAAAATAACACTGGAATCTCTGGTCAATGTTTTATAAATTGCTTACAACTCAGTATTGGAATATTACTCTTTCCAAATAATTTTTCACAAATTTCCTAAAAGCCTAACTCTTATTAAAATGTATGTATTTTTTCAAAGTTGACATATGTTTTTTTTTTTTAGACAGAGTTTCGCTCTTGTTGCCCAGGTTGGAGTGCAATGGCGTGATCTCAGCTCATTGCAATCTCCGCCTCCCAGGTTCAAGCTATTCTCCTGACTCAGCCTCTCGAGCAGCTGGGATTACAGGTGCCTGCCACCATGCGTGGCTAATTTTTGTATTTTTAGTAGAGACAGGGTTTCACCATGTTGGCCAGGCTGGTCTTGAACTCCTGACATCAGGTGAGCCACCCGCCTCGGCCTCCCAAAGTGCTGGGATTACTATAGGCGTGAGGCACCACGCCCAGCTTAAAGTTGATATACTTTAATACTTTAAAATTACTATCATAAAGTGAATATACTTACTACAAATAGATTCACAATCCCACTTCTCTTTGGCTTCTTCAAGGACTACAGTAATCATTTCTTCCTCCTCAGACTCATCAAGCTCATTCATTGGCAGGTCTTGATCCTCCAAGGGTTCAAGGGTATTCAATTTTACACAACTTTTAGATGAGTTTTTAAAAGTGAAGACCAAGAAGGGGAAAAATGACCTATTATTATACTATGTCACCAAAACTGCAATTTTTAGCTGTGGAAAAAACCAATGTTTAAAATGCACATATTCCAGTGACCTATATGTTATTTTCTGTCAAACTCTGTTCTACCCAGCCCTGCCTCTTCCCTCCAGTGAGTTTTGGACATTCACTTGGCTGATAGGAAGGTAACATCTAGCTGTGTCTTTCCAAGGCAGCTTCCTAAGAAAACAGGTTTTTAAAGCCTAAAAAAGCATACCTCATCTGTCTCTGCGAAGTATTCAAATATTTCACTCAAACTATATAGCTTCTTGCTCTGCTATGGGATCTATATGTTATAGTGATCATGGAACATCAGACCTTTCTAGCTGATTTGAACACTTTATCAGTTTCTCTCAGAGAAGAGTCACCTTGATGTGGATGCTGATTTGCCAAAATAACTGGCTGGTCAGTTCCGCTAATCCAGCTGGAGAGACAAATTCTTATCTTTCCACGAGATGTAAATACCTACTTCTCAGAACACCTGGCATTTCAGAAAGATGAAAAGAGTGTATATTTGGAATAATTCTTCAGCCCAAAAGACTAGAAACACGATCTTATTTTCCAAGGGGAATGTGTCCCTTTATTTTATTTATTTATTTATTTTTGAGACAGAGTCTCGCCCTGTCACCCAGGCTGGAAGCAGTGGTGCTATCTCAGCTCACTGCAACCTCTGCCTTCCAGGTTCAAGTGATCCTGTCTCAGCCTCCCAAATAGCTGGGATTACAGGTGTACACCACCACGCCCAGCCTGTCCTTATATTTGACACCCAATAATACTCATGCTTCTATCAAAACAAAACTTTTAAGCAAAATAAATAAAAGTAAAAAAAAAAATTAAAAATTGGCCAGGCACAGTGGCTCACGTCTATAATCCCAGAACTTTGGGAGACCGAGGCAGGCATATTACATGAGGTCAAGAGTTTGAGACCAGCCTGGCCAACATGGTGGAACCCCGTCTCTACTAAAAATACAAAAATTAGCTGGGCATGGCAGCGTGCACCTGTAATCACATCTGCTCAGCAGGCTGAGGCAGGAGAATCACCTGAACCTGGGAGGTGGAGGTTGCAGGTGAGCTGAGATCGCACCACTGCATTCCAGCCTGGGCAACAGAGCAAGACTCTGTCTCAAAAAAAAAAAAAAAAAAAAAAAAAAAAAAATTTAAAAAACGAACACATTCTACTATGACTCTTCTCCAGCCAAAGATAACGGAGAAAGTGGCTCCTCGTATATTCCCATTACATTCTACTTCAGAACATTTAACACCAAAATGCAGGCAAAACAATGAGCTATACATGAGCCAAAGTTTATGGAAAATGTACCACTTTCTTTTTTTCCCCCTCCTATCTTTTTTTTCCCTTTTCTTTTTTCCTTTTTCATTTTCTTAATATGGATTTTGACTAGGTTAATTTTTTCCTCAATTTGGTTATACTATAGACCTTTCTTCGGAATTTTTTTGTTTTTTAAAAAAAAGAACAGCTAAACAAGTAAAGAAAAGTCACTGTACTTCTCTGCCTTCTCTTTATAGTAGTCATTCAAAACTTCCTGTAAGCGATTGCTGTCCACTTGAATAGAACCTTCCAATTCTGCATTATCCAGAGCTCCAATTTCATCATCATCATATTGCTCATAAAACTTGAATATAAACAGACAAAAGACACCATGAAAAGCAAATGTACTCAGTAAGACTACACACTTAAAAATTTTTTTACATTAACTTTATTCTTACACAATAGTTATTCAGGTACTATCACAATTACCATTAAAATATCAGTAGGGATTTAACGCAACAATAGGATGTGGAAGATATTTCCGCTCAGGACTTTAAGACTTACATTTAGACTAAAAATAGGCTTCCATTTAACATGTAAATGAAAGGCATTATTCCACTCAGCTTGGAGAACAAAATGCTAGGCAGCACAGATTACGTCAGAACATTTTTGAAGATACTTTTTCTTTTTTTTTAAGTATCTCACTGTCTCCCAGACTGGAGTACAATGGCGCGATCATAGTTCACTGCAGCCTCAAACTCTCAGGCTCAAGCAATCCTCCCACCTCAGCCTCTCAAGCAGCTGGGACCACAGGCACATGCCACCATACCAGGCTATTTTATTTACTTTTTAAAATAGAAACAGGGTCTGCATTGCCCAAGACAGTCTCAAACTCCTAGGCTCAAGTGATCCATCTGCTTCGGCCTCCCACAGTTCTGAGATTATAGGCACGAGACACTATGCCTAGCCTGAAGATATTTTCAAATTCCTTAGTTATGCAAACTAAAAGACTGTGCAACTGAAAATTCTCCTACTAATGTATATATTTGTTCTTGTTTAGACAATAATTACTGTATTATGCAAATGGTGCTGCCACTGTTAAGCTTTGACAAAGAGTAAATAGGGGGGATATATCTCCTGAAGAGTGAGATTTGTAGCAACAGTTTGCTTCTCCCTCAAGAGAAGAGGGAAAATAGTATTAGGTGAGAAGGTAGCAAGGTAAGAGCCTTTATTTTAGATTCACCTTGAAGGAAACTATTCCTTCATTCATTTATCATTATGGAACACTTTAAACTTCGATTACATGCCAAGACACCATTTTAGGCTTTTGGATGTATCCGTGAGCAAAATACAAAAAACTCTCTGACCTTGGGGAATTCACATTCTAATCTGAGACAAATCTATAAATGACATACATAATAAAGAAGCACAACATTAGAGATGATGTTAGGAGGTGTTATGTGCTACAGAACAAACAACAGGATAGGTGGGATTAAAAACCTGTATAAACAGTCTATCGGTTGAGATTATAAACCCTGGAGCTAATCTGTTACAACAGAACCAAATACAGTATATGAAAATTCAAGCTTTCAAAAGTGTCTTATACTCTACTTCCATTCTGTTCCTCAGTGTTAGTTATGTCTGAAAACACCAGATGAGAAATGGAAAGAAATGGAATTTTGATGTGCTCCATCAGGCCAATACTTCAGAAATATAGCATCTTTTGGATTACTGTTGGAGAAATTCAGAATCAGGATGTCAGAATTCAAGGGGGAAAATAAGAACGTTTGATCAGCCAACTCCTTCTGACCTACACACGTTCTTTCCAGAATTAAAACTAGGGTGACTGGCCTCATAGAATACGTAAAGGGAAAACAACAATAACTAAGGTGCTTTTATGCTCTATTTTAATAAAGAGATACACTGTTTTCAACACTCAAAAGTTTTAGCTTTGGGTCCCAATCTCTCTTTTTAAAAAAAAAAAAAATAAATAAATAAATAAATAAAAACAAGGCACACAGAAAGGCGCCTAACATCTACTTAGCTCGCGAGCACATCAGCTGACTTGGCCAGAGGATGGTCCAGTGTCCAGATCAACCTCAACCGGCTCGGCTTCGCCAAGGTCCTAGAGTGGACTGCTTCTATCTTTAGACTCACCTTGAAGGAAACTATTCCTTCATCCATTTATCATTTATGGAACACTTTAAACTTCTACTACATGCCAAGACACCATTTTAGGCTTTCAGATGTATCGTGAGCAAAATATAAAAAACTCTCTGCCCTTGGGGAATTCACATTCTAATCTGAGACAAATCTATATATGACACACACAATAAAGAAGCACAATATTAGAGATGGTGAGGGTTTAAGGGCCACTTCTGGGGGTTTTAAGGGCCAAACAGAAACTCAAGTGAGTTGTCCTACCACAGTTACTGAGAATAAAACTATTACAGCTACTTTTGGTTATCCATTCAGGTTGAATGAGGCATCATTTGAGCCACCTCCAGGTATAAGCATGTGATGTAAATTGGAAAAGTCACATCCTCCTAAGCGATTACTCTTCTCCTGCACAGTTCTATGCTCCCTTTGCAGTCTTTGTGCTCCTGTACTGCACTGATACCCTTCTGCTTTATGCTGGCTACACGAACCTATAGGTGGATAGTTGTAAACTTCCTATGATTGACTTTGTGGTTGGTGAGCACTTCAACCTGGGCTAAAGCTGACAGGTATTAAAAAAAAAAAATTTATCATAAGATAGTACTAAAGCATCCCTTATGTGGGGACCTTACCTTCTCAAACCTCTCATCATGTAGGGTCAGCTGTTCATTTCTCCTCATGACTGAGGAAGTCATCGAATACTCCGTGAAGCGACTTTTTGTTTCCTCACTCCAGAACAAGTGATCTGCTATAGCTCCATGAGTTTTTCCAGGCACAGACATACAATCTTCATCTGACAACAGGCCTGCAGAGTCATAGTCATCATTGCTATCTCCCTTCTCATCATCCACATCTTCCCATTCGCTGTCATCTTCATTCTCAGATTTCCTAAAGTAAAGGTCATAAATTACCTACCAAAACAACTTAAAAAGGAACAGAACAAAACCACTTTATACAAGTAAAATTGGAAGGTATTTCAGGAAGGGTTCTTGTCTAGGCAGGAAGAGTGAGGGTGTTTGATCAATCTGGTTTGGTAGGAAAAGCAATGAATCTCACATTTTCTGCTCTAAAATACAGAAGTCTCAGATTAAATGCTCTTGAAGGTCTCTTCCAACTGTAACGTTCTATGGTTACCATCCCACTGAAGCAGTAACACTTAGGTCATCATCTCTGCTTTGAAACAAACCACACATACTGTATATCCATTCCCTCTTCCTCTCCTGTTGACTTATTGGCCTGAAGAATAAAGTCATCCTCAAGCAGATTATCTGGATCATCAAAGTCAAAATCATCATCAAGAGCTGCAACAATGTCAGGATCAAAATCCAGTCGAGGTCCTAGAAGGAAAACAAAAATTGAGCAATAATTCCCAAGATAGCAACAATTCATTCACTTAACTCACAATATAAGGACCTATGATAGCAAGAGTCTATTAATATATTAAGGATAAAAGAATGATTAACAACTAAGTTCAGTCTAGTGAAGAATAAAGAGTGACCACCCCAAGACAAAAAAAGGAAAAAAAATGCTGCCTCAGCCCCAGTCAGGGGCTTATAAATAAAACTCCCATCTTCCTGGGACAGAGCACCTGGGGGAAGGCGCGGCTGTGGGCGCAGCTTCAGCAGACTCAAACGTTCCTGCCTGCCGGCTCTGAAGAGAGCAGCGGATCTCCCGGCACAGTGCTTGAGCTCTGCTAAGGGACAGACTGCCTCCTAAAATGGGTCCCTGACCCCTGTGCCTCCTGCCTGGGAGACACCTCCCATCAGGGGTCAACAGACACCTCATAGAGGAGAGCTCTGGTTGGCATCTGGCGGGTACCCCTCTGGGACAAAGCTTCCAGAGGAAGGAACAAGCAGCAATCTTTGCTGTTCTGCAGCCTCTGCTGGTGATACCCAGGCAAACAGGGACTGGAATGGACCTCCAGCAAACTCCAGCAGAGCCGCAGCAGAGGGGTCTGACTGTTACAAATAAACCTAACAGAAAGGAATAGCATCAACATCAACAAATAGGATGTCCACACAGAAACCCCATCCAAAGGTCACCAACAACAATGACCAAAGGTAGATAAATCCAAGAAGATGAGGAAAAACCAGCACAAAAAGGCTGAAATTTCCAAAAACCAGAATGCCTCTTCTCTTCAAAGGATCACAATTCCTCTCCAGCAAGGGAACAAAACTGGACGGAGAATGAGTTTGATGAATTGACAGAAGTACACTTCAGAAGGTGGGTTGTAAACTCCTCCAAGCTAAAGGAGCATGTTCTAACCCAATGCAAGGAAGCTAAAAATGTTGAAAAAAGGTTAGAGGAATTGCTAATTAGAATTACCAGTTTAGAGAAGAACATAAATGACCTGATGGAGCTGAAAAACACAGCAAGGGAACTTTGTGAAGCATACACAAGTATCAACAGCCGAATTGATCAAGTGGAAGAAAGGATATCAGTGATTGAAGATCAACTTAATGAAATAAAGCGTGAAGGCAAGATTAGAGAAAAAAGAATGAAAAGGAACAAACAAAGCCTCCAAGAAATATGGGACTATGTGAAAAGACCAAATCTGCCTTTGATTGGTGTACCTGAAAGTGATGGGGAGAATGGAACCAAGTTGAAAAACACTCTTCAGGATATTATCCAGGAGAACTTCCCCAACCTAGCAAGAGAGGCCAACATTCAAATTCAGGAAACATAGAGAACACCACAAAGATACTCCTCGAGAAGAGCAACCCCAAGACACATAATCGTCAGATTCACCAAGGTTGAAATGAAGAAAAAAATGTTAAGGGCAGCCAGAGAGAAAGGTTGGGTTACCCACAAAGAGAAGCCCATCAGACTAACAGTGGATCTCTCGGCAGAAACCCTACAAGCCAGAAGAGAGTGGGGGCCAATACTCAACATTCTTAAAGTAAAGAATTTTCAACTTAGAATCTCATATCCAGCCAAATTAAGTTTTATAAGTGAAGGAGAAATGAAATCCTTTCCAGATAAGCAAATGCTGAGAGATTTTGTCACCACCAGGCCTGCTTTACAAGAGCTCCTGAAGGAAGCACTAAATATGGAAAGGAAAAACTGGTACCAGCCACTGCAAAACATACCAAATAGTAAAGACCATCGATACTATGAAGACACTGCATAAACTAATGGGCAAAATAACCAGCTTAGCATCATAATGACAGAATCAAACTAACACATTACAATATTAACCTTAAATGTAAATGGGCTCAATGCCCCAATTAAAAGACACAGATTGGCAAACTGGATAGAGTCAAGACCCATCAGTGTGCTGTATTCAGGAGACCCATCTCATGTGCAAAGACGCACACAGACTCAAAATAAAGGAATGGAGGATACTTACCAAGCAAATGGAAAGCAAAAACAGCAAGGGTTGCAATCCTACTCTCTGATAAAACAGACTTTAAACTAACAAAGATCAAAAAACACAAAGAAGGGCATTACATAATAGTAAAGGGAACAATGCAACAAGAAGAGCTAACTACCCTAAATATATATGCACCTAATACAGGAGCACCCAGATTCATAAAGCAAGTTCTAAGAGACCTACAAAGAGACTTAGACTCCCACACAATAATAACAGGAGACTTTAACACCCCACTGTCAATATTAGACAGATCAACGAGACAGAAAATTCACAAGGATCTTCAGGACTTAAACTCAGCCGTGGACCAAGCAGACCTAATAGACAGTGACATAACTCTCCACCCCAAATCAACAGAATATACATTCTTCTCAGCACCACATTGCACTTATCCTAAAATTGACCACATAATTGGAAGTAAAACACTCCTCAGCAAATGCAAAAGAATGGCAATCATAACAAACAGTCTCTCAGACCACAGTGCAATCAAATTAGAACTCAGGATTAAGAAATCCACTCAAAAATGCACAACTACTTGGAAACTGAACAACCTGTTCCTGAATGACTACTGGGTAAATAACAAAAATTAGGTAGAAATAAATAAGTTCTTTGAAACCAATGAGAAAAAAGACACAACATACCAGAATCTCTGGGACACAGCTAAAGCAGTGTTTAAGGGGAAATTTATAGCGCTAAATTCCCACAGGAGAAAGCAGGAAAGATCTAAAATCAACACCCTAACATCGCAATTAAAAGAACTAGAGAAACAAGAGCAAAGAAATTCAAAACCTAGTAGAAGACAAGACATAACTAAAACACAACAGAACTGAAGGAGATAGAGACACGAAAACCCTTCCAAAAAAACCAATGAATCCAGGAGCTGGTTTTTTGAAAAGATTAACAAAATAGATAGACTGCTAGCCAGACTAATAAAGAAGAAAAGAGAGAAGAATCAAATAGACACAATAAAAAATGATAAAGTGGATATCACCATCGATCCCACAGAAATACAAATTACCATCAGAGAATACTATAAACACCTCTACGCAAATAAAATAGAAAATCTAGAAGAAATGGATAAATTCCTGGACACATACACCCTCCCAAGGCTAAATCAGGAAGAAGGCTGACACATACCCTCCCAAGGCTAAATCAGGAAGAAATCGAATTCCTGAATAGACCAATAACAAGTTCTGAAATACAGGCAGCAATAGCCTACCAACCAAAAGAGAAGCCCAGGACTAGACAGATTCACAGCCAAATTCTACCAGAGGTACAGAGAGGAGCTGGTACCATTCCTTCTGAAACTATTCCAAACAATAGAAAAAGAGGGACTCCTCTCTAACTCATTTTATGAGGCCAGCATCATCCTGATATCAAAACCTGGCAGAGACACAACAAAAAAAGAAAATTTCAGGCCAATATCCCTGATGAACATCAATGCGAAAATCGTCAATAAAAAACTGGCAAAACGAATCCAGCAGCACATCAAAAAGCTTATCCACCACAATCAAGTCAGCTTCATCCCTGGGATGCAAGGCTGGTTCAACGTAATCCATTACACAAAGAGAACCAATGACAAAAACCACATGATTATCTCAATAGATGCAGAAAAGGCCTTTGATAAAATTCAACACCCCTTCATGCTAAAAACTCTCAATAAACTAGGTACTGATGGAACATATCTCAAAACAATAAGAGCTATTTATGACAAACCTTCAGCCAATATCATACTGAATGGGCAAAAGCTGGAAGCATTCCCTTTGAAAACTGGCACAAGACAAGGATGCCCTCTCTCACCACTCCTATTCAACACAGTATTGGAAGTTCTGGCAGGGCAATCAGGCAAGAGAAAGAAATAAAGGGTACTCCAACAGGAAGAGAGGAAGTCAAATTGTCTCTGTTTGCAGATAACATGACTGTCTATTTAGAAAACCCCATCATCTCAGCCCAAAATCTCCTTAAGCTGATAAGCAACTTCAGCAAAGTCTCAGGATACAAAATCAATGTGCAAAAATCACAGGCATTCCTATACACCAGTAATAGACAAACAGAGAGCCAAATCATGAGTGAACTCCCATTCACAATTGCTACAAAGAGAATAAAATACCTAGGAATCCAACTTACAAGGGATGTGAAGGACCTCTTCAAGGAGAACTACAAACCACTGCTCAAAGAAATCAGAGAGGACACAAACAAATGGAAAAACATTCCATGCTCATGGATAGGAAGAATCAATATCATAAAAATGGCCATACTGCCCAAAGTAATTTATAAGATAACCCTAAGCAGAAAGAACAAAGCTGGAGGCATCACACTACCTGACTTCAAACTATACTACATGGCTACAGTAACCAAAACAGCATGGTACTGGTACCAAAACAGATATATAGACCAATGGAACAGAACAGACGCCTCAGAAATAACACCACACATCTACAGCCATCTGATCTTTGACAATCCTGACAAAAACAAGCAATGGGGAAAGGATTCCGTATTTAATAAATGGTGTTGGGAAAACTGGCTAGCCATATGCAGAAAACTGAAACTGGACCCCTTCTTTACACCTTATACAAAAATTAACTCAAGATGGATTAAAGACTTCAACGTAAGACCTAAAACCATAAAAACTCTAGAAGAAAACCTAAGCAATACAATTCAGGATATAGGCATGGGCAAAGACTTCTTGACTAAAATATCAAAAGCAATGGCAACAAAAGCCAAAATTGACAAATGGGATCTAATTAAATTAAAGAGCTTCTGCACAGCAAAAGAAACTATCAACAGAGTCAATAGGCAACCCACACAATGGGAGAAAATTTTTGCAATCAATCCATCTGACAAAGGGCTAATACCCAGAATCTACAAAGAACTTAAATTTACAAGAAAAAAAAAGCAACCCCATTGAAAAGTGGGCAAAAGATAGAACAGATATTTTTCAAATGAAGACATTTATGCAGCCAACAAACATGAAAAAAAGCTCATCATCACTGGTCATTGGAGAAATGCAAATCAAAACCACAATGAGATACCATCTCACGCCAGTTAGAATGACAATCATTAAAAAGTCAGGAAACAACAGATTCTGGAAAGGATGTGGAGAAATAGGAACGCTTTTATATTGTTGGTGGGAGTGTAAATTAGTTCAACCATTGTGGAAGACAGTGTGGCGATTCCTCAAGGATCTAGAACTAGAAATACCATTTGACCCAGCAATCCCATTACTGGGTATATACCCAAAGGATAATAAATCATTCTATTATAAAGACACATGCACACGTAGGTTTATTGTAGCACTGTTCACAATAGCAAAGACTTGGAACCAACTTAAATGCCCATCAATGATAGACTGGATAAAGAAAATGTGGCACATATACACCATGGAATACTATGCAGCCATAAAAAAGGACGTGTTCATGTCCTTTGCAAGGACATGGATGAAGCTGGAAACCATAATTCTCAGCAAACTAACACAGGAACAGAAAACCAAACACCGCATGTTCTCACTCATAAGTGGGAGTTGAACAATGACAACACATGGACACAGGGAGGGGAACATCACACACTGGGGCCTGTTGGAGGATGGGGGCCTAGGGGAGGGATAGCATTAGGAGAAATGCCTAATGTAGATGATGGGTCGATGGGTGCAGCAAACCACCATGACGTGTATACCTACGTAACAAACCTGCACATTCTGCACATATATCCCAGGACTTAAATTAAAAAAAAAAAAAAGAAAAAAGAAATCATGCTTCTCCTTTTAATATCCACTGGTAAAAATACTGTTCCATTATACATCTATAATGTTTAACTTTGTCTAGCATAATTCAAAGCTTTTGTGTGCAGGAAGAAACTGGGCTTTAAATTCACCTGCTAAAAATAACTCAAATGAACAATTTTTAGACTGTTACACTTTCAGTATTTTCTGACTTTGAGATTTTAATAAATACCTACCTGTTTCTTCAGATATATTCTTCCATCTATAAAAATACTAGGCTGACTCTGGGCACACTGCTTAGGACTTAGCCCTGCTCCACAAGGAGCAGAAAATGAAAACAAAAAACTCAAGTTCAAGAAAAACTTTCAACTCTAAATTTATCATGACATGGCCTCCAACACCCTCTGCTACATGGCCAATACTTAACCCTCCGGCCTCATTTCTTTTTAATCCATACCCTTCCTTCTGGGCAGGCTAAAATGTGTACAGTTACCTATATTCACGTTCTCTTGCCTTAGGACATACAGTCCTCTGTCTGGAACATCCTCTGGTCCCCACCCCTCCCCTCCTTCTTCCACCTACCTAACTTTTACTTAAGAAACAAACTAGACAACACCTTCTTTAGAAAGCCTTGCCCAACCCTGGGAGGCTGGGTTTGGTGCTACTCACCCCACTAGTAATATCCATCTATACTGTAATTTATCATTTATTGTTTATTTTTCCCAAATGAGGTAAATTCTTGGGTCAGAGACTATGCTTTATTCTGTTTTAACCCAAGGCCCTGCCACACAGACAGTGGCAACTCAAAAATCTGTAGAATAAATTAATTAATGAATGCCACAGGACAGGTGTTAGTCAATAATTAAGGCAACTTAGGAGAAAGTACCAACACCACTTCTGTGGACTTTTGTGTTTGTTCTGAAATACAGTGTTGGTACTAAAAATTAAAAATAAAAATTCTCCCCCAATATATGTGTAGATGGCAAAATGAACTTCGATAAAAATACCTGTATGCTCTGGGGAGAAATTCTGAAAGACAACAGTTTATTTTTCAAAATTACACTACAAGTAATGAATAATGAATACCACTATCTTTGTAAGAGGTTACGTGAAGGTTACAATTCCCCTAACTAGATTACCAAGAATAGTTTCCCGACTTTCCTCTCCAAACAGGAATTCAAAAGATGTAAGGATTTGATGGTAGGAATACAAAAATACAAAGATCACATTCATCCCTTCCTAATAATCCCTGATCTGAATTCCAGGCATATCTCAATTGTTTCAATACTCTACTGGAGATAGAAAAATCCTACATCATTTCTTTATGTTTTGCAAAATACATTTATCCATATGAAAAGATAAAGAATTAAAAATACCTGAAACTGGAGCTGCTTTATTTAACAATCCAACATCTTCCTCAAACTCTGAAGCAAACACTGATGAAGGCAACTTAATTCCAGTGCTCTTGAAAAAGAAATTGCACAATGGTTAGGTTTATTTGGAAATTCTTCTTGGGTTGAAGTCCCCCCCAAATCAATGTCCATCCAGAACCTTAGACTGACCATATTTGAAATAGGGTGCTCTCAACTATAATAAGATGAGGTCTTACTGGACCATGGTCCTATAACGAGACCACATGAAGACAGAGACTCATAGGGGAGAATGCCATGTGCAGATGACAGCAGACTGGAGTGAGGCCTCTATAAGGCAAGGAATTCCAAGGAATTATCACCGGTAACCTTCGGAAGTTAGGAATGAGCCATTCAACCGTCCCTCCTTCTAAGCCCACAAGAAAAAAAAAACCAACCCTGCTGATACCTTCATTTCAAACTTCTGACCTCCAGAACCATGAAGGCAGAAATTTCTGTTGTTTTAAGTCACCTAGTTTGTGGTAATTTGTTACTGCAGTCCTAGGAAACTATTACAACTACATTCTGTGTTCTCTCACCTGTGCTCCAGGTTGTATATATGTTAAACATGTATATTCCATCATAAACCCAAAAGCAACTCTCTATAATACATCACAATGCTTTCTCTAGTAAATTATTCCATTTATCCCTCAGATCCCATGAGGTATCACCATGTTTTAGCAAAAGAACGAAAACTAAGAAAGTTTAAATGGCCCATCTGCCTGAGAATGATCAGTAAGTGAGATTCTGGGATTCAAATCCCAGAGTTTCTTAACTCCACTTGCCTGAAATTTCAAAACAAAATTAAACTTTTTCCTCTTAAACTAGAGATAACGTCCTAATCTCTAGTAATGGCACAGCCCTTGTATGAATTGGCTATCTTAAATCCTCGGGTGGTTATAAATCATTTTGCTCTGTCCTACGTCCCCTTGAAATCTCTTATATGCAGTGATTTCACTCTATTCTTTGGGGCATCATCTCATTTATAGTTAACCAAAACATAAGTGACTGCAACCGCTCATATAGCTAGTCTATATCTAGTACAACCTTCATACCCACGGCAAGATTAAGCTCCTTTAATAGTTTCTCATGTGACCTTCTTGAGTTTCTGACAGGTCTCAATTTTTCACTCTGTATTTAAGGCCTTGGTTCTCAAGGACCTATAAAATCAAGGCCTACTCTGTGTATCCAAATTTCTCAGTTATTCTATATGACCATGCAAATCATGTTCACTCCTCAGTCATGTAATAATGCAAAACATTTTACTTGGCACGCATGTGCCTGACACGGAACCACAGTGCTCGCTGTCTCGGCACCCTGACTGAAAATGTTCCTTCTCCTGTCAACAGTACCCACCACTTGGTGGCCAGCTCGGTTCCTACCCTCCCACATGAAGCCCTTTCTGATCACTGTCCTAGAACTTCCCTTTGTGTGAACTTCCTGCCTTCTTCACACACTGCAATCTACTTAAACATGTGCTTGCTAGCCTACATTCTCTGACTGGTTCTTAGGCTTGTTTCCTCTCCTTGACCAAACAGTTGATAACGTGAGGACAACCACCATGTGTTATTTATCTCTGTGCACCTCACCACCTGCCCTATCCTCAGCCCAGGAGGAGGCACAAAGCTGGAATGTGCATCCTCATTGGCTCACTGAGAAAGCTCTCTGAATTGGAAGCCTCTGAGGAGCATGAGTAAAGCCTACATATGGCAGTGTACACACAGCAAGATGTTATGGCTTCCAAAATGAGTTTCTCAGTAGCATAAACATGGGCAAAGATGTTATTTTGCTGTAGAGTATATTTTTAAGAAAACAGCGTTACTAAGACATCATTCACATATAATTCACCTATTTAAAGTGTACAATTTAATGTTTTTTAAAGATATTACATTATTAATTACTTAAAATTGTAGTAAAATGTACATAGTCTTTTAGGTTTTTAAAAAGGTACCTTTGTGATATTTATCCTTAGAAGTTTGGGGTTAAACACAAGGTCAGTTTGTGTTAAATGAATTTACTTTTGTGAGATATTTTTCAAATCTTGAAAAGTAGTCAAAGAATCACATACACGATTAAGAGTTTAAAGAGAAATTACTTTTTTTTTTAGAGGAGTGCTGTGTTTTCACTGGTTGCAGTAGTTCTCAACTACATGACATTTGCCCAGTTACTTTCCACAACAGCACCACCCTCTTTCTTTCATGTCAAAATCATGGCCTGCTCAAGCATCAATCATTTCTATACTGCCTTTTTACACTGTCTTACACTGTTTCTAGGGGTTATTCATTATTTCTAATCTACTCGAATTTGGTGGTGTGTTACGAATTAAAGTAAAAAAAAGTATATGGGACTAATCCATATTTTTTCATAGCTCTTCAGAAAACCAACGACACTTCTGTTTTTAAATACAATTCAGCTGTCCCTGCAAATGTCACTGAAGTGTCCATTTAAGAGCCTTATCCTATTAAAAAGCCAATTAGTGACTGCTTTTACTCAAAATGAATTAAGGATTAAAAGTTAGTCTTGTACGACCGGGCGTGGTGGCTCACGCCTATAATCCCAGCACTTTGGGAGGCTGAGGCAGGCGGATCACCTGAGGTCGGGAGTTCGAGACCAGCCTGACCAACACGGAGAAACCCCGGCTCTACTAAAAATACAAAATTAGCATTAGCCGGGCACAGTGCCACATGCCTGCAATCCCAGCTACTAGGGAGGCTGAGGCAGAATTGCTTGAACCCAGGAGGCGGAGGTTGCAGTGAGCCGAGATCGTGCCATTGTACTCCAGCCTGGGCGACAGGAGCAAAACTCCATCTCAACAACAACAACAACAACAACAACAAAGTTAGTCTTGTACTGGTCAATACAAGCCAGGCAAAACTTTACTAAGAATTTTCTCCCTTAGATAAACAAGTTGAGCCACTAAAGAACCCCTCCTCTCCCTCAACAGGTTATAGAAGCAAGTGAGCCAATAAGTCTCTACTACCAATGAAGCCTTGAGGAAGAAGGAATAAAGAAGTTGGTTCTCTATGACAGAGACGTGGTGGGATTTGGGGCGTTACAAAAGAGCCACAACCTACTTAGTGAACGAGCAGCTGCAGTTATTACCTTTCTTTGGGATGATATCCCGAAACCTAACCTTTCTGAGTCTCCTTAAGCAACAAGCTATTGCCTGTAAGAACTACAATCACGTCTTCCCCAAGGAAAGGAATGCCTAGACCACGACAGAATTGGGGAATGAGGAGCAGGGTAAACTGGTGCCCTTTCTATCTCTTACCTTTTGCTTATAAACCTAATGAATGTCTCCTTTTTTTAAAGTGCTAGGTGATATAATAGTTTCCCACAGGGAAATTTACTCTACATCAAATTAAAAATAAGGTCACAGAGGCATACAACATGGGCATTCTTAACATAAACAGGGGAGAAAACAGAACTTAGACTAACAGCACTAATTTCATATAAACACGTACTATCACTTGTCCTGAAAGAGAAGGTATTAAAGTGGACCGAACATTTGTTTACCAGACAGGAATGTTATTATCATCCACTCATTCTTTCGCTTATGAGTAGCCTGCAGCTTTTACAAAAGTGTTAAAGATCTGAATATTCCACAAAAGTTAAGTCCTATCTTAGACCAAGAGTTTACGATCCTGAAAAGTTATGTTGTTAACATGTAGAATGTCAGCTGCTTTTCTCCTATTGAAAAGTGCTGTCTAACATGGCCATGTCTATCAATCAAAAGTTCTGAACCTATAAAAAGGCTGTTACCGTTGACACCTGCCACCAGAGAAGACGTGACCTATTCTCTCCTGATGGTATACACATGCATACACATATATAATTTTAAGTGGAGGCATGGTCTATCTTTGTGCTCTTCATACGGACACCATTTCTTGCCCCAAACAGATATATTGATTCAAAAATGATTTCTTCACCTCACTCCCACAATTAAATTGCTGAAAAGCCTTACTGGAATGACTAGTGTTTCTTCTTTCTCCTCTCTCCTGTTGTGTGCACTGAAGGTACTTGAGGGAATAAGCTCTGAAGGCCCAGATGGTTCCTTCAGGTGCTGCAGGTAGTCATAGTCATCATCAAAGAACACTCCATACTTCCTCTGTTCTGCTCGCCTTTCTTCATTGTCTATCTATAAATGAAATGGAATTAGTACTTTCTTCACTGTTTATCTATAAACAAAATGGAATCAGTAAGCCTTCCAAGGATAAGGCATGGGAATATTACAATGAGTACAGCTTTCCAAGTAGGAGGCAGATGGCACATGAACATTTTGGCTGATGGGAAAAAGACAAAGAATTCTTGACAAACAGGAAATGTACAGCTTCAAAACCAGAGTGCTACATAACATCAAAATGGAATGAAAACATTCATGCTTTTAAAAGGGCAATAAAAATAAATAACAATTGCTCCTTCCACTAGACATTTCTGTGCAACATTTTGAGTCACGAAATATACATACAATTTATTTTATCATCTATTTGGAGGGTCATAAGAAAAGACGTGGGAGGCCAGGTGCAGTGGCTCATGCCTATAATCCCAGCACTTTGGGAGGCTGACGTAGGAGGATCACTTGAGCCTAGGAGTTCAAGACCAGCCTGGGCAAAATAGTGAGACCTCGTTTCTACAAAACAATTTTAAAAATTAGCTAGGCCCGGTGGCGTGTGCCTGTAGTACTGGCTACTCTGGAGGCTAAGGTGGGAGGATCGCTTGAGCCCAAGAGGTAGAAGTTGCAGTGAGCTGAGATGGAGCCACTTTGCATGCCAGCCTGGGCAACAGAGATTTGGGTGCCTTGAAAGGTTAAGTACAATTTCTTGTATTTATATGCAAAAAAAAACCTTCTCAACATACAACAAAACTGGCTTTACTGAAAAGCTAAACATGGCCCATGGCCCCCAATACTCTGTTTCCCAACACTGTTTCATAATATCTACACTTAATAAGTGTAGTCTAACATTAAGAGTCTTAATAAGTAGAGTCTAACATTAAGTCAGTCTTTTCGAGGCTCCCTTGCAAAGTTCCCTGAGCTAACCAAGAAGCTCAGATATTTTACATTTCCTAAGATGAGCAACCAGGAGGCAAAATGCAGTTTGTGGTTATAAAACGGCAGGATCTTAGAGAAAGCACAGTTTGAGCATATATTGGTGCCCTAAATAACATCATGCCGCATTGTAGCTGGTGCTTTGGTAAATATTTACCATTATTCTACAAGATTTGCTCGTTTAAACATCTCAAATAAAGAACTTTGTCTTCCCAATCAAAATAATATGAATGATGTAAAAATCAGCAAATTGTACTAAAAATTAACTTATAGATTATTTCCCAGAATATCAGTTATCTGAGAATAACAGCTGGCTAACAATTTATTAAAAACTGTTAACATAGCCAGGCGCGGTGGCTCATGCCTGTAATCCCAGCACTTTTGGAGGCCAAGCTGGAAGGACTGCTTGAATCCAGGAGTTCAAGACCAGCCTAGGCAACATGCCAAGACTCTATTTATTTAAAAAAAAGAAAAAAAAAACCTATTGTCTACCTACAAACTGACTGGCTAAAGAACAGGACCTACTTTTTGTGTGGGCAGTAGAACCCTCTGGGGTGCAGTCTCATCTGCTGCTAAAGGATCTCGTTGGCTCCGGTGGACCAAGTGAAAAGACACAGCTTTCTTCTTCTCTATAAAGGGCTTTTTCTTCCTGTGAGGCTTCAAAGGAACAAAATCACAACAATTAATTAAAACAGAACAAAAAGACGGAGAATAATTCCATAGTCCACACATGCATCTTTAGTAGTCATGTTAAAGATAAATACTTTTTAAAAATCTACACTTCTAGGGCAGGCAACATCAGCTGTGTTCTGTAGAATCCATACTTAACCTTCCTTCAACAAACATTCCTTGAGCACCTACTTTGTGCCAGACCTTGTTATGGGAACTGAGAATACAGAAGTGGGAAAGTCAGATAAAGTCCCTGTTCTTAGCAAGAAAATCAAGATAATTTCTGGTGAAGAAAATATAAGACAGTGACGTGAAAATGACTTAAAAGCTACTTTACACTGGCTGCTCAGGGAAGGCCCCTGGCCGACTGAACCAGAATGACAAGAAGCCTGCCACAACATAATCTGGAGTAGACAGCTCCACACAGAGCATCTACCAACCAGTAAATAAAATCACGACACAAACAGCTAAAGTCTAATAATACATTCTTACTTCGCTATTCAATTTTGATTCTCTAAACTGTGAAACCAATTAAGTGGCTTTACTTTAGGCCCAACCTTATGCTCTCCCACAAGTTCCCTTTCTCAGAGAAAACAGGCAGACACCTGCCACTCCAACGCTGAGGGAGACCAGCAGCTCCCTCTGCTCGACCCCAAGAAGCACTGGCTTGCGCGTTTGTGTCCGCAGTCGCCAGCTTTTAGTTAACCGAAAGCGCGCAGGGCTGCAGACTCCCAGGGGTAAAAAAAAAAAAGGCCATTCTCCTCTCCGGGCCACATCCCAGGGAGGCTCGGCGGTGGGAGACTGTAACTTGCAAAGAATGCCCGGGGCGGTGTGGGTGGCCTATGTCGGGGTACTGTGCCGCAAGCAGCCTCTGGCATAACCCAGACCCAGGCCGCAGTAGCCAAGGCATTACCGGAAGCAGCCTGGCCTCTGCAAAACTACAGCGCCCGGCCTCCGAAACAAGCAAGGCTTGCTCACCATGCTGCAGCCGCGCGGCGCTCACCCCAAACAGGGGCGGCGATGACACCCTCGAAGTCCGGCGGGGAGACCAAGTCCCAGCTAAAGGCCGCTTCTGCAGGCCTCACCACACGTGCAGCCCCAGGACCCGGCGATAACGTCACCCAGCCAGCCGTGGAAATGAACCAATCGCCGAGGAGCTGATGGGTCGCGACCGGAAGTTACATAGGCTTGCTGCTTCTCCACGATCGCGAGAAGCCATCGGGAGGTGGGGCTAGCTCGGCTCCCACCCCTGGGCGGGCTGTACTTTTCCGGCCTTTAGTCTCCCGCCGGCGAAAGGGAATCGTGGGGGGTCCTTAACGTTGAGGTGCCACAGAGGGGTTTCTGCTTGTGGACGAACTTCCTTTTATAGCTCCCTCTACGGAGGCCAGAGGGGACGAATCTAGCATCCCCGTTGACTTGTGTCCCTTACCTATTCCCAACCATAAAAAACAAAGCCGCGGACAAGGAAGGGAGTCGACCACCCCGCTGGGGTGCTGGGGTCGCCAAGTTTCAGGTTCCCTCTCCGGGTGGGGGCGGAGTCGGTTGCCGTAGCAACGGAGGCTGGGGCCTTGCCTTTATAGACTGCATCAGACTTGATCAGGTTATATTTTCCACTGTTTCATGAACTGCTTTCATCTGCCCTGTTAACCAAACCCCCGAGACTCTGTTAACTGTAGAGGCATTTGAACTAATAAAATACATTCAGAATCTCTGGTGTTTGAATGTTAACTTTCTCACCTTGTTTAAACAAATAGGCTATAAGCACGCATTCTTAGGAAGATTTCAGGCCGGTATTGGCGCACTCACATAGCTTTTCTTAGACAAAAGTGTGTGGTAAATGCAATCACTTTCATCAGCAGACCTTTTTTTCAAATTTGTTTCCCCCACTTCCCAGTTTCTGGTGACCTGTCAATGAATAAGTTACCTTGGATTGTGTCTTTATGCCGTAGGCATTACCCCTGTAAGTATTTGCGGAGTATTATTCTTTTATTACAATAAAAATTATAGAAATAGGCCAGGCGCGGTGGCTCATGCCTGTCATCCCAGCACTTTGGGAGGCCGAAGCGGGTGGATCACCTGAGGTCAGGAGTTCAAGACCAGCCTAGCCAACGTGGTGAAACCCCGTCTCTACTAAAAATACAAAACTTAGCCAGGTGTGGTGGCGGGCGCCTGTAATCCCAACTACTTGGGAGGTTGAGGCAGGAGAACAGCTTGAACCCGGGAGGCGGAGGTTGCAGTGAGCTGAGATCATGCCATTGCACTCCAGCTTGGGCGACAAGAGCGAAACTCCCGTCTCAAAAAAATATATATATAGAAATAATTTAGGTTAGGACCATAAAACTTGTCTTAGGCTATTGCTTTGTAACAGAGATAATACATGGCACTCCTATGTGCCAGAGATTCGTTGTTATTACTCGTTATATAGAATTAAAAGATCCAAGAGGGCAGTTTTTATTTCCTTTCAATCAGTTGTACTTACTGCTGTATCGTCAGGGGCCTGACGCATGGGGCATATATGCTCAGTAAGTATTTATTTAAATGAATTAATGTTCTGGCATTTTATCTGAATCATCTCATTTCATCCTCACCGCAACACTATGAAAGAGACGCAATTATCTTCAGCATCCTACAAATCCTAAAAATGAGGCAAGAGAATACAAATTAAGTACTAAGCCCCCCAGCTGACTGAATGGACTCCCTTTTGGCCAAGGGGACCCAGAGTAACCTTGAAAACTGAGTTCTTGCTTTGCCTTGTTATATCCCCTCCCTCACTAACCAGGATCAGGCTTTCTTCCCTAAGGGATAAATAGAAACCATCCCTTTCAAAAGACTCCACCACTGATATCAGCCTGTTGCTGCCTTCCCTTTTTTGCCTAACAGACTACCCACTATGGAGTGGTTCTGGCCAATCTACGGAGCAGGCACAGTAAAGGTTTTATTGGCCTCTACTTCACCTTTTGACATCAGAGGCTGAAAACTCTTCAGATCAAGCTGATGCCCCATTTTTTGTACCTAGGACCCATGAAGGGGCAATGAAGCTCAATTGCACATGTACATGTTTCTCCTTTCATAAATATTCATGATTCCTCCTATAGCTTATTAAATATGTATATTCTGCCACCCTGCTCCCTTTCACTTTGCCCCTCCCTCAGAATGTATGTTTTTGGCTTCGGGCTGGAGGCTATGCTTTCCAGCCTGTCAGGCCACTCTGCAGGCTGAAACCCTTATGCACCTCATCATTCTTTAGGTCAAAAGCATAAGAAAGTTACCTTCTGATATGGTTTGGCTGTGTCCCCACCCTGGTTTGGTTGTGTCCCCACCGAAATCTCATCTTGAATCATAGCTCTCATAATTCCCATGTGTTGTGAGAGGGACCCAGTGAGAGATAATTGAATCATGGGGGCAGTTTTCCCCATACTGTTCTCATGCTAGTGAATAAGTCTCACGAGGTCTGATGGTTTTATAAGAGGTTTCCTATCACTTGGCTCTCATTCTCTTTTGCCTGCTGCCATGTAAGACATGCCTTTCGCCTTCCGCCGTGATTGTGAGGCCTCCTTACCATTTGGAACTCTGAGTCCATTAAGTCTCTTTTTCTTTGTAAATTACCCAGTCTCCGGTATGTCTTTATCAGCAGTGTGGGAACAGACTGATACCCTTTCTTAAGGTCATATCACTAGCAAATGGCAGAGCAGAGATTTAAACCTAAGGAGCCTGACTAGAGCCTGGCCACCTAATCATATTGCTTGTTTTTTTCTTCTGAGTAATATTCTGCTTTCTTTTTCTGAGACAGGATCTCGCTCTGTCAACCAGGCTGGAGTGAGCCGTGTAAACATGGCTCACTGCAGCTTGACCTCCTGGGCTCAAGCAATCCTCTAACCTCAGCCTCCTGAGTAGCCGGGACCACAGGTATGTGCCACTATGCCCGGCTAATCTTTTTATTTTTTGTAGAGATAGGGGTCTCACTGTGTTGCCCAGACTAGTCTTGAACACCTGGACTCAAGTGAGCCTCTCACCTCAGCCTTCCAAAATGTTGGGATTGCAGGCCACTGTGGCCAGCCTGCTTACTTTATATATTTGTCATTCTAAACACTAAACACACAGTGCTAGGCACTTTTTATTCATGATGTCTAATTCCCTCAGCAAGCCAGTGAAGTACAATTAAATGACACTAAACCAATCTTGCAGATGTGAAATCTGAGGTTCAGAGAATTGAAGTTATTTACTTAAGGTCACACAGTACGTAGAAAAGCCTGGAAGTGTAGTCCATCAGGCTTGTTTAGGAAGGCCATTCCCTTATCCATATACTATACTACGTCCCTGAGGGAGTCAACCAGCAAATTCTGTTCATCCTACTTTCTAAATATCCACATGTATCACTTCGTTATTCATTTTATCAAATTTATCATTTTAAACTCAAGTCACTTTCCTGTATAAAATCCTTCGATGGGCCGGGTGTGGTGGCACACACCTGTAATCCCAGCACTTTGGGAGGCCAAGACAGGCAGATCACCTGAGGCCAGGAGTTCGAGATCAGTCTGGCCAACATAGCAAAACCCTGTCTCTACTAAAAAATACAAAAATTAGCCGGGCATGATGGCACACACCTGTAGTTCCAACTACTTGGGAGTTTGAGGCAGGAAAATTGCTGGTACCCAGGAGGCAAAGGGTACACTGAGTCAAGATCACGCCACTGCACTCCAGCTTGGGCAACAGAGCGAGACCCCATCTCAAAAAAAAAAAAAAATCCCTTGATGTCTACCCTTGGGCTTCAGGATAAACTATTTTGCAGAGCAACCAAGATTTTATATCTTCTGGTCTCCAGCCATCAATTTAACATCATGTCTCCTTATTCCCCCCACATTCCACTCATGATCCAGCCCCATGAAACTGTGCAGTTCCCAAATGTACCTGAAAGACATTAGCTGTCTCCTGCCCATCTAAAAGGCTCTTTCTTTCTCTCCTCTCCTTGTTTGCCAAGTCCAAGTTTAGCCGTCTGTTTCTTCTGGCTGAACCCAAGTCTAGCCGAAGCTAAGTTGACCCAAAAGGGGTAGGAGGGGAATTTCTGTGAAGGACTGCCCCAAACCATCCTGAGATGGGGCTGGACAGAATTCCAAAGAAAGAAGCAATAAACGCTGGGGTGATCAGTCCAAAGCATTTATTAGAGAAGTTACATACAGAGTGCTTAAGTGGACAGGCGAAAAGAGATGTTTCTACGTAGGTATGCCAGCAATGAGAAGTCAGGTTATGGAGTTTGTGAGGGTTTAGGGAATTTGGCTTAGGGCTGGGGCTAGTTTCTATGTGTTTAGTAACATATTTTGATCTTTCAGTGTTTGAAGCAATAACCTACACAACTTTATCAGTGCCTGGGAATGTTCAAGGCCCAGGCTTAACTTTAAGCCTACAAGGGGAAAAAAAACCCATGCAGCTGGCCAGGTCACAGAGTGGTCAAGGCACTCTATGTTAGTCAGGACACAGAAAGAAAGTGGGGGGCTCTGAGGGACCCTACACCATCTCTGCCTCTAGGAAACATTTTCATACTCTTCAAAACTGGGGATCATCCCGAATGTTCTCACTGTATCCTGTACACACTACTCTGTTCGGTTATGCTGAATTGTGAATTCTTATTTTCATCTATCTCTAGAACCAGACTGCAGTCACCTACTCGAAAGCAAGGATCCTTGTCTTGCTGACTTGAACATCTTTAGGGCCTAGCATAGTAAAGGCTCAATAATAATTGCACTGTTCCAAGTATTTTACCCACATTTACTCATTAAATCCTTATAGCAGATTTAAGTAGACTTATAATTACCCTTTTCTACTCAGTAAAGATTACAGAACAGAAAGTTAAGTGACTTTTGCCCCAGGGTACAAAGTCCATAAGTGATGAAGCCAGAATGTGAACTCAGTTGTAGCTTGAGAGTCACACCCTACCATTACAGTACTATATACCCCATTTCAGAAAACCACCTTATTACAAAATACTCCAACATATAAGATGAACTTATATGTGTCAGAGACTGTTCCGAGTGCTGTCTTAATGTAGAAAAATGTTATTTGCCACCAGTGAAAGCAAAAATAATTGAAATATTGTAGTAATGATAATAAATTCAAGCAATACTTCTACTCTAATTACTGGTGTCCATGTTAAAGTGATTAAACAGAATTTCTGACTTAGTCTAGGCTTTGAATAAGTTTTTAAAAATTTTTTATATGGAACTTACCATTGAAATTATGGTTTTATTCGCATTCATATCACATTCACTGGTTCTCCCTCTTCCATCAACATCACTCAAGGAGTCCCAAGCACCAGGAAGCCAATGTACACAGAAGTGCAGAGAAAACTAATTAGAACCTGAAGCAGTAACTTCTAGGAGTTATAAATTACATGTTTGAAAATCCTAATAAAGCTTATGGAGGTACTTATTTTATTTTTATGTTTTGAGCCTGTTGCCCAGGCTGGAGTACAGTTACATGATCTCGGCTCACTGCAACCTCCGCCTACCTGGCTCAAGCGATTTTTGTGCCTCAGCCCCCCAAGTAGCTGGGACTACAAGTGTTCACCACCACACCTGGCTAATTTTTGTGTTTTTAGTAAAGATGGGATATCACCATGTTGGCCAGGCTGATCTCGAACTCCTGATCTCAAGTGATCTGCCCACCTCAGCTTCCCAAAGTGCTGTGATTACAGGTGTGAGTCACCGCACCCAGCCGGTACTTAGTTTATAAAAAGGAAAAGTGCGGCAAAATGGATGTACCAGGATGTTCATTGTAACACTGCTGGTAAAAATAAAACAATTAAAATTTCATTAGTGAGCCCGTTGTGGTGCCCAGGAGTTTGAGTCCAGCCTAGGCAACATAACAAGACTCTATATCTTAAAAAAAGAAAAATTTCGTTAGTAAAGGATTAAAACAAACGAACAAACAAACTAACCATTCATACAACTAGCTACTGTGATGCTGGTTTAATTTAGATCAAGTTTTGTTTTTTTGAGATGGGGTCTTGCTATGTTGCCCAAGCTGGTTTCAAACTCCTGGCCTCAATTGATCCTCTTGCCTCAGCCTCCCAAGTAGCTGGGACTATAGGCACATGTCACCATGCCTGGCTTCTTTTTGTTAAAAATGTATGAAAAAAAAATATGTTACAAAGAAATATCAGAGTGCGGCCAGGCATGGTGGCTCACGCCTGTAATCCCAGCACTTTGGGAGGCCGAGGCGGGTGGATCACGAGGTCAGGAGATCGAGACCATCCTGGCTAACACGGTGAAACCCCGTCTCTACTGAAAATACAAAAAAGTTAGCCGGGCGTGGTGGCGGGCGCCTGTAATCCCAGCTACTCGGGAGGCTGAGGCAGAAGAATGGCGTGAACCCCAGAGGCGGAGCTTGCAGTGAGCCGAGACTGCGCCAATGTGCTCCAGCCTGGGCTACAGAGCGAGACTCCATCTCAAAAAAAAAAAAAAAAAGAAAGAAATAACATAGTGCAAGTGTAAAAAAAATCTGGGAGACTATGCACCAAATTGTCAACAACGATTATTCACAAAGAGCTGGGATGGCATTGCAGGGAACTTTCAGTGTCTATATTAGATATTTCTTCAATGTTTACGTGATTAGAGTGAAGATTTAAAGTATTACATTTGGTTTTATATATATATATAAAGTAACAATACTTAAAAATAAAAGGAAAGAGGCACTAATATAATTTGGTTCAATAAATATTGTTGAACGATAATGCTCTTCACAACTGGGGCTCATCCCTAATGTTCTCACTGTATCCTGTGATCACACTACTCTGCTCAGTTATGCTAAGTTGTAAATTCTCATTTTCATCTGTCTCTAGAACTAGACTTCAGTCACCTACTCACAAGCAAGGATCTTTGTCTTGCTGACTTGACGTCTTCAAGGCCTAGCATATTGAAGGCTCAATAATAATCGCACTGTTCAAAGTGCTTTACATACATTTACGCATTAAATCCTTATAACATTATAGCAGGATTTAATATCATGGCTCTCATATATAAAGTGAGCACATGTTAAAGATCTTACTTTACACATAATTAATGAAGGAATCAGTAAGATGTTACAATTAGTTCAAAGACAATCCAAAGAACAGAAACATTTATAGAGCAGGAATATTGTGAAGAATGTGCAAATGGAGACACAACTTACTTCTTCCACGGTGAGGGAGGGAAGAGAGTTGAAATCTCTACTGGACAGAATTTATGTAGATGTTTAGAGACAAGAATTGTTTTGCATGACTGTCAGCTTTCTGAAATTTACAATGTTGTAAAATAGCTCAAAGATAAGGAGAGGCACAGAACCCTCATAAGATCAGAATCAAAAAGGTGTGCTTGTCTCTACAATGCATTATTTCTCACGAAACACAAATTTTCCCCTACAATATAAATTGATGACAGTAGTATGCATTGTATACTAGCTGGAAGTAGTCTCTGGCATTTGTTTCATTCTTATTATGCAACTTGGGCTAAGTGGACCTCAGTTTACTTACCTGCGTGTAAAATGGGAATGATATTATTAATATGTACCTTCCAGAGTTGTTGTTGGATTAAATGAGAGGATGGGTATGAAGTACTTGGACCTGTGCTTGGCTTCTAGTAAGCATTTGATGAACGTGAGCTACTGTCCTTTTCTCAGCTGAATGTAGTTATTCACCTCACTGCATTGTACTTCAGGATGATCGTCTCCTGAAACAGGACCTTCAGTATCTAGGATGCGTCAGGGGGCACGAGCTTTGCTTCAAATCAGGTTCACTTCATGAGAATCTGTTTGCTTGCACATTGAACCAATGTGCAAGCAATATAAGGCATTTTTAAATATAATTTTTGCTTTACAACTTACCCCCCTACATAATGTAGTATTCCATTTTATTTAAAGTTAAGCTATCCTGTAAAACTCATTGAAATTAAGACAAACATCCTAAGCACTTAGATGATGAATAAATGATTTGATTTTGCAGCCTTGGAGAAGAAACCCGGCAATGAGAGAATAGTTTATTAGATTTTTATTGTAGTAATTTCTTCATGGTCTTAAGCTACATTGTCTGTTGAAGAGGTTTATCCACTTCCACAGTTTCCATTACACGTGCTGCTGATTCTCAGCTTCCTATCTGTAGCCCAGACTTTTTCCTGACTTTCAGACTCATATATCCAACTGACTACTGTACATCTATCCACATGTGGATGTCCCAACAGAAGGCAATTCAAACAAATTGAATTGCTTTTCCAAATTTGAACGCCTCCCCTTTCTATACCTCCTATGCTCTCTTGCTCTTCCCTGCCCTCCAATCTAGCCTTACATCAGCATCAGCGCTGCTGTTTTCTATTTCAGCAAGTGGCATCACCACCATCCGCTCAAGCCAGCCACATGACAGGTATAATCTTAACTTTTCCATCTCCTCCATTTACCATATGGAACAATCATTTCCACTTCATAACTGTCCTTTGAGCCTGTTTATGTCTCTTCATTCCAATAGTTAATACCTTAGTTGGGGCCACCATCACCTCCCAACAAGATTATGGCAGTAGTGATGGCCACCATGCTTCCAATATTGCTTCCTCCGATCTAATCCATTCCTTCAATCCAATCCACTGTGGCCAGGATGATTAGGGCAAATCTGATGATGTTACCCCTGAGCTTAAAATACTTTGGTGAATCTCTATTGTCTCAAGGATAAATTCTAAATCCTTTTAAAAGGACCCTCAAGATTTAGTCTTCGTTTACCTCTTTAGTCTCATTACAGCTTCTATCTTTGGCTCAGCTTTAATACTTAATTGTGCCATTCTGAGCACAACTATAGAGTTCTGGTCACACGAAAAAATCTAGATTAGACATTGGTATGGAATAAATGTGCAATCTAATTAGATGCCATGGCTGGGTGTGGTGGCTCATGCTTGTAATCCCAACATTTCGGAAGGCCGAAGAGGAAGGATTGCTTGAGGCTAGTTGTTTGAGACCAGCCTGGGTAACCTAGTGAGACCTGTCTCTATAAGAAAGCTTTTTAAAAATTAAATGTCATTTAAATAAATTATGTCTAGTTGGAGAGAGAGAATATGGAAAAAATGCAAAGTCTCAAGTAGGCCAGTAAAAGATTGTTGAAGGAAATTAACTGCAACTTGAGAGTTCCTTCTGCTTTTCTACATCTTGTTTTCTTTTTTCTTTTAGAGAAAGGGTCTCACTCAGTCACCCAGGCAAGAGTGCAGTGTTGTGATCACAGCTCACTGCAGCCTTGACCGCCTAGGTTCAAGCAATCTCCCTGCCTCAGCCTACCGAGTGGCTGGGACTATAGGTACGCCACCAGGTTTGGCTAACTTTTTAAATTATTTGTAGAGTCAGGGTCTTGCTATGTTGCCCAGGCTGGTCTCAAACTTCTGGACTCAGGCAATCCTCCTGCTTTGGCCTCACAAAGCACTGGGGTTATAGGCAGGAACCACTGTGCCAGCCAAACTTCCTTCTACCTATCAAAGAACTTTTTAGGATGCAGTTTGAATCAGGTATAACAAAACCAATTCTTTCTGAAGGCTGTGAATTTGGAGACCCTCTAACGATATAGGGATTGAAAACTGGTTCTGAGTATGTCCCTGTGGTTGAAGTAGATTCTTCCCAGAAGTATGTAACACTTAGGACACATTTATCAGTCGTGGATTTTTTTTCCCCATTAAGCAAATAGTGAATTGTCAATCTAGTAATCAGTTTGCCTGAGGTTTTAAAATCTGCTTTTCTTAGTATCTGTTTCTACAAGCCCGGGAATTAAATATGGATATTAAATCAAAGTCAAAATAATACTTTTGTGTTACATTTAATTATGTTTTATAATTATTAAGACAATCTATATGTACTCGGTATTAAAGCACTTACAATTTTAAAAAAACTGGAATATTGTAGAATTTGACTTATTAGCCATGCAATTCCAATTTAAACTATGTAACTAATTTTAGACTTGTAAAATTAAAAAAGTATAAGAACATTTCTACATTTGTAAATAATACTTTAAATGTCTAAGAAAAGTCGATTTACTGCATATATAATGCATTAGATTTAAAAGTGTTGTTAAATGCTTGTTATAGTCACATTTGGGCATTTGAAATGATTACACAGAAAATGAAATCTGCCAAATTTATATATGCTATTTCAAGAAAAACTTTAAAGAAACTATAATGGAATAGCTGGAGAAGATATTTGCATTGTTCCCAGAAGGATGAGTTGGATAACACATAAAGAGCTCCAGTTGGAGGGAATGGCTTAATCAAAGTTGTGATTTGCAAAGAGTGCATCACATACTTGGGGAACAATCAGTTCCATTTGATTTGGTCCAAGTGTGAAATAAAGGGAGTGTAATCTGGAACTGTGGTCTGTGGTTAGACTATAGATGTTTTTTTTTTGAGACAGGGTCTCGCTCTGCAGTGGGAAGATCTCAGCTTACTGTAACCTCCGCCTCCCAGGTTCAAGCAATTCTTGAGCCTCAGCCTCCTAAGTAGCTGGGACTACAGGTGCACACCACCACACCTGGCTAATTTTTGTATTTTTGGTAGAGACAGGGTTTCACCATGTTGGCCAGGCTGGTCTTGAACTCCTTGGCACAAGGGATCCACTGGCCTTGGCCTCCCAAAGTGCTGGTATTACAGGCTTGAGCCACTGTGCCTGGTCGTAACTACAGCTTTTGAGGGCTAGATTAAAGCACCTGGGAGTTGTTCAGCAGGTACTGGACAATTCTAAGCAGGAATGATATAAGAGTGTGCTTTAGGAAGACTAATGCTATTTGGGCACAGTGGCTCATGCCAGTGATCCCAGCAGTTTAGGAGGTTGAGGTGGGAGGATTGCTTAAGTCCAGGAGTTCAAAACTAGCTGGGACAACAAAGAGAGCCCCATCTCTACAAAAAATACAAAAAACAAACAATAAAAAGAATTAGCCAGGCATGGTGGAGCATGCCTGTAGTCCCAGCTATTTTGGAGGCTGAGGCAGGAGGATGGCTTGAGCCCCGGAGTTCCAGGATGCCGTGAGCCATGACTGTGCCACTATACTCCAGCCTGGATGACAAAGCAAGACCCTGTCTCCAAAAAAAAAAAAAAAAAAAAAAAAACCACACAAAAAGCAAGGACTGACTGTGGGAAAAGATTTTGCAGCTCAGTTTGCTGCATACTGCTACCTGAAAAATTAGAGGCAAATTCTTGCTCATGTTAAATACTCCCTTCTCTGGTTTGTCTGACCTGGGACAACCAAGGTCAAAAAGTCCATCCAAAACCAAATCATTGAGTAGACAAGCACTGAAAATGCTACTTCTTTCTTCCCCATGATATTCATCTAATTTCAAAAAGCTAACATCTGCAGCTTTTTTTTTTAAATTCAGATCCTTAGAAATGGTGTCTCTTTTTAACAAAAGAGCAAAAAAATCTTCACATGAACTTTAGGTTCTTAGCCTTTCTCTAGATTTTACGTGTTCCATTATTAGCGACCACCCTTTAAAGAGCAAAGAGTTTAAAATTCACAAACTAAGTGAGGACTTGGGTGTCTGTGGGCAGCAGTGCTCGTAGCAGCAACTCCATGCAGAAGTTTGAATTGAGGCTCATGACTAGTTCATTTGTTTTTCTATTTTTATTTTTTATAGAGATGGGGTTTCACTGTGTTGCTCAGGCTGGTCTCAAACTCTTGGGCTCAAGCAGTCTTCCCGCCTTGGCCTCCCAAAGTGCTGGAATTACAGTCATGAGCCACTGCACCTGGACTTTTAAAATTTATGTTTCAATTTTTTATTTTTTCATCGAATAGTTAAATCAAAATAAATCAGAGGTCAACATAGCATTGTGTAAAATGAAAAATTGCCCATTTCTTACCTCCATTGGGTTTTAGACAGTAATGTTTCTATGTAGAACTTGGTTTTGTCTGAGAAAGAAATAGAATTGCAACAACTACTACGCCTGTCTTGAAGACGTGCCTCTCGTTTTCGATAGCATACTTGGGACAAATTTTTCAAACCTACTTTTTACTTTTTTGGTTCCAATCCTCCGGTCTTCCGTCTAGGATACTGGCAAGCACGTTGCTTTCAAGTTTCCCCTTACATCTTTGGCCTTGTCCTGGAGTGCGGGGAGGTAAAGTTACTATTTGTAACTGATGTTGAAAATCACAAAAAGTATATTCCAATTCTTTTTGTGGTCAAAATATGCTCCCAACCTCACTCCTTGCTTGTAATACATTAAATAGTAAGCATAATGAGGAAGTCTGTTTATTTTCTATATTATAAACTCTAAATGGACTATCTTTTATGTTTACATATAATAATGGCAATAAAAACATCAATATCAAATACCTCAGATATAAAAAGATAGCAAGTTAAAAAAAATACTGGAAGTTTCTTTTAAGAGCAGTAATTCTTTAGACAGACATTTTAAATAAAAAGTACAAGGCCTTACATGTCTCAAGACCTTACATACAAAGAGGTGTTAAAAACCTAGGTGAAATTGAAATAACAGGCAATTAGGGAAGTTGTCTTACTCTTTTTTCTTTTTTCATTTAAAAAGGCTGAGCACTATCCAAATATAATAGAAACTGGAACAAACTAAAACTGGGGATTTCCCAATGATTTTATTGAGGTAACTTTTCCCAATTTTATACATATATGCATTTATATATACTTAGGAAAGCTAAACAATGTTCTAAGGCACTTGGAATTGTGCACGGCAAAGTATCCTCTAATATTATACAACTAAATAGAGCAGAATTTTGCTTTTTAAATAACACAAACACCAGTACGGAATTTAAAAAGGGAATACATAGTATTTCAGGTTACAATAGTGGAATACAAGTACATATGTGTGTATACTTGTAGATATTTATACCCACATACTATAATACAGTACAGATAAGAACAACAACAAAAGAGAAACTGTCATGTTAATCAGTGTACAGTTCCAGTTATTTACACTCACAGATATTACACCTGTGTAATACGTAGAACTAGATCACTCACTGGAAATCAGAAAGCATTCAGTCAGTCTGATAATGATCACAGTTTACCATTGTTATCACTTTAACTGAAGTGTGAAATAACAAAAGAATGCATATAGTCTGTTATTTTAAAATCCCTGTTACACAGAAAAAAAAAAAAAGAAACTCGTTTGAATTTTTGATAGGTCCTAAATCTGGTGAAATTGGTGTAAATGTTTTGAACACACTGGCACATTTCTAAGCCACAGAAGAAATGTTTTTTTAAAAAAAAAAGAAAAAGAAATATCAGTAAGGGATGAAAGTGGTTTGACCCTTGAATCATTCTGATTATTTCTGAAGGCGAGTTAGCCTTGCAGTGGCAACTTCTCGTTGTGGAGGCTTTCTAAACAACATAATGACGTAGTCAAACTATAACAAAAGTATCCAGTAAGGGAAAAGCCCCTCCTCCCCCGAGTTGGCAAGTGGCACAAATATTATTGGCATTTTCATATACCATAAAATTGACCTGAGGGTAGAGTGGCATTCTGCCTTATTTGTGCCTTTCAATTTATTCTTAAAAAAAAGAAAAATACTGCTATTTAAAAAGATAAGAATTCTTAAGCACCATCTAAAAGCTTACAATATAACCACCTTTATTGACTCTGCATTACTCGGCCTCAAAAACAATTTAGACATTTTAATGTTTTAAAAAATTATAGTGGCTAAGTTAATTCCATTCTGCTAGCCACAATTCATCCAAATAATGTCAAGACATATTTACCATTCAGTTTTGGTGATAAAAAGCGACAAAGAGAATATGTTTCTGTATTGTTAGTACAGTTTAATAATGTTTCACCTAAGTAAAACTCATCCTGTTTTGTGTGTGACCATCACTGAAGTATGAACAATAGGCATGCAATCCACAGTTAATCCACATTTTCATCATAATGCAGCATTCACAAATCTTATTAGAAAAGTTGAATCGCATGACTACATTTATACAGGGAAAATTCAAGCATTTGCGTGTGAATTAAATGCTTTGTTAATAGGATAAGCAGGTGATTCGTTTGGAACTTATGGGCTGCAGCATAACCAGGTGAAATCTAATGGTGATTTATTTCCAAAGATCACCAGGTTTGTTCAAGTGCATTGTTAGTCTATGTTTGTGTTTAACCCATGCAACAATCCTCATGACAGTAACAAGGATTATGACAAATAATGTGGTTCTAAAGAAAAGTTGTAAGGCAAAAAAAAAAAAAAAAAAAAAAGCTTTCTTCATGTATGATCTCTCCTTTAAGTATATATAGGGACTTTAAGTATATATATATAGGGACTAGGCCAAGTCCCCATGCCCACTGAATGGCCAAGGCTGCCCAGTAACCTCCTCCCTGAAGAACAGCTGCACTGAGACAAAGGCTCGAAAAATGAAGGGAGAAAAACCATTCAGGGCCCAAAGAAATGCAAGGCAGCAGAGACAATGTTTGAGGATAGGCACTTTTTCTCCCTGTGTCCTCAAATTGCAGTAGACAGTGGCATTCAGGGGAGGTGATACCAACCTCCCAGGGATGGCGTTTGAACCTGGGGGAATGCTTTTTATTCTTGGTGTTTACAATGACTGAGAATGCTACTGACATTTAGTCAGCAGGGGCCTGGGATATTAAACATCTGGCAATGCATGGGATGATTCTGTACAGCAAAGACCTACCCAGCTCCAAATGCCAAGAGTACCCCCACTGAGAAACACAGACCAACAGTGCTTCGCTCATATGTGCAGCTGTGCTAGCAATGCGACAAGCTAAATGACATTTTTTTTGTGTGCAGTAAATCCTAGCATGGCTAAAAAATGACCCATCCTTATAGGGTTGGCTTTAGGTGGGAATAGCTGCCACAGGATCCTCCATTTCTTTGCCAGAAATTTTACAACATATACAATAGGATTTTTAAATTTGGGATGATACTGTCTTCAAAAAAGCATTGGTGGGTAAGGTTCCAGCTGCTTTCTAGAAATGCTAATGGTGCTTTGCATTTCCATACATAGCTTAAGCTTAATGATTACAAAAAGGAAATTGGAAGTGAAAATGGGAATGATCTGAGGGTACTCTACCTCTCTCCCCACCACCTCTTGGTCACTGCCTGCCTTTACAGTAGAGCCCAATGCTACTTCTTTGAAACCTGTGTTTGAACTAACTGGGGATGTACTTTCTCTAGAAAGATGTTCCTATTAATTTGGTGATTACTCTGTCATTGCTTTTCCCTGGAGGACATATTTTATTTTATTTCATTCATTATTACTATTATTATTATTATTTTGAGACGGAGTCTCGCTCTGTCACCCAGGCTGGAGTGGAGTGGCACGATCTGGGCCCACTGCAACCTCCACCTCCCGGGTTTAAGCGATTCCCCTGCCTCAGCCTCCCGAGTAGCTGGGATTACAGGCACAAGCCACCATGCCCAGATACTTTTTTTTTTGTATTTTCAGTAGAGACGGGGTTTCACCATGTTGGCCAGGCTGGTCTCGAACTCCTGACCTCAACTGATCCCCCCGCCTTGGCCTCCCAAAGTGCTGGTATTACAGGTGTGAGCCACCGCACCCAGCCAATATAGGACATATTTTAGTTATATAAGTTCATTCTGCTTTGTCCAGTAAAGCAATGTAATCTATCCTACCAGTAAGCAGAGACTATCTACACAGTAGTGAAAGATCTAGCCATTTCAAGAGGCCAAGGGACAATTCTGTAAATAAATTGCATCTAAGTAGTTCCTTACTACTCACAACATGCTCTAATAGTGTGAAGAAATTAATTCTTATCCCAAAGAATATACTTTTCCTAGTAATGATAGGCTTCATATAATTGGAATTTAAGAATGCTTTAACAATTTTACCATACTCAGGGGTAAATGACATGAATTCATACATATTGTACTAGTTTAATTCCATACCGCCTACTCTGAGGAAGATTTCTTGCTCTGTTTGAAATTTGCAGCAAGGGGCACTTAAAAATAATAACAGACTGAAGAAATTTTTCAGCAGGAAAGGAAGAAAGTTTTCATTATTAAGTGTGGGCATACTCCTCTGTGGTAGACAAGACTACCCTTTTCTATTGTGACTACAGTATGATTTTTGAAAGTTGTGTCTGTCTGATTCTATGAAGCATAAATAAAATGCCTGTTATGTGTTAATATGGTACATATCAGAATATGCAATGTTAATGCAAATTTTTCCTCTTTTAAGTGTAAGCTATAATATATATAATATACATATATATATATTTATTTTTTTTTTAATGCCAACGCAGCCCTGAATTAATTGCAGGCTGTAAAACTGGACCTTTTTTGACTCAGGTTTTAAGGACTCATCTCTTATTTTCAGTATTTGGTGACTTTTGAAGGGTGTATTGAATTCCTTTATTTCCTTAAATATATTTTCCCTTCAATTTCAGAACTTCCTACTAACAGAATATATTTACTAACATTAGAGAAAGATAAAGGACTACTCTCATTATGCTACTAAACAATATGAAGATGAAACCAGAAAGTCAGTTTTTCTGGGTAAAGCAGAGACAGATGTGTTTGCTTTTTCTCCATGTAAAATAGCTGTTCAAATGCCAAAATGGTTCTCTATTACGGATTTCACTTAAGTAATTTAACGAATTATAGCTAACATGTAAAAGTGCAAGACACTTCACATAACACAGGAAATTATCAAGCGAGCTGCCTTAAATGAATGCTGACTACCAGAGAACTATTTTGTCAGACTGATTGGTAATGACCATGAAGATTCTGATCAAGCCTGCTGAGCATCTTCTTAATACCCTAATATTAATGTTTTATTCTCCATTAAAAAAAAACTAAAATGGTCACTTTGGTTTCTACATCTGTCTAGTTCTTTCCTGCCTGGGATCTTCCTGGAGATGGGTTTGTTTTCTTCCTTAATCATATCTTGGGAACTCAGGAAAACTCGCTTACTTCCTCAATGTCAGCCTAATGTCAAACTTTAAATAGCCAAAAACCTGGAACTGTGTTACAACAAAAGAAATCCAATTCCCACACACTTTTATTTTCCTATACAGCATATTCTAACTGGTTGGATTGCTGAAACACTGGTGGTGGGCAGAGGTGCCTATGCAGGGAGGGTGGGCCAGACCTCTGCATCCCTTTAGGGCCCCCAGGTAGGAGACCTCTGGCTGGGTGGCCGGTGGGGATATGTCTCATCTCTGCTCTACTAAAATAGAACCATATTCTGCAAAATACAGCTTAGCTCATAATCCTTTAATTCTTTCCACAGCTTTTTACTCAAGCAATCATTCTAATAAAATAATTGGTGATTCCAATTACGTAGACTAGCAGTGGCTAATTTTTTTTTTTACTTTTAAACTTGTCTCTAACTTAGAAAATTTTTTCTAAATGTATCGATTAGTATAAAGAAAAAGTATGAGTAGTTAATAAATCTGACCTATTATACAAGAAAAGCAATTTTGAAATACCAGATTTTCATTTTTTGTACTGAGTGTATCTCATTGTAGGCAATAAAAAATTGCATCATAGGCATCAAAAGTGGGAAAAAATTGTTCCTTTTTCAACCAAATAGAAACTTTCAATAACATACTTTGAGTGATAAAATGGTGATGTCTTACACTTACCATTATAGAGAGGTCTTGTGGTTAGAAATTTAAAAAGTGTTTAAAGATGATTAAGCATAGACATTTAAAAGAAACATTATATCTCTTGGTATTTTTCCCAAGACACTAAAATAATAAAATAAAAATATAATTAAGGAAAAGCATGACTTTGGGAAAAAAAAATCACAAGTTAATTTTTATGGCTGGATTGAAACACTATAAAACAGACAAAACCTCAGCCAGAGACAGACACCTGGGCATGCAGAAAAATTTTTTCAAAGCAAAAAATTTGTCTTATCCTATTAGTGAAATGACAACAGACTCTAGGTGTATTTTATTAATGCACAGAGTCTAACAAGAGGTGCAGTAATGCTCGTTACTTTTCCTAATTCTAACACGGTCCTGGCTTTTTATAATAGGCCAACTGGCATTAACATTTTTTATTTTTAAATAAAATGATCCGATTTCAAGTGGTTCTTTAAAATACCAATGAATGGCAGGATCTATATTTATTCACCAGGTTAAATGCTTACTTTTGGGTTGAAATAGAAAATTACAGTCTTGAACCAGAAGCATCTCAGAAAATTGTAGTCCAAACTCTGAGAATAAAATAAACTCTATTTGGGTCTTGTTTTGTTATTCATTTCATGTGTTTTTAATTAAAGGGGCACAAAGCAATTGTGAAGAACAATGAAATGCAACGTGGTATTTACATATGGTCATATGTATTTGGGAGCAGAAGTCATAGTGTGCCTGTGACTCCATGGAAAATAGCAACACAATAATAGACAGTTTCTTAATGTAAACAATACAGACTGTAGGCTCATAGGGAAAACTTCCACTACTTTAACCTCACTGATTCTTTTGCATTGACAGTAAATACTGTACTGTATTTATGGATGCAATCTGCAGATTCTTAAAATACAAGATGAGGATTTCCTCACACACAACTTAGTGGAAACTTTCCATGTTCTGTTAAGCCTTTGGGTGTTTTTTTGATCTGTGTGCTTTTTTTTTTTTTTTAATAGCAGCAATCCAACTTTAAAAAAATGCAGCACTAAAAAATAACTAGTCCTTATTCCCATGCAGGACTATCTGCAGGCAGCACGTTCGTGTCTTGCTTAAGTTTTAACTTTGGAGTCAAGTTTTTATAACGGGTGTCATGATTGTCAATACTGTCTTCTTTAGGTGAAGTATGGTTGCTTTGACTTTGGATCTAATCGAGATAGGGAAAGATCAAAAGATTTATTTCTGAAGCTTGCTACAGTTTTCTAGGGTCACATTACACCTGACTTTATTCCCAGTCCTCTTATCCTGTGAAGGCTGGTACACTAGGAAAGGAATATTTAAAAATGTCAAGTGTGCATAGCTAATGCTACTTAAAAGCATGCAACAAAATTTGGGTAAGCATGCTTGTTAAGAGTCAGTAGAAGCTCTTGCATTTAAGAAAAAGATGCATGAAAACATTCAGACTTATTTCTGGCAACTGGATTCACTGGCGCAACATAAAATAATGGTACTATACTGTACGAACATAATGGTGAAACAAGAATATTCTCCGATCAAGTCTTTGCGGAATCCGCATCAGGAGGTTAGATTCCTAAATCCCTTAATAAGTTCTCAGCTACCAAATAACTACTTCAAAAATACATTTATGCTTCAATTTTCTCTTTTCTTCATTAACATAATGAAATATTTCTCTTTCTTTCTGATTTTCAACTCCCACCCCTTTTCAGTGCCCAGCAATTTTAATCTATATTTTTCTTTCACCTGCATTATAAAATTTGGCTTTCTGGTAACAGGGAGCCAGCGATTGTCTTCTGCTCATCTTCTTTGATTAAAGCTTCTGATGAAGAATATCCATGGTGTCTCTTACCATCACTGTGCATTCTGGGCAGCAAGAGTCACTGCATCCTTCCTTTTGCTTGTTGGAGCCATCTGGGCCGCACAGGTGAGGAGCACTTCTCAACCAAGCTGAGTCACACGCTTCCTTCACCACACGTTAAACGGAAACACACACATTCAAATCCCAGTGCAATATCAGATTTTCAGGAAGCAGGGCTTCCCCCAAAGATGATCAGTCTCTGTTTCCAAATAGTCTCACACTTCGTTATGGACGATGAAACCTGGAGTAAGAAATAGAAACCATGAGTCTGTGGCCTAGGAGCACATTCTGCACGCAGTGAGCTGAATAAGGTGTGGTCGTGTTTACAATGAAAAGCTACCCTAGATATCCCCCAACTGAATTACTGTTTATAGATTGCTGTCATAACAAAATACTGTTATAAATATTATTGAGGAAAGCAGAGACAACCCTTACATAAAAGATGCTGGTTATAGTATTCAGGTTACACAGCAACCAAGACAGAAAACATCACTATTCTTGAGCATTGTGCTCTAACCTTTTTTATCAAGCAGAAGGAGATGTTTCACAAAGGGATTTCGGTACACCTGGTCTGTATTATAAAAGCACAGCAACAAATAGGCACTTTTTCATTAGCTTCAGCCTCTCATCATCTCCTGCTGACGACTCCAGATCTACTTTCTACAACTGAATTTCCAAAAGCCCGCAGGGCGCTTCCCCCCAGATGTTCCACAGGTACATACTAAGCATGTCCACAACTATACAAAGCTTTCCTTGTTAACCTGCCTTTGCACTTTGTCTTGTTTAATATTCTATCTTTAAAAATATTTTTTGTCTAGAAACCTCAGATTAACAATTCATTTTTCTCCCTCATCCAGCATTTCCTATTAGTCACCAAGTCCTGCCTCAACTGCCTGTCTTGGAATCATTAAAGTGCCATCTTTTGCTGGCACTACTTTCACGGTATGCTTGTTAGCCAGCCAGCTGGCTTCCTTTCCCTCCTTGTGAGTTCCTGAACATTCCTCGCATTTTTGTAGCCCGGTGCTTTTGAACATGCTGTTCACTAATACTGCAATTCCTTCCTTTCATTTCCTATCTATGTTTTCATTTTCAAGATCAAGGTCAAAAGTTATCTTCTCCATAAAGCCTTAAGTGATCAAGCTCTTCAGCCTACCTCTGCGATTCCACATTTATGCAACTCTGCCTAGCATTTCACTCTGTCTTCTACAATCGAATGCTCATCTGCTCTGGTCAGCCAGTCTCCTAATTAGTTTCCCCGTCCCAGGCTCTCTCCGTCAAATCTATGCTCCTCACTGTTGCTCGCACTATCCTTAAAAATACTGGTTCCATCATTCCAGTTCTTGGGGTTTTTAAAATCTTTTTTTATTTTTAATTAGATATGGAGGTCTTACTATGTTACCTAGGCTGGTCTTGAACTCCTGGTCTCAAGTGATTTGCCCACCTTTGCCTTCCACAGTGCTGTGATTACAGGTACGAGCCACTGCGCCCAACCCAGTTCTTTCTCAAAAGGATCATATTGTTCCCCATTCCCTACAAAATAAAATTTAAGCTGGGCATGGTAGCACACACCTGTAATCCCAGCTGCTTGGGAGGTTGAGGTGGGAGGATAGCCTTGAGTCCAGGAGTTCAAGACAAGTCTGGGCACATAGCAAGACCCTGTCCCTTAAAAAAATTAAAATAGGAAAGCCAACAAAATAAAATTTAAACTTCCTGGAGTGGCAAGTAAGGCTTTTCAGAAAGTGGCCCAACTCATGGTTCTAGCTATATCTCTATCACTGCTTCCAAATACTCTCCGTTCCAATCACTTGCCCCAAAAAGGCTTTTGCGCTAATGCCCTTTCCTCTACCTACTTTTTGCGGGGTGGGTGAGGGGGAGCCCCGTGGGGGACAGGGTTTCACTCCTGTTGCCCAGGCTGGAGTGCAGTGGTGCGATCTCAGCTCACTGCAGCTTCAACCTCCTGGGTTCAGGTGATTCTCCCACCTCAGCATCCAAGTAGCTGAAACTACAGGCATGCATCACCATGCCCAGCTAATATTTGTATTTTTAGTAGAAATGGGGTTTTGCTATGTTGCCCAGGCTGTTCTCAAACTCCTGCACTCAAGCAATCTGTCCTCAGCCTCCCAGAGTGCTGGGATTACAGGTTTGATCCACCACACCTGGCCTACTCTTTCTTCTACCTTTATCTCTCTTCCCATCTGCGCTTTATGCAGTCTCACTCTGTGCGTTCTCCAAACTCTTTTCTCCACTGCTCAGGGAAGCACTAATCGCTCTCCTTCCTGTGTTCCTATAACCTTTGGCTTATGCCAGTTATTGCTTACATTATATAATTGGATACATGTGCCTTTGCTATTGGATCATGAGAAGCTGAGGAAGGAAATGTTCTTATCCATTTTTACGTACTCATTGAATACAGTCTCTGGCACATGATAGTACTTAATAAATGTCGCTGTGTTGAATACAAGCATTACAAAATGAAAAACTAAAAAATAAGAGCAGGTGAAATGAGATGGGCCATGAATTGATAACTGAGGAGCTGCTAGTTGGATACGAGGGACTCATATTACTTCTGTGTTTGACAAAAGTCAAAAGAAAAATAAGATATACCAAGCTTTACAAAACTGGTAGGCAATTTACTACTAAAGCAGGAATGTGTCCACTTTGAGTTCTGTTCTTAGTCTATCCCTGACTGTAACCTTGGGCAGATGTGAGGACCGCCATGCCTGCATTGGATACACAGAGGCAACATCACTCTTTCACTCTTTCGAGGGCCAGGTCAAGGGCCCTGCTGCCTCATGCAGCCTCAGGACATTGTTCCCTGCATCCCAGCCACTTTGGCTCCAGCCTTGGTGCAAAGGGCCCCAGATACAGCTCAGGCTTCTGCTTCAGGGGGTGCAAGCTGAAAGCCTCGACAGCTTCCACATGATGTTAAGCCTGCAGATGCACAGAATGCAAAAGTGATGGAAGCTTCGGAGACTCCACCTAGATTTCAGGGGATACATGGAAAAGCCTGGGTGTCCAAGCAGAAGACTGCTGAAAGGGCACAGCCCCCACAGAAAACCTCTACTAGGGCAGTGTGGAAGGGAAATGAGGGGTTGGGGATTCCACAAAGGGTCTCTGCTGGGGCATTGCCTAGTGGAACTGTGAGAAGGAAGTCACTGTCCTCCAGATCCCAGAATGGTAGATCCACTGGCAGCTTGCACCCTGTGCCTGGAAAAGCGACAGACATTCAACGCCAGCCAGTGAGATCAGCCTGGGGGCTGCACCTTGCAAATCCACAGGGGTAGAGCTGCCCACTTACCCCAGAGTGCCCAGGACATGGGACATGGAGTCAGAGGAGATTATTTTGGAGCTTTATGATTTAACAACTGCCTTGTTGGGTTTTGAACTTGCATGGGGCCTGTAGCTACCTTCTTTTGTCTGATTTCTCCCTTTGGGAACGAGAATGCTTACCCAATGTAGATCCCCACCATATCTTGGAAAAAACTAACTTGTTTTTTATTTTACAGGATCATAGGTGGAAAGGATTTGCCTTTTTTCAGATGAGATTTTGAACTTTTGAGTTAATGCTGGAATGAATTAAGACTTTGGGGGACTGTTGGGAAGGCATTTTGAAATGTGAGAAGGACATGAGATTTGGGAGCGGCCAGGGGCAAAATGATATAGTTTGGATATTTGTCCCTGCCAAATCTCATGTTGGAATATAATCCCCAATGCTGGAGGTGTTGCCAGGAGTTGTTTGGGTCATGGGGGTGGATCCCTATGGCTTCGTACGGTTTTTGTGATGGTGAGTGACTTCTCACGAGGTCTGGTTTAAAAGTGTGGGGCACTTCTCCTCCACTCTTGCTCCCATTCTTGCCATGTGATGTGCCTGCTCCTTCTTCCTTTCTGCCGTGATTGGAGGCTTTCTGAGGCCTCCCCAGAAGCAGATGCTGCTATGCTTCCTGTACAACCTGCGGAACTGTGAGCCAATTAAACCTGTTTTCTTATAAATTACCCAGTCTCAGGTATTTCTTTATAGCAGTCAAGAATGGCCTAATACAGTCTGTGAGGGTGTTTTCAGGGACTGGCTTGTGAGTCTGAGTGGACTAGGTAGGGAAGATCTTCCCTCAGTGTTGGTAGCCACAGCCAATCTGCCAGAGAGCCAGAAAGGACAAAAACAGAGAAAAGGAGACTATGTCAATCTATCTACTGGAGCTGGGATACATGCTCTTCCTCTCTTGTCCTTGAACAACAACAACTCCAGGCTCCCCACCCTTTGTACTCCAGAACTTACACCAGTACTCCCCACTGCCTCAAGCTCTCAGGCCTCCAGCCTTGGATTGAGTCAGGCTACCAGCATTCCAGGGTCTCCAGGTTGCCGACAGCCTGTTGTGGGACTTCTCAGCGTCCAATATCATGTGAACCAATTGCCCTAATAAATCCCCTCTCATATATCTATATACATATATCTTATTGGTTTTGTTTCTCTGGAGAACTTGGACAGGTACAGACCCCTTTCTTGGCCATCAGATCTATACCCACCCCTGTCCTATTACCTTTTCTTCATAGTCCTTAGCACTATCTGAAATGCTCATGTGTATTTATTGTTGACTTGGTAATAGTTTGCTTCTCTACTGGAACATAACCACCTGAGGACCTTATGAGACAGGTCCTAAACTCTCAGGGTCCAGAACACAATCTGGCTCACTAGGGATGTGCTCAATAACTATTTGTTGAATTCATAAGTCACTGAACACATATACACAGGGGCATCTAGGAAGTTATTTGTTAGCTCTATAAATAATTCTATATGACTGAGGAGTCCAGTCGGAAGCGCCTAAACTTAATTACAGTAAATGTATACTAATACACAATAACCCACCTGACAGGACATTCCAAAATGTTTTCTAGGAAGAGTCAACCACAACCTGAAGCAAAATATGGAAGTTCTATGAAAATATTTCTAAGAGTAACTGAAAACCTCTTAAATCAAACACTTTATATACAATGTGAAAGGCAAATTGATACGGTTTGGCTGTGTCCCCACCCAAACCTCACCTTGAATTGTAATCTCATAATCCCCACATGTTGTGGGAGGGACCTGGTGGGAGGTAATTGAATCAGGCGAGTGGTTTCCCCCATGCTGTTCTTGTGACAGTGAGTACTCACGAGATCTGATGGGTCTTCTCCCTGCACTCGGCACTCATTGTCTCTCCTGCTGCCCTGTGAAGAGGTGCCTTCTGCCAAGATTGCAAGTTTTCTGAGGCCTCCCCAGCCACATGGAACTGTGAGTCAATTAAATCTCTTTCCTTTATAAATTACCCAGTCTCGGGTATGTCCTTATAGCAGCGTGAGAATGGACTAATACACAGATAATAATAACAATCCTAATATAATATTTACCAGAGCTTACAAGTCCAAGTGCTATGCATGTATTTCCTCATTTAATCCCAAAAACAATCCTATGAGGAAAGTACTCCTATATCATCTTTGTACAGATGTGGAAACTGAGGCATGGGGATGCTAACTCATTTGCCCAAGGCAGAGAGAGAGAGCTGGTAAGTGGAAGCGCTATGCTCCAGACTCTGTCTTCCTAACCTACATTTGAGTATGAGATCAAAATATGTCTTCATCTGTACTTCCATTCGAAGGGGTGATTTTCTGGTGTTCTCTGGGTAGCATGGAATAGAAAAGGTGATCATCTGAATTTCTACCTCTGTCCATTTTAATCAAAAATTATTTAAAATTTTTGTTATTTTATTATTATTATTTTTAATTGACAATAATTGTTCATATTTATGGGGTACAGAGTGATATTTTGATGGCATAAAATGTGTAATGATCAAACTAGCAAATCAATCATCCTACACATTTATCATTTCTTTGTGTCAGGAACATTCAAAATTCTCTCTTCTAGCTTTTTGAACATATGCAATAAATTATTAACTACAGTCCCCCTACAGTGCTATAGAACACTAGAACTTATTCCACCCATCTAGCTGTATCTGTTAACCAACTGCACCCTATCTCCTTTCCCCTACCCTGTTTATCTTCTAATAACCACTAGTCTACTCTCTACTTCAATGAGATCAACTTTTTAGCTTCTACGTGTAAGTGAGAATGTGTGGTGTTTATCTTTCTGTGCCTACCTTATTTCACATAACATAATATCCTCCAGGTTCATCCATGCTGGTGTAAATGACAGAATTTCATTCTTTCTTGTGGCTGAGTAGTATTCTATTGTATATGTATACCGCAATTTCATTATCCATTCAAGTTGTGATCAATTTTGACCAGAGAAAAATCCTGTTCCACCTTCTCAGGTCACACTTTGATTGCTACAGTCTATTCTCAAACTTTTCACAATGACTTGAAGAGCCCATCCAGTGATATCCCAAACTAGCAGCAGCATCTCCCTCTGAGCAGGGCACACCAGCATTGTCCATACTCCAGAAAGGGAGCAGCAACCCAGGGAGCCCTGACAACACAGTGCATTGTACCTCCAGGACCCTCACACCATGAGCTACCAAAGGTCTATCTTTCTTAGGTTCAGCTTTTCTAAAAATTAGTTAAAAGCTCATCTAACTTAGCAATTATTTAGCCCTTGCCAAATCTGCTGGGCTTTGCGTACCAAACATTCCACCGTGTCCTAATCTTCAGATGTTCATCTAATCTTGAATTCAAGGGGCAAGGATAAGGAAACCTGATGTTTTCTCTCCCCATTGGTAATGTCTGCAGGATGAAGAAAGTAAATGAAATTTTGGGTTGGATAACAAAGGGAGTAGTCAATGGACCTGAAGAGATAATCTTCTTTTTTTGGGGGGACACTGTCTCACTCTGTCACACAGTCTGGAGTGCAGTGGCATGATCTCGGCTCACTGCAACCCCTGCCTCCTGGATTCAAGAGATCCTCCTGCCTCAGCCTCCCAAGTAGCTGGGAATACAGGCACCCGCCACCACACTTGGCTAATTTTTGTATTTTTTGTAAAGACAGCATTGTGCCATGTTGGCCAGGCTGGTCTTGAACTCCTGGCCTCAAGCGATCCTCCCGCCTCAGCCTCCCAAAGTGCTGGGATTACAGGCATGAGCCACCGCACCCGGCCAGAAGAGATAATCTTTGAAAGCCCAGTATTATCCTGGAAAGTATTCTGCATTTAATTTTCAAAAATGACTGAGGACAGTGTAAGACTTTTTTTTTTTTTTCCTGCACACACCATTTGCCCATGGATCCCAGTACACAGTGAGTTCCACAGTCTGGATTGTATTGGAAGGTCACAGGCCACCAACACAGCTTCAAGGGCTGGCTAGGAAAAGAAGGTGACCGATCGATACCATGCGTGCAATAATGTGCTGACAAAGCCAGAGGTCAGAACTATGACCTCTCTTTAGATAGATTACCCAGATTCGGTAAAAAGTAACAACCAGAAGGAAAACAAAAGCCATATTTTTTCCTGCTCTATCCAATCTGAAAATGACACTTATATCCTGTTTAAATTAGTCAACTTATCTTCAAATTCAGCTCTAAAACGCTGTGGTTAGAGGTACTGAAAATGCAAAATACGCTTCAGTTTGTTATTTCTCGGTAGTTTGCATTCATTTTAAAGTAGGAGAAGTTCAGCTTTACCTCTTGAGAAGTTTGTCTATGTGACAGCATGACAGTTTTGGCTTTAGGCTTCAAGTTGGTGGAGCAATAAATAGATTTACTGTGCCCAAAGGATAATGAAGCTTTTTGTCCACCCTCTTTTCAGAACTTTCCTGAGACTCCAATCTAAAGTCATACATATTTTCTTCTTTCATTTAAAACTGCAATACATTTTTTCTTATTTTTTTTTATTGTTGAGAGGGAGGGAATGGGGGAAAAGCTATTTTTAAGTTATGGAATTCAGATAAAGACAATGATTTCAATAAAGGTGGTTCCTTCATAATTTAATTTTAAAAAATTATTCATCTTCCTATAAATTTTTTTTTTTTTTGAGACAGAGTCTTGCTCTTTTGCCTAGGCTGGCATGCAGTGATGCAATCTTGGTTCGCTGCAGCCTCCGCCTCCCGGGTTCAAGTGATTCTTCTGCCTCAGCCTCCAGAGTAGCTGGGATTACAGGCATGTAATCCCATGTAAACCCGGCTAATTTTTGTATTTTTAGTAGAGACAGGGTTTCACCATTTTGGCCAGGCTGGTCTTGAACTGCTGACCTCAGGTGATCCACCTACCTCGGCCTCCCAAAGTGCTGAGGCATGAGCCACTGCACCCAGCCCTTCCTGTAAATTTATTCACATAACATAAAATGTATAATTACACACAAAGGTAAAATTTTACTTTCCTGTACTTCCCTACTTGATAGACACAAAACTCCTAAATAATTCATTCCCCTTTTCTTTAAAAGAGTTTCATTGTCATGCCACCTATACTTATTATTTTTAAATTTTATTTATTTATTTATTTTAAAGAGACCAGGTCTGGCTTTGTCATCCGGCTGGAGTGCAGTAGCCGGATCATAGCTCACTGCTGCCTGGAACTCTGGGGCTCAGGGGATCCTCCCGTACATACACTTGCGTTAAACAAAGGAAGAGGCTCTCTTAAATTACAGCTCCTTGTTCTACCTGACAGGCTAGACCACACACTGGCTGGGCTCTTATCATTCCCAATATTGAGCCTTGCTTTCAACTCTGGTAGTAGTTAAAGCAGCATTTTGCAACTCTTTTAATTTCTGTCCAGGTAGCAAGTAAATGGAGTATCCATGAAAGGCAGTGCCACTACAAAAGCAGCCTTTCCATTCCTCGGTGGAGGACCCCTTATTAATTTTCATTGCAGTTTCAAGTATAGTTCCTGTGATGTCATATTTTGATAAGCATATCTAGAAGCTGAAAGAGTGGTTTACTTTAACTGTAAACCCACATAGGATAGTAATACCTCAAGAAAGTATAGAATGAGATCATTGCTTTAAAAAATACGTATATGGGCCAGCCGCGGTGGCTCATGCCTGTAATCTCAGCACTTTGGGAGGCCGAGATGGGTGGATCACGAGGTCAGGAGATTGAGACCATCCTGGCTAACATGGTGAAACCCCATCTCTACTAAAAATACAAAAAATTAGCCAGACGTGGTGGCAGGCACCTGTAGTCCCAGCTACTCAGGAGGCTGAGGCAGGAGAATGGCGTGAACCCGGGAGGCAGAGCTGGCAGTGAGCCGAGACTGCACCACTGCACTCCAGCCTGGGCGACAGAGCGAGATTCCGTCTCAAAAAAAAAAAAAAGTTTGTGTGTATGTGTATGTGTCCATACGTATATACAGTTGACCCTTGAATAACATGGGTTTGAACTGCATGAGTCCACTTATACATGGACGTTCTTCCACCTCTGCCACCCCGAAACAGCAAGACCAAACTCCTCCTTCTCCTCAGCCTATTCAATATGAAGACGATGATGAGGATGAAGACCTTTATGATGATCCAATTCCACTTAATGAATAGTAAATACATTTTCTCTTCCTTACTATTTATTATTATTATTATTATTATTTTTGAGACAGATTCTCACTCTGTCGCCCAGGCGATCTCAGCTCACTTCAACCTCCACCTTCCAGGTTCAAGCAATTCTTGTGCCTCAGCCTCCCAAGTAGCTGGGATTGCAGATGTGTACCACCACACCCAGCTAATTTTTGTATTTTTAGTAGAGACAGGGATTCACCATTTTGGCCAAGCTGGTCTCAAACTCCTGACCTCATGTGATCCTCTGGCCACGGACTCCCAAAGTACTGGGATTACAGGCATGAGCCACTGTGCCTGGCCTCCTTATGATTTTTAAAGTAACATTTTCTTTCCTGTAGCCTACTTTACTGTAAGAACACAGTACATAACACATGTAACATACAAAATGTGTGTTGATTGACTATGTTATCAGTAAGGATTCCAGTCACCAGTAGGTTTTAGTAGTTAAGTTTTGGGAGAGTCAAAAGTTATACGTGGATTTTTGACTGTGAGTGGGGATCGGTGCCCCTAACACCCGGGTTGTTCAAGGGTCACTGTATGTGAATATCTCAGCCTCAACATGAGAAAACTTCTCAACATGAAGAAAAACTTTGTACCATTAAGAAAATTTGAAAAGTAGAGAAAAGAAAAAAAGATTACTGTAACCCCACTCCATAATAAAGCACTAAGAATTTTTGAAGTTATTTCCTAATCTTTATTTCCAGGCATCTGAATTTTAAATAAAATATACTGCTGCTACAGTTAGTCAATATCCTGTCTTTCCCGCTTGACATTATGCCAATGATCTCTTGAGGCTCATTTTAACTCTAAGAGCCTCAATTCAATGATTCTATGAGTCTTCAGTAAGACTCCTTAATATAAGAAGTAAATAATTTACAAGCTGATACAAATATGAAACTACTTTGTATACTCCAAAAATGCCATCATTTACAAAATGAGAAGTTTATTTTTAAAAAGCGATATTCTCTCTTGATAACAAATCTGATATGTGTTAACACTTTCTCTGTTGGGAAAACAGAGAATATCCAGAGGAAAATTAAAATTACTCAAAATCTTACCACTCAGCTGTAACTACTTTACAGTTTAGAACTTCAGTAAAATTTGACCTTTCATGCAATTTGTCTTTAGAATTTAGAGAGTTATTTTATATTGTAGAAATTCCATTTACTATGGAAAAGGAAGTGGCTTTTGTTTGCCACGTTGGTCTCCTTCGAGAATGCAATGATCCTATCTAATGATCTATCACTCTCAAATGGACTTTTGGGTTTTGAACAGTGGGCTGAGTGGGCACTGTTGAGGGGTAAAAAATGCAGAATGTAGCAAGACCTAAGCAACTGAGGTTAGGGCTTGGTACCTATCAGGCCACAGGAAGACTTCTTGTGGTGACCATTTGTCCCTACCCTTCTTGTACAGCCCTAGAATCCATTCCAATTCCAGGGCACCATCTGGAAAATACTGGGAGAAACTGGGAGAATTAGATGAAAGAGTAGAGCACCACAGTTCTTCATCACTACAGACCAAACATGTCATGGAATGTATTCCATGACGGAAGTATCAGAGGTACCTCCTCAGTGCACAAGACGTAGAAGTGTCACAATTAATATTAGTGCCAATACAAGTCAAGAAAAGCCACCACGATGGAAACTTCATTTACAGAAACAAGGACTTAGAGAATGGATTCATTATTTTTTCTTTTAAATGTTTGTTTTTGACTAGGTAATACATTCATAATGTTTCAAAAATTCAAAAGGTTCAAAGGGGTGAGTTGTGAGAAGTCTCCCTCCCATGCCTGCCCTTGGCCACCAGCTTGTGTCTCTCTCCGGAGTTAGAGAAGCAAAGGAAGCTATATACAGAAATGGGTCCTTCCATTGTACACCAGTACATCACTGTGTTGGAAATGGCCTCTAGATAAAGAGGTGCCCGAGAAGAGGAGTCAGCCCATTTATTAACCACCCCAAATCTGCAAGGAGTTCACAGATTGAGGTTTTGAAGGGAAGGCTTACTTGGTATAAGGAGACAATGTCTCATGCTAATAAGAGGAAAGGAGAGCTGCTGTGTATCTAGGTTGCATTTAAAGGGCAAGGTAATGATTCATAAGGTGTTTATTTTCCCCAAGAGAGGCTGGTGCTAAGAGTACCACCACCTTTTTTATCAACAATTTGCTAAATGTAAAACTGGATCATGTTTTTGTATTATTTTTATTAGAAAGAGTAGTGATTACCAGAACTTCTTCCCCTTAAAAGAATTACTGAAAACAGCTTGAAAATCATAAGCATTATTTTTATGTCTTGGAGCCAAACTATATCCCTACTGGAATATATCTCGAATGATGTCATAAGCTAATGGAAAAATAGCAGTAACATTTGCTTTACTGCCAAGGTTTAAGAATACTTAAGCAAGGCATATTTATTTTGGTGATATGAATATTTAATTTTTCCTTATCTGGAAAGGTATTAAAGAGTGTTAATCAATTTATGTTTTGGAGAACTTTTAAAGTTTACCCTGGATATCAGCTGTTACTCTCCCCGAAAGCTTATATATTTGCATCTGTTTATATTTACATAAGCAATAAAAATATCAATAGACTTTTATGAAATACAAGAAGCATATACTAAATTTCTCTAGATGAGTAAATAAAAAAAATAGCCAATAGAATTTTGAGGGTGAAAAAAATGCCCCATCAAATATAAAAGTACACTACAAATCTACCCAAATTAAACAGTAGGATATAGACAGGGATAGACAAACAGCTAATTAGAACATAATAAGCAATCCAGAAATTGACCGATGTGTATATTAAAAGAGAATTTCACATCCACAGGGAAATAAGTGGCATTGAGAGAATCAACTACTGATTTAGAAAAAAGTAAAGTTAGTTTACTTTCTGAATCATACACACAAATAAATGCACCTCTCCAAAGCATATATAACAGGTAAAAATAATAGTTTTATACTCTTGGCTTCCTCTATCCATAAGACACAAAACAATGAAGTAAAACAGAACAATACAGATAGATTTGAATATACAAAAATTTAAACAAAATACCATTAAAAAGTTTAAAAGTTAACAACAAAATGGAGAAAAATAATGCAACATATGCAATAAAGGGTTGATATCCATGATCTCTAAGGAGATGTTACCAATCCGTATAAAAGACAAACAACTACCCAAAATATTGATCACATAATTTTTTTTTTTTTTTGAGACAGGGTCTCACTTTGTCACCCAGGCTGGAGTGCAGTGGTGTAGCCACGCCTCACTGCAGCCTCAATTTCCTGGGCTCAAGCAATTCTCTCACCTCCGCCACCCAAGTAGCTGAGACTACATGCAAGTGCCACCATGCTAAGCTAATTTTTAAAATTTTTTCTAGAGATGGGATCTCACTATGTTGACCAGGCTGGTAGGGAACTCCTGGGCTAAGCAATCCTCCTGCCTCAGCTGGTCAGAAGTTTTGGATGGTCAAATCAAATAATAAAATATAAGTGATCAATAAAGATATGTTAAGGTGCCCAATCTAATAGAAATCAATGAAATGGAGTATTATTGTTCATCCTTTAGAATACAAACCTCTCGACCACATCCCTCTCCTCCCAGATGCTGATGAGGGTGAGTGAGTAGACTAGGCATGCTCTTAAACTGTAGGTCTGTAAACTAAGTGCTCTTTTTGGAGGATAATGGAATAGTTTATTCCAAAATGCAAAATGTATATGCCCAGAAACCCAGCAAATCCACTTATGGGACTACCACAGAAATACTGGCATGTGTGCACAAAGATATATGCATAAAGAAAGTCAAGGCAACATTGTTTTAATAATGAAAAACTGAAAACTCCATAAACATCCATCAATAGTGTAATTGTTCAATAATTTTTTGGCATATTATCTATGAAATGTCATTCAAATGAAATATATATATACACAAATATATACATAATTTTTTTTTTGAGACAGGATCTCTCTCTGTTGCCCAGGCTGGAGTGCAGTGGTGTGATCTGGGCTCACTGCAACCTCTGCCTCCCGGGATCAAGTGATCCTCCCACTTCAGCCTACCAAGTAGCTGGGACTACAGGTGTGAGCCACTACACTCAGCTAATTTTTGTATTTTTAGTAGAGACAGGGTTTGCTCTGTTGTCCAGGCTGGTTTCGAACTCCTGAGCTCAAATGATCTGCCCACCTTGGCCTCCCCAAGTGCTGGGATTACAGGCCTGAGCCATTGCATCCAGCTGAATGAAATATATATTATCATAGAAAGATTTCTTAGATGCTTTGTTTATGTGTGAGAGAGGGTGCATATAAATGCATACATGTACATACACATATTTTTTATATATATATACACACACATACATGTTTATAAATGCATGGAAAAACATCTAAAAGGATCTACATCAAGCTTTTACTAGTGGATACCTGTGAGAACAGAAATGAGGTTGGGAAAGAAGTGAAGGGTTTTCGTTTATACTTAATAGAATTTTGTATTGCTTGAATGCTTAATTAGAATATATTATTTTTGTACATACAAATACATATATAAAAAAGAGGCTAGGTGCAGTGGCTCACGCCTGTAATCACAACACTTTGGGAGACTGAGCTGGGAGGATTGCTTGAGCTCAGGAATTCAAGACCAGCCTGGGCAACATAGCAAGACCTCATCTCTACTAAAAAACAAAAACAAAAACAAAAACAAAAAATACCCCCACAAAAACAAAATGACCCTTACTTCTCCCTGTACTCCAATTTTATTGTACTTCTTCATATAGAGTACAACAGAATAAAAAGAACCTCTTTTAGTATAAATATTTATTTTTCATAAAATGAGAACTTCCATAAAAATCTACTTTTAAAATTTGATTCCTTTTGACTGTAATTTATTCTTTATATCATGCTATCAAATGAAGATAAGGCTATCAGATACTCCAGCTTCTAGGAAAACTACGCAGAAGCAAAACTATCCCGAATGATACTGTATCGGTTGACTGCAGTCACTGCAGCTCAGGGGTCAGGACTCAACCGTACCCAAGCACTCTATCTTCCCAGTTGCCCAGAGGCCCCAGCCAGCATGATGTCACTCAAAATATTCAGTCACCTTTTAATAATCAACTTTACTTCAGAAGAGCAACTAAAGGTGTCACATTTTAGCATACATTTTTCCCAACCCTAGAAGTGGAAGGGAGAAAAGAGGTGAACAAAAATGTCTGGCTTGACAGGGACATGTTGTTGGTCTCAGAGTAGATTATGATAGAATAAAGCCCTCAAATAGATAAAAATCCATTCAGGATGTTGGAATGCTCTACATGTATATACAAACAAATGATATAGAAGGAAATAAAAAAATAAAGAAGAAGTACATTCAGCTCTTGGTGTCTGCAGGGGATTCATTCCAGGACCCCTTCGGATACCAAAATCCATGGATTCCTCAAGTCCCTGATATAAAATGGTGAAGAATTTACATTCAACCTACATGCATACTCTTGTATACTTTAAATAATCTTTAGATTACTTATACTACCTAATACAATGTAAATGCTGTATAAGTAGCTATTATACAGTATCGTTTTATTATCTGTGTTATTTATTTTTATTTATTTATTTATTATTATTATACTTTAGGTATATCTCTCAATGCTATCCCTCCCCATCCCCCCACCCCACAACAGTCCCCAGAGTGTGATGTTCCCCTTCCTGTGTCCATGTGTTCTCATTGTTCACTTCCCACCTATGAGTGAGAATATGCAGTGTTTGGTTTTTTGTTCTTGCGATAGTTTACTGAGAATGATGATTTCCAATTTCATCCATGTCCCTACAAAGGACATGAACTCATCATTTTTTATGGCTGCATAGTATTCCATGGTGTACATGTGCCACATTTTCTTAATCCCGTCTATCATTGTTGGACATTTGGGTTGGTTCCAAGTCTTTGCTATTGTGAATAATGCCGCAATAAACATACGTGTGCATGTGTCTTTATAGCAGCATGATTTACAGTCCTTTGGGTATATACCCAGTAATGGGATGGCTGGGTCAAATGGTATTTCTAGTTCTAGATCCCTGAGGAATTGCCACACTGACTTCCACAATGGTTGAACTAGTTTACAGTCCTACCAACAGTGTAAAAGTGTTCCTATTTCTCCACATCCTCTCCAGCACCTGTTGTTTCCTGATTTTTTAATGATTGCCATTCTAACTGGTGTGAGATGGTATCTCATTGTGGTTTTGATTTGCATTTCTCTGATGGCCAGTGATGGTGAGCATTTTCATGTGTCTTTTGGCTGCATAAATGTCTTCTTTTGAGAAGTATCTGTTCATGTCCTTTGCCCACTTTTTGATGGGGTTGTTTGTTTTTTTCTTGTAAATTTGTTGGAGTTCATTGTAGATTCTGGATATTAGCCCTTTGTCAGATGAGTAGGTTGCGAAAATTTTCTCCCATTTTGTAGGTTGCCTGTTCACTCTGATGGTAGTTTCTTTTGCTGTGCAGAAGCTCTTGAGTTTAATTAGATCCCATTTGTCAATTTTGGCTTTTGTTGCCATTGCTTTTGGTGTTTTAGACATGAAGTCCTTGCCCATGCCTATGTCCTGAATGGTAATGCCTAGGTTTTCTTCTAGGGTTTTTATGGTTTTAGGTCTAACATTTAAGTCTTTAATCCATCTTGAATTGATTTTTGTATAAGGTATAAGGAAGGAATCCAGTTTCAGCTTTCTACGTATGGCTAGCCAGTTTTCCCAGCACCATTTATTAAATAGGGAATCCTTTCCCCATTGCTTGTTTTTCTCAGGTTTGTCAAAGATCAGATAGTTGTAGATATGCGGCGTTATTTCTGAGGGCTCTGTTCTGTTCCATTGATCTATATCTCTGTTTTGGTACCAGTACCATGCTGTTTTGGTTACTGTAGCCTTGTAGTATAGTTTGAAGTCAGGTAGTGTGATGCCTCCAGCTTTGTTCTTTTGGCTTAGGATTGACTTGGTGATGTGGGCTCTTTTTTGGTTCCATATGAACTTTAAAGTAGTTTTTTCCAATTCTGTGAAGAAAGTCATTGGTAGCTTGATGGGGATGGCATTGAATCTGTAAATTACCTTAGGCAGTATGGCCATTTTCAGGATATTGATTCTTCCTACCCATGAGCATGGAATGTTCTTCCATTTATTTGTATTCTCTTTTATTTCCTTGAGCAGTGGTTTGTAGTTCTCCTTGAAGAGGTCCTTCACGTCCCTTGTAAGTTGGATTCCTGGGTATTTTATTCTCTTTGAAGCAATTGTGAATGGGAGTTCACTCATGATTTGGCTCTCTGTTTGTCTGTTGTTGGTGTATAAGAATGCTTGTGATTTTTGTACATTGATTTTGTATCCTGAGACTTTGCTGAAGTTGCTTATCAGCTTAAGGAGATTTTGGGCTGAGACAATGGGGTTTTCTAGATATACCATCATGTCATCTGCAAACAGGGACAATTTGACTTCCTCTTTTCCTAATTGAATACCCTTTATTTCCTTCTCCTGCCTAATTGCCCTGGCCAGAACTTCCAACACTATGTTGAATAGGAGTGGTGAGAGAGGGCATCCCTGTCTCGTGCCAGTTTTCAAAAGGAATGCTTCCAGTTTTTGCCCATTCAGTATGATATTGGCTGTGGGTTTGTCATAGATAGCTCTTATTATTTTGAGATACGTCCCATCAATACCTAATTTATTGAGAGTTTTTAGCATGAAGGGTTGTTGAATTTTGTCAAAGGCCTTTTCTGCATCTATTGAGATAATGATGTGGTTTTTGTCTTTGGTTCTGTTTATATGCTGGATTACATTTATTGATTTGCGTATATTGAACCAGCCTTGCATCCCAGGGATGAAGCCCACTTGATCATGGTGGATAAGCTTTTTGATGTGCTGCTGGATTTGGTTTGCCAGTATTTTATTGAGGATTTTTGCATCAATGTTCATCAAGGATATTGGTCTAAAATCCTCTTTTTTGGTTGTGTCTCTGCCCGGCTTTGGTATCAGGATGATGCTGGCCTCATAAAATGAGTTAGGAAGGATTCCCTCTTTTTCTGTTGATTGGAATAGTTTCAGAAGGAATGGTACCAGTTCCTCCTTGTACCTCTGGTAGAATTCGGCTGTGAATCCATCGGGTCCTGGACTCTTTTTGGTTGGTAAGCTATTGATTATTGCCACAATTTCAGCTCCTGTTATTGGTCTATTCAGAGATTCAACTTCTTCCTGGTTTAGTCTTGGGAGAGTGTATGTGTTGAGGAATTTATCCATTTCTTCTAGATTTTCTAGTTTATTTGCATAGAGGTGTTTGTAATATTCTCTGATGGTAGTTTGTATTCCTGTGGGATCGGTGGTGATATCCCCTTTATCATTTTTTATTGCATCTATTTGATTCTTCCCTCTTTTTTTCTTTATTAGTCTTGCTAGCGATCTATCAATTTTGTTGATCCTTTCAAAAAACCAGCTCCTGGATTCACTAATTTTTTGAAGGGTTTTTTGTGTCTCTATTTCCTTCAGTTCTGCTCTGATTTTAGTTATTTCTTGCCTTCTGCTAGCTTTTGAATGTGTTTGCTCTTGCTTTTCTAGTTCTTTTAATTGTGATGTTAGGGTGTCAATTTTGGATCTTTCCTGCTTTCTCTTGTGGGCATTTAGTGCTATAAATTTCCCTCTACACACTGCTTTGAATGCATCCCAGAGATTCTGGTATGTTGTGCCTTGGTTCTCATTGGTTTCAAAGAACATCTTTATTTCTGCCTTCATTTCGTTATGTACCCAGTAGTCATTCAGGAACAGGTTGTTCAGTTTTCATGTAGTTGAGCGGTTTTGAGTGAGATTCTTAATCCTGAGTTCTAGCTTGATTGCACTGTGATCTGAGAGACAGTTTGTTATAATTTCTGTTCTTTTACATTTGCTGAGGAGAGCTTTACTTCTAAGTATGTGGCCAATTATGGAATAGGCATGGTGTGGTGCTGAAAAAAATGTATATTCTGTTGATTTGGGGTGGAGCGTTCTGTAGATGTCCATTAGGTCCGCTTGGTGCAGAGCTGAGTTCAATTCCTGGGTATCCTTGTTGACTTTCTGTCTCGTTGATCTGTCTAATGTTGACAGTAGGGTGTTAAAGTCTCCCATTATTAATGTGTGGGAGTCTAAGTCTCTGTGTAGGTCACTCAGGACTTGCTTTATGAATCTGGGTGCTCCTGTATTGGGTGCATATATATTTAGGATAGTTAGCTCTTCTTGTTGAATTGATCCCTTTACCATTATGTAATGGCATTCTTTGACTCTTTTGATCTTTGTTGGTTTAAAGTCTATTTTATCAGAGACTAGGATTGCAACCCCTGCCTTTTTTTGCTTTCCATTTGCTTGGTAGATCTTCCTCCATCCTTTTATTTTGAGCCTATGTGTGTCTCTGCACGTGAGATGGGTTTCCTGAATACAGCACACTGATGGGTCTTGACTCTTTATCCAATTTGCCAGTCTGTGTCTTTTAATTGGAGCATTTAGTCCATTTACATTTAAAGTTAATATTGTTATGTGTGAATTTGATTCTGTCATGATGATGTTAGCTGGTTATTTTGCTCGTTAGTTGATGCAGTCTCTTCCTAGTCTCGATGGTCTTTACATTTTGGCATGATTTTGCAGCAGCTGGTACCGGTTGTGCCTTTCCATGTTTAGTGCTTCCTTCAGGAGCTCTTTTAGGGCAGGCCTGGTGGTGACAAAATCTCTCAGCACTTGCTTGTCTGTAAAGGATTTTATTTCTCCTTCACTTCTGAAGCTTAGTTTGGCTGGATATGAAATTCTGGGTTGAAAATTCTTTTCTTTAAGAATGTTGAATATTGGCCCCTACTCTCTTCTGGCTTGTAGAGTTTCTGCCGAGAGATCTGCTGTTAGTCTGATGGGCTTCCCTTTGAGGGTAACCCGATCTTTCTCTCTGGCTGCCCTTAACATTTTTTCCTTCATTTCAACTTTGGTGAATCTGACAATTATGTGTCTTGGAGTTGCTCTTCTCGAGGAGTATCTTTGTGGCGTTCTCTGTATTTCCTGAATCTGAATGTTGGCCTGCCTTGCTAGATTGGGGAAGTTGTCCTGGATAATATCCTGCAGAGTGTTTTTCAACTTGGTTCCATTCTCCCCGTCACTTTCAGGTACGCCAATCAGACGTAGATTTGGTCTTTTCACATAGTCCCATATTTCTTGGAGGCTTTGCTCGTTTCTTTTTATTCTTTTTTCTCTAAACTTCCCTTCTCACTTCATTTCATTCATTTCATCTTCCATCGCTGATACCCTTTCTTCCATTTGATCGCATCGGCTTCTGAGGCTTCTGTATTCTTCACATAGCTCTCGAGCCTTGGTTTTCAGCTCCATCAGCTCCTTTAAGCACTTCTCTGTATTGGTTATTCTAGTTATACATTCTTCTAAATTTTTTTCAAAGTTTTCAACTTCTTTGCCTTTGGTTTGAATATCCTCCCGTAGCTCGGAGTAATTTGATCATCTGAAGCCTTCTTCTCTCAGCTCCTCAAAGTCATTCTCTGTCCAGCTTCGTTCCGTTGCTGGTGAGGAACTGCATTCCTTTGGAGGAGGAGAGGCACTCTGCTTTTTAGAGTTTCCAGTTTTTCTGCTCTGTTTTTTCCCCATCTTTGTGGTTTCATCTACTTTTGGTCTTTGATGATGGTGATGTACAGATGGGTTTTTGGTGTGGATGTCCTTTCTGTTTGTTAGTTTTCCTTCTAACAGACAGGACCCTCAGCTGCAGGTCTGTTGGAGTACCCGGCCGTGTGAGGTGTCAGTCTGCCCTTGCTGGGGGGTGCCTCCCAGTTAGGCTGCTCGGAGGTCAGGGGTCAGGGACCTACTTGAGGAGGCAGTTTGCCCGTTCTCAGATCTCCAGCTGCGTGCTGGGAGAACCACTGCTCTCTTCAAAGCTGTCAGACAGGGACATTTAAGTCTGCAGAGGTTACTGCTGTCTTTTTGTTTGTCTGTGCCCTGCCCCCAGAGGTGGAGCCTACAGAGGCAGGCAGGCCTCCTTGAGCTGTGGTGGGCTCCACCCAGTTCGAGCTTCCCAGCTGCTTTGTTTACCTAAGCAAGCCTGGGCAATGTCGGGCGCCCCTCCTCCAGCCTCGCTGCCGCCTTGCAGTTTGATCTGACTGCTGTGCTAGCAATCAGCAAGATTCCGTGGGCATAGGACCCTCTGAGCCAGGTGCGGGATATAATCTCCTGGTGCGCCGTTTTTTAAGCCCATCGGAAAAGCGCAGTATTTGGGTGGGAGTGACCCGATTTTCCAGGTGCCGTCTGTCACCCCTTTCTTTGACCAGGAAAGGGAACTCCCTGACCCCTTGCACTTCCCGAGTGAGGCAATGCCTCGCCCTTCTTCGGCTCGCGCATGGTGCGTGCACCTACTGACCTGCGCCCACTGTCTGGCACTCCCTAGTGAGATGAACCCGGTACCTCAGATGGAAATGCAGAAATTACCCGTCTTCTGCGTTGCTCACGCTGGGAGCTGTAGACCGGAGCTGTTCCTATTCGGCCATCTTGGCTCCTCCCCGACCTGTGTTATTTTTATTGTTGTGGTGTTATTTTGTATTTGTTTTAAAAAATATTTTGGGCTGGGTGTGGTGGCTTATGCCTGTAATCCCAGCATTTTGGGAGGCTGAGGCAGGCGGATCACTCTAGGTTAGGAGTTTGATACCAGCTGGACCAACATGGTGAAACCCTGTCTCTGCTATTAATACAAACATTAACCAGGTATGGTGGCACATGCCTGTAATCCCAGCTACTTGGGAGGCTGACGCAGGAGAGTCACTTGAACCTGGGAGGTGGAGGTTGCAGTAAGCTGAGATTATGTCACTCTACCCCAGCCTGGGCGACAGAGCAAGACTCTGTCTCAAAAAAAAAAAAAAAAAAAAAAATTTTGGATTGTGGTCAGTTTACTCCACAGATGGGGAACCCATAGATATGGAAGGCCAACTGTAACCCTGAAAGAAAGGGGAGTTTCTCTGGCACACAAGACAGTAAGATAGGAAGAAAAGCTGTGGAGCAAGTCTATGATAACAAACCTCACTCCTCCCCCATCAATTTCAGGGAAGTTTGTTGTTAAAGTTGGAGGTTATACAGCAACTTCCTTTATATTGTGACATGCTCCCAGCACACAGTACCGTCATCACCGGGACTGCAGGAACAGTGGCACCAGGATGTATGGCTGTAGCTTAGGGGATCAATATTTGTTTTCCACAAAGACCTATCATGATCTTCTTCATGTCATTGATCATCTATCCTGGTATTTTTTATTGATTCGATTTTTAAAGATTTGATTTGCTTGCAAATTTTTAGAAACACACCTGTTATACAGAGCAAAGTACATTCATCCTTAAGAAAGAAATAAACAGAACACCTGTGAAGTGAGGGGGTCAGACTATATGATCACTCAGGTCCCTCCCGGGTTAGGTAACCTGTGAAAGAAACTGAAGGGGACCGGGGGGAAAATGGTACGATGATAGCGATCTCCTTCGGCACCAGTAAAATCAGGATTCCCATTCTAAAGTTACATCTTCTGAAAAGTCAGCTTCAATCCTATGTTATGTCTATTGTGAAACCAAAGTGTTATGTATGTGCCCACACTGACTCTCGCCAGCATCTATTCTGGGCATACAACTTCAACTAAGTCTGTTCAAGAGCAGAATAAATGATGTCTTCAGGCCCAGAAAAAAACAAAGAAAGGAAACAAAATGTAGCCCTATGGAATGATTCAGACTTCCTTGAAAGAAAAGATTTAATTTTAGAAATTCTTATTCAGCATGATTAGCTTTAGTGTTCTTGAAGGAGATAGCTGAGTTTATTATGAAATTCTAGAAATTTACAATCTTATCTAGTCATATCTTTAAAACTGTCACATTGACTATTAGGTTCTTAAAAGCAAACAAGGATGAATGTGAGAGAAGCGGAAATGTTCATAAGATGGTTTTAAGCTAAACTGTTTTAAAACACTTTTTAATTGTGATAAAATATACCTGTCATAACATTTACCATTGTAAGCAATTTCTTTTTTTTAACCAACCTAACATGGGATCACATGTTAAGCATTTTCAATTTCTAAACTGCATTTTGTCACCTACCTTGTAAACTGTCGACTCTCTTCATGAACTTCCATTTCTGTGCTTTTAAATTCATTTAGTTCTTTCCTTATTGCTGCCTAAACAGGAAAAAAAAATAGATAAACAGAATTGTTATTTAGGTCATATATTGCCCCAGTATATACAGCATCAACGAAGCAGACCTTTTTTTTTTTTTTTTTTTCCGAGATAGAGTCTCACTCTGTCACCCAAGCTGGAGTGGAGTGGTGAGATCATGGCTCATTGCAGCCTCAAACTCCTAGGCTCAAGTGATCCTCCCAATTCAGCATTCCGAATAGCTCGGATCACAGGTGTACACCACCATGCTCAGCTAATTAAAAAATTTTTTTTTATAGAGACACAGTCTCAAGATGTTGCCCAGGCTGATCTCGAACTTCTAGGCTCAAGTGATCCTCTCGCCTCAGTTTCTCAAAGTGCTGAGATTACAGGCATGAGCCACCATACAGAGCTTAGACATTCTTTTAAGGTGTAATAAATACAATATCATACTATAGCCAAACTAAAACCATGATAGACTTCCTTCAAGTGCCCTTGGCAAGCGGGAGTGGGAGGGCGCCTTTGCTAAACTCATCCTTGAGCCTGGTCTATGAGTCACATGGAACATCCCCCACCCACGATGACCACAAGGAAAGTGCAGGTCATGACATTTTCTGAGAAGCAATACCATTTTCCTATGGAAAGTTCTACATTGAATATTGCCCACAACAACATGGCTTTGACTAGCTGCCAGAGAGCTACTGAGAAAGCAGTCGCTTATATAGTCTTTAATATTGAAAGTTTATAGAAATAGAACTTATAATTTCAGCATAATCCTTAAAGCTACCCAAAGAAAATATCAAATGGAATGCATTGCTATTTAAAGAACACATAATCCGTGTCACGTAATTTTTGGTATTTGAGGGGATGCTTACGCCATTCAGACTGAAATGTTAACATTAGTTATCTGTTAACAAATAGTGGCAGGATTATAGATGGTTGGTGGTTTCAAATTTTTGCTTATTTTTATTTCCTAACTTCTCTACAAAGAATGTTTTACTCATGTTTTTAAAAAGGTGCTAATAAAAACACCCCTGTAACCTCTAGGCAAAATGGACTCTTCAGCCAAAACTAAGAATGATAAGTCACAGGGAGTGACTTCACTGGGAGATAAAAAGTCTTCTTTGTGGTTGGAAAATAATAAATTTTAGGAAAGGGAACAGACAGAAAAAAGCCCTGAGGTCTGTCTCTGGCTGTCTCTCATAACTAACCATCATTCTGCAATACACGAGCTTTTCCATCAACACTCCTTTCAATGCTATATTTAAGTCTGTGTCACAGATTGTCTCTTCTCCCCAGATATATTCCTCAGCCCCTGTAGTTTCTATGGGGAATCTGTGACTAGGAACTGTGACAATAATGCTTGCTACTGACTTTTGGAAATGAAGAAGCAAGCAGAGAAATATGTGTGAGCCTGAGTCTTCTGTGACATGGCTGTCCAGTTTGTGTTACCAGTCCAATCAACAGTGAGGACACTTTTGCTTACCGCAAAAACTGATGCCTAGAACCAGAAGGAGAAAGAGTGAGGCTGCTCTATACCACTCACCAATTAACATCTATGGAACATTCTTCCTTGAAAGGAGGTTTTTTCTTTTTGAGACAGAGTTTCGCTCTTGTCACCCAGGCTGGAGTGCAGTGGCACGATCTTGGCTCACTGCAACCTCCGCCTCCCGGGTTCAAGTGATTCTCCTGCCTCAGCCTCCCGAGCAGCTGGGATTACATGCACGCACCACCATGCCCGGCTAATTTTTTGTATTTTTAGTAGAGATGAGGTTTCACCATGTTGGCCAGGCTGGCCTCAAACTCCTGACTTTGTGATCCGCCCACCTTGGCCTCTCAAAGTGCTGGTATTACAGGCGTGAGCCACTGTGCCCAGCCGAAAGGAGGTATTTTAATTTGAATAGTGGCAGAGAATCCTGTCTTGATGTTCATTTTAAATTTCTTCTCCAAATGTAAGGTTTCAGCAGAGGAAGTGAAAAGCGGTACACTTGCAGTCAGAAGACAGGGATTCTAGTCTTGGCTATGCCCTCATTAGCAGTGTGACCCTTAGTGAGTCACTTCACTCCAAACCTCAATTTTCTTATCTGGAAAACCAGGAGGAAATTCTTCACAATATCATGAGAATTAATCAAGAGCATATTTGAAAGTGCTTTATACACTGTAGAGTCAATAAAATGTCATTATTATGAGCCTCTTGAAAAACAAATTATTCTAGTTTGTGATTGGGATTAACAATTCTTTCATTTTTATTTATGAAGAGTCCACTGGAATGAAAGAAGATAATGCCACCAAAGTTGACTTAACCAAGAATAAGATAAAGTCCTTATTTGCAATAGTAGGTTGGCTACTACTGATCTAAGAGTATGGCAAAAATCAATGAAAGCATTCTGTGAGAATCAACTGAGACATGGAATTTACAAAACATTACAATTGTAAATTGTGTGCTATACATCCGTCATATTAATAAAATTTATAATTCACTGATGACCATATACATATGCATAAAGAGAGACAGTTTATTATTTACAGGCACATCCTACACGCTCATCTGCAATGTGACTTTGCTATTCCCCCATCAAGAGGTGAAGTCTATCTCTCCAGCCTTGACTCTGGGTGAGTCCTGTAACCACTTTCAACAAATGCACACAGTAGAGGTGATATGTGCCAGTCTGATGTAGCCCTTAAGTGGCCTGGCACCTTTTGCTTCTTGCTACTTTACACCCAGCTGCCATGTAAAAAAAAGTGACTACTCTCAGAAAACCATGCTGTGAGAAACCCAAGATACAGGGAAAGGCCCTGGAGGTTAAGATGCTGGGTAGATAGAGAGAGAGAGGCCAAGGAGCAAAAGGCACCGAGGGTTAGTGAAGAAGCTATCTTGGAAGTGAATTATCTAACCCAGCATCTCACCTGATGCCACAGGGATCCAAAACAAACTGCTGGGCTGAGCCCTTCCCAAATTCCTAACTCAGAATTCAGAGCAAAATAAACAGCTGTTTTAAAAGCCACTAAATTCTGGGGTGGTTTGTTAAAAAGCAGTTGATAACCTGAAAACTATTCCAAGGCTTTTACCTTACAGCTGATACAATGGAGGCCTAGAGAGGTCACATGACTTGCTAGAGAGAGATGCGCATTAACCCTTTTCCTGTTTGCTCTGAGAATACTTGCCTGGCAGCACTAATGGCTGCAGTTGTTTACCTCAGGATAAGTTTGCCATGAAATATCTTGCTTTTATTTTCGCAACCCTCTAGTATATCGACTTTGGAAACAAAAGACATCATTCTATTTATAGTATTATGGTTTTAGTAGTGGTATTCCCATTTACAAAATACAGTATTTCTCGATTGCTGAAAATGTCAAATCCTAGAAAACACAGCATTTCTATGTGTGATGTTAACATCATTCTCAAACAGTTGTTGGCCAAAAAATTGTTCGATGAATCTGATTTTTCCAAAATAGATGATTTTGATGTTCTATTTAGAAACAACTCCAAGAACAGTTTATTTATTTATTTATTTATTTATTTATTTGAGACAGGGTCTCACTCTGTCATTCAGGTTGGAGTGCAGTGGCGCGATCTCAGCTCACTGCAACCTCTGCCCCCTGGGTTCAAACAATCCTCCCACTTCAGCCTCCTGAGTGGCTGGGCCTAAAGGTGTGCGCCATCATGCCTGCCTAACTTTTTGTATCTTTTGTGGAGATGGATTTCGCAATGTTGGCCAGGCTGGTCTCAAACTCCTAGGCTCAAGCAATCTACCCACTTCGGCCTCCCAAAGTGCTGGGACTACAGGCGTGAGCCACTGCAATCGGCCTCTATTTTACTTTCACATTGAAAATCTGTCAGATTTGCTTCAGCCTCAAAGAGCGTGTTCATGTAAAATTAAATGAGCACTGGCAGCGAGGTGCACTTTTTTTCTCTAAACAGGACGAGAGTTAAGTGATAAACATGGGGCTCATACACAAGCTTTTTAACCTCACATCCTACAGTCCTTCCACTAAAATGAGCTTCTGGGCCCCTGTCATCAGGATAATTGCTTCAGATCTGCATGTTGTGTGTGCTGGCTTACAATTAGAAATGATGAGTCAGTTATGTGAATGAGTGGCAATGGAAGTGATGTGAAATTGTAAGGACTAATTGTTTGAAAAAAATATACCAGAAAGATGTGGCTACAGGCAATTAAAGAAATAGAATGCTCATTTTTAAAATTCACTGAAGATTGATCATAGTTTTATTACAAGAGCTACTTCCTCTTGGAATAAAGAGAAAGATTTCCTGAGAGAGTTTAAAACAGGAAAAAAAGTAAATCAGACACTTTAGACAAATACATGTATAATAAACTTAACTCTCTTCTTTGCAAAGGAGACCAGGTTTTAGGCCTAATGATTCTTCACATATATGTAATTAGGACTGATTTTTTTTTTTTTTTTTGAGACAGGGTCTTGTTCTGTCACCCAGGCTGGAGTGCAGGTGGTGTGATCACAGCTCATTGTAGCCTCAAATTCCAAGGCTGAAGACACCCTCCCACCTCAGCCACCCAAGTAGCTGGGACCATAGGTGTGTGGCCACCACATCTGGCTAATTAAAAAAAAAAAAAAATTGTGCAGATGAGGTTTTGCTGTGTTGCCCAGGCTGGTCTTGACTCCTGGGCTTAAGCAATCCTCCTGCCTTGGCCTACCCAAAGTGTTGGGATTACAGCCATGAGCCACCACACCCAGTCTGGGACTGATTTTCTTGAAAGACATGAGATAGAGCTGGGCTGAGGTTATGGGGGATCAGAGCTCCAATGGTGCTGGGTTGTACCACCAATGGGAAGCCATTGAGCCAAAACTAGGTATTTTTAGAGTAGAAACAACAACAACAACAAAGCTCTATGAGATAGCAACCGAGACCAAATATGTAGTAATTTTGGCATAATGAGAATTATAGAGAGGAAAAAGGAAACAAAAATGTCTGAAACTAAGTTTAAAATTGGCCAGTAGTGAGTGGTAACAGGTCTGCTTCATCAGTCCCAGTCAGCTCAGCGGTTATGCTGGGAAGAAGCAACAGGTGATTTGCTGAAAATGCGACCCTGGAGTGGACCTCCAGCAAACTCCAACAGACCTGCAGCTGAGGGGCCTATCTGTTAGAAGGAAAATGAGCAAACAGAAAGGAATAGTATCAACATCAACAAAAAGGACATCCACACCCAAACCCCATCTGTAGGTCACCAACATCAAAGACCAAAGGTAAATAAAACCACAAAGATGGGGAGAAACCAGGGCAGAAAGGCTGAAAATTCCAAAAACCAGAATGTCTCTTCTCCAAAGGATTGCAACTCCTTGCCAGCAAGGGAACAAAACTGGATGGAGAATGAGTTTGATAAGTTGACAGAGTAGGCTTCAGAAGGTCGGTAATAACAAACTTCTCCGAGCTAAACGAGCATGTTCTAACCCATTTCAAGGAAGCTAAAAACGTTGAAAAAAGGTTAGATGAATGGCTAACTAGAATAACCAGTGTAGAGAAGAGCTTAAATGACCTGATGGAGCTGAAAACTACAGTACGAGAACTCTGTGAAGCATACACAAGCTTCAATAGCCACTTCGATCAAGCGGAAGAAAGTATATCAGTGATTGAAGATCAAATTAATGAAATAAAGTGAGAAGACAAGATTAGAGAATAAAGAGTGAAAAGAAACCAACAAAGCCTCCAATAAATATGAGACTATGTGAAAAGACCAAATCTACGTTTGATTGGTGTACCTGAAAGTGATGGGGAGAATGGAACCAAGTTGAAAAACACTCTTCAGGATATTATCCAGGAGAACTTCCCCAACCTAGCAAGAGAGGCCAACATTCAAATTCAGGAAATACAGAGAATACACCACAAAGATACTCCCCGAGAAGAGCAACCCCAAGACACATAGCTGTCAGATTCACCAAGGTTGAAATGAAGGAAAAAATGTTAAGGGCAGCCAGAGAGAAAGGTTGGGTTACCCACAAAGGGAAGCCCATCAGACTAACAGTGGATCTCTCTGCAGAAACCCTGCCAGCCAGAAAAGAGCGGGGGTCAATATTCAACATTCTTAAAGAAAAGAATTTTCAACCCAAAGTTTCATATCCAGCTGAACTAAGCTTCATAAGTGAAGGAGAAATAAAATCCTTTCCAGACAAGCAAATGTTGAGAGATTTTGTCATCACCAGGCCTGCCTTACAAGAGCTCCTGAAGGAAGCACTAAACATGGAAAGGAACAACCAGTACCAGCCACTGCAAAAACATGCCAAATTGTAAAGACCACCGATGCTAGGAAGAAACTGCATCAACTAACAGGCAAAATAACCAGCTAACATCATAATGACAGGATCAAATTCAAACATAACAATATTAACCTTAAATGTAAATGGGCTAAATTCCCCAATTAAAAGACACAGACTGGCAAATTGGATAAAGAGTATAGACCCATCAGTGTGCTGTATTCAGGAGACCCATCTCACGTGCAAAGACACACATAGGCTCAAAATAAAGGGATGGGCTGGGCACGGTGGCTCATGCCTGTAATCCCAGAACTTTGGGAGGCCAAGGTGGGTGGATCATGAGGTCAGGAGATCGAGACCATCCTGGTAACACGGTGAAACCCCGTTTCTACTAAAAATACAAAAAATTAGCTGGGCATGGTGGCGGGCACCTGTAGTCCCAGCTACTCAGGAGGCTGAGGCAGAAGAATGGGGTGAACCTGGGAGGTGGAGCTTGCTATGAGCTGAGAATGTGCCACTGCACTCCAGCCTGGGCAACAGAGCCAGACTTGGTCTCAAAAAAATAAAAAATAAAAAATAAAAAAAAATAAAGGGATGGAGGAAGCAAATAGAAAGTAAAAAAAAAAAAAAAAAGCAGGGGTTGCAATCCTGGTCTCCGATAAAACAGACTTTAAACCAACAAAGATCAAAAGAGACAAAGAAGGCCATTACATAATGGTGAAGGGATCAGTTCAACAAAAAGAGTTAACTATCCTAAATATATATGCATCCAATACAGGAGCACCAGATTCATAAAGCAAGTTCTTAGAGACTTACAAAGAAACTTAGACTTCCACACAATAATAACGGGAGACTTTAACACCCCACTGTCAATATTGGACAGATCAACAAGACAGAAAATTAACAAGGATATCCAGGACTTGAACTCAGCTCTGGACCAAGTGGACCTAATAGACATCTACAGTATTCTCCACCCCAAATCAACAGAATATACATTCTTCTTAGCACCACATTGCACTTATTCTAAAATTGACAACATAATTGGAAGTAAAACACTCCTCAGCAAATGTAAAGGAAAAGAAATCAAACTGTCTCTCAAACCACAGTGCAATAAAATTAGAACTCAGGATTAAGAATCTCACTCAAAACTGCACAGCTACATGGAAACTGAACAACCTGCTCCTGAATGACTACTCGATAAATAATGAAATGATGGCAGAAATAAAGATGTTCTTTGAAACCAATGAGAACAAAGACACAATGTACCAGAATCTCTGGGACACAGCTAAAGCAATGTGTAGAGGGAAATTTGTAGCATTAAATGCCCACAAGAGAAAGCAAGAGAGATCTAAAATCGACACCCTAACATCACAATTAAAAGAACTGGAGAAGCAAGAGCAAACACATTCAAAAGCTAGCAGAAGGCAAGAAATAACTAAGATCAGAGCAGAACTGAAGGAGATAGAGACACAAAAAACCCTTCAAAAAATCAATGAATCCAGGAACTGTTTTTTTGAAAAGATTAACAAAATAGACTGCCAGCAAGACTAATAAAGAAGAAAAGAGAGAAGAATCAAATAGATGCAATAAAAAATGATAAAGAGGATATCACCACTGATCCCACAGAAACACAAACTACCATCAGAGGATACTATAAAAACTGCTACACAAATAAACTAGAAAATCTAGAAGAAATGGATAAATTCTTGGACACATACACCCTCCCAAGACTAAACCAGGAAGAAGCTGGATCTCTGAATAGACCAATAACAAGTTCTGAAATTCAGGCAATAATTAATAGCCTACCAACCAAAAAGAGCCCAGGACCAGACAGATTCACAGCCGAATTCTACCAGAGGTACAAAGAGGAGCTGGTACCATTCCTTCTGAAACTATCCTAATCAATAGAAAAAGAGGGAATCCTCCCTAACTCATTTTATGAGGCCAGCATCATCCTGATACCAAAGCCTGGCAAAGACACAACAAAAAAAGAGAATTTTAGGCCAATATCCCCGATGAACATCAGTGCAAAAATCCTCAATAAAATACTGACAAACCCAATCCAGCAGCACATCAAAAAGCTGATCCACCATGATCAAATCGGCTTCATCCCTGTGATGCAAGGCTGGTTCAACATACACAAATCAATAAACATAATCCATCACATAAACAGAACCAATGACAAAAACCACATGATTATCTCAATAGACGCAGAAAAGGCCTTTGACAAAATTCGACAGCCTTTCATGCTAAACCAGGTACTGATGGAACGTATCTCAAAATAATAAGAGCTGATTATGACAAACCAACAGACAATGTCATACTGAATGGACAAAAACTGGAAGCATCCCCTTTGAAAACTGGCACAAGACAAGGATGCCCTCTCTCACCACTCCTATCCAACATAGTACTGGAAGTTCTGGCCAGGGCAATCAGGCAAGAGAAAGCAATAAAAGGTATTCAAATAGGAAGAGAGGAAGTCAAGTTATCTCTGTTTGCAGATGACATGACTGTATATTTGGTAAACTCCATCGTCTCAGCCCAAAATCTCCTTAAGCTGATAAGCAACTTCAGCAAAATCTCAGGATACAAAATCAATGTGCAAAAATCACAAGCATTCCTACACATCAACAACAGACAAACAGAGAGCCAAATCATGAGTGACCTCCCATTCACAATTGCTACAAGGAGAATAAAATACATAGGAACACAACTTACAAGGGATATGAAGGACCTCTTCAAGGAGAACTACAAACCACTGCTCAAGGAAATAAGAGAGGACACAAACAAATGGAAAAAGATTCCATGCTCATGGATAGGAAGAATCAATATCGTGAAAATGGCCTTACTGCCCAAAGTAATTTACAGATTCAATGCTATTCCCATCAAGCTACCACTGACTTTCTTCACAGAATTGGAAAAAACTACTTTAAACTTCATATGGAACAAAAAAAGAGCTCGCATATACAAGACAATCCTGGGCAAGAAGGACAAAGCTGGAGGCATCTTGCTACCTGACTACAAACTTTACAAGGCTACAGTAACCAAAACAGCATGGTACTGGTGCCAAAACAGATATATAGACCGATGGAACAGAACAGAGAAATAACACCACACATCTACCACCATCTGATCTTTGACAAACCTGACACACACAAGCGATGGGGAAGATTCCCTATTTAATAAATGGTGTTGGGAAAACTGGCTGGCCATATGCAGAAAACTGGAACTGGACCCCTTCCTTACACCTTATACAAAAATCAACTCAAGATGGATCAAAGACTTACACGTAAGACCTAGGACCATAAAAATCCTAGAAGAAAACCTGGGCAATACCATTCAGGACATAGGCATGGGCAAAGGCTTCATGGCAATGGCAACAAAAGCCAAAATTGACAAACGGGATCTAATTAAACTAAAGAGTTTCTGCACAGCAAAAGAAATTATCATCAGAGTGAACAAGCAACCTACAGAATGGGAGAAAATTTTTGCAATCTATTCATCTGACAAACGGCTAATATCCATAATCTACAAAGAACTTAAACAAATTTACAAGAAAAAAGCAAACAACCCCATCAATAAAACGGGCTAAGGATATGAACAGAAACTTCTCAAATGAAGACATTTATGCAGCCAACAGACATATGAAAAAATGCTCATCATCACTGGTCATGAGAGAAATGCAAATCAAAACCACAATGAGATACCATCTCATGCCAGTTAGAATGGCGATCATTCAAAAGTCAGGAAACAACAGATGCTGGAGAGGTTGTGGAAAAATAGGAATGCTTTTACACTGTTGGTGGGAGTGTAAATTAGTTAAACCATTTGGAAGACAGTGTGGCGATTCCTCAAGGATCTAGAACTAGAAATACCATTTGACCCAGCAATTCCATTACTGGACGTATACCCAAAGGATTATAAATTATTCTACAATAAAGACACATGCACACGTATGTTTACTGAGGCACTATTCACAATAGCAAAGACATGGAACCAACCCATATATCCATCAATGATAGACTGGATTAAGAAAATGTGGCACATATACACCATGCAACACTATGCAGCCATAAAAAAGGATGAGTTGATGTCTTTTGCAGGGACACAGATGAAGCTGGAAACCATCCTCAGCAAACTATCACAAGATCAGAAAACCAAATACTGCATGTTCTCACTCATAAGTGAGAGTTGAACAATAAGAACACATGGACACAGGCAGAGGAACATCACACACTGGGGCCTGTAGGGGGTGGGGGACTAGGGGAGGGATAGTATTAGGAGAAATACCTAATGTAGGTGATGGGTTGATGGGTGCAGCAAACCACCATGGCATGTGTATACCTATGTAACAAACCTACACGTTCTGCACATGTAACCCAGAACTTAAAGTATAATAAAAGAAAGAAAGAAAGAAACAAACAAACAAACAAAGAAAGAAAAAAAGAAAGAAAGAAAGAAAAAATGCAGACCTTGCTGCCTTCTCAAATAGCATGAGCTGTGGGGCCAGAATTAACTAGAATTGCCATTTTGATATCCTTTATTTCTTGGATAAAATTATGACGGGATGTGGAGAGGATTTCTGGACTACTCATTAATCAAGTTCAATGCCACAGAGAGGCAAGTGTACTCCCTTCTGCTGCTAGGGCATCAATGAACAGGGCAAAGAATAGCTTACGGAGAACAAAAACCTCAGGCTTTCTTAGGACCTGTTTAGACACTGTGTTCCCGGAAAGACAGTTTGTGTTATTCAACTTTATATCCCCAGTATCTAGGATGATACTTAATATGTTGTAAGGGTTTTAATAAGTGATTACTGAGTGACCTGTTAGACAAAAGCACATCTCATCTGAAAAAATTCTACACTCTCTTTCACTGGATAATTTTAGACTAGATCGTAAACTCAGGAATCAACAGTGAAACTATCACAAATGGGGAACAAAGCTTGGCTTCTCATCCCTGACCATGAGTATAATATTGGTAATAGCTACCATTTATTGATGAGCAGGAATTCTAGAGATATTCTACCTAATTCTCAAGATAGATATAATTGGCTTTATTTTACTAGTAAGTAAACCTAGGTTAAATGACTTGGCCAAGGTCAAACAACTACTAAGTGGCCAAGTCAAGGATCAATCCATCCTAGAAGTGCCCAGTTCTAAAGCCTGCCCCTCTCTCCTCCATGGAGCTTCCAAGCTCTACTCTAAGGAGATGGTTACTGGCAGGCAAGCCTAGGTCTTCAGGCCAATTCAGTGGCCTTCTCTGACCTCACCTGACTGCCACTGAAGGGTCAGCTCATTTATCTACCTCAGTGCAGGAAACCAGGCCATCTCTATTTTACTGTACATATATCTGTTTCTAGTGCTGTAAGTACATATATTCTAAAACTGAAAATTTTATTTTGTTTATTTTTGTTTTACAGACAGCGTCTTATTCTGTTGCCCAGGCTGCAGTGCAGTGGCACAATCACAGCTCACTGCAGTCTTGAACTCCCAGACTCAAGGGATCCTCCTGCCTCAGCCTCCCAAGTAGCTAGGAATACAGGGGTGTGCCACCACACCTGGCTAATTTTTTTAGTTTTTATAGAGAGAGGGTCTTGCTATGTTGCTCAGGCTGGTCTTTAACTCCTGGCCTCAAGTGACCCTCCCACCTTGGCTTCCCAAAGTGCTGACATTACAAGTGTGAGTCATTGTGCCCCGACCTGAAAATTTTATTTTATAGGTGAATAAAGCTCAATCAAGTTCACAATTAATAAGGCATTTCTCCCACCACTTCTCTTTTCCAACACGAGCCATTTAACCAGACTACCAGATTCCGGAGATTCCCCACCACACCCAGCAAGGGCCTTCCTCCTTCACAGAAAGGAGAGGCATTGATTAATTATTGACTGATTGGCTACTACTCTTTAAAATGCAAGGTGGTAGCTTAATGGGGCTAAGAAAATGGCACTAAGATAAGAGAAAGAAAAAAGATATCTCCTTTAGGCTGAAAGGAAGCTCATTTTTTGTTTGTTTGTTTGTTTGGTTTGGTTTGGTTTGATTTTTGAGATGGAGTCTCGCTTTGTCGCCCAGGCTGGAGTGCAGCAGTATAATCTTAGCTCACTGCAACTTCTGCCTCCTGGGTTCATGTGATTCTCCTGCTTCAGTCTCCCAAGCAGCTGGGACTACAGGCAGGAGCCACCATGCACAGCTAATTTTTGTATTTTTAGTAGAGATGGGGTTTCACCATGTTGGCCAAGCTGGTCTTGAACTCCTGACCTCAAGTGATCCACCCAACTCACCCTCTCAAAGTGCTTGGATTACAGGCATGAGCCACTGCACCTGGCCTCATTGTTTATTTTTGGAAATATTTACTTTGAATAGTTTTTAAAAATGGGATATAGAGCTCAAAAGTTAAAAATAAAATTCATTTTTAAACATAATAGTTAAATTATAATTTTTACATGAATTAACTTAATATAATATTTTAAATCTGATCTAAATATATATATAATAAATAATATATTATAAAATGTTTTAAGGTAAAAAGCAACAAAAACCAGAAATGCTTGTTAATAATGGTGATTAGCATGTGTCATTTTCATTCTAAAATAAAATATACGCTAAGACCATTGATAGTCTTAGGATCTCTGGGCAATAATATTGTACTATTTCATCACACTTATCTTTTAACAACTAGAGGGAACAATTTTTTTCAGTGTTAGGTAGTAAATGGTATTTTTAGAAATTCTTAAAAGTATTTTAAGAAATTCTTAAAGTGGTTCTTTTCTTATTTTTGCATTTTTGAATATTCAGATGTGGCCCAATGAATATTCATCACTTGTGTATATACAATATACTACACATAAACATCTTAAATTGTTGCATTTTTGTATTTTTTATCTTTAAAAAGTGTACCACATTATTTATTTATTTATTTATTTTGAGATAAGGTCTGGCTCTGTTGCCCAGGCTGGAGTGCAGTGGCATGGCTCACTGCAGCCTCCTGCTCCTGGGCTCAAGCAATTCTCCCACCTCAGCTTCCCGAGTAGCTGGGACTACAGACACATGCAACCACACCCAGCTAATTTTTTGTATTTTTTAGTAGAGACAGAGTTTCACCACATTGCTCAGGCTGGTCTCAAACTCCTGAGCTCAAGAAATCTTGAGCTCAAGAAACCTCGGCCTCCCAAAGTGCTAGGATTACAGGCATGAGCCACCACGCCTGGCCAATATTTTTTCTATTTAAAAGAAATTCTACCTCTTAATTTTCTTCCAGAGAAACACACACATACACAATAAAAATCCACTTCTAAAAATGCTGCTTTTTAGACTTTAAAAAGTCTCAGGAGAAATGTGAGAGATACTGTCAGAGGGAGAAAATGAGGCCCATGTGTGAGGAGAGAGGGGCGGTGGCTATGCTCTGGGGCTCAGATCTGCATGGGAGATGTCAAAGTCATATGCCTTCAAAGCGCTCATGAACAGAAACAAAGCCTGTGGCAGAAAACCTGGCCATGTACCTTTCCCCTGCAACCTAGAAGTCCAGAACAAAATCCCATTTTAGTTTCAACATAAAATTAAAAAAAAAATCCTCTCTGTTACAGCTAGAGATGAATGAGCTTTACCTTGCAACAAAAGAACAAGAGTTAAAAAGAACTATTTCTAGGGTTTGGACAATTTAGTTTCCATATGAGGGTGGGTGGTCATTTAGACTCTCCCTGCTTGCATACTTGGCATCTGCAGTGATCTTTACTAATTTATCTGGCCCTACCTGCCTTTCTGAAGTTTTGCATTTGAATAATAAGATAGCTGGGAATGGTGGGTGTGGAAAATTGTATTTTCCAAATTTGGCCACAATTGTGATCTTGCCACTCCCCTGTCAAGAAGTGGAGCTAATTAATTCCCCTTTCCTTGAAGCTTGAGCTGGTCTTATGATTCGCCTGTTACTAATAGAATGTAGTGGAAGTGAGGCTGGATGTCTTCCAAAGCCAGATCAGGAAAGGCCATATAGCTTTTACCTGGTTCCCTTGGGACATTTGCTCAGTCACCATGTAAGAAGACTGATGACTCGGGCCACCATGCTGAAGAAGCCACGTATAGGTAGTTTGGCAGACTAGGGGCCACAGTTGAGCCCAGTCGCTGAGCCACCCCTACCAAGACACCAGACATGTTAGAGAGGCTATCTTGGAGCCTTCAAAGTAGCCTATTTGTCAGCTGAATAACATTGAGTGACCTTAGTCAACCTCATGAAGAGCAGAAGAATCACCTAGCTGAGCCCTGACTAAATCCCCAACCTACAAAATCTGTAAGATATAAAATAGTTGCTGTTTTCAATCACTAAATTTTGGGGAAGGTCACTGCACAGAAACAGTGACTAGAGCAGGGTCAACTAGGAGCCACTAAATGAGAGGTGAATGACCAAAGCCCACAACTAAAAGGAAAGGAGGATGGAAGAAACCTTGCACCAAGTTCAGAATGCAGTACTATTTCTAGCAAAATGGCATACCAGATGCCTTGACTAACTCTTCCATTGAAAAACAATTAAAATGCTAAACATAGCATCTAAAAACTGCTTTAAATGTACTAAACAGCTGAGAAAAGAGTAAAAAATACTTTGACAAGAATGAGTAAAAGAAGATCATGGCCAGAGAAATAAGGTAAGTGAGCAATGAAACTGGCTTTGACCTTGAGGGCACTTGTGTTAAATCTAGTGAATTTGAGCAGGCATCTTTATGATTTGGTGAAATACAGAAGACACACAAAACCCACTCAGGTCTAATAATTAATTCTCTTTCCATAAATTGGGAACCAAATGGCATACCCTCAGTGTAAGGGTAAGCTAGAATATCTGATCCTCCAAGGACAAACAAAAAATTGCAAGCTGGTACTTAGTAAGTAAGGGGATGGGCAGGGAGGGATGAAATGTACCCTGAAAATTTGAAGCCATGAGCTAAACATCACAGAGGTTTGCTGCTTCAATTCATAGTACTAAGGTAGTCTAAAATAACTCATTTTGACAATCTAGTTTAAAAATTATATTTTTAAATATAACAAAGGTTTCATCAAGAAAATGTATGCATTCTAAACATATATCTAATGACACACCTCACAATAAATGAAGCAAAGTTAACAGAATTATAAGAAGTAAAAAAAAAATCCACATAGTGGGAGATTTAACACATCTTGTTTGTTACCTGATGGATCAAACAGACAAAAAAATAACTAAGGCTACAGAAATCTGAATAGAACTAACAAGATTGATCTTACAGGAAAATTTGCACACCCTCAAACTGTAGAACACATATTGTTTTCAAGGACATGTGAGACATTTATAACTACTAAAAATCCCAATATGAAGGCCACATCCCAGACCAATGAGATCAGCATCTCTGGAGATGGGACCCAGACATCCACATTCTTAAAGATCTATAGGTGATTCCAATGTGTAGCCAAGGTTGCAAATCACTGACACACAGAGTCATTTCTAACCTTCAATGCTTGTATCAGAAAGTAAGGAAGGATGAAAATTAATGATCTGGAGAGTCTATCTTAGGTTAGAACAGAATAGCCAATAAAGCCCAAAAAATTAGGAGGAAGAAGAGAAAAGAACAAATAATGACACAGAAAACAAACATATAATACAGATGACCAAGCAAACTGAAAGCATATCTTATAGCTTCCCCAAAAAACAACTCCAGGTAAACAAAAAAGTTAAATGTGAAAAGCAAAATTATAAACAATTTAGAAGACAGGATATGAGAATATATCTATCATTTTGGTATGCAAAGAATTTTTAAAACCAGAAACAAAATCATAAGCCACAAAGAAAAAGGTTGTTGAATTCGACTGTATTAAGTTTAAGAATCTTGTTGGCCGGGCGCCATGGCTCACGCCTGTAATCCCAGCACTTTGGGAGGCTGAGGCGGGCAGATCACGATGTCAGGAGATCGAGACCATCCTGGCTAACACGGTGAAACCCCGTCTCTACTAAAAATATTTTTTAAAAAATAGCTGGGCGTGGTGGCGGGCGCCTGTAGTCCCAGCCACTCGGGAGGCTGAAGCAGGAGAATGGTGTGAACACAGGAGGTGGAGCTTGCAGTGAGCTGAGATCGAGCCACAGCACTCCAGCCTGGGTGACAGAGCGAGACTCTGTCTCAAAAAAAAAAAAAAAAAAAAAAAAAAAAAGAATCCTGTTAAATCAATATTTGCAACATATATAACTGGAATATATGAAGAACTCCTATGAATCAGAAAAAATTGACAACCCAAAAGAAAAGGCACTTTTCTTCGGGCAAAAGGCACTTCGGTGGAGTGGAACCCAAATGCCCAATAGGCATATGAAAATATGTTCAATCTCATTCATAATGAATGAGAGGCAAGGTAAAAGCACAATGAGATATGACTTCCTAGCTTCCTCAGCCTGTGCTCTCCCTCCATCCTCAAGGGTCTTCTCCTTGCCTCTTCCACATAAGTACTGACCTGTTACTCCAATGATTTTTCCCACGCTATCAGTTACTGACTTTTCCTGTATGTTCAACCTCTCCCTTTCTTTTGACCCCTTCACCACATAAAAAATTGTTCAAGTATTTCCCATAAATTAAAAAAAATCACTCCCTTGATACCGTATCTCATTTTCCAAATTTATGCACCCAAGCTTATTAACCTTCACAATCACCAGCCATACGTTGAACAACTGCCTCATCATACTTCAGAGCCCAAATTCTCAGGATTGTGTTTGATCCTTGTTGTCTCCACCACAGGCTTCCACCCATCAGGCCACCAAAATACTCCCTCTCACCATGTCACTGCACACATGTGGCCGTCCGTCCTCCCTGACACAGTCCTTCCAAGCTGCTGTGCTACCAGCTTCTCCTCTTTCCCCACTTCACGGACATTTCTTCTCAATATTCTTCTGCTGCCTCTTCCTAAAACATCCCTGGAGTGCTTTTCTCAGCCTCCTTCTCTTCTATTCTTGTTCTGAACATTCTTCCTTTGTGATCTTATTCCTTCTTACTTTTCATTTCTACTTATGAGCTAAGGATTTCTGAATCTGTATCTCCAGTATGTGCTTGATGCATAGTAGGTATTTTAAATAATTAAGCTTCCTATTAAAAGGGTCAGCACAGAGCATGATTAAATGCCTAGTTTTAGCATTAAGATGTGGCATGTTTAAGCAAAAGTACTTACGATTAAAAAAAAAACTGGGTATAGCATGAGTTTATTCAACACCAGATTTTGCTAAGAGATAAAAATTAGAACAATTTAAAAACAAATGGTTGGCATGAATCTTTGCCTATGGAACCATGGTACTAATAAGATAGAAGTCTTTCTACATTGATAGAACCCAGTGTATATTTCATTTTTCAGGAATTGTGTGCAATGATTTAGATTAGGGGTTGGTAAGCTGACCTGCAGGCCAAATTTGGCCCACCATCTGTTTTTGTAGATAAAGTTTTATTGGAACATATACATATCCATTCAATTACACATTGTCTGTGGCTGTTTTCATGCTACAATGGCAGAACTGGGCAGCTGCAACAAAGATTGTATGGCCCACATAGCCTAAACTATTTGCTATCTTGTCATTTCTATTAAAAAGTGTGCCAGTCTCGACGAAGATTAAACTTTTCTATTGTTAACATATCCCTTTAAAATGATAAGTTGTATAAGTTATATTTTCTAAGAGTAAGGATAAATCCTGGATGTGAGAAAGCCCTCCTCATCCAGGTATGAAAGAAGGTAGGTTATATGGTAAATAACTACTTTTCTCTGAGACTTAGTTGAAAGAACTACATTGATATCACTAAATGTATCACTTAAGTGGCTTAAATAATCAGAGGCAGAAAACCGTTGTAATATTTGGTAAGATCTCGTCCCCTAGGATGACTTAAGTAGGGGGGATGTGGATATTGGAGCTTCCAGAAAAGCAATACAATCAACACAAAATCCACCGGGATTCTTGCCTTGTCTGCAGGTGTTAACCTGGCCCAGGGCTTGTCTGCTCGGCGGTCATAGTCAGGAGAATCTGTGACTTCTACATACTCGTTAAATCGCAGGATCCTTCGAGCTTGTAGCTCTGCAACTGTGGGTCTCAGGCTGAGCTGCAGGAGGACAAGGAAAAAGGCAGAGTTCAGTAAACCACTTACAGCCTCATGGTGGCAAGTTTTCTATAGAGAACACTTCAAAGTTATGGTTAAATAAGGTCACTTTCAGGCATCAAAAAAAAAAAAAAAAAGGCAACAGCATCTTGGGAATTTCTAATGAGAACTAGAAAGCCATGTGCCCTAATTTTTGAGACTATAAAAAAATCATCGTTTTAGATAGGTCACAGTCTTTGACAACCACCTGCATTATGCTATTTTCCCCAACTTGCCTGGCACTGTGATAAAGGTCTATCATCCCTGACGCAAGGAATATGCAATGCGCAGACACAATAGTAACCCAGATACAGAATGGCTGGTTTGGTGATTGAATTATCAAGGCAAAAGCCATGGAATTTTTAGAAATGGGAATAAAAACCTGTTCCTATAATATTAAGCCCATACACTCAGAAATATACAAAGTTATGACATAGAAAGGGTCCAATAAAGGGTGCACCTACAGCACAGCTGTCTTTAAGATATTCATAATAAGGACAAGACCCCAATCGGACACATGCCCTTGGCCAGAAAAACCAATGTACAGGAATGGGGAGAGGAGAGCTGATGGATAACTGTACTTCCTTGAGGCCATCACTGCTTAAAATCAACTCCAACCTTTAAGATACTTCTGACAACTTCGGTTCCTCCTTGTGGTCCTTGTCAAATTCAGATTTGTAATTATATTGCTTTTCTTTCTGGGTCCTTTGTCAAACCAAAGAATAAGATTCTGACAGGTGAAAGAAAGCTGGCCCCCTGGTAAACAGGCATTATCTACCCTCTGCTACGGAGGTTCACTCCCATTTCGGTCTTTCTTAGCTGGGTGGTATCACAGTTATCTCCAGAGAGGAAGACTTAGACCTCTATTGTAGCCATAGGGCCCATTTTCATATATTTCCTCTCTTATATATACTCTGTATACAGCCAGACTACCCATCATCTAAGTGGTCCTCTCTGGAGATAACGCTTATTTATTTTTTTATTTAAACAGAGTGTGTGTGTGGGGGGGTGGTCTCTCTATGTTGCTCAGGCTGGTCTTGAACTCTTGGGCTCAAGCGATTCTCCCATCTCAGCCTCCCAAAGTGCTGGGGTTACAGGCATAAGCCACAACACCTGTCCATAGATATTCCTTATTTTGCACTGGGTCTACATTCTGTAGTCATTAACAGCCCTTTCCTGGGCCTCAGTTTCCTTCTGAACTAAGCCAATACTGTAATATTCAAAGCACTCAAGGACTTTTAGAAGGCCTAGGCCCATACCCTGAGCCCACTTGAGCAGGGATGTGCCAACTATGGCTCCCTCTATCTTCATAGAGCCCCGGTAGGCAATGGACAAGAAAGAGAACAATCTAAGTGATCTGCTATGGTCTAGTTGCTGTCCAATCTATATTGCTAGCTTCTTGCTGCCACTTTGGGGCAGGTGGAAATAAGGAGGTAGAGAAGCCCTTGCTCCTAAGAACTGGCTAGAAGGAAAGTGACCAATGGCAATATAGGTTAGAAATCCTCCATCCAGTCTTGTCCTCAGGACTGTCCCAGTCATGGGGTAGCTACCAGTGCTATGGGCTGACCTGCACCTACAGCATGGAGCTATGTATGGTGGAGGCAAGTGGGTGCAGAGGGTAAGGGCTGGCACTGCTGCCTCATGGAGGGGCCCAGCTGGATTGAGAAAGATGATTTGTATCACAAGACTGTGCCCAGGGCAATAAGGAGGGGTGATTGATTGTCTACAGATGGTAACTTAAGGGCCATTGAAAACTAGAGTCATCTCTAGAAACTGAGTCAATAAAGTCTTTCAGTTTGATCATTATTTGACATTTATGAGCTTTGAGAAAAAAAAAATGGTATGGTTTGGCTGTGTCCTCACCCAAATCTCAACTTGAATTGTATCTCCAGAATTCCCACATGTTGTGGGAGGGACCCAGGGGGAGGTAATTGAATCATGGGGGCTGGTCTTTCCCATGCTATTCTCATGATAGTGAATGAGTCTCATGAGATCTGATGGGTTTATCAAGGGTTTATACCTTTGCTTTCTCCTCATTTTATCTTGCTGCCACCATGTAAGAAATGCCTTTTGCCTCTTGTCAGGATTCTGAGGCCTCCCCAGCCATGTGGAACTGTAAGTCCAATTAAACCTCTTTTTCTTCCCAGTCTAGGGTATGCCTTTATCAGCAGCATGAAAACAGATTAATACAGTAAGTTGGTACCAGGAGTGGGGTGTTCCTGAAAAGATACCCAAAAATGTGGAATCAACTTTGGAACTGGGTAACAGGCAGATGTTGGAACAGTTTGGAAGGCTCAGAAGAAGATAGGAAAATGTGGGAAAGTTTGGAACTTCCTAGAGACTTGTTGAATGGCTTTGACAAAAATGCTGATAGCAATATGGACAATAAGGTCCAGGCTGAGGTGGTCTCAGATGGAGATAAGGAATTTGTTGGGAACTGGAGCAAAGGTGACTCTTATTATGTTTTAGCAAAAATAATGGTGGCATTTTGCCCCTGCCCTAGAGATTTGTGGAACTTTGAACTTGAGAGAGATGATTTAGGGTATCTGGCAGAAGAAATTTCTAAGCAGCAAAGCATTCAAAAGGTGACTTGGGTGCTGTTAAAAGCATTCCATTTTAAAAGGGAAACAGAGCATAAAAGTTCAAAAAATTTGCAGCCTGAAGATGCAGTAGAAAATAACCCATTTTTTGAGGAGAAATTCAAGCTGGCTGCAGAAATTTGCCTAAGTAGCAAGGAGGTTAATGTTAATCCTCAAGACCATGGGGAAAATGTCTCCAGGCCATGTCAGAGATCTTCATGACAGCTCCTCCCATCACAGGCCTGAAGGCCCAGGAGGAAAAAGTGATTTTGTGGGCAGGGCCCAGGGTCCCTGTGCTGTGTGCAGCCTAGGGACTTGGTGCCCTGTGCCCCATCCACTCCAGCTGTGGCTGAAAGGGGAAAATGTAGAGCTTGGGCTGTGGCTTCAGAGAGTGGAAGCCCCAAGCCTTGGCAGCTTCCATATGGTGTTGAGCTTGTGGGTGAACAGAAGTCAGAAACTGAGGTTTGGGAACCTCTGTCTAGATGCCCAGGCCAGAGTTTGCCATGGGCAGGGTGGGGCTCATGGAGAACTTCTGCTAGGGCAGTGCAGAAGGGAAACGTGGGGTTGGAACCCCCACACAGAGTCCCTACTGGGGCACTGCCTAGTGGAGCTGTGCAAAGAGGGTCACTGTCCTCCAGACCCCAGAATGGTAGATCCACCAACAGCATGCACCATGTGTCTAGAAAAGCTGTAGACACTCAACACTAGCCTGTGAAAGCAGCCAAGAGGGAGGCTGCTTTCTGTACCCTGCAAAGCCACAGAGGCGGAGCTGCCCAAGACCATGGGAACCCACCTCTTGCATCAGCGTGACCTGGATGTGAGACCTGGATTCAAAGGAGATAATTTTGAAGCTTTAAAATTTGGCTGCCCCACTGGATTTCAGACTTGCCATGGGCCCTGCAACCCCTTTGTTTTGGCCAATATCTCCCATTTGGAACAGCTGTATTTACCCAATACCTGTACCCTCATTTTATCTAGGAAGTAACTAGATAAAATTTTGATTTTACAGGCTCATAAGTGGAAGGGATTTGCCTTGTCTCAGATGAGACTTTGGACTGTGGACTTTTGGGTTAATGCCGAAATGAGTTAAGACTTTGGTGGACTGTTGGGAAGGCATGATTGGTTTTGAAATGTGAGGACGTGAGATTTGGAGGGGCCAGGGGCAGAATGATATGGTTTGGCTGTGTCCCCACCCAAATCTCAGCTTGAATTGTATCTCCCAGAATTCCCATGTGTTGTGGGAGGGACCCAGGAGGAGGTAATTGAATCATGGGGCTCGGTCTTTCCCATTCTATTCTTGTGATAGTCAAAAAGTCTCACAAGATCTGATGTGTTTATCAGGGGTTTCCAGTTTTGCTTCCTCCTCATTTTCTTTTGCCGCCACCATGTTAGAAGTGCCTTTTGCCTCCCGCCATGATTCTGAGGCCTCCCCAGCCATGTGGAACTATAAATCCAATTAAATCTCTTTTTCTTCCCAGTGTCGGGTGTGTCTTTATCAGCAGTGTGAAAATGGACTAATACAATGGATAAATTAAGGATGTTTTTCCTTGAAAAACAGAACCAAACACTTTGAACATAGTCCCATAGCTTTTCTGTGGGAATGAAGCATTGCCTCCATCTGCCTTGGAAGGCTTTTGTTGAAGACTCCCCGGCCAGCCCACAAAAACGTGGGTCAGGTCACACTTCATGTAGATGTCACATTTTAGTCACTTTATCCATTTTTAGGTGCATAAGGTATGCCTGAAGAATGATTAGAAGGATTTATAATGAAATATAAACTCTGATGGTGCTTGATTTTTCCAAAGGCTATTACTTTTTTTAACACAGAAAAAGGTGATGGCCCTAACATCAGATTTATATATTCATAAATAAGTGGCAACAATTGTCTGAGTTTGGGAGGTAAGACATTTGTCAATCTGGGTAGCACTGTAGCAGGCAGGCTGGATGATCAAGTTCACTTAATAAATTACTTACCCAGCTGTGATGTGGAATAGTGGGAAATCTTCAGGAGTAACAAAATACTTACTTGTTTAATATTTCCAACACTAAATGGAAAGTGTGAGCATTTTAAGAAATAATTTTTATCATAATTAAAAACTTTTTTCACTTCTTTTTTTCTTTTTTTTTTCATTGTTCTAATCAAGCGAGATTAATTTTTAATTAATTCTTTTTTTTTGAAACAAGGTCTCACTATGTTGTCCAGGCTGGTCTTGACCTCCTGGGCTCAAGCAATCCTGCTGCCTCAGCTTCCAAGTAGCTGGGACTACAGGTGCGTGCCATTGCACCTGACTCAAAACAATTTTTTAAAATGGAAATACACGCATTGAAATGTTAATAATGGCTGTCTCTGAATGAAAGACATGATTTTATTTTTTTCTTTTTTTGTGTCTTTAAACATTTTCACACAGAGTACATATTTTCATAGAGTAAATGCAATTTAAAACACTTGCTAATTTTTCAAAATTAGCACAACACACAATTATAAACATCATTCATAGCATGTGCATTATATTGATTTATTTTATTTTATTTTATTTCATTTTTTTGAGACAGGGTCTCATTCTGTCTCCCAGCCTGGAGTGCAGTGGCATGATATCAGGTCACAGCAACCTCCGCCTCCCGGGCTGAAGCAATCTTCCCACCTCAGCCTCCTGAGTAGCTGGAACTACAGGCATGTGCCACCACGCCAGCTAATTTTTGTATTTTTTGTAGAGATAGGGTTTCACCATGTTGCCCAGGCTTGTGATTTTGATGTCTATGATTATAGACTAATAGGAATAATTATTTCTAAACATCTGATTTACACATACAGAGAGGATTAGTATTTTTTTAAAAAAGTATATCTCAAAACACATATGCTCATTAACAGTCACGATTTCATTACCTTTCTGCTGAGTCTGCGTTTAAGTTCCATTTTTGCTTCTTGTTCCTCTTCTTCATTCTTTTCTGTTTATTAAAGGAGGAAAGTCATGATGACAGTTACTATAGATGATTTTATAATCAGAAAAGTGTATCAGGCCACAATCATGTGACTCTAACAAATAATGATCAAACACACCACCAACATTGTTAAAAAGTTGTCAAAATATTTTGTAGGAAGGTTGATCATCTTATACACACACACACACACACACACACACACACACACATGCTTTTTTTGTAGGACTGGTTTGCTTTACTAATTTTAAATGTTTTTGCTTCCTGATGTCCTGCTGTATTCTTAAAAAAACCACAGGAGTGCCCATATTCTAATGAAAGCCCTCTATTGCTGATCATTTCATGGGCTTATAAGCACAATTTACCAGAATTCAGATAAAAATTTACTTCTGGATCTGGCCTTCATGTGAAAATCTGAGACATATTAAAAGAGCAAATTAGAACCATCCGATGCATGTCTGAGCTGCTGATTTCCACTCAAATCCAACCAAAATATTTGATTTGTCTTCCTTGGTTTCCATAGAAGCAGAATGTAAGCATTTCCTTGGACTTTGCTTTCAAACCAGAACGTTCTAAATGAGGTTATGATGTACTCTGGGTGGAAATTATTTATTTTCTTGTGACTTTGCCTTTCCAAAGTCTTCTCGTTCTCTAGTGATTCACCAAGTAGTACGATTTTATGCTGCCCAACAGATGGGATTTAAAGAAAAATGTCCAAAATTTTTAAAGAAATAAACACCCCTTCAGGTTTTGCTGGTTGTTGCTTACTTGAGGAACTTCTCTCTGTTGCTTCCTTTAGCTGATCATCTGTTCGATCAGTGAGCACACATTTTGCTTCTTGGATACCGATGCTTATGAAAGATTATGTTTTAGAAAGTGCTATTATGAACTCTTTTGAAGGAAAATAACACTGTAAAAAGGCTTGACCAAAAGGTTGACAAAGGAAAACTTCTTCTATTTGTTTATTTATTTATTTTTATTTTTATTTTATTTTTTGAGACGGAGTCTCGCTCTGTCACCCAGGCTAGAGTGCAGTGGCGCGATCTTGGCTCACTGCAACCTCTGCTTCCCGGGTTCAATTAAAAAAAATTTTTTTTAATCCATGACAGGTATGAAATATATTTATTTTATAATTCAAATAGACTTCTTACAACTAAGACTATTTTTACTGTGAATAACATATCAGTATTCAATATTTGCAACATCTGTGTTTGTTAGTTGAACAGGCTAAATTCTCTATCAGTTTTCCTTCTCTGAACAGGGAAAAGTTTCTATGTTCTTCTGAAATAATAACTTTAATGCATAAGAAAGAAGGTGATTAGACAAAGAGTGGACATAAACTGTAATCACCCACAAGACAAGAAACAATGAATTAATATCCTTTCATTTCGTGCCAGTCAAACAAATTTGGTTATAATTTAAATTTCTTCCTATGAAAGTACTGTAGGTTTTTAATTGCTTCACAAAATATATATCCTTTCATATCCTTAAAAATGCATACTTAGGTTCAAAGAATTACCTCATATGAGTTGGATAAAGCTTGTGGATTGTCAAAATACATAATAAACAAATGCCACACTGTGGTTCTTGTGATTCAAACCAGAGCTTTACAAGGTCACGCGATAGTGAAAATAAAATTGTTGATATTGTTGATAAAAATTGATGATATTGTTAGTGATATTGATGACATTGTTAATAAAAAGAGAAATATAATTCTTAAAACATTTCTGTCAATTCTTTCTATACAGTATTTATGCTATATTTTTAAGGTACTTTTCAAAGATTAAAAAATTGGATATAATACATTCCAAAGCTAACAAATGCTCCAGTCTTCACTAAATATGCAAAAATGACATTTCCTTGAAGGGAATATTTGATAGTTTTGCCTTATTAAGCATACTGTTGAACTAGTGCTACCAGGTAACAGTGATGTCTAAAAAGAGAAGGGCCAAATGCAGTTAGGGAATTGAATTCATTTTTGACATCAGAAACTGACTTTAAGTTTTCCATGTTCAAAATTGTACTTTTAGTGAAGTTAGAGGATGAGGGTGAGAGGTAGAGGGAAGCCAACATGACTGTTCCTCTGAATCTTTACTTTTATTTTGTAGAGATGGGCTCTCCCTATGTTGCCCAAGCTTGTCTTGATCTCCAGGACTCAAGTGATCCTCCCGCCTCAGCCTCCCAAGTAGCTGGGATTACCAGCATGAGCTACCATGACAGCTTCTCTGAATCTTATTAAACAGTCATTGCAAAATCTCTCATAGAGTCAAGTTTAAACCTTAAACTCAGCATTTGAAAATTCACCGTGTATGCTTCCTTCATTTTTTGATTCACTAGAGGACTAATTATAAAGTAGGATGTATATCTTTCTAGTGAATTTAAACAGACTGGTGGGATATTCATGAAGGAAGTGACGTGGTTCATTGACAAATCTTGCTCTCAGTGACTCTCATCAGAGCAGAGAGGGGCGAACGTTTCGGACGACCCGCAGGAAGCATTTCCGATAAATAAACAAATAATACATGTGGTTAAACAGCAGCAAGCACCACAGGAAACCCGCCTGGCGAGCAATGTTACCCAGAGAATTTTGTGGATGAGCTAAAAGAAGAAAGAAAAGTACAAAAATACCAGCAATTGGAGTATTATCCTCTTGAGTTGTTAATTCAGATAAAATGGGTTAAAAAGCCAAATTTTTTTGTGGATTTGTTTTTCTTTTTGCTTTTTACATGTTTCCACGTAGATGTTTTGTTGTTTCAATTTTTGGTGGAGATGAGATCTCACTATATTGCCCAGGCTGGTCTTAAACTCCTGGCCTCAAGCAATTCTCCTGCCTTGGCCTCACAAGGCTTTGGGATTACAGGCATAAGTCACCTTACCTGGCCTCATGTGGGTGTTTTTAGCAAATGAAAAAACACACATAAACTTAAAGTGCATTAAAAAAAGCTGGATCAACAGATGCATGGATATGTCATAAAGCAAGATGTTAATGACAGACTATAGATGGTAGATATATGCGGATTTTACCATAAAATTCCTTCAACTTTTGTTCATGTTTAAAAATTTTCATAATAAAATGTTGGGGAAAAATATATGCAGAATCCAATGGCCTAATTCATTTTTCTCTATAGAAGACATAGCTAGAATTACATTCGCAGCTAAATACATCACCTTTCTTGATTAGCAAAAGTTGACCTTTTAAGTACCAAAAGTTGCTTTCTATTTTATCAGTTTTTAGGAACTGGTTCTAAAATGAATAACTAAATATAATATAATATAATATAATATAATATAATATAAATACATATATGTAATATCTTTTTAAAAAGCTCTAGTATCACTAAAATAATTAGGAAAGACATCAAGTAAGGACTGGTATGGTGAATTGACACTAAGAAATATAATTTGTCCTGTGGTCACCAATGAAAACTAATGGCATTTATTGGCATCTGACTCATGTTTATTAAACTAGTGATGGGCTCTAAAAATTGTTGAATGTTTTATTCTGTGAATTAGTTTTCTACTTTGCCAGAAAAGATGCCCTAGTTAGGGCCAGGCATGGTGGCTTACACCCGTAATCCCAGCACTCTGGGAGGCCGAGGCGGGTGAATCACAAGGTCAGGAGTTCGAGACCAGCCTGGCCAACATAGCAAAACCCCACCTCTACTAAAAATACAAAAATTAGCCAGGCATGGTGATGCGCACCTGTAGTCCCAGCTACTCGGGGCGGCTGAGGCAGGAAAATCACTTGAACCCAGGAGGCGGAAGTTGCAGTGAGCCGAGATTGTGCCACTGCCCTCCAGCCTGGGCAACAGAACGAGGCTCCGTCTTAGAAAAAAAAAAAAAAAAAAAAAAGATGACCTAGTTAAAGTAAACGTCCTTAAAAACCACATTGTATCACATACTTTTCTACTGTTCTTGAACAAAAGCTGGAGATGAAACATACAAACAAACAAACAAGAGCAATCTATGTGGAAGAACCAAGAGGGAAACGGGCTGAGTAGAGTGTTTGTAAGTTAGGCCACTCAGTTTCCTGTGACTGCTCAGGGAAAGATGACCTCTCCCAGTTTTCTTCTGCCTCCCTTGGCTGTACAATAGTGGGTCAGGAAATCATAAGCCAGTTATCAGCCTCTCCAGGCTGGAAATATGCCTCTGTTTCCAGAAATAAACATGCTTAGTTGAACTTAGAAGGAAGGAAAAAAAGGGCTGGAGTCAAATCTGAAGTGTCTCACTCTTTCCCAAACCTCCAGGAAAACGGGATATAAAGGCCAATGCAGCACTTAAGATCAACATGCGATAAGTTTCTAGATCTACGAAACAGTTCCTCAGATAACCAAACTCCGTTGTGGTTTGGCACTATTTATCTCACAGGTTAAGAAAGAATTACCCAAAATGTGCTCTTCCTTTTTTCTTCTAGGTATTGGATCAGGCATCCAGTAAGACATAATCTCTGTGTTTTTTAGGAGCTTAGGGTCTGCATTTGAGCATGCTTAAAACTTAATTCAACAAGTATTTCCCAGGAACCTATCATGAAAAGCAATGAACCTTTTTGGTTTGTTTTGTTGTCAAAATTAGATGCTGCTTCTACTCTTCCTCAGCAAAGCAAAAACACAAAATTTTCCTTCTTTTCTAGCTGTGAATTTTTCCTCCTCCAAATTGGCCCTTCCATACATTAGTAGCCACTTAAGTCCTTCCTGGAGCTGTATTCTAGTTATGTTAAAAAAAAAGCCAGAAAAAAGCATTCCAAAGAAAGTGATCCCATAGACTGGGTGGATGGTAGTTCCTCTCACTGGACGGTAGTTCATATTCCTTGTTGAATTGATTTCGTACTAACAACTGTAATACAATATGCTACTAAAATCTTTCTTCCCTAAAGGAAAAAAAGTATCTTAGATTGGAGAGGAGGGGTCTTCTAGCAGGCCAAGATAACTCGAAAAGCCTGGCTGACAAGGATTTCCCCCACACCGTGGGTCACTACCATTGCAGTACTATCCAGAGTTTTACCCATTCCTGTTCTTTGATATTTCATACAATAAAAAGATCTTTTGAAACTGGGTTAACAATATATAAAACTACAGCTAGGCGCAATTTAAAAATATCCATTTCTTAACTCACTGCAGTGCCTGACCACATTGACACACAATAGCATGACAAACTGTATTTCTATTAGCTTTATAGCTTTAACATACTAACTCCAATAAATACTACTGCAGGGATGAGTAAAAACTAAAGTCAAAGAGAATGGAGGGAAAAACAGAATGGGAAAATAAAGTAGGAAAATGAATGGAGAACGTTTTCGTGCTGAGAAATTATAAACAACTCAAGAAGGAAGCTGAGTTATCATGACATAGGAAAATGCAATGGATTGAAAATTTTGTTTTGAATTGAGCCATTTGTTAAACTAGCAGCAAACTGTATTATTAATAATAATATAGGAATGTTTGATTTGTTTGTTTGTGGATTCTTTTGGCCTTTTCTTTGACATTTATTTGCAAGAAGACTAGAGCATTCTTATTCTATTCAATATTTGGGTGAAAGAATACATGGAATATATTTCATCTTTCTTAAACACAATTGTCATGACCATGAATGACTCTGGTCTAGGGGTGGATATAAGGCTCAAAGCCATAAAATCAAATATCAAATTCAAGAAATTTAAAAAATATATAAACAATTACATATAAATGTGACATAAATGGACTATTTCAGTCCATCTTGAGTAAATGAATATATGATGGTTTCTTACTGATAAATCGATCATCTGTAGAGGCAGCTTGTTAATGATTACACAAGGAATCATTCTATAGTATAGAACACTCACGTTTTAGGATGTTTCTTTGCTCTAATTCTTCAGTTGTGGGCCTCTGGCTCAGCCTCCTATGATGACAAAAAGGATATATTACAGGTTAAAAACAAGGTACCCTAGTAGGAGACTCAGAATAAAACAACAAAGCTCTATTTTTCATGTTTTGAGAAATAAAAATCCATTTTTAAAGCTGCAAAATAAAAGTCTCCTTCCCATTAGTTTGGAGACTACAGATCATGGCTGAGGCTGCTCACCAACCCCCATTACACAGTCTCCCTTCCTTTTAGCAACAGATCGGCCTGGATGTTAGCTAGGTACCTGACTACAGACTTCTGCCTCCCTAGAAGCCAGGTATCGTGCTGTGACTGAGTTTCTGCAATGGGATGTGAGCAGAATGATGTTTGTTACTTCCCCTTCTCATCCTTAAAATGCCTGGGTGCATGTTCCCTTCTTTCTCATTCCTTTTTCCACGGGCTAGAACTTCAGCATGATGGTGTGAGCCAGCTTTGATCATGCAGATGAGACCATCTAGGGAATGGGAGAGCAGGAAGACAGAACGAATGGGGCTGCCAGGCAGACTTCGAGGAGCCATGCTCCCACCCATACTGGATGGCCCACCTACCTGGGGACTGTCACGTGAAAAACAAATACACATACCTGGTTTGAACCACTGTAGTTTTTGGTCTCTGTTACAGCTTAGCTTATAGTCTAATTAATATATAGCTCATTAAGGTCTAAAATAGAATGCTGTGCCTGGCCGGGTAATCTTAACGTTAGGTAGTACTACTAATTCTAAATGTTTATGGCTATGACAGAAATGGTAAGAAGAATTGAAATTAATACTTTAAATATCTCAATAAAATGTTTGTTAAACTATGATCTTCATCAGAGCTACCTTGAAACTAACTTAATTGAGCAGACAAAGGAACTTGTTGAATATCTATGTCTATGCCAGCCAGGTTTTCTGCCATCCATGTCCCCATGTATCCTGTGCTACGTATCCGTATTATCAATATACTGTCTATTACACCCACAATAAGCCACCTTTCTTTTATTTATGGTGTCTCCTTCCTCTGGAACATCTTTCTCTCCTTTTCCATCTACTGAAATCTTACAGATGATTAAAATAATATCTTGAAGATACGTATTTGGCCTCTCCTGAAAGTGAGAATTAAAGGCTCCTGGTTCTTTGCTCATTTACAGCAATTTATACACAAGGACTATACATCTATTAAAGCACTTATCACACAGGTAATTATAAAAATAATAATTACAGCTGAATCATACTTTTAAAAATCCAGGTACTGTGCTAGGTGCTTAGCTTATATGATCTTGAATCCTTAAAACAATTCAGCAAGGTAGCAGCCAGTTTCAGGTTTACAGATGAGGAAATGAGAGATTAACTAATCTGCCTAAGGTAAAACACTAGTAAATGCTAGCGCCAAGATTCATACTCAAATCTTTTGACTTAGATGTTTGTGCTTTTCACATGACCCCGTCATGCAACATATAATTCTGTCTCTCATTAGACATGGAGTTCTCTGTGGCTGGAACTGTGGGTGAATTACCTTTCAATGACAGTGATTAGATGTGCTGTTTGAACAAAAATAATTTTGTAAAATTTACATTTTAGTAACAGTGAAAACTCTGCTCTATTAACTTTTTTTTTTTTTTTTTGGTGAGACAGGGTCTGGCTTTGTCACCCAGGCTGGAGTGCTGTGGCATGATCTCAGCTCACTGCAATCTCCACCTCCTGGGCTCAAGCGATCCTCCCACCTCAGCCTCACAAGTAGCTGGAACTACAGGCGTATGCCACCAAGCTCCGCTAATTTTTTCTTTTTTTGGTAGAGATGGGGTTTTGCCATGTTGCCCAGGCTGGTCTCAAACTTCTGGGCTCACGTGATCCACATCTGAGCCTCCCAAAGTGCTGGAATTACAGGCATGAAGCTACTGCGCCCAGCCCATTGACATTTTTGATAGATACAGTCTATGTATTTATAAAAGTTTTCGAACTTTTGGGGGTTGCAGTGGAATCCTAATCTGTAAGAGACAGAAGCTGTCTTAGTTGGATAGTTCGATCTGGGATGGAGAAGCCTCCTCCCATCCCAGCCCAAACACACACCTACACTCTCATCCCAGCCCAAACACACACCTACACTCCCATCCCAGCCCAGACACACATCTACACTTCCCTAGCTCTTCCAGTAGATGCCTATGTATCATTTCCAGGGCATCCTTGATGAAGTGTTTAGAAAACTGGTACTTTATGAGATTTCACAGTGTCAACTTCTCACAGTGTTCTTCATTGGACCCTTGTTTTTGAACACTGGTTTGTTTTAATTTTTCATTGCTATAAATATCTTTGTAATAAACATCTTTGTAAGATATAGCATTTTCCCCCCTTTGGATTATTTACTTTTTATATAGTCCCCAAATGGAATTACCATGCAAAGAAACAGACTGCTTCATAATTCTCTTATCATATTGTTAAACTGTTCTTCAGAAATATTGAAAAAAGGCAATGTCTATGTGTCCTATTTGCTCATAAACTTGCCAACATTGGGTTTAATTTTTTTTTTTTTTTTTTTTGAGACGGAGTCTCACTCTGTCGCCCAGGCTGGAGTGCAGTGGCGCGATCTTGGCTCACTGCAAGCTCTGCCTCCCGGGTTCATGCCATTCTCCTGCCTCAGCCTCCTGAGTAGCTGGGACTACAGGCACCCGCCACCACGCCCGGCTAATTTTTTATATTTTTATTTCACCGTGTTGGCCAGGATGGTCTTGATCTCCTGACCTTGTGATCTGCCCGCCTTGGCCTCCCAAAGTGCTGGGATTACAAGCATGAGCCACCGCACCCGGCCCATTGGGTTTAATTTTTAAATGTGCTTTACTAGTTTAACTGATGTATAATAATTTAAATGAATAATAAGAAACTTAATTTTACTGAGTGCTTGCTATGACCCAGGTACTAAAGAACCATTAGTGTATCATCTCCTTTAATTCTCCCAAGCTCTTGGGTTAGTTAGCTCTGTTTTACAGATGGGGCCAAGCAGGAGCTCTTTCCTGCCTTGACCTATAGACTGTATTTCTGCCAGTTCTGGATAAGCCCATACTAGGATGTTGAATAGCCACCTCTCATAATGGCTATGTTCATGATGATTTTCGTTAAATTTATCACAGCCCCAAATATCTTTTCAATCTGTGGCCACAGGCCTCTCATCCTATGTTGGCAGATGGTTTTTCTTTGGCCCACACTGAAAAAGGTGACATTTATTTCTATTAGGTTTCATTTTATGGAATGAATCCATTATGCCCTGATTCTATAAAGTACATCTATTGTCCTTCAAACTTCACGTTACCCATTTGATTAACTTGTCTGCTGATTTTTCTTCATTGATAAAAATGTTTACTTTCTTTCCATTTAATTATATATTCCTTCATTCCTTCCATTATGATTTTCTGGAAACGGATTTCTTGGGCCTGGAGTTAAGTGAATAGTTAAGTATTTAAAATGTGGTTGTTGCTATGCTGTGAATGCAATCTCCCTTTTTCATTGTATTTTTTTCTGTGTATCAATGTTATATAAATATAATGTTGATTTTTATAGGTTAATCTTACATCAAGCAAACCTGCTGAAATTATTATATATAGCAATTTTGGGTCAGTTTTTAGAGCTTTCTAGGTATACAGCCATGTATAATAATGGTATATCTTTCCTACAATTTATACCTTTTCTTCACCACAAATAATTGTGACCAGACTTTTAGCATAGTAAGGTTAAGGAATTTTTCTTTGCTTCTATTTTTAAAGAAAATGACTTTAGGGTTTCTCCCTATAGTAAGATATTTAGCATATTTTTGTTAAATTTATTTTTAAATTTTTTTTGAGATGGAGTCTCACTCTGTTGCCCAGGCTGGTGTGCAGTGGTACAATCTCGGCTCACTGCAACCTCCGCCTCCCAAATTCCTGCCTCAGCCTCCGGAGTAGCTGGGATTACAGGTGCCAGTCATCATGGCCGGCTAATATTTGTATTTTTAGTAGAAATGGTATTTCACCATGTTGGCCAGGCCGGTCTCAAACTCCTGACCTCAGGAGATCTGCCTGCCTTGGCCTCCCAAAGTGCTGGGATTACAACTCCTCATTTGTTTAGGATTTTAACAAAAACTTACAAAATTTTCTTTACTGCTACTTTGACATTTATTGAGGTGGGTATATGATACTTCACACTTTTTTACTCCTTACTATGATAATACTATTATTATTTTATGCAAATATTATTCAATGATTTACATTCTTCTTCATGGTAAAACATAAACAAGAGTAATAAAACAATCAGAGAACCTAGAAGCATATACTCTCTTACATAGAGTAGAAAGTACACAACAGGAGACAGTATACAAAAGAAAATCGGGCAGAGAGCCCAGGAGCGAAATTCTAATTCTGGTTCTGCTACTCAGTAACTGCATGTCCTTGAGACATTTCCTTAATCTCTCTGGGCCTCAGAGAGGCCCCTTGTTTTTCCTTGGTAAGATGGCAAGTTTAGAATTGTAGGTTTTTCCAGCTCGATACCATTAATCATGTTAGTCCCTCTTGCTTCTGCTGGCTCTTTCCCGAAGCCAGAAATGGTCACAGGTTAGGGCTGAATTAAGAAGACGAGAGCTAGAGAGACCACTGGTAAACATTCCCAAATTTCTTCCAGAGTCGCAAGAGGGTTTACGGAACAGAGAGACCCTCTAAGCGTCCCCCGAGGTTCCCTGGTAGGCTGTGCTTTTCCTTCAGATAGACGCCACAGCTGCTGTCTCTGACACCTTTCTGCACAACTCAGCCGTAAGGAGGTGCCTTAGGGGTTACTCTTCCTCTGGAGAAATGGTCAGCAGCCTCCGTGCCAATCCTGCCTCCAGTTATACCACTTCCAGGCAAGGACAGCAATTTTCCCCCCACCTCCAAATCCTGCTCTGGGATTCTAGACAGTTCCTTTCTCCCAGTTATGCACCCTGTTGTGTATGCAGAGTAAGATAAGTCAGCAGAACAACTAATTCTTACACGTGCTTAAACTGATCATCTAAAATAAGACCTCTGGCATGAATGAATACTCACTTCTATTAAAACTGCCAGTTAAAGGGACTTGTAAAGTCACCAGTGGCAAAAGCAAAAATCCTATACAATGGTTGGAGGCAGGAAGAGACGTCAGATGATCCATTTACTTGAAGTTGGAAAGGGGATGTTTAGATATGAGGGTTAAGGCTGCCTGACTTGGATGGAGCCAGACCATTGAAGGCAACTAATATTTCTGCAGTCTCACAGTCCACAGGGCAGAACCTCACGGCATTCCCAGGAATGCTAGTGAGTCCATAAATTAGGCCAGGATTGTTGAGGAAACTGTGATCTGCAGGCCAAATCCAGCTTTATGAATAAATAAAGTTTTATTGGAACATGGCCACACTCATTTGTTTATCTATTATTTATGGCTGCTTTTATGCTACAGCAGCGCAGTTGAGTAGCTGCAACAGAGACTGTCTGGCCAGCAAAGCCTGAAATGTGTGCCAACTGGTCTTTAAAAAAAAGTTTTTGACTCCCGGAATAGGCTTTGGTGACCTCAAAGCCATTGGCTAGCTGGGCCAAAGGACAGGTTCTTCGAGTGGTTCATCATGCAAGACCAACTTTAAAAGACCCAGTAGGCCAGATGTATCTGTACATGAGGAATTCACAATGAACCCAGTTAGGTAGGAAGCTTTGGGAAGGAGAAAAATGCAAATTAGTCAGTACTGTCCTAAAATGTTAGCAATTACCTGACTAACTTGGTTCCAATTTGTTGTCGGATTTCCTGTCTCTCTTCTTCAGATGTACGCTGCAAGATGTTTTTGTCCTCTAGTTCTTTCTTAGATGGTCTGTTGCCAAGTTTGATAGCAAGAGTATCCCTCCGGCGTATTTTACTTGCCAAAGCACCTGAGGATTGAAAAAGAGCAGAAATGCAGAGAGAGAGGCTTTTAGCCAGTGGCACTCGGGTTACACATGGTATGGACTTTAAATAGAGCCCAGACCAAATTCTTTCTCCTCATGCAGGAGAAGAATCTTAATTAACCTAAGGAAAAAAAGACTTTGAGTTGGATGCAGTTCATTTTGAGAAGACTGAAGAGCTATTTCTTTTTAACGTTCTGAAAAATATTGGGACACCATGAAAAAACTTAGAAGTACTACTTCATCGTTTGGAAAGTGATAGCTGCAGTTTATTTTGCTGAGAGGGTGGATCATAGAAATGAATGATTGCACAATGCTTTTCCTTTCTCAAGTTTAAAAAACTTAGTTCTTTTGCTTTTATTCTGTACAGTTAATCCTTGTCTCCTCCTTTCCTCTACTCAGACGCCATCCTGGCAGAGTCTACCAATGTTTAACCCTTAATTACCCCAGAATCTTGAAAATTTCAACAAATGATAAGTAACACCACATGGAAGATAATGGTTTCATTTTATTTTATTTTTTGCTCCATGCAAATTAAAAGGGATTTGAAAAAGTGCCATTAAATCACTAATATAGTAATAACTTGCCATAATCTACAAATTCAGTCCCACACTGAATCCCTCCCATGTTATCCTGCTCAAAGTTAAAAAAAAAATAAAAGCACTTTCCATATCTCTAAGTTATATTAGGTTGACGCAAAAGTAATTGTGGTTTTTGCCATTATTTTTAATACATAAATGATATTATTATTTCCTAGAAGGCCTACTATCTTACTTATTGTGGAAGTATGATTGTTTTTAATGTTAACAAGGTATTTAGCATTCTTTTTATTATTATTTTTTGAGATGGAGTCTCGCTCTGTCTCCCAGGCTGGAGTGCAGTGGCAAGATCTCAGCTCAGTGCAACTTCTGCCTCCTGGGTTCAAGCGATTCTCCTGCATCAGCCTCCAGAGCAGCCGGAATTACAGGTGTGCGCTACCATGCCCATCTGGTTTTTGTATTTTTAGTAAAGATAGGGCTTCACCATGTTGGCTAGGCTAGTCTCGAACTCCTGACCTCAAGGGATTCACCCACCTTAGCCTCCCAAAATCACAGACGTGAGCCTCCGTGCCCAGCCTCTTAATGCTAATGAGGTATTTGGCATTCTTGACTCATTCCTCCTTCCCCTTTCTATAAATCCCAGTACAAAAGAGAGTGAAAATTTCAAACACCTCCAATGAGTAAGCCTATGAATCTGCACTGACTTTCTTTCTTCAACAATGGGCCCAGAGTGGAAGGGCTCTCTTTGGTCATAGTGAGAAAGGTCTCTGTTATTAGAAAGCTTTGATTCTCAGCACAAATACTAATATGCACATCTAGCTCATCTAGCTCATCAACAAAGGCCAGATCCAGTCGTGTGACATCATCTTCTGGAAAGGCCTCCCATCAAAAGCTAAACTTTAGGATACACACATTTCTAATTTGAGAAAGGAGGATGAGGGGAAAGAAAACATCAGATGTCTGGTTCCTAATGAGGCTTTTATTCTTTATAAACTGCAGCTGCTTCTGCTTATCACCCACGCTCCTCCCTGCCTCTTGAAAACAGTCTTACTTTCTCCACTGCCATCCTCATCTTCGTCTTCGTCCTCATCATCGGTGTACAAGATAGGCCCATCCGAGTCAGAGTCATTGGCTTGGTATTCCCTGTGGACTTCATCTTCTGAGGCACTAAAGGATTCTGAAGATTCGCCCATCAGCCCAGGAGTCAGTAGCTGAGGCACTGTCTTCCCCAGCTCCTCTTTGGTTGTGAAACTGTTAAAGGCAGAAAAGCATGGGAGTGATGTGAAGCTCAGAGCAACCCTTGGGGGCACCACACCATGAAAAAGAGCTCTAGTTTCATGGGCTTCCTTCAGGCTGGGGAAAGCAGACACTCGACATAGGCCAGGCTAAAGTCACTGAAATGAAACCTTAATTCTCAAGGTTTTACATTTTTCATCTGTAAAATGCAAAGGCTTGGTATCTGATACATTTAGCAAACAAATAGGGTAAAACTACATTTTGCAAATTATTTTTTCCATAGCAATGGGGGTTCAGCAGAAAGAATAATGAGCTAGAGGCTCCTGGATATTTGACATTGTCTGCACTTTTTCTTTGACCTGTATGAACTCCTGCTTATCCTTCAAGTGTCAGCTACAGCCTCAGCTCCTTCAGGAAGCTTTCATGGGCCTTCAGTTTAATTCCTTGCCCCCACGTCTGTCCCATGGGGACCTGAAGACAACCCCGCTATAGTGCTTAGCGTACTACACCTTGACCACCCATTGCTTCTCTGCCTTCTCAATCCCACAAGTTCCTGGAAAAGGGAGACTCATTGTTTTGCATCACAGCACCCAGAAGGTAATGACATAGAAAAGTACATCTTCTTTCATTAATATACGGCTGGGTTCGGTGGCTCACACCTGTAACCCCAGCACTTTGGAAGGCTGAAGCAGGAGAATCACTTGAGCCTAAGAGTTCAAGACCAGCCTGGGCAACATAGGGGACCTTGTCTCCACTAAAAATACAAAATATTAGCTGGGAGTGGTGGCCGGCACCTGTAATCCCAACTACTCGGGAGGCTGAGGCAGGAGAGTCACTTGAACCCGGGAGGTGGAGGTTGCAGTGAGCCGAGATCGCGCCACTGCACTCTAGCCTGGGCAACAAGAGCAAAACTCCATCTCAAAAATAAATAAATTAAATAAATACATAAATAAAATAAAATAAAATAATAAAAAATTAGCTGGGCATGGTGGTGCTTGCCTGTAGTCCCAGCTACTCAGGAGGCTGAGGTGGTAGGACTGCTTGAGCCTGGGAAGTCGAGACTGCAGTGAGCCATGCTAGCACCACTGTACTCCAGCCTGGGTAACAGAGTGAGACCCTGTCTCAAAAAAAAAAAAAAAAAAAAAAAAATATATATATATATATATATATATATGAATTAATCCTGCTTTTATCCCAATATGTAAATAGTAAAAACTCATTTATCCTATGTGTGTTTGCATTTTTAAAACTGCCTCTTGTAATATAATAGACAATGTGCAAGTTAAATAAACTTTTTAGAAAAAAGGTAATATGCACTCTAGCCCGGGGGGCAGAGCGAGACTCCATCTCAAAAAAAAAGAAAGAAAGAAAGAAAGAAAGAAAAAAGGTGATATGCAAGGATGCAATAATTTTCTATTATTTACCCTGGTAAAAGTCTATGGTTTAAAGAGTTACCATTAATGTACAAAGATTGCCAATTTTCAAAGACTAGACTAAAAAATCCATAGTAATTTACATAAAAACATCACATCAAAAATAATGTAATCTTCATTTTAAGACACAAAGATCCCCCAAATTGCTTTCCGGTAAAAAGTTCTTCCAGCAATAAACACAGATAAATTTTATCAGAATATGAGGTATTTAAAACTCTACTTTGTAGTTATAAACCTGAGTGAGCACTGTCAAAATTTTGTTTCTCACTTATCAGAAAAACCCAACAGACTATATTCTCGTTCTCAAAGAGGGAAATAGGAAATCTCATTTTTATTGTGTAAAATATACATAACATAAAATTAGCCATTTTAACCATTTTTAAGTGTACAGTTCACTGGCGTTAGGCACATTCACATCACTGTGTAACCATCACCATCAACCATCTTCAGAACTTTTTCATCTTCCCAAATTGAAACTCTACCCATTAAACAACTCCCCATAACCATTATCTCCCAGCCATTGGCAACTACCATTCTACTTTTTCTCTCTATAATTTGACTATTCTAAGCACCTTCTCTAAGAGAAATTATACAATGTTTGTCTTTTTGTATGTAACATACTTCACTTAGCATAATGTCTTCAAGGTTCCTTCATTCATGTCGTAACATGTGTGAGAATCTGCTTCCTTTTTAAGGCTGAATGATATTCCACTCTATGTATATAACACATGTTGTTTATCCATTCATCAGTCAATAGACATTTGCGTGTTTTCACCTTTTGGCTATTGTGAATAATCCTGCTTTGAGCACTGGTGTACAAATTCAAGTGCCTGCTTTCAATTATTTTGGCTATACACATGGAGGTAGAATTGCTGGATCACATGGTAATTCTATGTTTAATTTTTTGAGGAACCATCATACTGTTTTCTACAGTGTGAAATCTCATCTTAAATAAGAGAAGATCTATTTTTATGGGAAAAATTTTCCACAGTCTGGGTTTTTAGTTGATTGCCACTGGAAGCCATTCTTGTTTGAATTGGCTGCCATTATGGGTGATCACAGCACATTTAAAATACATGCCAATTAATAATATGTTCTGAATAACAGAACAAATTTGAGAGATGAGTCCTTTATTTGTTGGTGTCATTGTTCACTAATTAATTATCATATTGATTATTATTCTAATCTTACTATTTGTATTTTGTTTCATGGTTTTCAAAGAGTCCAGCATACATCTACAATTTACAAGTATTCTATTGTATAAGGAGGGCAGATAACTTATAGCTCATGGAATCAAAGAAGACCGTGAGTGAGTTGCCTAACCAAGGTAGCAAGTCTTGTCTAGAATCCAGACTGAAGACTCTTGGTCTACCTATTACATTTTACGTTTATTATACTATTATATTTTACACTTAATGAGTTATGCTATAAATTATATCTGATGTTAAATATATTCCAAATTTGTATTAATCAACTCATGACTTACCCCTCATTTTTCCCCCTCGGGTTCCTGGGCACACTGGACAATATAGTGCATTCTATACATGTTTGTGAAAATGAACTGTACAAAGTAGCCTTTTGGATATGGCCTCCAAATGGACTTATTAGTATTTACCTTATATTGTATGACACATATGTGTTACTGATGAAGCTGCCCATGAATGGAAGCCTACCAAATAATTAGTACCCTGCCATATGGGAAGAGAGGTAGGTATTTTTATACATAGCCACTTGTCTTCTTGAAAGTTTTGATATTTGTATTCCAAACAGAAGTCTCTTCATAAAATGACAAGATTTTCACACATTAGTTGATGAAACATAACTCAGAGGGAAAGTTCTAAGTAAAGCAAGTGACTAAGACCAGATATTCTAATCCAAATATCCACTTGAAAAAGGCAGAAGGAATTTGGAAGGAAATTTGAGAGACTACTTACTCCAGGTTCATTAATTCAAGAGCAAACACAAACCATCCCTGTAGGATGAAATGAAATTTAAATTTTGAAGAATATACAGAGAAGAAAATCCCTATGGCGTCTTCTAGGAAAGCATTATAACTACCTTGATGGACAGGAATATCTATTATAAATAGCCTCAATGGCTAATGATGTACTAAGCTCACTCCCTCTGATTATAGTCCCAGTAGGAATGAAGAACAGATGCTTACCTCTTTGGTCTGACAGTTCTTCATATACTTGAGATGAAGACTGATATTAAGCCCTTAGTATGTTGTGTGGTGCTTAGCACAATAAAATGCACTCCTTAAATATTTGTGGAAATGAACAGGATAGTGTCAGGCCACCTTCGGATATGAGCTCTCTGAGTGTTTAAGACTATATCAGGAAGCACTTTACATGTTGCACCTTATTCTTTAGTATATTGAACAATAATCCCATATACCCAATCTAGTTCCCAAAATTCAGATGTTACCTTAAACATTATACTTCCTGGGCACATCAGACAATATTTTGGTAAAAGCTAGTCTTAACTATATTGCCTTGCTCACTTTTGTATCCTTGGTGCTTAGTACATTGCCCAGCACAGAAAAGGCAATCAAAAAATATATGCTGTAAGAATGAATGTTCAGTTCTAATGGCTGGAAGTGATTGCAATGTTGGAAAATACTCAGTATAGTTAAATGAAGATATTTGCTACGTGCTGGAAGTATTAAGAATGCTGCTAGGGTTTGAATGCGTCCCTCAGAATTCATGGGTTAAAATTTAATCCCAGCTGGGTATGGTGGCTCATGCCTATAGTCCCAGAACTTTGGAAGGCTGAGGTGGGCGGATCACAAGGTCAGGAGTTCGAGACCAGCCTGGCTTATATGGTGAAACCCCTTCTCTACTAAAAATACAAAAATTAGCCAGGCATGGTGGCAGGCGCCCATAGTCCCAGCTACTGGGGAGGCTGAGGCAGGAGAATCGCTTGAACCTGGGAGGCAGAGGTTGAGGTGAGCCGAGATCATGCCACTGTACTCCAGCCTGGGTGACAGAGCAAGATTCTGTCTCAAAAAAACAAAACAAACAAACAAACAAACAAACAAAAAACTTCATCTTCAGTGTGAAAGTGTTGAGAGGTAGGGCCTAGAGGGAGGTGTTTAAGTCATGAAGGCTCTGCCCTCGTGAATAGATTAATGCCATTTTCAAAAGGGCTCACAGGGGTAGGTTCACTCTGTTGTGCTCTCTGCCCTTCCACCTTCCACCATGTGATGACATGGAAAGAAGATCCTTGCCAAATGCTGCTGCCTTGATCTTGGACTTCTCAGCCCCTAAGACTATGAGCCAATATTCTAATCATTATAAATTACCCAGTCTCAGGTACTCTATTACAGCAGCACAAAATGTCCTAAGAAAGACACCATAACCGTTCATTTCAATAAATCTTCTTTTCCCATATCTTTTATTAAAATGTCAAACAAAGAAAATAAATTAATTTGTAATTTATTTGTAATAATTAATAATTGTAATTATTAATATTTCCTTCAAATATTGGTGCTCAAAATGACTTAAAAAAACCCAAAGAAACTAACAGAAGAGAAATGGCAGTAGAAGTAGAAGCCATTGCTTTGGAAAACATGAAATTATTCATTCAGAGCATGGAATTGGGTATACATTCTGGCTTCACCACCACCAACTGGGCAGTCTGGTGCAAACTATTTTAGCTCTCTCAGTGCCAGTTTTCTTATCTATAAAACAGGGATACTTTTGGGAAGACTTGTATAAATAAAATGATAATACATGTACAGTGCTTAGTTCCTGACATTAAATGAGTATTCAATAAATAAAGGTCATTATCATTAGCAATTAAATAATTAAAGTTGATATCTTAGTCTCTTGACCAAAACCAACCTAATTAATGTAATAATTCTTTTAAGTCTAACATGACAGATTGTTTTGAAAGAGAACCTTTTACATGATTTGAACAATGAATACAGGTTTTGTTCTTAGACTCAGGAGCAAAAAGCCAGGATGCAAGAACTCTAAGCCTTTGCTAGACAGAATTTATCATTGCGTCTACTATACTCTGACAGCCATCCATCCCTTCATACCTGTGGGACAGGGCTAATATGTTTTATTTACCTGTAAGTAGGATATTTATAGGACTTTGTCAGTGATGAAATGCAAAGAATGAAAGAGAATGAGGAGCCTTGGATGAACCCCAGGTTTCCAGCTTGGGCAACTGGGTGATGGTAAAGCAACTAACCCACGAACTGGATGAGGGTGAGTTAACATTGAGTTCTTTGGCCCATTTTGTTCAGGTACCTTCTTAAATGAAACTAAGACTACTTGAGCACTATTTTTTATCTTCCATTATACTCTACAAAATCTAGCAATAGGGTCATCTTATCTTCAATGCTGCTTCCGCAATGTTAAAGTAGGCTGACTTTTTCTATAACCATCTTAAATCCCTTTTTTATTTTCTTTCAACAATTCAATGAGCATCCTTTGTGTGCCTGTGGCATATCAGACTCTGGAGTGGTTGCTGGGCACACAGAGGTATATAAAACATGTTGGCTAATTCTGTCCCACAGGGTTGTCTAAGTATAGTAGACACAATAACCAATTCTGTCTAGAAGTATTGAATGGCTTCACAGAGGACATAACATTTAAGCTGGGTGGGAATTTAAAGAAACAAGAAAGGGGACAACTCTACTGCTGGAGAAAAAAGAGTTCAAATCTGAGAGTTCTCTTCCGATCTTCTTTATGTTCTTGGAGAAGGCGAAGGCTCAGTAACTTGCTGACATGAGTGGGTAAGCACAATGGTAAAGTAAAGATTTAAAATAAGCACTGAAAGGAAAGAGAATGGAACTGTGGACTGTTGAGCAGTGCTGAAGCAGGTTCTAACTGTACTTGAAAACACCGATCTCAAGTGGTAATTGTCAGCTCTACCAATGTAATTTTCTCCAGTAGCCTAGGCATTCCCAGGGCAGGGCTCTGACAAAGCAATGGTTGGATCACATGTATGCCTACCTAAGACTCAGTAGATTAAATTATAAAAGAAAGCAAACCCGGTGCTTCATTTCCAACAGAATATATTAGTGATCTTTAGTTCTCAGATAAAATAGGGGGTTTGTTCCCCAACTCACCATTTTGCATTTTCTCTGTTAACACTTAAGCCAGTGCCTGAGTAGAGAGTGGTTCTGTTCGTCGGCTCTTCAGCCCAAAGAAGCTGACTTGGGTCTAAGGCAGAGACGGGCAGGTCAGCTCCAACGCTGACGAGGACAACTGGAGTGTCTGAGGCAGTAATGCACTGATCCTCAAGAGGGAGAGGGGGGGCCGGAGGAGAAGGTGCTGGAGCCACAGGGGGTGGAGGGACCATGGACTTGGATTTGCCTGTGTTCTGCTCCTCAGCTCCAGGGACAGTCTGTTCGAGTTTGAAACTCTCCACTCTGGTCTCTGAAGGCTCTCCTCTAAGGTCGGATGTGCCAGAAGTGGTTGTGTCTGAGGACAGGCGAGAAGTCATTGGCTGCTTGCCAGTTTTTTTCTTGCCCTTGGTGGTCCCCACTGTCCCTGTTTTGCTAGAAACTGTCTCCTTTGAAGCTTTGGGACGAGATGAGGTGGATGAAGTGGATGGCGAAGCTGATGCTTTAGAGCCAGTTGTTTTTTTTGAATGAGAGGAGCCAGCTACAACAGAGAGACTTTGCATTAAAAAATCAAAGAATACAATGCTTTTTAAAATAAAGTAACCAAGGTGTAACTGTCAACAACATTTAAAATGTTCCCTTTAGAATTTGTTGAATAAATGTATAAGAGAAAATAGGCTAATCATGATAATAGTCTTGTCTTCTGCCCCTCCCTTCCTCCAATCCAGCAAGGAGCAAGTGATGTTTACGGCAAAACTCAGAGGAACAAGAGTCCTCTATCTTCTCTCACTTTAGTCTTTATCTGAGCCAGCCAAAGGGAGAATCTTCTGCCCCTTGTCTATGGGTCACTTGAAAAAAGCCCGGTATGCTCTCAAGAAGGAATGTTATGGTGTGTAGAGGACAGACATCAGCAGCTAGCTGGGTGTAGCACACAATTGGGCTCATCATAAATTATACATGTTCTATGCTGTCTTTCTAGGAATAGAGTGGTGGCCTGCACTCAGAAGAGACTGGGGTATATATCCTTTCTGGGTCAAAAACAAAATCACTCATCTTACTGCTAAAAGAGTAAAATCCACACCAGCTGTTCCAGTAGCTCCAGAGAAGAAAGCTCGCCATGCTGGACTCTACTTCCATCTGCAGTAGAGACGGGGTAAAGGGAAAACCCATGGCCACACAGGAAAGGTACACTCCCTTCAAAACATCAAAAGGGAAGTTTGTAAAAAACTTCTTGTTTACAAAACATATTTACATGGGTTGCTCCTAACTTTTTTTTTTTTTTTTTTTTTTTTGAGACAAGGTCTTGTTCTGTCACCCAGGCTGGAGTGCAGTGGTGCAATATCGGCTCACTATAACTTCTGCCTCCCGGGCTCAAGTGATCCTCCTGCCTCAGCCTCCGGAGTAGCTGGGATTACAGGTGTGTACCACCATGCCTGGCTAATTTTAATGTATTTTTGTTGAGACAGGGTTTTGTCATGTTGCCCAGGCTGGTCTTGAACTCCTGGGCTCAAGTGATTCACCCATCTCGGCCTCCCAAAGTGAGAGGCTTTGATGGCTCCAAAGAATTACAGGTGTGAGCCACCATGTCTGGTTCTAAATAATGTGAAGGGAAGGAATATCATTCTCAGGTTTTTTGACCCCACCTTCGCAAATGTGATCTTCCTTAATGCTTAAGTTCCAAGAAGGTCTTCATCGAAGGATAGCTACGGTATATTTGCCTACTTCCGGATAGGGCACCCTCACTCAAAACAGTTTCAAAACAAAAAGATTAACTACTTTTTTCTTTATGTCATCTTAGTAAATATATGATGATAAAATAAACTCCTATGAGAATACTCTTTTCTTTCATGACCTATAAATTTATCCTAATGGCTTCTTCTGTTATAATGTTGTCATGTTCCTTCTTTTCATGAAGGGTTCAACTATCTTTCATAAAATGATTAGAAAATATCTTGTTAACATTGTGAAGCCAATCCACACTGTATACAGATGTTATTATAACTTACCTCCAGTTATGACTTTATTGAAGTCAATTGGGAGGATGAAGAGATGAAGAATAAATGAAAGAATAGACAATGAGATGTAAGACTTCATTAATTCTGATTAGACTGATACTAAAGAAGCCAATCTCATTTAGTGGCAGGTTCCAGGCTTAAAAGGAATCCCTATGGTTTTGGGGTCTTTATCATTTAAGATATACATAACTAGAATTCTTCTTCCCCAAATCTAGACCTGTTACTTTATAGAAAACAACCTTCCCTAGCCTAGAAGTCAAACTCATTAAGCACACTCCTTCAATCTAAGTCCAGTCTACATTTACTTTTCACAACAAAGACGCTAAGGATTCGGTGCCTAACCATGTTCAATTATTTTCTTAGGTAAGTTAAACAGAATCCTTTTCACATATCAATTCTAATAATTTGTTAAAGAAAATTCTTTTTTTTTTTTTTTTTTTTGAGACAGAGTCTCCCTCTGTCACCCAGGCTGGAGTGCAGTGGTGCAATCTCAGCTCACTGCAACCTCCGCCTCCTGGGTTCAGGTGATTCTCCTGCCTCAGTCTCCCAAATAGCTGGGATTACAGGTGCCCACCACCATGCCTGGTTAATTTTTGTATTTTTAGTAGAGATGGGGTTTCACCATGTTGTACAGGCTGGTCTCGAACTCCTGACCTCAGGTGATCCGCCCACCTCGGCCTCCCAAAGTGCTGGGATTACAGGCGTGAGCCACAATGCCTGGCCAAGAAAATTCTTTCATCATTAACAGAAAAGTTAATTTTAGTTTGGCTTGAGGAAAAAGATATATTTTTTTTTTCACTGCCCAGAGTGGAAATTCAAGCCACGTTACAGTTTTTCTTAAAGAATCTTCTTAAATAACAGGTCTTTGTTGAAATCAAACATGTTGCTTAAGTTACCTTGAATTAAGGGCATGATAAAAAAAAAAAAATGCTGCCTGTCCTCAGTTAAGTACTTTTGTTGTTAATAATGTGTAACAATGAGAAACAAAAATCAAGGAGATTTAACCCGATTTCTCTGGCAAAGAAGCTGAATGTTCTAAAACTAATATCTAGGTAGCTACAGGTCTATACTAACTTAGCAATAGAGAAAGATTCTTAACTTATGGCTGTTTTAACAACTTAAATCACTGGACTGAACATCAAGAGTAGCATTTGAACAAACTTTTCCAGAAGGTCCATATTATTCAAATAAAACAAAGTTACTATGCAGAAAGTTCTAAATGGTTACAAATGGAATATCAGTAGGATCATAAAGGGATATTATCAATATTTGATAAAACGATTCTTACATGATGGGCTTGTTGGTGTACTTAAATACAACCCCTGTTTTCTCTGTGATAGCCTCTGGAAAAGTCAGGCCTTTTACAATACAATGAATAAAATCACTGTGCTATTCTCTTAGGAACATCATGAGTGCCTAAATAAATCTTCAAGCAAAATATCTGGAAAAACCTCAAAATCGTTTATGAAAGCTGTCCCCTGTCCTGGTGTTAATCATCGGCTTTCTTCTGAGGGAAGTAAAGAGAGTCCAAGCTGAGTTCAGAGTGAGCCACTACCACATGGAGAATGGGAAAGTGGAGAAGTTAGTGCAAGACAGGAGCTTAATTCCCAATGACAGAGTGATCGTTTGGGGCTGTTCTTTAAGAAAATCAGTGCCTGCCTCACTTTAAGCAATGCTCCTAGGGTTTTCTAGGAAGTCTGGAAAACACACACAGATCCCAACAAGAACGGACACTGATGGGTGAGGACAGCTGGTCCCTGAGGAGATGGCCACTGGGCACTGTTGGCACATCATTCTGGGACATTTCAGTTTAGAGCTTATCAGAAGAGACCCAGACACTAAAGGTCAAAGGCGGGACGTGAGGAGCACAGGGAGAGGGATGTCTATTGGCATTCAGAGATCTGTTGTACTGTCAACTAAACCGCTCTCTGAATTTGAGCATTATGGTCATACATTATGAGAGGAAAAAGATCAACACCAAGGCAAATGCTGACAGTCAACTGCTAGAAAGTTGCTGTTGATTTTAAGGAAAACAGATTTTTTTTTGAGGTGGAGTCTCATTCTGTTACCCAGGCTGGAGTGCAGTGGTGCGATCTCAGCTCACTGCAACTTCTGCCTCCTGGGTTCAAGCGATTTTCCTGCCTCAGCCTCCTGAGTAGCTGGGATTAGAGGTGCGTGCCACCACACCCGGCTAATTCTTGTATTTTTAGCAGAGACAGGGTTTCACAACATTGACCAGGTTGGTCTCAAACTCCTGACCTCAAGTGATCGACCCTCATCAGCCTCCCAATGTTCTGGGATTACAGGCATGAGCCACTGGGCCTGGCCTGATTAATGTCCTTTTAAAAGATAAATGACATGGTAGGCATCTTTCTCCTTCTTCACTAAAAAAATGGGAGTTTCCACTTTGCATCAAGCATATCCGATTGTAAAGCAAAGCTGGATACATATTGCATGAAGTTACTGCAGGTCACTCAAACATCCACTGGTGATTTGTAATAGTAACTTATAACCACATGACACCAGGATGTTTTGCCTTAGAACACACAAGTCTACAGGGGAGGTGTGGAACACTGAGAGTGTAACTTTCCACTCCACTGAAATAGTTTTCACTGCAGTAGGAAGTGGTGGGGTGGAGCTGAAACAAGTGACATGAACCCTTTGTCATTTATCAGAAAGGAGATGACTATGGATGCTGAAGATTTAACACATTAACATCCAGCAAATATATCAAAGTTATAAATTGTCACATTTTTATATGCAAACCTAAGATATTTTGAAAGAAAATCCTAGCCAAAAAGCCACCCATAAGCTCATATAGGTAGGTCAGTCAATGTCTAAATAATGTTGTATCAGATTATTGTCATTCATCAGGCATACTACTCCCAGTATCCTTCAACTGGTGCTGATAGTGGATACTCAAGACGAAACCAGTATATTCACTCAAAAACTAATGAGGTGAACTATTCAATGGGTTGACTTTCCTTTGGTAGAGAGCAACAAAGGAATCTCCTGGGCATTCTTTGTGTCAAAGCTGAACCTGCTGGTGTAATGTCCTAAGACACCAAAAGCCCATCACACCTAGAAGAAACAATTAGCCCCACCCCAGAGCCAAGCACCCTAGAAGTGACCCCACGGGGCACTGGGGGCATACTCACCAGCCTCTCGGGTCGTGTTTCGGCTAGTTGGCTTGGGTGGAGGGACGGGCGCCTGCTTACCAGGAGCCTTGGTATTTTTTTTAATGGGAGGCACTTCGTCACCTTTGTGGCTGGCCCCAGCAGTGGCCCCTTTCGGAGGCACAGGTGATTTTTTGGGTTTAGGTTTGGGTCTAGGCTTAGGAGGAGCAGAAGGAGGTAGAGCAGGAGCTGCCGGTGTTTCAGAGTGGTTTTCAGTGTTCTCTATAAACGAGAAAGTGAACAGAAGCAGACTGATACAGACACACACCATATAAACACGAGGAGCAAGACATGACGATAGTGACACAAAGCATGGCTACTTGGTACTTGGGAACCAGCATGGAGTTCTGCACCAGACAGAGCACAGTTTAGGGTGAAAACAAAGGCTGAACGACAAACTGAGAAGTGTTCTCAGGGTACATGAATCACCCTTTAATAAAACCGGGTTGTACAAACTACGTTGACGAAATTAGGTTGAGGATGTGTGTAAATGTTTGCAAGTCAGGGGCCTCAGTTCCAGCCTTGGATCTGGGGTTGCTGGATGATGATGTGGGCGTGAAGTGCTACATTTAAATTGAACAAACAATGATTTCACAAAGTTGAAGGCTCCTGGAGACTGGCAGATGAACACGTTACAGTCACTGCTGTGGGGTGAGGAATGACAGCTACAGCAACTGCTGGACTCATGGTTACCCTTGAGAACTCAAGCCTGATCCATCTGAAAGGGATCTGTGTTCAGTCTCGCTGTGATCAAAACCCAATTATTTTGTAAGCTAAGAGAGACTCTGGAGAATCTTTTACATGAGGCAACAATACGCTTTAGAATGAATCATCTTCTACTAGCAAAATTTTCTAAAGCTTTCCCAGTACATTGGCAGCTTCCTGTTCTAAAATAACTTCCTCTGCCCTTTCCTTCCTTTCTTTTCGTTCTTTTGTGTGTGTGTGTGTGTGTGTGTGTGTGTGTGAAAGAAAATCTAAAAATATATATATATATATTTTTTTGAGATAGGGTCTTGCTCTGTCACTCAGGCTAGAGCGCAGTGGTATGATCACGGCTCACTGCAGCCTCTAACCTCAGCCTCCAGTGTAGCTGAGACCACAGGTGTTTGCCACCACACCCAGCTAATTTTTGAATGTGTTGTACAGATGGGGTTTTGCCACATTGCCCAGGCTGGTCTTGAACTCCTGGGCTCAAGCAATTTGCCTGCCTTGGCCTCCCAGAGTGCCGGGATTACAGGCATGAGCCACCATGTCTGGCCTTTTCAAATATTGTCACAACTATAGGTACATCTAGATGGTGCCGAATCGAAGAAATACTTAGGTCTATTTTGTAATGTAAACCAAATAATTATTTTGGAAAGACAAAGGCTAAAATTCATCCAAAACTCATACCTAAGAATAGCAGCTTCTCACAAGGTTTTGTGTAACCGGAGAAGAAAGAGTATTAGTCTTTTGTTACTGAAAGACAGAGGATATGCTGAAGGTTCATTTATATATTCACATCTGTATTCTTTCTAATAGTGGCTGATGAGAATTAAACTAAAATACCATTCTAGTCCAAAGAGCTAAGCAGCATTTCTTTAAAAATGGGGCACAATAAAAAACATGAGACAGTGTTAAGACAAGACTGAGCCTTAACCAAGGCTCCCATAATTGAATGCTCTAGAAAGGGTTTTAATATTGGAATATATTGCATTTTATTATTATTTCTATTATTTTGTTTCTTATCCTAATGAGTGTGAAGTATAGAATTCTCTTTTAACCACATTCCCCATCAGTCCACATATATAATTAGCATATGATGACTTCAGTTACAATAGGTAATCAATAAAGCTTTACTTTTAAAGTTCACCTTTGATCCTGCCTCAGCCACAAAATCCTCTCCTGTCGCTGTGGCCCAAGTTGACCTCTTCTACCTCTGAACTTACTTGGGCTTATTGTGTGAGCCACTTACTCAACATTTATCAGAAGCTATTTTGTATTTTTGCCTTTCTGTTTATACATCTTGTCTCCTCAACTAAGCTGAGTATCATGTATATTAATAGTAATGGCCCTCTTAACTCAGCCAGTCTTAACCAGGCAAGTAAATCACAAAAGTCAGTTAGGTTTGAGAATGATACAAGTTGATACACACCCATAACATTTAATTTTAACTTAAAATATATAAATATACATTAACTTCCCAGTCTTCTGACATATGGCTGAAGTCTATTCTTTAAATACATCTTTGTAACTTTAGCCCCCAGTATAATACCATGAAGTATGGAGATTAAGCCCAATAGTGTCATCCATAGTGAAAGTCAAACTGATCTGTAACACGTCACCTTAATTCTCTTATATACCACAAACTCTACACATGTTTTATCCTCTCCCTTAATAGCATGTCACTGAGGGATATTTTTCCTTTCTGCCTAAGGCTTAAAATTCTAAAGGTATACCGGAAAGAATCCAGCTTCTGGGTTTGGGAAGGAGGAGATGGTTCACCAGATTGGTTGGCAACGACAAGCCCTACTAGGGAGAAAATGAACACACTGTGAACAGACTTTCTTCTGGCTCCTTAGAGAATACGGTCCGCTCCTCTTGACTCTTTGAACGCTACCAACTATGTGTGAACATTTGTCATTCTGGTAATTCTTAAGTTGTGTGTGTGTGTGTGTGTGCACACGTGTACATACACACACATGCAGGGACATATGAGTATGCAAACAGTATAATTTTTTGACTGAATTATAAACTCCTTTTGTCTGAAATCTAAAATCCCATCGAACACAATGCTGTAAACACTATGTCTATTCAACGAATGAGACTGACCATCCAATAGTTATTGACACACACATCAGTAGAAAACAGAGCTTTAGTTGCAGCTGGGAGGTAATGAATTAAGTCAAGTTGTATATTTTACACTTACCACGTGATCTGAAGACATGACATAAACTGATGGCGTATAGGAGTATTATCACTTCAAGAGAAGGTTAAGAAGGGGCTGCCTAGTCATTCTGGCTTGATAAGGACGCTAGCCTTTCCAGCAATGCGGTCTGGAAAACAAGCTGTTTCCCATACTTCCAGGCTTGGCTCCTTTGAGCACTGGAAGGTTTGAGCTCAACGATACTTAGAACAAGCCTGGGGCTGCATGTGGTCTTCACCCTGCCTAGAATGCAGTTCTTACCCAATTCCTCTGCTTCACTTGATTACCTCCTTCTTGTTTCCTTCATGTCTTAGTTCATAAATATCTTCCTCTGAGAACCAATGTTGGTCCTCGCTGTGAGCTCCCTTGGGTTGCTGTGCTCAGGCCTTCTATGGTACTTCACATCTTGCATTACAATTGCCCATTTGCACTCTGGTCTCCTCACAGGTCATGCTCTTAAGGCAAAGGCCATTTTTCATGTACTACTCTTTTCCTGGCCCCTAGTAGAGTCTCACCCATGGTAGACCTTCATTATTTGTGGAACAAATAAGTGTTCACCACTTGTTATTTCATTGAAGATTTCTTAATAATAACAATAAAAATAATGTCAAGCAAGATTTCTTATAAGAATTCTTACAAAATCTTATTATTATTTAAAATTATTATTATTTTCTTTTTTTGAGACTGGCTGTCACCCAGGCTGGAGTGCAATGGTGCCTGACCTCAGCTCACTACAACCTCCACCTCCCAGGTTCAAGCAATTCTCCCTGCCTCAGCTTCCCAGTAGCTGGGATTACAGGCGCCCACCACCACGCCCAGCTATTTTTGTATTTTTAGTAGAGATGGGGCTTCGCCATGTTGGCCAGGCTGGTATCGAACTCCTGACCTCAGGTGATCTGCCCGCCTCGGCCTCTCAAAGTGTTGAGATTACAGGCGTGAGCCATAAGATTTCTTATATTTAATACTAAGTTTCGTTTAACAGGGAGCAAGTCAGTTTTTTTGCTCTTATATATATAAAGGCACTTACTGAGAAAGAATAATGGGAGACCAAGAGCCCCAAAGACCTTAAGGAAGAAGTCTCTAGTATTAGGCAGAGGAGGCCCAAGACCACTGTACCAGCTACAGAATCAGGTGCCTTCAGGAGCCCCAGAAATGCCCAGGGGGCCTGGGTGGAATCTACTCACAGAGCAAGTGTGAAGGACACCATGTGCCGTTTGTTTTGCTTTCTTTGATGGTGATGTTTCAAATATTAAAGTATTGAGATATTGTCTTATGAAGAGATATAATACACATCTAGGGCTCTAAAGGCAGATGATATGGTTTGGTAAATATAACCAAATAGATGACAGAAGGCTCTTGAATAAGTTGGCTTCATGCAGGAGGAAAGGGAGCACTGTATCCCAAAATAAAGGGTGAATTAAGATCATAGGATGGTGGGGTTTGCATGGTAGTGAGCTCACACAAGCAGTGAGACCAGAAGAGGAGCAGAGGCAAAAGTGAAGCTTGAGTTGGTCTTCAGAATTAAAAATGTGTTTTTCTAGAGAAATAAATTGCTAACTTTGTCATAAGGCATTTTCTAATTAACATAATACACTGTAATATTAGTTATGCGCGCCATTCTTTTCAATCTCACGAAGTGGCTTCTATACCTAGTGCTTCTCCTTGTGGCTCTGGTGTGTGCACTTTCCACACAGGAGAGAGCCGCACTGCCTCATTAGTGGTATGTCAGCATCCAGCACTCCCAGCTCCTTCCTCATGTACCTACTAGCCAAGCAAGAGGCTCTCTTGGACCTTATCAGACAAGGAAGAATTGAATGTACTAATTCTAAGTAAAGAAAAACATCTCTCAACTATTCATGGACCCATAAGGTCTGCTATCTTCTTTCAAGAACATCGAGGTCTGTTGGTTAATTCATATAAAACTGTCAGGAACTTTTTATTATGTTGATAAGGGAAACACTTCCTTTGATGTCTGGCCAGTCCAGTGACGAATACCCTGTATGGACCAGGCACCAGAGATGGCACTGTTACGTAATGCAGGATGCGATTCTTGGATGTGAGAAGGCTGCCAGGGACAAACCACAGATGGATTTGAAATTCAACAGTCTGGCGAGACAGGACAGAAAGACTTAAACAAAAAACATCCCTACTTGCGTTAATACTTTCAACTGAATCCCACTAAAATTTATTTAAGTCTACTTTCTTTTTATGTTCCAGGAATATTATCACTGAAAGTATTAGTTAATTTCATAATTTGTGTACATAAGCTTAACCAGAGTCCTTCAATGGAACAAGGCTAGATAAAGCCCTTGAAATAAAGCAAAATAATACATTTCCAACAGATTATTTACACAGGCTTCTAAAAGTTTTAAAGGCTAATATATGCAAATAATGAACGGTTATGAACTTCCAGAGAGGATGATTTTAAGTTACAATGGTGTGTTTAATAGGGCCATCAAATACTCCTTTTTCCCTTTCTCTCTCAAGGATCTGGGTCAAGAACAGAGGAAGAGAATTCACTTTCATCAGTTTCTAAGAGTTCAAAATGCCCACAGAACACACACTAGGTTTGACAAAATTTTACCATTCAACTTAGAGACAGACATTATAAAACATGAAATAGTGTATTTCCTAAAGATTCCTTTCTCTGCTGCATGGAAGCATCTAGAATCTCTCCACGAAATCTTTCCTTACAGAAGTTTCATTTCATGTTTGGAGGTTCCTACGCATCACAGCAGTGGTATCGAGATGTCATCAATCCATAACCAGGAATCTGTGAATGTTCTGGGAGGCCCTGATAGACATGTATTTTGCAGGTATCTCAATCTACTGTAGCATATTCACTCTAGGAACCAAGGTCTCTAAAGAAGTCTTCTGGGAATAGCATAATCGCCTCTGGCACATTTTGAAGTTTCCAATTGCACAGAGGCTGTGGGAATCAGCCAGCAGAGCAACCACAGTCCGTGGCATCTCTGGGAGCTATTACTGGGTCTCTCTCAGAAATGTCTGGAACCTATGATATTGGATATGCAGATGCCACCAGCCAAGTTCCCACTGCTGGAGACAGTGCTGGGCTGAACAAGACATGTGGGTTTTGATATTCCTCCATGCTGAACTGCTCACGGGGCCAATTGTAACCAGCAGAGAAAGATGTTCAGATTTCTCACTTTCATTATGATCCTGAGACAAACCTCCTAAGAAAGGATAATCTTCCCAGACACCTCTAATGATTAAAGAGGCCACCCCTTCTGATTATTACTTTTAATTAACATTTTTAATAATTGAAAAAACAAATACTGTGCTTATAAAATGGATGCATCTACCTGAGAAAATCATCCGATTTCACTTTACTAGCTATCATTTCTTTCTTTTTTCTATTTGTAAACCTCTCCTCTGCAGACTGCTGGTTTTAGAGTCACTAGTTGGAGCCTAAGTGCTGGTTCTAGACATTGAGCTATATGCTAAAGTAAATAATATGGGTTTGTCTTTATTTTACCTTTCTTATCTTCTGCCTTTTCCTCCAGAGGTGGTGTTTTTTCAGATACAGAGCCATTACCTTCTTCAGACTTTACTACATTTTCCTCTCGGGTAGATTCCTCTCCGATGGGTATCATGTGCCCGTTTGAATTTTCAAAGTTAACTGTTACATCTCCATCTAAAATGGGAAAGAAACACCTAGATGTCTAACTTGCTGGCTTTCTTAAAAACAAGTTTTCCAGTTACTAGGATTGTAGAATTTGGATTCATGTTTCAGTCCCTGGGAACCAAATACACCCTGCACTGTTTCACCAGTTTATTCAAAACAAAAGAGCTAGAAAATCCTCCGTCTTGGGGACAAGCTGCTACGGAGGGAATATCTATGCGCCATTTCAAGACAACAGGAATGATCATCCTAATTATCCAATATCCCAGGGCAGCAGAGTCCCTCGTTCAGGTGCTTAGGTTTCTCTGAAGTCAATCCTTAGTGTTTCTTTGTCATTTAGAAACCGAATGGCGACAGGAATAATCTGGAAAATGGAATAAACATTTTACAAGCACCAAAAACACAAGGTGAATGCAAATACACAAATAACATGAAATGTAATTACACATACAAACAATAAGTGGGAGAATATGAAAATTTCCAAGTACTATTGGTTCCAGAATATATTAAGTATATGATGTGCTAACTTCACACAGCAATATAACTGCTACTCTATAGTCGGGGAAAAGATGATAGCAAGGCTATTTTTATTTTTATTTCTTTATTTATGGAAAGATTAAAGTATACTCAGGTAATTATTACATATAACTAGCCAAAAAGTCCCTAAGTTGTCCTAAAAATAATTTGAAAATGTTCGAGAAAAAAAAAACACACATAAAAAAGTAATCACAAAGGAATTTTAAAAAACCATAATGGATAAAATGTTGAAGAGATATCTAAATCATAAATGACTAATTTTAACTCCTGTATTTCCATAATTCCTGGGGGTTTCTAAAGTGAAAGAGACTTTGCAGAAACGTTTAATTCAGTGATTCTTGAAAAGATTAACCCTACTTTATATCTGGAAAATTTTAAGAGGCTTTGCTACCATCATAAAAGAAAAATTAATGAATGGAAGGTTTGAGCAAACTTAAAAATCTGCTTGATTAGAGCTCTTTCTATTTTTTACTACTCTTATCTTGACAATCATTATAAAACAGAAACCATTTCCCAAATTGTCATTAAATATGATTGAATTGCTTTGGCTTAACAATAAAATCCATTTGCCTTCTGAACAAACAGGCATGACATTTTAATAAATCAACTACATATCATGAAATTATGTCATTTTTAGAATGAAAAAGCAATCATTGCTTAGTCATATAACTCCCAATAACCTATAACTAAGTCCTCTGTAAAACTAAAATAAACAATAATTGAAGGCAATGCCATTACAAGTAAATCTCAACTATTTTAATAAAATTAAAGTAAGAACTTTTTAAAGACTATACGTCAAACCAAAGAGAACCCAAATGATTCTTAATTCCTATTATTAAATCCCAAGAAATTAGCTATAAAAAGGAGGAGAACACAATATATCCAGATAAAATAAAAATGAAGAATGGAAAATTCCAAACAAAATAGAAAACCACTTGCTTATGTATAAAAATCTTCAGTTTTTAAGTAACTCAAATATAAATTTATCTTTGTTTTCTTTGACTTTAGTTGATAATAAAGTCATGTCAATGACAATTTAATTCTATTTTAAGCATTATTATATTAAAATTCTTTAGTTAAATAACTGATTTATTAAACTTAGAAAAACCTGGAAATTTTAATAGCTGTGACACAAGAAGAAAGTGGATTATCCTATGATAGACAGAAATAGTCAACAATGTGGAAAATACTTACTTTGAGGCAAGAAATAAAGCTAGTTAGTATGAAAATAATTGTAGAAAAAAGAGACACATTTGTGATAAATATGGAATTCAAGAACAAAACAGGGGGGAAGTAAAGTTATTAATTAGCTGGTGTGTATATTGAAAAGGCTTTCTAGTATTGAGTGTTAAGGAAGTTGTTTTAGAATTAAAATAAGTTAAATCCTTGATATAGTGTGTGTGTGTAAGTAAAATACAAGCAGAGCAAAGGAAGGCAAGAAGGTGCTGAGCTGGATGGCAGGTGACAATAAGCGGCCCAAGTCAACACATCTCACGAGAGCAAAGGAAAGAGAAAACACAAAAAGTAGTTGTCAGCTTAAAGTAAAATGAGAGATAAAGCACAAACAGGAACAAGTGGTTAAATAAGGAACACGAGGGTGTTTGAAGGGGGTCACCTCCTTCTAGTAAACAGGTGTATTGGGGATATATTATAGTTAAAGGAGGGACAGATAGAAAGAGAAAATCATGTATGACCAAAAGGCAAGTGATAAAAGTCCACAGTGGGAGAAAAGGAAAGGATGGCACACAGGCAAAACCACCTCCACACCCTCATGTCAAAAGCTAAGGGAAAAGATGGAGGGAAAAAAGCAGAGATAAGCAGCAAACTTCGACTAGATCATAGACTTCCCAGGAGAGAAGACGAATCACTGAACTTTTAGGCTGAAGGTATGTCTGGATGTAAAAAAGAGAACCTAAAAGGAAAAATAATAATAGCTGGGAGAGTATGGGATATGATGGGATGGGGTCAAACTCAGGGTAGCTAGAGGGATTTTTAAAGTCTATCTGGCTCACTGAATAAAGGGCTTGATGGACAGGCTTGTCAAGAGCAGAGGCAAGGTCAAGAAGATCAAGGCAAAGAATAAATCTTCACTGGCAGCAGAAAGGAGGTTGTTACCAAGAACAGCAGCTTCTAGTCTCTCAGACTGAAATTCTCCAGATAATTGCTTTTGGGAAAATCACAGAAAACTATTTTCTCCAGCCCTCAGCTGGAAAGGGGAAGGACTCCATTTACCACTGACATCCTCAGGAACCTTCAACCATTAGATAATTTCTACGGTTCTAGACAGGGACCATGGAAAAGCTGGAAAGTAAAATCTAGTATTTTATGACTTCTCAAACATTAAGCCTATTATTATATTATGCTTAGGTTAAAAAATTGTTTTGTTCTTTTATGTTTTAAAACTTTTAGTTTCCACTGGAAAAGTTAAATAAAAAGATCAGAGAGTCAGATTTCTGAGAAGTATATGTTGGCCCAAGAAATTATAATCTATGAGGCAAATAGTTTCACAGATTAGGCAGAATAAAAATAATTTCTTTAAATTGACTATCGCTACTTGGTTTTTAGACAGAGCAAATTCTTTTTCTACCTACAAATTTTAATTAGGAAAAAAAGATGGGCTTTTAATCTTCACATTTGAACCCATTAACAGTTTCAATCATAAAATCTTCCATTTTGTACTTTCTTTAAAATATTTCTAAATAAACGATGTCTAATAAATGCATTGGCCCATCCCATAAAGCTGATGGCCCAGTGTTAAGCTTTCAATGGGTATATTATTTCTCTATTGCCTTCAGAGACATTGGACAGGAGATTAATTTTGATATTGCAAGTCTACCTTTAAGTTTAAAAAGTTAGAAATGTGCATTTTTAACTCTTAAAAGTCTCAAACAGGAAATAAATAGCTTCAAAATAACAGAAAAACAGGGAACACATAAAATTCATTCATAAAGTAGAGTAAGAAAAGTTTGACAGGTCAGAAATTGAAGTAAAATACCTAAAATTGGGAGGGCTTAAGAAAATGCTACTATTGACTCCAGAGTTCCCTACTTTCTCTGAATCAGGAGAAAAACAGGAAAGCATTTCTCAGCTCCACTCTGGAATTATTCAGATGCTGGAAAAAAGCATGTCATTTTGATTTACAAATAGTGAATGCCAAAAAATGTTAAGTCCTTTGCAAGGAACATATATCAGGAAAACAGCTGTACTATTATTTCAATTTCAATTCTAAATTAATAGCATTTTATTTGTTCCCATAAAAGTACAATAATAATACTTTATTATTACAGTAAATGTGAGGGGAAGGGAGGCATGAGATAAATCAACAGTATTGCAACAAAATGTCCTTTAATTTTAAATTTAATAGTGGAAGCGATGAAAATCATTAGGTATTATATATTTGGAGAAATAACCAATGTTAGTATCTTCTTTTGAGGGTCAGTACCAGTTTCTATCTGATCCTTGTCTTTTCTGAACAAAGTTCCTCCTTGGGAGGATAGAGAAAAAAAGAGAAGATCAGAGATAGGGGAAAAAATTAGAAATAATCATTGCTAGGGAAAGATTCAGAGAAATGAAAAGAGAACAATACTGCAAAATTACTTGAGAGAACGCAGAAAGCAGGTTAGTTTAGTCTGCTTATTCGTGCTTTATTGATTGTACATTTCAGTGTTATTATAGAGTGCAAACGACAAGAGGTATGTGTGCCTTCTCTCTTGTCTTTTATTGGTAGTCTTAAGAAACAAAATAGCATGAACCAAGCTAAAACTTTGCATTTACTCACACATGAGTTTCATGTGAATAGAAAGACTGAAGCTCAAGAATAGAGAAGAGAAGGAGCCATAAGTATTTGTATCTCATCTGTACTGGCCTCGGATGTACCTTTGCAGAGTTTTAGGTTTAGAATGACATATGGTGACAGATTCACCAGGAAAGTCACTAGAATTCTATAATATTTCAGATTCTCTGCAGCTCACAAAGGCATTACCAATGGAAGCAAGGCTCTTGGAATGCAGTAATCACCGCTTTACCTTACAAAGACCATGATCACTTTAAATTTCAAAAGAAAACAAAAGAAAGACCAAAGAATGAAAGACCGAAATATTTAAAATGTATGATTAATTTCCTCACCTTGATCAGGCAATTCCTTAAGCACTCCCCTTCTTATCAGCTCCTCTCTACTTTGTCGTGTGGATATCTTCCTTTCTAATACTTTTAAAAAGAACAAGCACAAATAAGAATCAAGTCATTCCTTAAGATAATTCTGAAAAACATTCCAAGTAGAATTGAGCACATTTATTCTCCTCACATGAGAGCTCAAACTCGTTTTCTCAGTTGCTTTAACAAAACACATGATCTGAGTTGAATCAACACCGCTATGACAAGAGCAAACGGCTGCAGCCCATGATCTGAAGTCCAGCCGCCATCCCTGGTCTTTCAAATGGCCACCTTTGGCCTGGCGTCCAGGGATATTATTACATACCAACTAGAGAGCATAAAGGCTGCTTCTCACGCTGAAGCTAGAAATGTTGCATTATAAAACATATAATTATATGGATATGCAGTGTATGAAAAAGGTATGTATGCTTACATTAAAGAAAAAAACATAAACATCAGTAAATATTCTGGGTAACCCATTTGCATTCCAGGAAAATGAACTATTTTCTAGTGTTTTCTCTCTCACTCCATCTATTACAAAAGCCCAATACATCATATTTCTATAACCCTTTCCCCTGCATTCTCACTAATTCTAAAGAGTTCTCATATATTAGCTGACAATCCCCAGGTCTTAGGAGGATGGAGAAGGCAGTTAAGAATAATCAGCTTTCAGCCAGGAATGAAGGCTCATGCCTGTAATCCTAGCACTTTGCGGGAGCCGAGGTGGGTGGATCACCTGAGGTCAGGAGTTCGAGACCAGCCTGGCCAACATGGCAAAACCCCATCTCCGAAAAATACAAAAATTAGCTGGGCATGGTGGTGGGCACCTGTAACCCCAGCTATCAGGGAGGCTGAGACAGGAAAATCGCCTGAACCCAGGAGGCAGAAGTTGTAGTGAGCCAAGATCGTGCCATTGCACTCCAGCCTGAGCGACAAGAGCGAAACTCCATCTCAGAAAAAAAAAATAATAATAATCAGTTTTCACAGACATGTAAAGCCATGGGGATCTTAACATTGATTCTTCCTTCTTCTGGAAGAAATGTAAATTCCTGGTAGAACTTTGGAATGGGGCTTGGGAGCTCCGGAGCGGGATCTCAGTAGTGTTCCCCTTGAGTGTGTATAGTATTAAATCCTGTGCTCTATATGTCCATACAACTCCAAAGTCCATTCCTCACTTTCAGAGGCCAAGAAGGTGTGTAAAATTAACATGTGGTCATGTCATCTATTAATCCTGAGTCAACATGTCCCAAAGCGTGTTCTGCAGGACTCTATTTCCTCCAAACCCTCTGTTCAAAAATGTACTTTGATACAGCAGTGAAGGGCCAGATAAGGAGTCTAGGGCACTTTGAAGAGCAGGAAAGCTACAGTGGTAGAGAACAGGCAGCTTCAGTAGCACGAGATTTCTGACGCTCCCCGATTCCTACTCCTGGGTTCATTATCTGCAAATCCTGGAACTGCTCTAGACAACATCCTTTCAACTAAACTAAAGCCATTACCCCAAACCAGGTCCTGACACATCCAAAGGGAGCATGTGATAACACTAAGAAGACATTTGTGATAACACTAAGAACATGTTTGCTCAGGGGCTCCAGGGCCTCGAGCAAGAACACTGATATGAGACAGGGTGGGAGATGCGCCCTGGGCAGCCAGCTTTGTAGTAAGTGCATGAAAGTCTTCCATAAGTGTTTGCTAATTGCATGTACCACAGAATAGCAACACTTAGTCTCTTGAAGAACCTGGATTTTTTTTTCCTTTCTGATAATAGAAATTGTGTATTCCTTTTTAAATCCTGGTTGTAAAAAGATCAGAGTAAAACTGGACATTTGACACAGATCTCATAAGACAATTCGTGGATGGAATCTCTGTTTCCTCCTTCTCTAAAATCTGACTTGACTTACATTTTATGTACAATATATAAGCTCTTTACTGTAAGTTTTGTCAAACATTTCTTTGGATAGAATCAGAATAGAAACAAACAGGAAAATGAGTGAATGAATGAATAAATGGTCAAAAGAATGACAATGAACAGCTTTGGGTTAAAAAGGAGACATACACAGAAGCCTTCCCTCCCTTCCTTTAGATTCCTCACTGACCCCATTCTTCCCGTCCCTTCCAGAAGCAAGTAACAACAGCTCACTTAAAGGTTAGTAATTTCAACGAAAAAAGTTAACCAGGCAAGGAGTCTTTTTTTTTTTTTTAACTGGGTGTCCTATTATGTAAAAAGAGTGCTGTTATCTAAATACAGTTTCAATTTGTTGAGTCTCTTGTCAAAAAGAAGAGAACTCTTATCAACGCAGGAAGCCAAAGAACACCCACAATGACAGGTGGGACACTGCTGGGATTTTGCAGGTGCTTTAGAAGGACCTTGATCACTGCAGCCTCCTACGGATTGTAGAAGCCCATTCATGCTTGACTGGGCTCTGAGGAGTGGTGGGACTCTGTAGACCTCCTCCAACAGTTGTCTTGGCCTCCATTCCTGGGGACAGGCCCAGAGATTCATGGCTGTTCTGCCCTAAACTTAAGGATGAAGGTGGCAACTGCAAGAGCAAGTGCCGCTGGCCTAGGGATCAGGCCACATTCTCGCAAACCAAATGCACTGCCAATTCAGCACTCAATCACTGTGGCTGTCTTCCTAACCGGTCCTTTGCTCATAAGAAACAAAACTTTTACTTGTTTGCTGCTTCTTTAAAATTGCCCAAAACACAAAATGGCTGCCAGGAGTCCTGGATTCTAGTCCTTGAATTCCTACAACTTGTTGAGTGACCCTGGGCAGTCACTTTAAGTTCCTGGGCGTCTAATCCATTATCTGTAAAATAAGGGACACAATTCAAGGATCACTAAGGACAATTCATCCAGCTCAAATGCTGTGTGATCCTGTATCATTAATCGAGGCTGTCTGTAATCTCTGCTTCGGGCACCTTTTAAAACGTTCACTCTTGCTCTAAAAAATCATCTCATAGCCTGGAACATACCAGGTTTCTTATTCTGCCTTTCCATTATGGATCCTGCAGGATTCTTTAGTTTTAGTTTTGAGTTTTCTTTTGCTTAAATTCTAACTTAGTCTCAGCTAAAAATTCCCCCTTTCTTCCTTGTAAACTAAAAATTCCCCCTCTTTCCTCCTTATAAACTCTGGAGCTTTCTTGAAGCAGCAGCCTTGGCTTCCTGCCAAGAATCAAAACCAACAGCTTTGTTCTTTTGCTCTACCTCCTATAAACAGGCTCTGATACGAAAATGCTGTTGGCTATTTGTTTGGTCTTTGGCTGAGAGCATATTTAACACACAATGCGGATACCTATGTACAGGGCCAATGAGAACAAACTGCAGGCGACTGAGCACGGAAAGTATGTTGCTGGGGCACAACATTCCAACCACCGCTCTCACAGCAGTACAAGTATCTCATTCTTCGCCTTTTAAAATATTTGCCTCTTGTTTATATAGTGCCTGCATGTTTGCAGAGCACATTCACTGGACACTTTTTCATGGGCTCAGAGGGGGTTTGCATTGCAATGAATCTGAGAGGTCATTCTAGTCCAACACACCGCACAAAGCAGGGGCTATCTCAGAATATTCCTGAGATGTGCTCACCTGCTTAAAATCACTCAGAGGGAAGATGCTCACTTTAAGGCGCAATCCACTTCAGTATTGATCACCCTCATTTTGAGGAAGGTATTCCAGAGAAGGAGTCAAATCGCACTCCCTGTAACTCCTGCGCATCAATCTAACCCAATCTCTCTGTAGCTCTGGACTAAAGTCAGTTGTTTGTGAGCAGAAAACGGCAGCAGTCGGCTCCAGGTCATCACTGAGAGCCTGCTGTTATTGCAGCCTGCTCGAATCTGATCCCAAGTATCCCACCAGCTGCTCTTTGACTTTGAAGCTCACACCAATCTATGCACAGAAATCTATGCACCACAGCTACAGCACAACCAAGATACTGCCAGGGAAGACGCTAGTGGGGCACTGAATGTCGCTGAATGTCGTAGCTGAATACAGTAGCTAAGGTGTCTCCATGAAAAGTATTATCGCCAGTTGAGTAAATAAATGGCTCATGGCCTCTCACTTTTATCCCAACTGGAAAAGCATAAGAGCTTTTTTTATACCAAGATCAAACAAAGCCATGATTTCTGTTTCACTCTGCATTGGGCTAATCGATGTTTTGACAGTTCAATTCTGATAACAGCAGCGCACAATTCTCTCTGGGAAGTGAAGGAAGCACTGCCCTGTATTTTCCTGACTTCAGGCTTATACTCTAGTAATCTTCCAAAAACTTCCCATGGCTGCCCATCTTACTTCCAATAATCCCTGAACTCACCGCAGCCCCTTAGGCTGTCCCTCCTCCCATGTGCCTAGCTCCTAACCACTTCTTTCTGGCTCTTGGCTTCAATTTCTTGGGGCCCTGCATGGTGGCCTCTGTCCTTCCCAGGAGGCCATTTCCCCAGACACCTGCTAGACTCACTCCATCCTGTCCCACAAGTCTCTGCTCAAAGGTCACCTTAGTGGAAGTCCCTTCCCTGAACTCCTGATGTAGAATGGCTATTCCCCTTCCCAACTTTATCTCTTTTTTCCCTGCAAAACCCATCATCACCTCCTAACATGTGTATGCATAATCTCATTGAGAACCAAAATTCTGTTTTGCTTACTGCTGCTGTGTCCCCACCGTTGACTTACAAGCTGTTGGCTTTGAAAAAATATGTGTATTTGTTGAATAAAATAAAAAAAAATAGCTAATCATGATAATGATATTGTTTCTGCCCCTTCCCAGTCCTCAATTTGGGAGAAAGCAAGTAAGGCTTGTGGCAAAACCCTGAGGGACAAGAATCTTCTGTCTTCTCCCTCCTTAATTCTTGGCTGGGCCAGTCCTAGGGAAAAAAATCTCAACCTTCTGTCCTATGGATGATCTGAAAAAGTCTCTGTATGCACTGAAGAAGGGAGCTCACAGTCTGTAGACGACAAACACCAGCAACTAGCAGGGTGTAGTACACGACTGGGCTCCTCATAAATTAGAAATGATTTATGATGTCCTTCTGGGCATGGAGAGGTAGCTGTGGAGCTGCACTCAGGAAAAGAGGCTGGAGCATATGCCGCTGGCTTTTTTCTGCGAATACTTGGCCAGGATTTCATATTACTCTGGAAATATCTGTGAGAGTAAATCTTGTAGTCAACAAGTCACTTGTGTTTTTCTTTGGCGAGGAAAGAGAGTCCTAATTCTCAATTCTAACACCATTTAATGACTGGACAAAATAGAAGAGCAAATAGAAGACTATTAAATAAGTGTGCCATGTTATCTTCTCAGTTCTGAGTACTGAATGGCCTCACTGTAAAACTGTAACAGAAACACACAAAACCACTCGTCTCGTGTTGAAAGTGTTCTACAAGAGCCTGGCTCGGCTTTGCCCCTCTTCAATAGCAGTTGCAGAAAACAGAATGTCAGAAAATGGTCTGCTTTTAAAAAGATCTTCACTAAGGCAGAGCTAAGTCATTTAAAGAAACAACCACCTCAATGCCACCCAACAGGACATTTGCAAAAACCTTCCAAAACATCCCAAGAATGTACAGCAGAGATACAAAGCCAACATCCTCACCTAAAAACACTCAGGGGTCTGGCGATTTTTTTGTTTATCTGCTCCAGCCACTCCCCTACTAAAGAATTCTACAGTCTGTGGAACAAGTTGGACTTGGAACGGCAGCCAAGCTTTACAACCGGTCCCAGCGAACCATTTTTCTCATCACTTTCCTTCCATCTCTTTTTTGCAAGCCTGGCGTTAAAGTCAAACTTTACTTCTTGCCATTTCCTAAACATCTGCAGTTCTTCAGCTCCATTCCTTCATGTATTATTCCTTCTTCCTAGAATTTAGACTGTTTCCTTATCCCTCTCCGGTGAAATCCACTCTAAAATTTTAAGTTCTCTTCACACAGTAGCTCTGCATGGAGATCTCACTATCCTGATGGGCCAGAACTTTGTATTCCAAAAGCACTTTCAACTAACTTCTCTGTGCCTCAGTGTCCTCATCTGCAAAATGGAGAGATAGCAACGACTTTTCTGGTTCTTTTGGAGACTAAATAGGTTAAACCAAGTAAAATACTTAGACCAGTACCTAGGATCTAGAAAGCATTCAATACATATTAGCTATTAACTATTATTTCTGTTATAGCACTTACTAAGTGGTTCATTACTAAATTCATGTGTATGTGATTGCATATTCACATGATTCTAGTCTAAGCCTTCTGAGGGATGTCGTGTTTATCATTTCATTCCCATAATGCCAAAAATAATATATCGCACAGAGTAGATATTGGGGACCTAAGTGTCTTTTTGGGGGGAAGGAGGGAAGGCACGTCTAGCATCCTTTTCTACTTCTTTTAGAAATGGCCTTCCTGACATTTTTCCTTTGGGAAACCACATTCCCCCTCTTAGTCCGTGTCATTTGTAGAAGGCTAACCTCATCTCTGGGCACAAGGCTCTTGGGCTCCTAGACTTATCCAATCAGAGCCCAGTTTCTCCCTGGCACTGGGGACTGGTTCAGAGAGGGGCACATGCTCAAGTTGCAGAAATAAGATCCAGGCCCCAAAAATTTGCTGGAACAATAGGAAAGCAAGGCTTTCTCTTTCTTCTGGAGCTGTTAAAACCAGACAAATATGAGCAAGAGTGGCAAGCGGCCACCTTGCCTCCACAAGAGGAGAACCGAAGTTAACAACAACAACAACAACAAAAGCCAATAGAGAGGAAAATACAGACTCAAAAGAGGGAGCGAGACAAGTTCCTAATGAGATAGCTTGTAAGCATCTGGATCCAACCACGCCTGAAGGTTGTCTGCCCCTGGATTTTTCAGTTACATGAACCAATGAGTTCTCTCTTTCATTAAGTTTGTCATGATTCATCAGCAATGAAGAGCCCTGACTAATCAAAAAAGTATCAAATAAATGTTGTTGTTGTTGTTGTTTTTTTGAGATGGAGTTTCACTCTTGTCACCCAGGCTGAAGTGCAGTGGCGCGATCCCAGCTCACTGCAACCTCCACCTCCTGGGTTCAAGCAATTCTCCTGCCTCAGCCTCCCAAGTAGCTGGGATTACAGGCGCCCGCCACCATGCCCAGCTAATTTTTTTTGTATTTTTGGTAGAGACGGGGTTTCACCATGTTGGCCAGGCTGGTCTTGAACTCCTGACCTCAGGTGATCCGCCTGCCTGAGCCTCCCAAAGTACTTGGATTACAGGCGTGAGCCACTGTGCCCAGCCTCAAATAAATGTTTCTAAATTGAATTTTCTTCCAGTAGTTACCACAGATTCTCTAGGTTTTTGAGGGCAGAAATATGAAAGGAGAACTAATATAGCCCCTCTTTACCCACTCAAGAGTTTGAAACTTGACCAGGACTTAAGAAAGAGGAAGATGAAGAGATCTGTGTTCCTTCCTCCTCTTGGGAAATTACTGTCGCAACTTCACTCAGAAATCTGATAGTAATCATCTATTTCTTATGTGCTTGGAGAACATTTTCCTATTTATTTTCTACCCACTATCCCTAAAAGATAAGCTAAGCAATTCTTCTTCTTATTATTACTGTTATTTTTTTTTCAGATGGAATCTCACTTTGTCACTGAAGCCGGAGTACAGTGGGGCCATCTTGGCTCAGTATAACCTCTGCCTCCCGGGTTCAAGCGATTCTCCTGCCTCAGCCTCCTGAGTAGCTGGGATTACAGGCGTGCGCCACCATGCCTGGCTAATTTTTGTATTTTTAGTAGAGATGGGGTTTCCCCATGTTGGCCAGGCTGGTCTTGAAATCTTGCCTCAGCCTGCTGAGTTGCTGGGATTATAGGAATGCGCCACCATGCCCGGCTAATTTTTGTATTTTTAGTAGAGATGGGTATTTTAGTAGAGATGGGTTTTCGCCACGTTGGCCAGGCTGGTCTCGAACTCCTGACCTCAAGTGATCCGCCTGCCTCGGCCTCCAAAGTGCTGGGATTACAGGCGTGAGCCACTGCGCTTGGCTAAGCAATTATTTTTATTTTCCTCCTCAGATAAGGGTATTGAGACTTAGAGAGACTAAATACATTTTCCAGTCACACAGTAGGAACCTGGTTGAACCCAGGTGTGTCTAACCAGAAGACTACTGCTTTGTATTCTCCAATCTGAGTTGATAATTGCAAAGATTCCAACTTTCCCACCAGAGGTACGCTGCTTTCTGATTTTTCTTAAGAAAGCAGACAGCAGAACACTTTTTAAGGTTAATTTTAAATGGGTATCTTTTAAATGGTAGTACATTCTCACAGCGTTCAAATTATAAAAGGATACAGTGTAAATTCTCACTCTCACCCTGCCTCCCAACTATTAGACTTGAACCTCAGCCTTACTCCACAAACAATTCCCCACTTTTATTAGTGTCTCGTGTATCCTTCCAGACATACTTGAACAAATATTCATTTTATTTTTTCCTTTTTTTTTTTAACATAAAAGGTAGGATGTTTTGTAATAGGTGTTTTGTTTTTGTAAAAGTATCAGAAGCGTGTGAGCCAGAGCAACTCCATCTTGAATAGAGGCTGGGTAAAATGAGGCTAAGACCTACTGGGCTGCATTCCAGATGTTTAGGGCATTCCAAATCACAGGATGAGATAGGAGGTCAGCACAAGATACAGGTCTTAAAGATCTTGATGACAAAACAGGTTGCAATAAAGAAGCCAGCTAAAACCCACCAAAACCAAGATGGCCACAAGAGTCATCTCTGTTCATCCTCACTGCTACATTCCCACCAGCGCTATGACAGTTTACAAATGCCATGGCAATGTTAGGAAGTTACCCTATACGGTCTAAAAAGGGGAGGCATGAACAATCCACTCCTTGTTTAGCATGTAATCTTGACATAACCATAAAAACGGTAACCAGCAGCCCTCAGGGCTGCTCTGTCTATGGAGTAACCATTCTCTTATTCCTTTACTTTCTTAATAAACTTGCTTTCACTTCACTTTATGGACTCCCCCTGAATTCTTTCTTGTGCGAGATCCAAGAACCCTCTCCTGGGGTCTTGATTGGGACCCATTTCCTGTAACAAAAGTATATAATAGTTAACAAATTTCAGGTAGTAGGAGGTCACAGATAACACTGAGGTGGGAGGAGGGCAGAGGGGATTGTCTTCGACCTGTGCAAACAGCAGAAGGGAATGGCCATGGGAAATCAGCCCATGGGGACCTATGGTTCTAATTCCGAAGGGATAAAGGTCCAAGATTCAAACAATGAGCAAGTCCTCAATCCCAGAAGGGCCAGGAAGTACAAGCAATCTCAGGAGAGTAATCAGAAGCGAGGATTTGAGTGCTACGTGTAACACAGCCTGTCCTTCCCCTTCACTCGGACTCTCCCAAACTCATAAGAAACACAAATGCCTAAGACAGGTGCTTTTGAATTCATCTAGTTCAAAGAAAAGCATGCGTGTTTCCATTTCCTGTTTCTTTACAGTAAAAGATGGTAAACCTAAGACACAATGACACCACAGAGGGGACCAATGTTTTAAATACAAATAATGATAATCATCCCTAGAGAAATTACATTCTAATCTCATACCAAAAAGAACAGGCTAGAGAACTGATTTTAAAGTGAATCTCGCGGCTGGGTGTGGTGGCTCACACCTGTAATCCCAGCACTTTGGGATGCCGAGGCGGGTGGATCATGAGGTCAGGAGATCGAGACCATCCTGGCTAACATGGTGAAACCCTGTCTCTACTAAAAATACAAAAATTAGATGGACATGGCGGTGGACGCCTGTAGTCCCAGCTACTTGGGAGGCTGAGGCAGGGGAATGGCATGAACCTGGGAGGCAGAGCTTGCAGTGAGCCAAGACCGTGCCACTGCACTCCAGCCTGGGGACGTCTCAAAAATAAATAAATAAATAAATAAAGTGAATCTCAGCTCTAAATGGTAATGAAGCTTTTCAGACTAAGAGATCATAAACAATAGCCATTGGAAGAGAAGCTCCAGAGAGCCTGAACTTCTAACACCCTTCTCCATGATCTGCTTTCAATCTACACATTTCAGGGACTCAACACCTTTGATCAAGATGGGATAATATCTCATTTCAGCAGTCAACAGCAAGCAAGATTAGACATAAAAGAAATCTTAGTGACACTAAAGCATCCTAAGTGAAGACATTCCCATTCATTTAATTTTTTTTTCTTTCTTTCTTTTTTTTTTTTTTTTTTTTGAGACAAGGTCCCGCTCTATCACCCAGGCTAGAGTGCAGTTGCACGATCTTGGCTCACTGCAGCCTCCACCTCCCGGGCTCAAGCCATCCTCTCACCTTAGCCTCCTGAGTAGCTGGGACTACAGGCATGCACCAGCATGCCCAGCTAATTTTTGTCTTTTTTTTTTAAGAGATGGGGTTTTGTCATGTTGCCCAGGCTGGTCGTGAGCTCAAGTGATCCATTTACCTTGGCCTCCCAAAGTGCTAGGATTACAGGCATGAGTCACTGTGCTGGTCCCAACTCATTTAAAGATCTAATTCTATTGCCCTGGGGTAAAGGTGGCTGAAATTCTTCATATCTTAGGCTGATCTTTTCAGGGAGGTCATGAAAAAAAAGGTACAATCTTTTTTTTTTTTTTTTTGAGGTGGAGTTTCCCTCTGTCGCCCAGGCTGGAGTGCAGTGCCACAATCTCGGCTCACTGCAACCTCTGCCTCCTGGGTCAAGCGATTCTCCTGCCTCAGCCTCCTGAGTAGCTGGGATTACAGGCACCCACCACTGGTCTTGAACTCCTGACCTTGTGATCCGCCTGCCTAGGCCTCCCAAAGTGCTGGGATTACAGGCGTGGGCCACCACGCCTGGCCAAAAATGTATAATCTTTAAAAGCCTATTTTTTATTGAGTTGAGCCATGAACAATACATATCAAAACAACACCAACTCAGGTAGGTAGGGATAACCAGTCTAAGTTGTAAGAAGATTTCAGTAGGAATTTCCCCAAATCCATATTTATTACTTTCATTATACGTACCCAATCAGACCAGGTTTCTTAAGATGATTAAAAAGTTTATTTTCTGGAGCATTCTTCACATTCTATCCACTACCTACCATCTTGCCTACACAACAGAGAGCACAGTATTTGTAAAGAACAGTATTCCTTTGGCAAAACTGGTCCAGGCCTAAACTAAAGCAGGAGAGATAAACTACACCTGATTCCTGCCCAAACCTGCAGTGATAGGAAAATGGGTAATTTCAACTAAAGTTTTTATTTTCTAAGATAAACACAAAAATGCAGTTTGGGGAAATGTAACTTTTCACTGTAGCTGAAACTGTAACACTTAAGGTTTGATAGCAAAGCTAAGTTTGTACTTAGACATTATGCTCTCTTTCAGTAATCCCCGCTTGCCACTCTGTGTTTCAAATATTCTGATTATTAGGGTAATATCAGGGTCTCATCCTTCTTGAAGACTGAAAGGCTACGAAATGTAGAAGGAAGAATATATTTCTCTTAATATATACTATATATAATAGAATATTTTATACAATAAATTAGAATAGACTGGGCTGGGTGTGGCAGCTCATGCCCGTAATCTCAAAGCTTTGAGAGGTCGAAACAGGAGGATCACTTGAGCCCAGAGTTCAAGACCACCCTGGGCAACATAGTGAGACCCCATCACTCTAAAAAATAGTAATAAATAAAATTTAATTTAATTTAAAAAGAATAGATTGCTATATACTATATAGACATAGATATATATAATTCTTAAGAGGTCTAGAATATGTTATGTGTAGAAGTATTCTTGTCCTATATTAAGTTTCCTGTATAATATTTACAGAAAGGAACAAAATAAATATCATTCCTATATAATATTTATATAGAAGTTCACGATGTTATATTACATTATATATAATAGACTTCTATATAATAGAATACTTTTATATAGGATGTATTCCAGTCCTCTTAAGAATATACCTTTGTGTTCAAATCCAGACCCTGCAAGTTATTAGTAGGTGATCACAGGCAAACTCCCCAACTTCTCTGAGCCTTTGTTTCCACATATGAAAACACAGGCACTAAAACCTAGAATGAATAGACATTAGGATGATTAAAATATCTTGTAGGCCGGACGTGTTGGCTCACGCCTGTAATCCCAGCACTTTGGGAGGCCGAGGCGGGCGGATCACGAAGTCAGGAGATCGAGACCATCCTGGCTAACACAGTAAAACCCCGTCTCTACTAAAAATACAAAAAAATTAGCCAGGCGTGGTGGCGGGTGCCTGTAGTCCCAGCTACTCAGAGACTCAGGCAGGAGAATGGCTTGAACCTGGGAGGCGGGGCTTGCAGTGAGCTGAGATTGTGCCACTGCACTCCAGCCTGGGTGACAGAGCAAGGCTCCGTCTCAAAAAAAAAAAAAAAAAAAAAAAAAAAAAAAATTGTAAAGGGTTTGGCATAAATTACAGACCAAAGAAATAGGAGTTTTTTTTGAAACAGGAAATAGGAAAATAATAATAATAGGAGTTTCCTCTACTTTCCGTTCCTCCTGTATACATTTGCATATTCCTTGATAATAATCCACCAATATTTTCACTTTGACATGCTTATTGACCTAGAAGGCAGCATAGTATAGGGATTAGGAATGAAAACTCAAGGCAGGGTTCTGAGGATTAAATACTGGCTATGCTTTGCACAAGGCCTGGAACTTAGGGTGAGTTACCTAACTTTTCTGTGCCTCGCCAGTTTACTCAGGAGTAAAAGTGAGATTATAATAGTAACCTGCATTATAGGGTAACTGGGAAGATTACAGGCATTTAAAATAGTATCACAGGCTGAGCAGCGTAGTGAGACTCCATTTTGACAAAAAATTAAAAAATTATCTGGACAAGGCAGGAGGATTGCTTGTACCCAGGAGTTAGAGGTTACAGTGAGTTATGATTGTGCCATTGCACTCCCTCCTGGGTGACAGAGAGAGAACCTGTCTATAAAAATTTATTAAATAATTAATTAAAAGAGTGCCTGACACATAGTAAAAACTCAATGAGTTAGTTATCATTATTATTAATACCCACATATCTTTTTCCTATATTAAATTTAATCCTAAATAAAACTTCAAATGAGTAACAGAAATACATTTTTTAAACTTTAATTTTTTAGAAAAAACTACTTTACTTCACAATGCTACACATATAGAAATTACCCAAATTATCCAAAGGGAACATTTTCAAGCCTCATGGGGTAGTAACTAATTTGAACTTTTTAGCATTGAATTGAAATGAAAAACTCAGCAAAAAGAAAAGACGACAGAATGCCAGCAATATATCACTGTCTTACTTAACACAGGTGATTAAACTTTCATTGGTGTCAATAATGTTTTGCATTTGATTCATCTAAAGTTTTTTTAAAAAAACATTACAGAGGGTAAGTGGTGGGATGGGGGGATGGGAAATTGACAAATGCGCACAGAGTTTTCATTTTGCAAGATGAAAAAGTTCTGGAGGTCTGTTGTACAACGATGTGAATATACTTAACACTACTGAACTGTAAACCTAAAATGGCTAAGATGGTAAATTTACATTATGGATTTTAAAATAAAATCAAATTGTAAAATATTTTTGGACTATAGATTTCTATAAATGCTGAAATGAAAAACAGATGAGAAAGAATTTTCATCATGATAATGCATAATGAGTTTTCTAATAATTTTCTAATATCTAGTCTTCTTTCCAATCATGTTTTTTTATTATCTTGTATTTTTGTATATAGCCTCTTACACCCTGTCTTATAGGTAGTAAGTAAACACTTAAACTTTGGAATAAAGGAAATTTTATGAGTACCAATTTCAAAACTTAGAGTCTAGGCTTGGGAATCAGTTGCAGAAACCTTCGGACAAAAAGTGTTATAAGCCTAGATGAGCAAACACCTAACACAAAAGAAGTAAAAATTAAGATTGCATCTTATATTCTAAGTGAGAAATAAACCAGGAAAATATGTAAGCCAAGAAACAGTCACTTTCCAGGACTTAGCTCTCAGTGATAAGGACCAGATTCATATCACAGGATGAAAAAGACAAAACAAAACCACAAAGGGAAATAATATGCAAAGGAAATAAAATAATGGACTTTCCTGACATGAATTCTCCGACCCAGGCCAGAAGGGCTTCTGTAGTACCTTTAAAAGTGTTTAAAGTGGCACCACTCCAAAGGAAAATGAAATTCGGAAATTATCCACCCAAGCAAGGGATATAAACAATCGGATCTTCTCTTAAAGCAATACAAACCCACTTTGTCTCAACCCAATGGAGGCCTTATTTAATTAAGATGTGGGTGGGAACAGTGCTCCTTTTCTCCACATCCCCCTTAGCAATCAAATATGATGGGAAAAAAAGGGAAAGCAAGTTAACAATTCTGCAATTCATTCTATGTGTGTGATTTTTAAAATGCGTCATTTGTAATCAGAAATCAGCAAAATCAGTAGCATCCATGTCTCATTTGAGAATGTTTTTACAGAACGCTCAGTGAAAATGCCTTGCTTATCTGAATTCACTAGAAAAACCTAACTCCCCCTGGAAAAGACGGGAGGCTTGAGATACTAGTCAAGTCTATGGTGCAACTCATTTAAATCCAGAGCTCGGCTTGGATTAAACACAATATCCCACTTTCCAGAATGTACAGGAAGCAAGGGAGACTCCTCAACTCCATTTAGAAAAAAGATTTCATGGTTTTATTGATCTGTAAGAGGTAGGACCTGATGGTTAGGCCATTTATTGTGCAGCTGGGCTATTCTAAACCCATGGTGGAAGAATCCCATATTTATAAAACCACTAACTTCAATTATGACAAATGCACAAAAAGTTAGCACTCATATTCTATTACTCTTTCCCATAAATGGGTTTTACCACTAGAATAGACCTATAATGAATAATAAATGCTCCATAAATAAAAAGATGGGCCATAATGAGTCTTTCCATCCACCTATGTATAAAAAGATTGAACCAAGAAAAAAAATCCATTCTACTGGGAGAAAAAAAGGAGAGAAATAATTAGTCTCCTTTATATTTAGAGCACATAGAGGAAATCTGTTTTAACACAATTATATACCTTTAGGAAAATAATAGAAGATATTTTTTAAAAGCATACATAATAAAATTATTATATAATATCTCTTGCCCACGGAATTTCTAGCACTCATTTGGTCTGATTAGGTTTTGTTGTGAAATACACAAGAACACAAACGGTTGAATTAAAATACAACCCTCACCCCACCTCCTTTTTTGAGAATGATGTTCCCACATTGACCTTTGCAATGCTGCCTTACAGAGCAGTCACAGTTACTTAAGGTCATTTTCCATTCATGAGAGAATAGCTCCCCACCCTACCCACTAAATTGGTAAAATATTCATTTAGTTTACTATGGCTTTTCAGGGTTTCTTGAGGCTGGTTTAAGCAACTCTCAGTGATATGAACACTAAAGAAGGATTGAAAACAAGCACAGTCATTCCCTACCCCTCGCCCCAAATCCAGCACTTTCCAAATCGAAAAGATTCACTTGCAAATGCTCCATATATAGGATGGGATAAGGTCCATCAAGAGCCATTCATTCATTCATTCGTTCATTCAATATACATTTACTGAATGTTTAACATAAGCCAGGCACTACACAAGTTCCTTTGAGATCTCACCAAAGAAGAAAACAAAAATCCCTGTTCTCATGGAATTTATAATCTACTAGGAAGTGGGGTCAGATAATAAACCATAGAAATAATTTATAAATGTTAGATGGTAAAATGTGCATGGAAAATGAAAAAAGTAAGGTAGAAAAAGAGGAGGAATCAGGCTAGGCATGGTGGCTCACATCTATAATCCCAGCACTTTGGGAGGTCAAGATAGGGCAATCACTTGAAGCCAGTTGGACACCCAGCCTGGGCAACTGAGCAAGACTCCATCTCTATGAAAAAAAATTTTTTTTTAAGTTAAGCTGGGTGTTGTGGTGCATGCCTTTGGTTCTAGCAACTTGGAAGGCTGAGGCAAGAGGACTGCTTTGAGCCCAGGAGTTAGAGGCTGCAGTAGAAATGATCACACCACTGCACTCCAGCATGAGTGAATGAGCAAGACCCTGTCTCAAATAAATAAATAAATCAGAAAAGAAAAGACAAGGAGGAATCAAAAGTGCTGGGTGGAGCTACTTTATACCCAACAGGATAGCAATAATAAAAAAAGACAGGTAATAATAAATGTTGGCTGGAGTGTAGAGAAATTAGAATGCTCATACACTGCTAGTAGGAATATAAAACGGTGTGGCCACATTGAAAAACAGTTTGGCAGTTCCTCAAAATGTTAAACATTGAATTACCACATGACTAAGCAATTCCATTTCTAGGTATATAACCAACAGAAATGAAACCAAGAGAAGTGAAAACATATATGTACACAAAAACTTATATACAAATGCACACAGCAACATCATTCATAATAGCCACCAATAGAAACAAACCCAACGTCCAGCAACTGATGAATAAATAAAATGTGGTATATTCATACAATGGAATGTTTAGTATTTGATAATGAAATCATGTACTGATACACACTACAACATGGATGACCAATGAAAGCTTGCTAAGTGAAAGATATCAGTCATAAAAGACCACATATGTATTGTATGATTCCATTTACATGAGATATCAAGAATAGGTAAACCCGCAGAGATAGAAAGTAGAGCTGGGAGATTGGTGAAATGGGGAATGACTGCTAATGAGTATGGGATTTCTTTCTAGAGAGATGGAAATGTTTAAAATTGATTGTGGTGATGGTTTCACAGCTCATGAATATTACTAAAACCTATTGAGTTGCACATGTTAAATGGGTCAACTGTTTGGTATACCAATTATATGTCAACAAGGCCATTTAATTCAAAGAATTCTGGGGGGGAGGAGAGATTTGAAATAGAACAATCCAGATAGATCTCACTGAGAAAGTAGCATTTGCACATAGACTTTATTGAAGCAGATAAGGCAGTTGGTTAACCATAAAGAAATCTAGAGGAAAACTTTCACTTTCTTTTCCATTTCAAAGCACCAGAGGGCCTGCTTAAACTTACCCAAGTTAAAAGAGATCACCTGAATGGTCCTATAACTATAAAAGAAATTGAATATGCTATTTAAAATCTTTCAAAAGAGAAATCTTCAGGTCCATAATGCTTTACTATTTATTCTACCAAACATTTCAAGAAGAAAATAACAACAATTCTACACAATCTCTTCCAGGAACAGAAGAGGAGGGAACAGTTGTCAACTGATTGTATAAAGTTGGTGTTGCCCTGATATCAAACCTAGACAAAGATAGTGCAAGAACACTACAGATCAATACCATGAATCCTCAACAAAATATTATTCAATAAAATCCAGCAACATATAAAAAGAATACTACACCACAACACAGTGGGGCTGGCCGGGCGCGGTGGCTCATGCCTGTAATCCCAGCACTTTGGGAGGCCGAGGCGGGCAGATCACCTGAGGTCCGGAGTTCGAGACCAGCCTGACTAACATGGAGAAACCCCATCTCTACTAAAAATACAGAATTAGCCGGGTGTGGTGGCGCATGCCTATAATGCCAGCTACTCTGGAGGCTAAGGCAGGAGAATCGCTTGAACCTGGGAGGCAGAGGTTGCTGTGAGCCAAGACCGTGCCATTGCACTCCAGCCTGGGCAACAAGAGCGAAACTCCGTCTCAAAAAACAAAACAAAACAAAACAAAACAACACAGTGGGACTCATCCTAAGGATGCAAAAACTGGTTCAAAATTCAAAAATCTGCCAATGTAATCAACCATAATAGTGGTCTAAAGAAAAAAACCCAAATAACCCTATCAATTGATCCAGAAAAAAGCATTTGAGAAATCCAATATCTATTCATAATAAATACTCTTAGAAAGTCAGGAACAAAAAGGAACTTCCTCAACCTAGTAAAGGGCATGTATAAAAACCTTCAACTGGGCAGGGCATGGTAGCTCACGCCTATAATCTCAGCACTTTTGAAGGCTGAGGCAGGCGGATCACGATGTCAGGAGTTCCAGACCAGCCTGGTCAACATAGTGAAACCCCGTCTCTACTAAAAATACGAAAATTAGCTGGGCGCAGTGGCATGTGCCTGTAGTCCCAGCTACTCAGGAGGCTGAAGCAGGAGAATCGCTTGAACCCAAGAGGCCGAGATCGCGCCGCTGCACTCCAGCCTGGGCGACAGAGCAAGACTCCGTCTCAAACAAACAAACAAACACACAAAAAAACACCTTACACCAACATCATACTTAATGAATGCTTTCCCCCACAGAATAGGAACAAGGCATGGATATCTCCTTCACCACTCCTGTTTCCTATTGTAGTAGAAGTCCTAGCTGGTGAAAAAAGGGAAGAAAAAAATAAAAAGCATGCAGGTCAGAATGGAAGAAATAAAATGATTCGTATTCACAGATGACATAATTGTACATGTAGAAAATCCTAAGGTATTTTCACTAGAACTACTAGAACTGATAAGTGAGTTTAATAAGGTAGCATGATACAAGGAACAACTGGAAATTTACATTTAAAAATATATATCATTTACAGTAGCTAAAAAATAAACAAAACAAATACTTAAGTATAAACTTATTACTGTTTTCTAAAAACTTCAAAATGCTAATAAAAAAAATGGAAGAGCTAATCAAATGGAGAGGCAAACCAGTTCATAAATTAGAAAGTTCAACATGGTATAGATATCAGTTCTACCCAAACTGCAGCATAGATTTAATGCAGTTTAAATAAAAATCCTAGCCAAAAAAAAGTACCCCAGCAGTAACTTTTCAACAATAAAAACAAGTTGGTTCTAAAATTTAAATGAAAGCCAAACAAACTAGATTAGTTAAAACAATTTTAAATGAAGAATAAGGTTGGAAAATCACACTACCTAATTTTCAGACTTATAAAGCTATAATAATCAAGATAGTGTGATATTGGTGAAAGAAGAGACACAGATTAAGAGAATAAAGTAGTGAGTCCAGAAATAGACCACATATATGTTGCCAATTAATTTTTGAACAAAGGTGCAAAGGTAATTCAATGGGGAAATGATAGTCGTTTCAACAAATGCTGTTGAAATTTCTTACACATGACACCAAAAGCATGATCTGAAAAGAGAAAAAAAAAATTGTATTTCATCAAAATTAAGAGCCTTTGCTCTTAAAAGACACTGTTAAAGAATGGAAAGACAAGCTACTAGAGCCTGGCAGAAAATAACACCAAGCAACATATCTGACAAAGGCATTGAACCTAGAAGATACAATACTCTCAAACTCAACATTAAGAAAACAAACTACTCAGTAAAAATTGGCCAAAAGACTTTTACCAAAGAGAATATGTGGAAGAACAATATATGCTTATTGATTTTTAAAACAGTACAAAGGCAACTTAGTAGAAAAAGGATGATCTTTTCAACAAATGATATTGAAATAACTAGACATTTACATGCAAAAAACCAGCCTTGACCCAAACCTCACTCCTTGCATAAAAATGATCCTAAAACTGATCATAGATCTAAATGTAAAACATAAAACTATAAAAACATTTAGAAGAAAACATAGGACAAAAATCTTTGTGACCTGGGATTAGGCATGACAAGAGACCAAAAGCATGATCTATTTTAAAAGAAGCTGATATGGTGGATTTCATTAATATTAAAAATTTTTCCTCTGCAAAAGGTACTGTTATAAGAATGAAAAGACAATCTACAGAGTGGGAGAAAATATTTGCAAATCACATATACAACAAAGAACTTGTATCTAGAATATATAAAGAAATCTCAAAATTCAATAGTAAGAAAACAAATAACCCAATTAAAAAATAGGCAAAAGACCTGAATAGAAACTTTATCAAAGAGGTTATATGCATGGCAGATATGTACATGAAAAGAAGTTCATTGTTGGATGAATATTTTGCAAATATTTTCTCCCATTCCACAGATTGTCTCTTCACTCTGTTGATTGTTTCCTTTGCTGAGCAGAAACTTTTTATTAATAGTTTAATATAGTCAAATTTGTGCTTTTTTGTTTTGTTGCCTGTACTTTTGAGGTCTTAGACATAAAAATCTTTGCCTAGACTGATGTTCTAGAGTGTTTCTCCTATGTTTTCTTCTAGTAGTTTCATAGTTTTAGGTCTTCTGTTTAAGTCTTTAATCCATTTTGCATTGATTTTTATATACTGTGAGACATAGGTGTCTATTTTCATTCTTTTGTGTTTAGATATTCACTTTTTCCAGCATCATTTATTGAAGAGGATGTTCTTTCCCTAATCTATATTCTTGACACCTTTATCAAAAATCAGTTGGCTGTAAATATGTAGTTTTATTTCTGGGTTCTCTATTCTATTCCATTGGTCTATGTGTCTGTTTTTGTACAAATACCATGCTGTTTTGGTTACTATAGCCTTGTAATATATTTTGAAGTCAGGTACTATGATGCTTCCAGCTTTCTTCTTTTTGCTCAGGATTGCTTTGGCTGTTTGGGCTCTTTTTTAGTTCCATACAAATTTTTCTATGTCTGTGAAAAATATCATGAGGCTGGTGGATCACTTGAGCCCAGGAGTTTGAAACCAGCCTGGGTAACATGGTGAAACCCTGTCTCTACAAAAAAATGTAAAAAACTAGCCAGGTGTGGTGGTGTGCGCCTGTAGTCCCAGCTACTCAGGAGGCTGAGGTGGGAGGATCACCTGAGCCCTGTAGGTAGATGCTGCAGTAAGCATCTATGCAGCACTCCAGCCTAAGTGACAGAGTAAGACCCTGTCTCAAAAAAAAAAAAAAGAAAGAAAGAAGAACAAAAGAACAGAAGAACAGAAGAACGAAAGAACGAAAGAATGAAAGAATGAAAGAAAGAAAAGAGTCACCACTGATTTTTATGTTGATTTTGTATCTTGTAACTTTACTGAATTTGTTTATCAGATCTAAGAGTTTCTAGATATAAGATCATGTCATCTGCAAAGTTTGTCTTTCTCTTTTCCAATCTGGATGCCTTTTATTTCTTTCTCTTGCCTAATTGCTCTGGCTAGGAATTCCAATTCAATAGGAGTGGTAAAAGTGGGCATCCTTGTCTTGTTCCAGTTCTTAGAGGAAAGGCTTTTAACTTTTCCCCATTCAGCATTATGTTAGCTGTTGGTTTGTCATATAAGGGCTTTAATATGTTGAGGTATGTACAGGGAACTCAAATAACTCAACAACAAAACACCAAATAACCCCATTAAAATGTGGGCAAAAGATATGAATAGACATTTCTCAAAAACACATACAAATGGCAAACAGGTATATGAAAAAACCACTAATCATCAGGGAAATACAAATCAAAACAACACTGACATATTATCTTATTTCAGTTAGCATGGCTATTATCAAAAAGACATCATCAGGGAAATGCAAATCAAAACCACAATGACATATTATCTTACTTCAGTTAGCATGGGTATTATCAAAAAGACAAAAAATGACAGATGTTGGTGAGGATTCAAAGAAATGGGAACTCTTACACAGTGTTGGTAAGAATGTACATTAGTACAGCCATTACAGAAAACAGTATGGAGGTTTCTCAAAAAAACTAAAAATAGAGCCACCATATGATCCAGCAATCCCGCTACCAGGTACTCACACCCCCAAAAATGGAACTCAATATATCAAAAGGATACCTGCATGCCCATGTTTATTGTAGCACTAACAATAGCCAAGATATGGAATCAACCTAAGTGTCCATCAAAGATGAATGGATAAAGAAAATATGATTATATACACACAATGGAATGCTGTTTGGCCATAAAAAAAGAATAAAATCCTGTCATTTGCAGCAACATAGATACAACTGGAGGAAATTATGTTAAGTAAAATAATCTAGGCACAGGAAGACAAATACATGTTCTCACTCATAGGTGGGAGTTTAAAAAAGTTGATCTTATAGAGGTAGAGAGTAGAATGACAGTTACGAGAGGCTGGGAAGGGGGTGTGGGTGTCAGTGGGGGAGGGGATAAAGAGAGGCAGATTAATGGGTACAAACATACAGTTACATCAAAGAAATAAGCTCTAATGTTTAATAGCACAGTAGGGTGACTGCAATTGCAACAGTGTATTGTATATTACAAAACAGCTAGAAGAGAGGATTTGAAATGTCCCCAATGGTAGAAATGATACATGTTTGAGGTGATGGATAGCCTAAATACCCTGACCTGATCATGACACAGTATATGAATGAAACAAAATATCACATGTATCCTATAAATATACACAAATATTATGTATCAATAAAAAAGTTCAACATCATTAGCCCATTAGGGAAATTAAAACCATGACAAAATACCACTACATACCTACTAGAATGGTAAACATAAAACTAATTATTGCACACCTATGTTCAGAGCAGCAATATCCACAATTGCCAAGAGATGGATGCAGCCCTAACGTCCACTGACCAATGAATGGATCTAAACAATGTAGTATACTACACAGTCTTTGAAAAAAGGAAATCTTGTCACATGCTACAGCATGGATGAAACTTGAGGACATTATGCTAGGTGAAATAAACTAGTCACAAAAAAATACTATCTGAGTCCACTTATATGAGGGATCTAAAGTAGTCAAATTCATAGTTATAGAAAGCAGAATGGTGGGTTACTGGGGGGCACAACAAGGAAGTTGTCTAATAGGTATAGAGTTTCAGTTCTGCAAGATGAAAAAAGTTGCAGAGATCTATTTACAGAACAATGTAAATATATTGAACACTACTGAGCCGCACATTTAAAAATGGTTAAGATAGTGAATTTTATGATAAATGTTTTTACCTTAACAACAAAAAATGATGACAATACCAAATGTTGACAAGGATGTGGAGCAACTGAAACTTTTCTCTGCTACTTGCAGGAATGCAAAACTCTGGAAAACTGTTTGGCATTTGCTTATAAAGTTAAACACACATTTAACATTTGACCCCAAAATCCCATTCCTACACATTTTCCCTAGAGAAATGAAAACTTTTGCTTACACAAGAACTTACACAAGAATGTTTATAGCAATTTTATTTATAATTACCCCAAACTAGAAACAACCCATGTGTCTTTCATGTATGGATAAACAAACTGTGGTACATCTATTCCATGAAATACTATTCAACAAAAAATGGAATGATGAATACATGCAACAACCCGGAGGAAGCTCTCGTGAGTCACTCTGCAAAGTGGAAGAAACCAGTCTCCAAAGATTTCACACTGAATGATTCCATTTATATGACACTCTTTTTTTTTTTTTTTTTTTGAGACAGAGTCTCTATCGCCAGGCTGGAGTGCAGTGGCGCAGTCTTGGCTCACTGCAAGCTCCGCCTCCCGGGTTCAAGTGATTCTCCTGCCTCAGCCTCCCAAGTAGCTGGGATTACAGGCACCCGCCACGACGCCCGGCTAATTTTTTGTATTTTTAGTAGAGACGAGGTTTCACCATATTGGCCAGGATGGTCTCGATCTCTTGACCTCGTGATCCACCTGCCTCGGCCTCCCAAAGTGCTGGGATTACAGGCGTGAGCCACTGTGCTCAGCCTATGACATTCTTGAAACAACAAAACTATGGTGAAGAAGAACAGACCAGTAGTTGCCAGAAGTTAGGGGCTGGGGGAAGGGGTGCGGAATAGGGTGTGACTATAAAAAGACAGCACAGGGCCAGGTGCGGTGGCTCACGCCTGTAATCCCAGCACTTTGGGAGGCCAAGGTGGGTGGATCATGAGGTCAGGAGATCGAGACCATCCTGGCTAACATGGTGAAACCCCGTCTCTACTAAAAATACAAAAAATTAGCCGGGTGTGGTGGTGGGCGCCTGTAGTCCCAGCTACTCGGGAGGCTGAGGCAGGAGAATGGCATGAACCCAGGAGGTGGAGCTTGCCGAGATCGCGCCACTGCACTCCAGCCTGGGCGACAGAGACTCCGTCTCAAAAAAAAAAAAAGACAGCACAAAGGAGATTTGGGGAGTGACAGAACTCTGACATATCCTGACTGTGGTAGCGATTATGCAAAACTATACATACATTAAAATTCTTAGCACTATGCACACATATACACAGACACATATAAAACAAAGAGGAAACACCCACATGGTGAATGACCAAGAGATAACCTCTTTGGAGAAGGTCATGATCACGTATTCAGCCATAGAAAGAGAACTCGTTCATGGTACCTTTGTACATCTGCCTCCCACATATGCCACACCACAGCTATTTCTAAGAAGAATGTCAGGAGTCCACACTGGAGCTGTCAGAATGAATACATACATCTTCCAGTGAACTATAGGCTCATTGGCCCATGGCCACAACCAAAGAGAGAGTCAAGGCAGGAAAACATTTTGGAAAAGTCAAAAAGCTACTTGTGTTTTCTGAAAGGTCAAGGGATGGACACAGCTGGCACAAACCAGGGCTCAACAAAAAAGCCCCATTTTTAAAGGCCCAGTTTGTTGAGGGGCTATTTACAGGAAATGTTTCCAAGAGGGGCTGCCAAAAACAACCAAAGGTAACCCTGACACCCCATGGTCTGGACTGTGTAGAAACTCGGGGCTGGGACCTCTATTTTTCTTCCTTGGAGAGGAGCCACCAAGAGGCAATCTATAAATATAAACCAGCTTTCCCACTAAAAGGGAAGGTGAAAGAACTTGGGTTGCATCATCCTTTGCTCTAGTCTGGAAAAGATGAATGTTTTCTAGAAAAAAATGAAAGAATTAGGCTGGGCGCGGTGGCTCATGCCTGTAATCCCAGCACTTTGGGAGGCTGAGGCGGGTGGATCACGAGGTCAGGAGATCGAGACCATCCTGGCTAACACGGTGAAACCCCGTCTCTACCAAAAATACAAAAAAATTAGCCAGGCGTGGTGGCGGGAACCTGTGGACCCAGCTATTCAGGAGGCTGAGGCAAGAGAATGGTGTGAACCCAGGAGGCGGAGTTTGCAGTGAGCCGAGATCATGCCACTATAGTCCAGCCTGGGTGACAGAGTGAGACTCCATCTCAAAACAACAACAAACAAACAAACAAACAAAAATTAGCCAAGTGTGGTCTCACACACGTGTAATCCCAGCTACTCGGGAGGCTGAGGCAGGACAATCACTTGAACCTGGGAGGCGGAGGCTGCAGTGAGCTGAGATCATGCCACTGCACTCCAGTTGGAGACAGAGCAAGACTCTGTTTCAAAAAAAAAAAAAAAAAAAAAAAGAAGAAAGAAAAAAATGGAAGAATTATACAGTTAAGAAAGCCACACAAAAAGAAATGTTTTGAGGAAGAAAATAGGTACCAAGAGATCAACCTCTTGACAAAACCAAGATGTCCTGTCAAGAGGTTAATAGGAGAAAAAAGATAACACACAGGAGAGGGAGAATTGATGTGCTGTGTAGATCTGGCATGGAGCAGTAGGTAAGATAGAGAAGGGTGGTGTACCAGAGACTCCAAGCCAGTGTCTTGCTTCTCTCACTGATCCACTATTCTCAATCTCCACGTATACTCTGATTTTCCCCACAACACCCTTCCCAGGTGTTTCTTCCCTGGAATAGCAGCTTCATGAGCTTGTTTCTCTAGAACAGAATCTGGGCATAGGGTAGAAGCTCAGTGAATATTTGCTGTATGAATGGATGACAAGGAGGATTCATGAGACCCAGCAGGAAAAGTCAAAAGTGGTCACTGAGGAGCTCTTGATGAGGTGCCAGTGCTAGAGATGACAGCCTTGCACAGACCTGCCTGGCTAATCAGAAGGAATGCTGTCTTCTTGCAATGTGTTTCTTAGGACATGAAAGAGGGCACATCAAAACTCCTCAAACCCTCCTCTACTGATTTTTAAAAATAAGAATAATTGTCTTCCTCAGAAGCCATCTGGATGGTCTAGCTAGTCAGAAGTCCTGAGTGGAAAACAGGAAGGCATGGAAGGTGAGATGTGGCTCTCTTCTCTTCTGGCTAGAGATCATGACATATGAAAAGAGTGGATAAAGAAATGCGAAAAGCCATTTCAACTGATGGTGCCAAAGACAAGATCTGATTTTCTGGACCATAACGTTCCTACAATAGCCTGACAAGACATGTGGTTCATTACATGAAAATAGGAATGAGATGCCAGACTGTTCACAATAGCCAAGACATGGAATCAACCTAAGTGTCCATCAACAGATGAATGGGTAAAGAAAATGTAGTACATATACACAATGGAATATTATTCCACCATAATGGAATACTATTCAGCCATAAAAAAGAATAAAATTCTGTCATTTGTAGCAACATGGATGGAACTGAAGGACATTATGTTAAGTAAAATAAGCCAGGTACAGAAAGACAAATGTTGCATGTTCTCACTCATATGTAGGAGCTAAAACAAAAAAAACTGAACTCATGGAGATAGAGTAGAATGACAGTTACCAGAAGCTGGGAAGGGTAGTGGGGAGGAGGGATGGTTAAGGGGTACAAATGTACAGTTAGATAGAAAGAATAGATCTAGTGTTCAGTAGCACAATGGGGCGACTATAGCTAACAATATTGTATATCTCAAAATAACTAAAAGAGTGGAACTGGAATATTTCTAACAAAAAGAAAAGATAAATGTTTGAGGTGATGTATATCTCAATTACCTTGATTTAAACATTACACATTGTATGCTTATATAAAAATATCACATATACCCAAAAATATGTACAACAATTATGCATTCATTAAAAATAAAAAAAATTAAGAAAAAAATGACATGCCAAGAAGATGCTCACTGAATTGGCCTATTGAAGAGAAACTTAAAGTTGAATTCAAGAGAGAGGAAAACACCCACATAATGGTATAAAACCAGATATCATGGAGGACAGTGGCCAGAATAGAAAAATAAACCAATGCCAGAGACTTCTAGTGCTTTCGGAGAAACTAGCATCCAAGAAATGTAGATATGATATGTACATATATCCACATGAGGGTACAGAGAAAGAACAGAAAATATATTGTTAAAAAAAAGTAAAACAGATCACCCCGTTAGGAGGCTCTGGGTGATATTTTCCACAAAGAGAACACTAAATAAGCAGAAAAGTGATAGAGAGTTTTTATGGGAACTTCCAGCTCCCTAGACATTTACAAGATGCTTAATTCTTACTGATAAATTCCTCTTTAAGTAAGATGAAATTCTATTCTAGACTTAATTCTAAATAGTGAAAATGTGGTTGGTGAAGTAGAAATAATAAGAATTTTTGGAAAAGTCACCATGTTAGCTTAGGATTAAAAATAGCTAAGAAAGAACACGTGAGGTACCGCCAGATGCAGAGGCACCCTGTGGACTCCATGAGCACAGGGAACTGGTCAGGCTTGTTTATGACCATGTCCCTAGTACACACTGCATTGGGCCAGGAACTCCATAAAAACTGAGTGACCTAGACAATCTAGTACATTCCTGTGGTGAGAAACTCTGAAACTGACAATAGATAAAGGGATGAACAAACTTAAAGAAAAGATGGAAGGACGATCATGTAACAATGTGATTAGGAGATAAACACACACACACACACACACACACACACACACATCAGAAGATAGTTAGAAAGACTGGAGATAATTTGTTTCAGGCCAACACAAAAGGAAACTTCCTCAACAATTACAGCTGGGAATAAGGAATTCAGGGAGAAGCTCAATGACTGTATGTTATCAGGGCTGCTGGAGACAGGGTTGATTTCTGCCCTAGAGACAGAACTAGATGGCTAAGATCCTTTACAACTCAAACATTCTTAATTTCAATTGAAAATTATGAAAGTGTTTTACTATAGTAACAATAAATAGTGTTTGGCTGTATTTGAATAAATATTAATAGTCCCAGGCTTCAGGCGTTTTATGGGTTAAACTCAATTTTGTAAATTAGTTTGGGAGCATACCCATAATTCCAAATAATCTAAAAATGCAGTACCAGAGACACCACCAGTATGTAAGTTAAGGATTGCTTAAGAGAGAGGCAATAATGCATTGTTATTTCAACTTAGAAAGGCAGTCTCAATAGGACTCGATACTGTATCCACCAGAAAACACCAACATATGCGCCATTCTAAACTGGAACTCCATGAGGTTGGCTTTCTGACTTCTGGTTTGATGGTGGGTCAGAATCTGCCTTGCGAATCTGAGTCGAAGAAAGAAAGCCATAACAAAATGCTTATATTATAGAGTTAAACCCTGCTCCTCTTCTGGTAGAATTGTATAGAATGAAGTTCCATAATTTGTTAGGAGCCATGGAGCTGCAGTAGATATCAAGATTGACAACCAAGCCCGGTGCAGTGGCTCACGCCTGTAATCCCAATACTTTGGGAGGCCAGGGTGGGAGAATCACTTGAGACCAGGAGTTTGAGACCAGCCTGGGCAACATAGTGAGATCTCGTCTCCACAAATAACACAAAAATTAGCCAGGCATGGTGGCCCATGCCTGTGGTCCCAACGACTCAGGGGACTTGAGGTGGGAGGACTGCTTGAGCCCAGGCGGTCAAGCCTTCAGTGAGCCGTGATCACTCCACTGTACTCCACTCCAGCTTGGGTAACACAGTGAGACCCTGTCTCAACAACGACAAAAAGATTAACAACCATGAGGTTCATCAATGTGAGGCATTTTAATGGTTAAATTATCAGATAAAGTTTGTAAAGGCCTAGAATCACAATGTGTCCACACCATTACTGAAAGCGCATGCTATGGCTAACCCTGTGATGACTTCCCAGGGTTCTCTCAGTGCTTTCCCTTCCCTCCTTCCTGCCTTTGCTTCAATGTTACCTTCCCAGGAACATTTCCCAATTTGAAACTGTAACCTCCCTCCCACATTCTCTATTCCAATTCCTTGCTTTAATTGTCTCTTCTCACTTTCTAACACAGTATCTAACTTATTTGGGTTTATTTTCTGCTTCCTTCTCCTACTAGAATGTAAGTTTTTTGAAAGAAGGAAGATTGTCTCCTTTATGTCACTAAAATCTATGAGAGTATCCCTAGAGCCTGTAATAGTTCCTGACATATTGTATGTATCACATACAATAGATGAAGATGCTCAGTAAATGCTTGCTGAGGACAAAGAAGTGTCAAACACTTGGCTGGGCACAGTGGTGCACGCCTATAATCCCAGGACTTTGGGAGGCTGAGGTAGGCGAATCACCTGAGGTCAGGAGTTTGAGACCAGCCTGGCCAACATGTTGAAACCCCGTCTCTACTAAAAATATAAAAATTAGCCGGGTGTGGTGGTGCATACCTATAATCCCAGCTACTCAGGAGGCTGAGGCAGGAGAATTGCTTGAACCTGGGAGGCGGAGGTTGCAGTGAGTGAGACTGCACCATTGCACTCCACCCTGGGCGAGTGTGAGACTCCGTCTCAAAAAAAAAAAAAAAAAAAAAGAAGTGTCAAACAGAAAGCAAGAAGCCCTCCGTGGATCTAGATGTGCTGTGTGGCCTTTGGCTGGTTATGTAACTTCTCCCTGATACAGTAAATTGGGAAAAAGGAAAGATTCCTTCCTCTTCCTCCAATATGATGTGAGAGTGAATGATAAATAAAAGCACTTCTAGGCCAGGCACGGTGGCTCACGCCTGTAATCCCAGGACTTTAGGAGGCCGAGGCAGGTGGATCACCTGAGGTCAGGAGTTCAAGACCAGCCTGGCTAACATGGTGAAACCCTGTCTCTACTAAAAATACAAAAATTAGCTGGGCATAATGGCACACGCCTGTAGTCCCTGCTACTCAGGAGGCTGAGGCAGGAGAATCACTTGAACTCAGGAGGCAGAGGTTGCAGTGAGCCGAGATCATACCACTGCACTCCAGCTTGGATGACAGAGTGAGACTGTCTCCAAAAAAAAAAAACCACTTCCAACTTCTTAGTGGAATAAGATAAGTAAAATCAAAATACTGTCATTTATTAATGCAACCAGAGCAATCCTTAACAAATATCGCCTTAAGCAAATCCTTTAACTTCGCCCTACTTTCTAGATGTGGAAAATAATCCCAAATAGCAACATTAGGTCTCTATGGTTACAAGAGAATATTATCCTTTAATAGGACCAAACATAACTTTGATCCTTGCCAACAATTTTTCTACATGTGCACTGTGGAAAGCAGGCCAGTCAAGTAGAAATAAAGTAATTCTTCAGACAAAATCCTTCATACAGCAAAAACTAGTGTGTGAGGCAAAACCATGTATTAGAGCCACCTTTCAATGATCAGTCCTTTCTGATGTGGGTAGGAAGACACCTTTTAGAGATGCAACTAGTGAATGGTTGAAAGTACTGGCTATGGGACCTCATTGCTTAGGTTCAAATATTGCTTTTGCCTACTGCCAGGTGTGTTTTCTTGGGCAAGTCATCTAAATGATCTAGCCCCAGTCTCCTCATCAGTAGAACTGGGATAATAGTAGCCCTTAAAGATTGCAGTTCATAAGGTTGTACTGATGATTCAGTGAGTTAATATGAATCAAGTTCTTGGAGTAGAACCTGGTACCTAACAGCATTCAATAAAAATTAGCCATCATTATTACTATTAGGGAGTACAAAGTACCTTCAGAAAATCAGACATCTGATTCCTAGAATGCTACCCAAAAATCTAGACAGGCATTCTTTTTCTATTACTACCAACACAAATAAAAGTCTCCATTTTATTGAAGATAAGTTGCCTTGATTTTCTTTATACAGGAGTATAACTTACTTTTAAATAAAGACAAAAGATAGGAAAATATTTTTTCTAATTTTACTGGCTTCTTAATAGTGGTACATGGCTGTAATTGTGAAGTACATGTTTTGTTAGTATTTTAATATGTTATAATTTTTAAAATCTTCAATTTCTTTTATAAAGTCCCAAAGCATAGGCAGGGTGTGATGGTTCATGCCTGTAATCCCAGCACTTTGAGAGGCCAAGGACGATGAATTGTTTGAGCCCAGGAGTTTGAGAACAGCCTGGCAAAACAGTGAAACCCTGTCTCTACAAAAAACACAAAAATTAGCCAAGTGTGGTGGTGTGTGCCTGTAGTCTCTGCTATTTGGGAGGCTCAGGTGGGAGGATCATCTGAGCCTAGGGAGGTTGAGGATGCAGTGAGTTGTGATTGTGCCACTGCACTCCAGCCTGGGGGAACAGAATGAGACCCCCTTCCCCCACCAAAAAAAAAATTCCTAAAGCACCCAGTACTGTATTTTTGGTTATAGTGGGTATTTAATAAAGAAGCAATTCAAGGTGTTTTTTTTTTTATTACATCCCATGTATAAGTTATTACATAAAGAACCTATGTGAAGTGCAACAAAAGTGAATGTGATAGTCTCGGCCCTTAAATACTTTACATAGTAAATTAGGAGCATAAGACAGACACTAAAACAAGAAAACAAGTTAAAATAAACATGTCCTAATAGGAGTACAGGCAAAGGAGGATCAGCTGGTGCTGAATCAAAGTCAAGAATATCTGCAGGAGAAAGAGACATGTTACTGACCCTTGATTGATTGGTAGTATTTCAATAGCTATAGCTGGAGGAAGGAGGTGCTCATAGGAACAGGAAACAGCAAGAAGAAAAAGAAGAAACAGGAAAGACCAAGAAGGCTTGGGGCATGCTGAGCCAGTGACCCAGCATGACTGAAGTCCAAGGGCTATGGACGAATAGAAAAGATAAGGTCAGTTTGGGTTAAACTGAGAAGAGCTGAGAAGTCTGGATTTTGCTGAAGAAGCAACGCAGACCCAGTCACACTTTTTGAGCAAGAAGTGACAGGAGCAAAGTCCCATCTGAGAAATGTTTCCTGATGGTGGTATCCAAGAGGATATGGAGGGGCAAGAGGGGAGACGGGTGCTCTGCCCACCTATGTCCCCAGATCCACACATGTTGGGCCACTGCTGCTGACCAGAGCAAGCCCTCCTCTCCCTGCTCACCCAGCTCTTGGGCTATGTCATTTCTAGCAACAGTAGCTCCAGCACCACAGGCTTAGGATCTTAGGGGACTCCTCTTCCAAATCCATGCCCTGTGTTCCACTTTATATAGCAAGTTTCTGTCCTGAGTCCTTGGGTAAGTTCCTGTCCTACTTATCAGCTCTATTCCCTTGTTCTTTAAAAAAGGACAGGGCCATAGGCTGAGCGAGGTGGCTCACGCCTGTACTCTCAGCACTTTGGGAAGCTGAGGTGGGCAGATTGCTTGAGCCTGGGAGTTTGAGACCAGCCTGAGCAACATGGTGAAACCCCATCTCCACTAAAAGTACAGTACAAAAGTACAAAAATTAACCAGGCATCGTGGCGTGTGCCTGTGGTCCCAGCTGCTTGGGAGGCTGAGGCGGGAGGATTGCTTGAAGCCAGGAGATTGAGGCTGCAGTGAGCTGTGATAGCACCACTGCACAGCAGCCTGGGTGACCAGGGCCCTCTTCAAGTCTTTCTGATTCCCATAACAGACACCATCTGCCCCACCTAAATACTCCTACCTGAGAAAAGAACACCCTGGTTACTGAGGCCTGTCTGAATTTTCTAATATTGCTCACCTGGATGCTCTGAGATTTATCCTACCTGTTGGAACTTGTGCCATTTTGTAGTGAAGTACTCATTGTTCTATTTGCCTGGCTTGATACTTATAAAGTCATTATCTTGGTCACTCGGGTTCCTGACAGCCTATGACATCCCAAACCTCCTCTGTCAGCCTCACCAGCTAGGTCAGGTTCCCCTTGTAGGTAGGCTTGCTGCCAGAACTCTACCTCTCCCTGTCTTCTCTAGTGGCCTACAGATTTCTATAGCTAGCTACAAATAAGCATAGCAAAAAAGCTACGTTGCACTAATTGAGACATTAGGTGATAGGACTAGACAACAGGGATTGACAGGATAGGCTGATGTTAAAGACTATGCATGAGGAGAAAATAAATCAAATGTTTTAGGAACTGATAGAATGTAGAAGATGGTGAGAGAAAGAAGAGTCAAAGAACTCCATGGTTCAAAGTCTGGATGCCAAAAGAAGCCATGTCTACAGTAACAAGGATAGCTGGGGTTAGCAAGGGATCTGTTTTGGTTGGAATGCATTTATACATAGTACTTTTCCACTCCCTCTTCCTTCACTCCCTGTGTCCATCATAGCATTTATTAGTACCTTACCTGTCTAGAATGAAAGTTCCATGAGGGCAGGAACTTCACTTGCTTATTGGCTGCAGAACACCAGCTTCCAGAACAGTGCCTAGCAACTAGCATGTTTTCCACAGAAATACATTTAGACCATATGAATGGATTTCGAGTTAACATGCTGTCCTCAAATAGTGCTACCCATCAGCTGCTTGGGTAGATGTGCATGGGCATCAGCTGGAGCCTGGGCCAGTTTGAGGGATGTGGGTATGGGAAAGAAGGACATATTCAAAGCAACAGAAGGGCTAAGGCACATAGCAACCTTCCTGCTGGGGGTTAGGGGTGATGAGAAGAGGAAGAGAAAAGGCAAAAGAGAGAAAGAGAAGTCAAAGACAAACAAGACAAGGGTAGCTTTTGCAAATTAAGGAAGAGGTATTTTGGAAATTAAGGCAGGACTGACTGTTCAGTAACGGCAAATGTTGTAGAGGTTGAAATGAATGAAAGTAAGAGAATGACACTAAATTTAATGGTTACGAGGCTTGGAGTAACCTCGGTGAATACAGGATACAGAGATAGATTGCAGTGGGAAAAGGAATGAGAACATGGGAAGAAAGTAGAGGCAGCAGAGATAGGTTAGATTTTCAGTAAGTTTGGTCTTGATAGTAATACACTATGAGAAGTTAGAGGAACAACTGTGTTTATTTAGACAGGGCGTTTGTACTTTTAGCTTTGGGGAGATACAAGCATATATAAAAATCCAACCAAAGGAAGGATGTTTATATCCTCACCTCCCACCAAATCAAATCAAATCAAAGCAAAATGGGAAAAAATGATTATGTAGGGAAAAAAAAAAAGATGTAAATGCCATTTTGAGTTTTAACGATAGGGAAGGGATAGAAGAACCTAGAGCTTAGGTGGGACCTCTCATGCAGGAGAAGAAAAGAAATGAAGAGGGATATCTGAGGGAAGTGGACAGAAAAGAGACCTATTCTCCTGCCCTAGAATCTAACAGCCAGACATTGAACAGCCTAAATCAGAGTTGAAGATATTGGAAACTTTCTGCTTTAAAATAAGGCCAGAGAACTGGAAGCTGGGGCATAAACCCAGCCTGCCCTATAGGACAAGATGTCCTTTGGACGTAGAATGAGCATTCCAAAATACAACTGACTCAAGGACCACCAAAACGGGCCACGAATGGGACCCTTCTTACCTCCCACTACAATAATAAACATGTTATTATAATGCATTAATAAATTAGTGTTACATCCTATCTACTACCAATTAAGAATTCCTATAACAGAAACCCATACTAGGAAAAGTGGTATTTATCACTGTGCGGCAGAACACAAGGTTCATATCCATGTGAATACCAACCCAGGAGTTTAAGAGAAGGACAAAAGTAGAAGAGTTACTTTTCTTGGAAGAAATGAACTTTCTTTTATACCTCAAGATATTGTGAGTCTTGCCTAAGGTGTACTTCATTGATTATCAGACAGCAAATGGCCCTGATCATACCCAAACAGCTCGATTCCATTGCTTGAGATAATTTTTTAAAGAAGAAAATAACTTTCTCTTGGTTATATCCAAATATTAGTTTTGTGCAAAAGTAACTGCAGTTTTTTGCCACTAAAAGTAATGGCAAAAATCGCAACTACTTTTGCACCAACTGAATATATCAGTTTTCCTCTAGATATGACATCTTTCTCCAATTTGAAAAAAACTTACGTATGATACACCATTTTGTATCATACGTTCATTTTCGTACCTTACGTCTCGAGCCCTGTTCCCATCTTGGGTAGTCTTGGTAACATGAAGAGCCAGATTCTCCCAATGCTTAAGCATATGTGAGAGGGAGGCACTTGAAGAAGACCAGTGAGGTTCCTTCCACAACCAAAAAACAGAGGAGAACAAGATGCCCAGCCAGGGACTGGAAGGAGTCAAGGGTGTAAGGGTGTCTCTGGGGACCACCAACAGAATCAGGAACTGAAGCACCTCCGAGTTCAGCACATTCAACTCCCCAGTTTTGCAGGCGAGAAAACTGAGGCTGAACTGACCTGTTCAAAGTCACCCAGCCGGGTGTCCTCACACAGCACGGCACTCTGTCCCCCACCTCTCACTGCCTCCTAACCCAGAAAGCCACTTAGGTACTGAAGAGGACCCAATAACCAAACTAGCATTATTTTCCCCTAAGCCAAGTTTCTCTTCTTTCTCTATCTTTTTATTACAGAAATTTTCCAATATCCATAAGCAGAGAAATGAGAATAATAACCACAATGGACCCATTGCCCAGCTTAAACAACCCATTGCCAGTCTTCCTTTATCTATAATCTTACCTACCTCACCCTCCTCCAGGATTATTTTGAAAGAAATTCCAGGTAGCTTATCATTATTTCTTGTTAAATATAAAATGCTCAAATAAACTATATAGCTGCAAATGCATCCGAGACCACTTTCTTTGGGGAGCTTTGATGCTCCTATTCCATATCCTTGCATTGTGTGTAGTATTTTTAATTTCATTTCACAGCTCTAGAACAAAACCCTAGCTCTTATCTTAGTACAGACCAATAAGACATGCTCTGTGACCCTGTACATCCACTAACAATATTAGACGGTGGTGCAATGAGGAATTCTCATGAAGGGATTGCCTTGGACAGTAAGCATGGGGAACGTTGAACTTACTAAACACTTTTCTATTTTAGACACAATACACTCACGCTGACACTTGTTTAAATTGGGCTGAATTCTGGCCTGAGATTTAAAGCCAACTTTGTCCACGAGTTGATATGAAAGGCACTAAGCAATGTAACTTTTAAGGTTTAACAAATCTACAAACTAAATTAACAATCAAACATTTTCACACCAATAGGGTTGTGCCTCTACTCTCTTAAGACAGAGACCATTTATTTGTCCTAAGGATATGATAGAAATCTAAAATCAAATATAACAAAACTTTTCTTTCATATAGCCACTAAAATCTTTCCTAAAGAATAAATACATCAAAAAATACATTTTTAAAAAAGATTTAATTAACGAACAAGACCGTTAACATTATGTTATGTGTATAGCAGTATAGTCTACTAGTTAAATCGTTAAATATTTATATATTAATATAAATAGTATAGTCTAACTAAATATATATCTAACATCATGTGTATATAAAAATGGATACCTGCCATCACAATGTTGATGAATAGCATTTCCACTTATAATTTTCTACTATTTCACTCCCTCGCCTCACCCATCCATTTTTTATATAAATTTACAAATACATATTTTTAAATAAGAATATATTAGAAAGTCAAGGTCAGTACAGAAAGAAGGCAAATCAAACTCTTAAGTTGTTTCATCCTTATTTTATTCTTAAAATAAAGAATTTCATTTCAAATATGGATTAATTTTTTTCTGGGAAAAAACACACTGTAAAACATAATTTTCTACCTTTTAAAACATTTTACAGTTTATCCCATCTTCTAACCAGTTATGATACTCATACCTGCTGAGGTTTCTCTAAATTTGTCGCTGGTCTTCTTTTTCCTCCATTTCCAAGGCTTAAAGATTTTACCAATGGTGGATAGTTTCCCCTTTCTTTTGAAGGGAGGTGTTTGGGAACCTGCTGTGGGGCCATCTGAGTTTGCTATAGAAGTTTTGTCCAGTCCGTCAACTGTATAAAGAAAGATATAGACAGAGAAAGCTTGTAAAAAAGGTTGTAATAAAACAACATCATCAATTGGTCCCTGGGCTGTTAACGGTAAGCACGTCCACTCTAATTGGAATCTCACATAAAGTTTATTTGTCCCATTTCACAGCTGGTAGGACTCCCCTCATATCAATCAGTCAATCAGAAATTACAGCCCACTTAGAAAATCATTCTGGGGAAACAGACTAGAAGCAAGAGACTTACATTATAGATGGGGCCAGACAAATGAGTGTCTGTGCAACACAGCTGAATCCATCTGCAACAACCCCATCAATATTTTGTACAGGAATAGAGTATTCTAAGTATTTGTGAAATAGGCTGTTCCTCCAGAGACTAGTCTGACATTCTCAGTAATGAATATTACAGTTATGGTGTAGTTAAAATCATGGTTTCTCTTTCACAAAATAAAATTTGGTGCCAGGAAGTTAATTCTATTTTTACAAGGCTAAAACTATCTTTTGCTTCTATTACAAAAAAGGTTTTGAGCTTCAAAGAAACTGATAACTACACTAACAACAAAAAATATGTGGAAAATTTGGGTACTGTGTGTGATAAAAACATGTCTTTGTATGTCTTCACTATTTTATTAATCAGAAGAAATGCACAAAATCTTAAGTTGCCTTGCTTGCACTGTGTTCTAGGCTGATGGAAGATAGCAATGACTTATGTTACACCAACTATCAAATTTTAATGGCAAAGAACTGGAAGCAGGCCAGAATGGATGAACTATAATATTATTCCATCAATAAAATAGCACTTGAAATGATGGCAAAAAAAAAAAGAAAAAATCAAAACAGTAGTTTCTTCTTAGAGGCAGAAATGACCTGAGAAGAAACTTGAGGGAACGTATAGCGGTGATGGAAATTATCTCAACGATGGTTGGATTACCCAAAACTCATCAAATGGTATTTATAATTTTTTGCATTTCACTTTATGTAAAATTTACCTTTAAAAAACCGTAAACAGACAGTGAAGTCTAATTAATGACATGTATGCTGAAGTGTTTAGAGGTGAAGTGTACTGATGTCCGTCAAAAATAATAAATGGATAGATAGATGGAAAAGGCAGATGGATAAAAGTGCAATAAAGTAAAATATAGCAAAATGTTAAGTGTTGAATCCAGCTGGTAGATATGCATACGGGGCGTGATACCAATTCTTTCATCTTCTGCGTATTTTTAAAAACTTTCTTAATATTGGTAATAGTAAAACAAATAAAAACAAAAATTGAATAGCAAGGACTTCTGCTTCCAAGAAGATAAAACAGACTTACTTTTTCTTTTTGAGACAGAGTCCTGCTCTGTTGCCCAGGCTGGAGTGCAGCGGCGTGATCTCAGCTCACTGCAACCACCGCCTCCTGGGTTCCAGCAATTCTTCTGCCTCAGCCTCCCAAGCAGCTGGGACTGACTACAGGCGCATGCCACCAGGCCCGGCTAATTTTTGTATTTTTAGTAGAGACAGGGTTTCACCATGTTGCCCAGGCTGCTCTCGAACTCCTGACCTCAAGTGATCCACCCGCCCTCAGCCTCCCAAACTGCTGGGATTACAGGCGTGAGCCACCACACACAGCCTAAACTTAACTTTTTCTTATTCCTCTGGCTAAATACAACTAAAAAAAACCAAAAAACAAAAAACAAAAAACCATGGATGTTGCATATAAATGTAAGAAAATTCTGTAAGGCCAAAAGAAAGTAGACAAGCCTGGGACCTCGGAACCCAAGAAACAACACGGTGGTGAGATTCCTGGGTTTTCTTTTTGCCTCAAATATCCCAGACTCGTAGCTGAAGTCAGAAACCTCGAAAGGCCAACAAGCTTGGAAGCCAGCAACCCAGAAACACCAATGGACACAGACCACAAACGTCTGCACTCTCTAGCCACATAACCAGGAAAGGGGCAGAGTAGCAACATAAGAAACTTTTAGACAATAACTGCTCTACTACAGCTGAGCACCATAGAAGAACCTGTGACCACGCATGCCAGCAAAGGCTGAATGGAGTTACTAGATTTCCACCCTCATGAGCCTCTGAAAAGGACCCCTAATACCCCTACTAGAGTGGTGTCAGAGAAGACCAAGCAGGAAACTAGCACCTTTATGCCTGGTGGCTGATAATGAAGCATCTTCCACAGTGTCAGTGGAGACCATGTAGGAAGCCCTGACATCCATCCCTACTCAGCAATAACTGGGTATCTCTCCCCTTCCCCCCAATACAGAGGTGGCCAAATCATTGCACACCGGGAACAAGACCACCCCAACTGTGGTATCAAGGGAGACCACAAGGGGATCTGGAAATTCCACCTGTGCCCAACAGTAACAAGGACACCCCACACACATACACATCGTGTCAACAGAGGACAGGTGGAGAATTGGGATTTTTACCTCCGTGTAGGGGCAACAAGGTGGCACCCACTGCTTCCCCTGCTATAGAGGTGTCAGACAAAGCCAGTTAAAACCGAAGGTTTCAAACAAGATCTAGAGTCACATAACATAATACAAAAATGTCCAAGTTTCCATCGAAAATCACCTGACACACTAAGAACCAGGAAAATCTCAAACTGAATGAAGAAAGACAATCAATAGACGACAATTTCTGAATTCTTATGAGTTCTCCTTCCACACAAATAGGAATAAATCCTATTCCTCCCACTAGTGAAGGGTACTGTAATTTCAGGTACTATCTGGGCAGAGATGGGCAGACACTGTGCATTGCTAGGGAAAATTGGAGATTCAAGTCCTATGCTAACTGATTCTTCTGAAAGTGGTTCCTACCCCTACTTTCAGCCATAGCACAACAGATAGAAATACAGGGGACAGACTCATTCTGAAGCTAATTCAGAGCAAAGGAGCAAAATACTTATTACTTCAATTCAACTCCTGTCCAACTTCCCTCCTTGAACCAGAGGGCAAACCCGGGGGGAACTGAGAGTATGGTTTTACTTGTTCATGAAGACTTTCTGCTGAACTCTCATGAAGGGCTTAACTTTGAACAACTTAAATGTTGCAAAATACAAAAGGGCTGATTATTATGAACATAGAAACAAAAGTTTCCATCTCAAATTCATCTCTGCGGCTACATGTCCAGTTTTCATTTTCTTACAATATATGGGATCTTTCTCTCCCAACCCACATATCCAGTTCCCTGATGCTCCATAAAAATTCTACTTTCCCTCTGAAGCAATTAAGAACAGCCTATTTTTCCCCTATCATAAACCACACTTGCAATTTGAAACCATATATTGGCACAGTCGGCCGATGTGCCATTGTACTTCTCTTAAATCATGAATGTGAGGACCACTGTCATCTGCTTTTGAGTAGTACGGGCAGAATATTAACTCTCCTCTTTAGATACCCAGGACACTGGCATTGCTATTGATATTTCTATAATTTTTCTTGTGGATCAGTTTTCCATTAAAATCCATTTGAAACTTTCCATAAATCCCAGATGAAAGGTAAAATTTCTTGATTGTTTTCAATGTTAATTTTGATCCACTTTTATGTTACTAAGAGTAACTTGTCATTCATCAGAACTTACCTTTTCACACTTGAGTTCTACATTTTAAAACACAGCATATTTTGAAATACAGTCATTAGCTAACCAAATGTAGAGACTTTAAATGACACAGCTCAGTCTATCTTCCCACTGAAACAAGCCCACCCCTAACAGAATTTCCCCACACCACCAATAGCTAAGAAATCAGAAAATACATACAGGTTTTATTTTTTATTTAAACAGAAATGTATCAGGCAGTCCCAGTGCAAATGTGACCATATAAGCTAAAAACAAATGAGGCTAGATAATTATCATATTGTTAAGGTTTAGAAATGTATCCTCACCCAAATCCCATGTCAAATTGTAATCCTTAGTGTTGGAGGTGGAAACGGGTGGGAGGTATGGATCATGGTGGCAGAGTTTTCATGAATTGTTTAGCACCATCCCCTCTTGATACTCTATAGCGAGTGAAATCATATGAATTCCAGTTGTTTAGAAGTGTGTAGCACCTCCCTCCCTCTTCCTCCTGCTCCAGCCATGTAAGACATGCCTGCTTCCCCTTCACTCACGTGCCATGATTATAAGTTTCCTGAGACCTTCCCAGAAGCTAAGCAGAAGCTGGCCTGCAGAACTATGAGCCAATTAAACCTCTTTTCTACATAAATTACCCAGTCTCTGGTATTTCTTTACAGCAGTGCGACAACAGACTAATATACATATGAAATAAATTGTAGGTTTGAATAGTCTTCCCTTTGAAATTTGATAAATAAATGATAGGGATTCTCAGAAAAATTGAATCTACTTAATAGAGTTTGTTGTATGTTTATACTATTTAATAGTTATGATATTTCAGATATCAATTTTTCACCACACATAATTATTTCAGGCACTGAGAAACTGAGACAAATGTGGCATAGTATTCCAACTCACAATGTTGTAACTGAAGGACCATTTAGAAAAGAATCTCCATAAAAGAACTCTTGGTACTAATTTCGTACAAACTGACAGCCGCCCTGTGGAAAAAAAGTAGGTGGCAAAAAACATGGTCTCAACTTTTCTCCAAATATCCTTAAATATCTGAAGGTCAATGAGAATGCATTTTTGAAGCCCAATCAAAGCAAAAATAACTAGGAGAAATCGTGTGTGGTAAATAATGCTTTGATAACACTCTGCTGTGTATGCTTTAAGAAAGTTAAAACAAAACACTAAGGATATCAAACTTTATTTCCTTAAAATATGGTTTCCAGGCTTTGTTATGTTTTGTGCTTTATTATGTTTTTGCAATATTAAGATTATCTGTGTATATTTTTATTTCTATTACAGTTTTTGTATTTCTATTATAATTCTGTCACTTTCCCCTTTAAAAGCCACAGAATATATGGCAAAGAAAAATTAGAACAGTGCTTAGGGAAGATTTAACTTTATTGCCTACATTTACATGAGGTCTCTTTCTCTCTCTCAATTGGAACAATAGCTTAAGATATATGCTATCATTAAACAAGGGCAGATGTACAACATCTGGGCACAGAAGCAACCCACTACTGGTTAGGGTGAACTGATGGTATAAGCCAGTGATGAGGTCAGGGGGAACTGATGGTATAAGCCATCACAGATGAGCTTGGATCATGGTTTCTAAGGCAGCCAAGTGGCTATCCTTGCCTTCTGTTGTCTAAAGGAGTTCCTTACTCTCTTGCTAATGAGAGTTTACAGCAGATTGGGTCAAATATCTTCCTTTTAAGGGTAAGATAAATGGCAAGTGGAGAAGAAGAGAAAATGAACAGAAGAATCAAAATGTGTGGTATCACACGGGGTGCAGCTTAAAAATTCTGAAACTGCTGAACATGTATATTGGGATCAAACAAGGAAGTACATGAATGGCAGATGGTGGAAGCCAGGTTTCTCACTACTGGAGACAGAAGTTACAGATAAGCGAGAGAGTAAAGCTAGAATGATCCATGCAGCCCCGATGAGAGTTGGAGACATCTGCATGACCCCATGTTTGGCCAGGTAGACAGATAGATAAGTAAATGAATATAGACATGTATATATGCATGGGTTTGCTTACACACATGTATTTGCTAGCTCTGTCCTCTCTGAAGGTCTAGAAGCAGTAACACCCCAGTAGCAATGAGCACGCCCAGCACACAGATCTTGGTTTCTAATAGCATTCTCCAATAGACAAACACCACCTCCTTACAGAAAAGGCTGCTTCTAGAGCTGGGGCATGGAAAACTCTAGATGAGCCCTGCAACATCTTGTAGTCCCAGAAAGTGCTCAAAAAGAAAACCAATGGGAGGAGCCCACTCAAGAGTTTCCAAAGGCCAAAGCTGGAATAATCTCAGCAACAAAGTAAAAATATAGTATTAGATTATAACCCAAAGTACAAAATAAACATCCGCAAATCCATACTCATGTAGATAAATATTGAATGAATAAATGAATGTGGGAGAAGAGGTAAGTCCTTACAGAATTCCAAATAATTTATATACATAACCCTCTCTCAAGAAAGTGGAGCTTAACTCCTGACTGCTTAAATGTGGGCCATCCATAGTGACTTCCTTCCAAAGAGTGCAGTATGGAAAGAGAGGAGAAAGGAGTGGCTTTACGGTGAAGATGCTGACAAACAGGACCTTAGCCAGGGATCGAGGTTCACATCATCAGTGATAAGTTGTGCTGACAGTATGTACTCTTGATATGATATAAGGAGAATGGTACTTCAAAACCCACAACCCTGTAGTAACTACAAGGGAAACATCAGGCAAAACTAAATTGAGAAACATTTCTAAAATACCTGACCAGTACATCTCAAAATTTTCAAGGTCTGGCCAGGCATGGCGGCTCATGCCTGTAATCCCAGCACTTTGGAAGGCTGAGGTGGGCAGATCATGCGAGGTCAGGAGATCGAGACCATCTTGGCTACCACGGTGAAACCCCGTCTCTACTAAAAATACAAAAAATTGGCTGGGCGCAGTGGCGGGCACCTGTAGTCCCAGCTACTCGGGAGGCTGAGGCAGGAGAATGGCGTGAACCCGGGAGGCGGAGCTTTCAGTGAGCCGAGATCATGCCACTGCACTCCAGCCTGGGCTACAGAGCAAGACTCCGTCTCAAAAAAAAAAAAAAAAAAAAAAAAAAAAAACAAAACAAAAATTAGCCAGGCTTTGTAGCAGGCGCTTGTAATCTCAGCTACTTGGGAGGCTGAGGCAGGAGAATCACTTGAACTCAGCAAGTGGAGGCTGCAGTGAGCCAAGATCACGCCATTTTACTCCAGCCTGGGCTACAGAGCCAGACTTGTCTCAAAAACAAAACAAGGCCGGGCACGGTGGCTCACGCCTGTAATCCCAGCAATTTGGGAGGCCGAGGCGGGCGGATCACAATGTCAGGAGATGGAGACCATCCTGGCTAACACAGTGAAACCCCGTCTCTACTGAAAATACAAAACATATCTGGGCATGCTGGTGCGTGCCTGTAGTCCCAGCTACTGGAGAGGCTGAGGCAGGAGAATCCTTGAAGCAGGAGACAGAGGTTGCAGTGAGCTGAGATCGCGTCACTGCACTCCAGCCTGGGCAACATAGCGAGACCTCATCTCAAAGACAAAAACAAAAACAAAACTGCCAAGGTCATTCAAAACAAGGAAGGTCTGAGAAACTGTCAGACCAGGGAAGCCTAAGGAGACACCACTGCTACATGTAACATGGCATCCTGAATGCATCCTGGAACAACAAAAAAGACGACATTAGGGAAAAACTACTGAAATCCTAATAAACTGTGGAGTTTAGTTAACAGGAATAATATCAGTGTTTGTTCCTTGGTTGTAACAAATGTATCATGCTGATATAAGATCTCTCTGTACCATTTTTTCAACTTTTCTGCAAATCTAAAACTACTTCAAAATCAAGTTTATATTTTAAAATGTGGCATTCGCTATCATGGAGGTAAATGAGGATAAAGATTTTTTTCTTAGGAGTGAGGAAGTCAGCTCGAAGGGGCCTCGGTGCCTACTGTCTTTTACCAACAGGAAAGATTTCAGCTGAAAAGAGTTTTGGAAAGTAATATGCTTCAGACTTGGCCATCTTTCTCTCCAAAATTCTCCCTTTACTAATACTTTCATTCCCAGTATAATATAAGTAAGAGAACATTTAAATGGCTGTTTCAACACTTTTTAGCACATGATGGATCCAGATAAGGTAAGTAGTATTCAACATCTTGCAAAATGGTAGACAATGGGCCCAGCTCCAGCACGCATCAGGAGGTATACATCCACAGTTACTGTGTAACCATACACAGAGAAGAGATTCCAAACATCCCTCCACCACACACACACACACACACACACACACACACACACACCCATGACGGACTTACCATGAAGTGAATAAATCAAGGCTGGCTGACCTTTTAAAGTAATGCCAAGAAAAATCTTCTCATTATCAGTACTGTGTTCATCAGAGACATATGATACATATTTACGGAAAAAAATTAAAACAAATTTATAGTCATGTCCTTGAACATGTGAAATGGTTAAATGTAAAAATTTTTAAAGGAACGATCTAAATATCTAAATAATCTAAAAATTTTAGATTATTTTTTAACTTTCTATATATAAATGTATTCCCTCACTTAAAAATCTGAAAATAATAGAATTTTAGAGTTAGAAAAGATCTTGGCTCAGAAGAAAATTGCTTTTTATCAGCTGATGGTTCCTTTAAAAATAATCAGCATTAAGGTAATAATCATGACTAAAGTATTTTAAATATTATTTTGCCATCATCTTTTTAAATCCCTAAGAGTAAAAGAACAGAATGTAAGCAAGAAATTAAATTTAAAGAAAAAGAATAGAATGTGAAAACATTACTATATTAGAGTGTATTGAAAGGATTTTAGTCGCTCTGGAGGAAGATTGCTCATAACCCTGCTATTCATACTTGCCTCCCAATTTGTCAATTTTCATTCCCCCATCACGTGAAAGAAACTACAAAGTTATCTAAAGGCAGTTGGGATAAGATCAGTAGTTCCCACAGTCATTAAAATTAATACTATGGAGATTTTCCAAAAAGATTTTTTCGAGGCATACGGACAGAATGTAAATGATATTGCACTTACAATCCCATTCAGACCAAAGTATCAATCATTTCAAAGCCCCAGAAAGCCTCCTTATGCTTCTTCCAAATCAATAGCCACCCTCTCACCTCTATTCCCCCAGATAACCACTATTTTGACCTCCAGCAGCATTGATTTGTGTTACCTGTTCTTTTTTTTTTTAGTAATTTTTTGTAGAGACAGGGTTTTACCATGTTGTCCGGGCTGGTCTCAAACTCCTGGACTCAAGTGATCCACCTGCCTGGGCCTCCCAAAGTGCTGGGATTACAGGTGTTAGCCACTGTGCCTGGCCTGTTTTACCTCTTCTTGAACTTTAACTTAGTGGAATCACACAATATAATCTTTTGTATTTCTTTCACTGAACGTCTGTGAGATTCATCTATGGAACTTTTTTCCCTTACTTGGTTTCTGGGAAAGCTCATCTACTTCTCCACCATCTTTTGATGTTGCCCTGAAGCCATGATAAATTAGAATTTCACCGAAGCAAGACTAAAGGTAGAGAAGTAGTTTATTTTCTGTAAAAAAAAAAAAAAAAAAAAAAAGAAAAAAAAAGTTGTATATATATTCTTACAATGCATATTAGAGCACTCAGCAGTTCTGAGCGATGTAATTTATAAAAGCACTGGGTTACAGTGTTATCCACCATGGGACAACTATCATGTTTAGTACTTTCACATTATGCTATATATTAAAGCCCTATATATATAAGGAAACTGGGAGCCAGGAAGGCTATCTGGCTTCCCAAATTGTTAACTAGTGAAAGAGATAAGAGTCTAGGTCACCTGATTCCTGATCCAGGCTTATTTCCCACTATACCAGGCTGTCTCCATTGGCATATGATAGCTAAACTCATGGTGAACCAGCAACACTCCTAGTAGCTCTAAAATAGCAGTAAGACTATTTGTAAAAAACAAAAAAGCAGGCCGGGCGCTGTAGCTCATGCCTGTAATCCCAGCACTTTGGGAGGACGAGGCAGGCGGATCACGAGGTCAAGAGATCGAGACCATCCTGGCCAACATGGTGAAACCCCATCTCTACTAAAAATACAAAAAATTAGGTAGGTGTGGTGGTGCACATCTGTAGTCCCAGCTACTCTGGAGGCTGAGGCAGGAGGATCACTGGAACCGTGAAGGCGGAGGTTGCAGTGAGCCAAGATCATGCCACTGCACTCCTGTCTCAAAAAAAAAAAAAAAAAAAAAGCAAAGAAGACATTGCACAATCAGGACAAGCAATAAATCTGTGTTATTGTTCTGGGTTTTGACCACCCAACTGGGATGGTAATCTGTAAGCCAAGAAGAGAGTTGGAGCCTAGTTCCAACTCTGCTACTTAATCAGCCCTGTGACCTTGTGCTAGGACCCCAATTTTTCATTGCTGAAATTAGGAGACTAGGTTAAATGATCTCTAGGCTCCTTTCCAACTTTAAAAATTCTATGACTTCATATTGCTTTGTGCTGAGTGTATCAGTCTTGTAGGTCACATTAAGACCTATTCTATTACTTGATATTTTATTACGCTAAAAAAAGGACCTGTTCTAAGTGCTTTACAAATACTGCCTCTTTCATCATTACTACAACCCTGCGAAGTAGTTGCTATTAGTATTCCCATTTTATAGATGAGGAAGTTGAGGCTGAGAGAGACCAAGCAACTAGCAAGATCCCACAGCTGGTAAGCAGGATTTAAACTCAGGTAGTTTACCTCCCAAGTATTCCCTGTACAAAAATGGGGAGGAGGCTAGTGGGTGGGAGTGGATTTCTATTTTAAGAGAAGGCAAGAGATAAACCCTAATGAGTAGTAACTCAATTCAACTCCCAGCCACTTACTGGGCTAATCCAAGGAGTTAGGGCAGGTACTGTTTTGCTGTCTAAAACAATGCCCAGTGTCATCACGGTTAATTTCATGCTGGCGGCAGGCAGTGTACTCTATACTTTATACTGACTAAAGTAATTTGATTGTACAGAATCCTTATTTATCATAATATTAATTTTAGAAGTTTGATACTATCAATTTTTAAACTTGTTTTTTTAACAGAGGCAGACATTATTTTTAAACTCCCAGAGGGAAAAGCTACTAAAGACTTCCATCTGCCTGCAAGCACTGACAAGAGAATTCCAGAGTTTAAACTTGTGGCCAACAGGCCTGCAGAACGAATATGTTTGTGCAGCTGCACGACATTCTGATTCACTGACATGAACAACATCCCCAAGACTTGCTACAGGATATTTAACAGATTAAATAAAGTCGCTCTTATTTGGGGTTTACAGAAATTCTGATTGAGTAGGCAAAGGGCCACTTTGCTAATGGAAAATCAATTTTAATGTAAATAAAAGCATTTTACATTTTGAATGCCACTGTTATCGCTACAAGGGAAGGGTTGTCTCTATGAACAGATAGGATGACTGCTTAGGAATAGCAAGATGTTTGCTACAGAGAGGAAAAACGTGACAGGAATCAACCAACAACCTATCTTGTTCCCCGTAGATGTTTAGTCATATACAACAACTCCCGGAGTCTGGAGTGGAGCAGGTCGTGGTATATAGAGTGTGTGCTGTGTTTGTGAAAAGGAAGAAAAAGCTGATATATCCCCAATGGACAATCTGCCAAGTGAAAGAATTTCAACTCATCCATGATAGGATAATGATTACCCTGTTCATGCTGGGAATGTGCGTCGGCACAGAACTTTAGGGGAGAAGCTGGTAGACCTTATATATAATTTGTAAAATAAAATATACTGAAATATCACAGTTCTCCTCTCGCCCCCGCCTCCCCACCGCCCCCAATCAATGGAGTCTCGTTCTGTCACCCAGGATGGTGTGCAGTGGTGAGATCTCAGCTCACTGCAACCTCCGGCTCCAGAGTTCAAGTGATTCTCCTGCCTCAGCCTCCCGAGTAGCTGGGATTACAGGTGCATGCCACCATGCCTTGCTAATTTCTGTATTTTTAGTAGAGACGCAGTTTCACCATGTTGGCCAGGCCAGTCTCAAACTCCTAAGCTCAAGTGATCCGCCCACCTCAGCCTCCCAAAGTGTTTGGTTTACAGGCATGAGCCACCGCGCCTGGCTGAAATATCACAGTTTTTAAGTAAGGGGCTAAATTTTGTTTCAGACAAAATTATGAAAAAATTCCCATTGAGGATGAATGTAACACAAATATTATTAAAATAACACATTAAATCTAGACCAATATCTTTAAGTCGAAAGGCTGGTGGATAAATAAAAACCCAGAGAATATATATAATGTGACTAATGCTCTCTCTATGTCCAAGAGCCTCCTGGCAGTCATACAGAGTCCCCAAGGCTGGTATCTGTGGAGAGACCGTGGCCACATGCAGCATCCCGGACAATCTCCCCAAGGCAGACATGAAACCTGCAGGCATGTACTATGGAAAACAGGATGCTGGGAGATCCATCCCATGGAGAAGAATTTATGTCAATTAGTCATACGGAGTCCCCAAGGCTCCCAGATTTATGTCCTTATAGCTCAGTTAAGAGATGACTGCAGCAACCCAGGCATCTGAACTTGGAGAGAAGGAGCGAAAAGGGACTGGAAATGATGGATGATCTGAGGGACATTGAGGAGAAAGAAGAGAGGAGTCTGAGGAACTGCCTGAGAACTCCATGGCCTGAACCTCTACAAGGGTATGGCTGGATGTCAAGAAGAGAGAAGATTTGGAGGAGAGACCTTTAGCTTGTGTTCAGGCACCATGAACTTCAGGTGCTGGCAGAACATTCAAGGGAAGTTGTCCAACGGACAGTCAGAAATGCATTACTGGCACTCTAGCAAGAAGCTGGAGTTGAAGTTATTTGGTGGAGTCTTCTAAACAAAAGCAGCTGTTGAGGACCAGGGGTAAACTCCTAGAGAACGATTATGTTTAGGAGCAAGTGGGCTTTGCACAATAAAGAACGTTGAATTTCTTTGGCATTGAGAATGAACAAGTAAAGAAAAAGGTTTTGTTTGCTGTTTGTTTTAAATTCATAAAGTGTGAAGGACACTCAAGCAGGTTCATGGGCTGAGGAGAAGGAGCCCTGGGTGTTGGGGTGTTGAAGATGCAAGAAAGAAGAAGGGCTGCAGAGCTGCACCAGCCAGGATGTCAGACCAGCCACACGGGGACTGTATGGGGACTGAATTCCTTCAGGTCACAGCAAGATTTGGGGTGGAGAGGGAGAGTCTGAACTTCATCCAGTGAATATGAGGAAATGACCAGGAAGTCAAGAGATGACAGCATCAAAGAAACGTGAAGGAAAACTCAGCAGACGGCACCTGCCTTAAATGAGGGCATGCACAAGACTGGACACAAAACGAGCAGGAAATAGCACTGGGGAGTTGATGCAATGTCAATGCCCCCTGTGATAGGAGAGGTAAAGGACAACAGAGCCTCCAATAAAGAGAATTACCAGGGCAACGGTGTTGCCAAGGAGACCCAGGGTTTGGACAATCCAAGGGAGAGGTGGAAGGAGATATCTGCAAAAATAATGAGGCTGTAGAAAAGTGTGCTCACTGTGGAACGGAAACATTCATTCACAATTAACTGAGCAGCTATTATAGAGGAAGGGCTACAATGGTAAGCAAAAACAGATCAGATCTCTGCCCTTAGGAGGCTTGCAGGCTATGAGAGAGGCTGATATTAGTCATACAACCATCCACCCAAATGTAGACCTGCAGTGTGTAGTGAGTAGGAAATGTGGGGGACCCCAGGGGCTCACACGGTGGCACTGTAGCATTAGTTCCCATGGCAGACATAGCACAAAATGGCCTCCAAAGTATGAGTTAAAATTCAGGGTAAAATTGTTTGAGGGCAAAAGAGGTTTAGTCTAGTTTCATAGCATTGCCTAAAAGGTAGAAATATCCTATTCAAATTAAACAGGAAACCATTTAAAAGCCACTGAAAAGCAAAGGATTAACATTCCTTGGTTTGTACACCTAATTCTCTTGAGAGAGAGAAACAATTCCACTAGTTGTTTTTTAAAAAAAGATAATTTTATAATAATGATGGCTTTAGTGTTGATTTTATATTTTTTCTAATGATGGCTTTAGTGTTGATTTTATATTTTTTCTAACATAGTTATTGAGGATGCCCCACTTGCGAGATGTTCTATTTTGGTTTCTTTCTTTAAAATGACAGGTGTGTTAAGCAAGCATTCCAGAGAATGAGTTGCTCCAGCAGGATTTGGATAAAACACATACAGAAAGCCTCTGAATCCAATTAGGGCACCATCAAACCAACCAGCTTATTCCAAAATCCTTTTCTAATATAACTTTTATTTAGATTTTCAATACTGGTCTGAAGAAACATTGAACATGTTCTAGAATGATGGGAAAAAGCCTGTAACAGAACCTCAGAAGTAGCCGGTTGCAATTCACCAATGTTTTCAGAAACCATAAAAATGATTTTTAATTGTTGTTGTTATTAAGTGAGTAGGTTAATAAAAAGACTACCTCTCTGAGAAGCAAGAAAAAATAATACTTCTCACCACTAGATTAGGAGTCCCATGAGGACAGGGAGCAAGTTGATTTTATTCCTGGTGGTGCCCCTATACTGTACTTAGGCCACAAAAAGGTCCCTAAAAATATTTACAAAAAGAGTAAGTCATGGGTAAATGTGGGGCAATAATTTACAAGGCCTAGGCTATGATTTATTTTAGCAGGTCTTTAGATTTTTCACAGAGGAAATTGTTTCCAACAGTGCCTTCCTGTAGAATTCCAAATATTTTGAAAGATAATATAACAAACACTAATGTTTGGAATTGGGAAAATATCAGAGCCAGCAGAAAGGATGATTAACACTCATAAGAATGGTACAGACATTGCTGACACAGTTTTCAGGTAAGCAAACACTTAATTGCTCTTTACAAGGTAATTGAAAGACAATTCATCAAAGACAAATAATTGAAAAACAGCTGGAATAATTTATATGTGAAATTGTCTTTTAAGAAGTTTCTATTTTCACCCAGTGATGAGTGGTGAAAATTAATTTCTTCAAGAGCACTCTCTTTGTTAACATTTCCTTCTTTCTCATCTCAGATTTTTCTTCAGTCTTAACCTTCTTTCTCCTAATTGGGGAAGCCAGAAAAGCAATTTTGTTCCATGGCAGAGAAACAAGAAAATAAATTACCTAACTAAACTGGAACTAAATCCAAACTGCTTTTGTTTTTTCCGTTCTCTTTAGCCATCACACACAAGAACGTGAATCTCTTAGAAAACAGTGGAACAATATAGAAAACTATAAAACCATTTTAATCTGAAATTAAATTCTTTGATACTATAGTAGCACAACAGATGTTCAATTATGTGGCAATATTTTAGGCTTTCCATTAACTAAATATATCGGAACTACAAGGTAGAACTACCTCGCATAATAGCCCAGAGTTGTGGTGGCAAAAATCTGACTCTACAATGTAACATGTTCAATGACGAGGAATCATTCTTTAAGACTGGCAGCCAGCAACAAGTTTTTATTCCAATTTAAACAGAACACACCACCTCTCCTATCTCACCTTTCCACTGTGAAGCAAATATCTCCTGTTAGAACAGTACCCTAAGGGGAGCAAACACAAGTGGAGAGACGGCTGACACTTAGGTATTTCCACACTAAAGCTTCCAGAGAAGAAAATGGTTTGTTTTGTGTAATTCTTTAGCTATTTGTCACCCTGATATGACTTTGCGTATGCTTAAAAAATAGGAAATAGCCATTTTAAATATAAACACAGACCTGTTAGTACTGCAAAGGAAAAACATGGGCTTCCAGTGCCAGAAAGGTCTGAATGTAATAATCTGTTCCGCCCCATCCTAGCTGGTAACCTTAGGTCTGTAATTCAACCTTTCAGAGTCCCTTCCTCATCTGTAGAATGGGGTAATACAATTCACAATTCACGATTTGGGTTGCGGCTAGCGTAAATAGAGATAATACATGTAAGCAAGTGGGAAAAGGCTGATAAGAGGTTTTGTGGGGAATAAAAATGGAGAGTGGGTTATTTATGATTTGGAGCAATTGGGGCAGCAAAATTTCTTGGAAAAATATTTTCCTGGTCTTCTAGAGGTCTCCAGGAAAACAAAAATGCCCCCTGAAATAAATAAACTCCTGTATACCCACCCAAAACAGATACCTGCATTCTCCGTTGGTCTCAAGATAATTGCTGGGAGCTGCTAAAACCAACTAAGACTCGAGGGAAATCCCCACTACTCTATAGCAGAAATGCCCTGGATTAAGGAAAGAAACTAAGCAAGAAGGTTGACATCATATACAAGAATGAGAGAGGAGCTAAGAGTTGGACTTGGCTCTATTTCCTACCAGCTGGGAAATTGCTGAATTTTTTATTTTTGTGCTTGCACCTGCAAAAAATAAAAAATTTTAAAAACCAAACCAACAAACATAAAAATATTTTATTGAAAAGGCCGGTTGCTTACTTGATTAATACAACACTTAGTAAATCAAGGTGAAACCGATTAGGCACTATTTAGTCAGATACAAATTGTTGTTCCTTTTGGTTTTTAAAAATCCTGCACCATATAAGATGTGTTGCTATGGCTGCTAAACACAGGAAGTTGCATTTTACTGTTGTTTCCAAATATGCCTAATGTCACAATCTAAAGAGAAAAGAAAGATCCGTTTTATGATTCCATTAACTTCAGATATTTTAAGTAAAGACCACCTATAAATTCAATGTAGATGACAAAGTCCCAGAGGATTCTTGATTATGAGACTCATGTTATCCACTGGACTGGCTAAGAAATCATTATCAAAGGGCCCTCTGTTTATTCTGCCCTTCCCTTTTTAATATCTAGCATGAACCTTATGCTCATTCCCTTTACCTCTAGGACTGCAGTGCCCAGCAATGAAAATAAACTTGGACTGGCACTGCAAAACCACAAGCAATTAATTAAATCCTTATCAGTTATTTCCACTGTCTACAGTAAGACGCCATTTTTATGCCTTAGGGTATTGAATGTTGAATCTGAAATAGGGTCTTGGATCCAAGTGTACTGTTCTCAACTTGGAAGAACACCAATATTCTATGACTTTTAACCTTCCTCAGATTGAGTGCTCAGCATATTCTAATCTGCAAGATGCCTTAAAAGTCTACAATGACAGAGTCACAACTAAAGGGTGTAGTGGTTTGGCTAAGAGCTTCTGCACGCCCTGATCCCCATGCCCAATCCATCATAATCTGGATTCGGATCAGGGCCTAAGAGAAGTGAGTCTTGTTTGCAGCCTTTGTAGAATGCTTGTATCTCGCCATCTCAAGGCAATTCCTGGTCCAAGAGATGCCTATAAAATTAAATAATTTCTGAGGTTTAGGGAGAGTTTTAATCATTTTACAAAAGGACCTAGGGTCACTAGATTCTGATGCACCCAGTTCTTATTTGTGTGCTTAACCAGCTTGAGGGACCTTTTTCAATAAAATAAGGAATTCTGAACCTAGAGGAGGTGGGTGTGCTTTTGAAGCATTATCTTCACATTGACAAGATAAGCAGTCCACCAAAACTGACTGCACCAGTTAAGAGTTTCCTGTGAGATTTATGAATTGATAGGAAGACATCATTGGAAGCCTGCTAGGTGGTTTACAATGCGTATGGGCTAGAATGCAAATGCAGTTAGTCGTAATGAATCATCTTCGAATTACCAACCTGTCTCAATGGGGCTCTGCGTTTTCTGGCAAGAACATTCTTGTTCTGGCTTTACTTTGACAGGTGTTTAAACACCATCTTTCTTTAACACGCTTATTCATTTTCTTTCTTATTTTAGCAGCTCTTTGAAAAGAGACATGTCACCCTGCGGATTTCAAACACATCTAAGACAATGAAAGCATACAGAGCCAGCAAAACCAAACACAGAAAAGGAAGACTATATAAGTAGTGACATTTGAGAACAAAACATTTCTCCAAATACAGTGCTTCACATTCAGCGCCCTCAAAGAAGATTATAAAACCGGTCAGGTGGCCACATTAGTTACTGACCACACTGGGATTAGGATCTTGATAAGTAGTTTGAGGGTTTCTTTCCTGAACATTACTCGATCAATTTGGTGCTCCAATCACAAGATACTGGTATTGATTTCTTACACAATGGCAGAAACATAATGTCACATATTCCATTTTTTCTTTCTTTATTTCCTTTTTTCTTCCTTCCTTTCCTTTCCCTCCCTTCCTTCCTCTTTTCTGTCCTCCTTCTTCTTCTTCCTCCTTCCTTTCCTCCCTCCCTCCTTCCTTCCCTCCCCACTCCCTGTCGCCTTCCTTCCTTCCTTCCCTCTTCCCTCTCTTCTTTCCCTCCTTCCTTCTTTTTCTTTAAGATAGGGTCTCACTCTGTCTGTCACCCAGGCTGGAGTGCAGTGGTGTGATCACGGATCACCAGGCTTGATCTCCTGGGTTCAGGTGATCCTCCCATCTTGGACTCTTGGGTATCTGGGACTAGAGGTGCACACCACCACACCCACATAATTTTTTCTATTCTTTGTATAGACGGGTTTCGCCGCATTGCCCAGGCTGGTCACGAACACATACTCCATTTTCTAAGTTTACCCCATATACTCTACAGCCTATGCTTTACTTCCTAAGAGTGCTGCCTAGTCACACTGGTTAATTTCCATTGCTGAAAATCACCTTCAATGCCTCCTCTTACTCAAGTAATATCAATATGGCACTGTTGAGGTGAGTGGGGAAGAGGCCTTAATCGGTTAAGAAATGAAACTGAAAAATCAGAAGAAAGACAATGGATGCAGTGTGCTTTGGGACATTGCTAATAAGACCTGGTTTGTACGCTGGTTTTAGGGACATTGCTTAAAGTCCTTAAATGCCCTATTTAAAAAATATAGAAAAAAGGGGCTGGGCACAGTGGCTCACGCCTGTAATCCCAGCCCTTTGGGAGGCCGAGGCAGGTGGATCACCTGAGGTCAGGAGTTTGAGACCAGCCTGGCCAACATGGCGAAAGCCCGTCTCTACTAAAAATACAAAAATTAGCCAGGTCTGGTGGTGTGTGCCTGTAGTCCCAGCTACTTGGGAGGCTGAGGCAGGAGAATCGCTTGAACCTGGGAGGCGGAGGTTGCAGTGAGCCAAGATCGCACCACTGCACTCCAGCCTAGGCGATGGAGCAAGACTCCGTCTCAAAAAAATAAAAACAAAAACAAAACAAAAACAAAAAAGGACAGTGCTATGGGCTGAACTGTGTCCCTCAAAATTTATACGTTAAAGCCTTAACTCCCAGTACCTCAACATGGGACCATATTTAAATACAGGTCCTTTAAAAAAGTAAAATTAAGGTAAAATGAGGTCATATGGGTGGGCCCTACTCCAATGGGGTTCTTATAAGAGGAGAATATTTGAGCACAGATGTGTGTGGGCACAGAGGATGGACCATACGACACAGAGGGAAGGCAGACAACTACAAGTTAAAGACAGAGGCTCTGCGCAGAAGCTAACCCTGCTGACACCTTGATCTTAGACCTCTAGCCTCCAGAACAGGGAGGAAATACATTTCTGTTGTTGCAGCCACTCAGTCTGTGGTATGGTGTTATGACAGCCTTAGCAGACTAATACTGTACAGACATTTACTATTATCTGCAAAGTTATTTATTAACATGTCGAAGGTAAAGTGAAAATGTCACACAGCTTTCAACCTCACCTCCACCTCAGCCCACTTGAAAGAAGGAAAAAGAAAAGTTCTTTGAAGGATTTTGCTATGATTACTTTATAATGGCTTCCTAAATTAAAACATTCTTGTTTGGGAAATGAGGTATACGTGTGTTCTGACACTCTGTGGTTGGATGACTGAGGGGATTCAGTTTTTTAAAAGTGTACAGTTCTAAATTCTTCTAAAAATCTCATGTTTGATTTTATTCTTTTCATGTTTTCTTTAGAAAATTGGCAGTCAAGTACTTTCCAAGCGACAGAACATTAGTTGTGCACAGATGTATACAATTCTGCTTTAGAGGCCTTTAGGAAAATGAAACACAGAGCAGTCAGGCCAACAGGAACCCACGGCATGAGCTCAGTTAACTTGTTCTGGTTTATTCCAAGTTTCCATTCTCACCCGGCTCTTTCATAAACAGGTTCGCAGGTCAACACAAGCTAACTTTACAGATGCAGAAGAAATTTTGAAAAACACAAAATCCCTTTATAATAGATGAAATTGATCAGTGCAATCCTGAATCATCCTTTTAGACTGCCTTTCTCAGTCCTGTGAGCCACCCAGCTGTTGTCAGAAACATCTTTATACAAGAAGGAAGGTCAGAGGGAATGTTCAGCACACCCTGAAACACCTTAGGCAACAAACAGTGGCCTTCCACACGGAGGCTGAAAAATTCTTTAGAAAAAGCTTTTAAGAGACCCCAATTAAGACTGAATGGAGTTTACTTCACTCTGGGCAATGGGCTGCAAAGAGGCACAAAATTGAAAGGAAAGGATGCCTGAAGTACAAACAGAGGCGAAAATAAAAAGCCAAACATTATCCAAAACGGAATGCATGAACAGAAGTCTTAAATAAATGATTGCTTCCTTTTGGAATTTTCAGAATTTGCCGCCTACAGTTCTAAAAGGGAAAAGGGCTCAGCCTCCTTTTCAGAAATGTATTTTATTAAAATCTTTCTTATAGTTCTTCCTTCTCATTATTAAACAGCTATTTTCACCTAGTGCCCTGTTCTTTGACTTTGGTTTTGGGTTAAGTAATTAGCATGCAGCACCCCCAGATGAAGTTCACAGGGGTCTTCTTGAAAAGGCAACAAGTTGAAATTCTGTTGCCTTTTCCTAAACAGAAATTGGCATTCTGCTGATAACTTCCTTGCCTTCGAATGTAACTATATATTTACTTCAAACCTAGTTGTTGTGGGAAATGCATTATTTTGCTGCTTATAATATTAACAAAATGTACATAAAAGCAAACAGGTTTCTGGCAATAATATTCCATCAGAATCTCAACATTCTACTTGACAATAGGAATATTTGCTCATGAACAGTAAATATGAATGACCCAATTCATCCCGGCATTTACGTATAGAACATCAGAGTCTCTGAACTGGATATTTTGTAACTTTTGCCTCAAGTAAAGAGAAAGACACACATAAAGATTCAAATGAGAATTTTTTTTTATTTAAATACAGAAGGTCTCTGACTTACCATGGTTTGACTTACTATTTTTTTTTACTTTATGATGGGCTTATCAAGATGTAATCCCATCATAAGTTGAGGAGCATCTGTACAGTACAACTAACCTATAATTTGTTTTCCAGAAGATGTTTCTCACCTTAGGAATCCTCTGGAATGTTTGTTGAAAACACAGACTCTGAGGCCCCTCTCCAAAAGACTTTGATTTTGCTGACCTATAATATGGGACCCAGCAATCAGTATTTTGCACACTAGGTGAGTCTCACAATTGGGCACTTTTGTGAAATATCAATGGTAGTTTGTAATACCCCCAGGATCCTATCAGAACGTGCATCCCATAAAGATGATGCATCCCTAAAATAAAAACACAGAAAAATACAGGAATACCACAATTATTCAATGTAGATCTTAAATGTGAGTCTTCTTAAAAAATGCCAGCACATTATTATCACAGTAAACACATTTTTTAATTAGTCTATGTACCACAAAACTTTTAAACTTCCATAAAATATTTTTTAGACCATTGCAACAAGCCAGGTCAAAGTTGAGATCTTGTGTGACCATCACCCAAGAAAGTCTTTTGAAATCAGTTAAAAGCTATCTGCTAAAGAGAAAAACCAAGTCTTCCAGATAAAAGGAAAATGTTCATCCTGATTAATTGGGAGGGATGGCGGTGTTTGTGCATACTGCAGCAAGTCTGCTTTGCTACCTTATGTCCCAGCCAAGCTCTCAACCAAGCATGAAGCCAGAATAAAGACACGTTCTAATACCATACACCCAATGAGCTTTTCTCAAGAAGCACCCTGTGTGCTCTGCCAAAATAAGGAAACAGACCCGGGGGAAAAAAAAAAGGCATGGGATCCAGCAATCTGGAGATTCAACGCAAGAGGAAAGTGGAAGGAATCCCCCTGGTGTGACGAAGAGAGATCCCAAGACAACAGCTGGACAGTGGGCTCAGAGGAAATCCAGTCCACATGGGAAGAGGACAAAGGCTATGTATGAAGCTCTTAAAGATGAACCTGTAAGAATAACTCGAGTGTTTGAACATATTGAGAAGCGATTCGTTAAATACATAACAAGAGAAAGTGTGGGGATGGTATGTAGGACACTTAGCAAGCTAACAAAAACACCAGTAGGAAAAACAAAAGGTATGCAGGAGAGAAAAAGAAATCGTGGTTTACCACAAGCCTTAGCTATCATTGGCATTTCTGCTGTTACATGGATGACTGATATAATCAAAAACACAATATAAGAATGTTGGGGCTGGGCGCAGTGGCTTACACAGGTAATCCCAGCACTTTGGGAGCTGAAGTGGGTGTATCACCCGAGGTCAGAAGTTCAAGACTAGATTGCAAGACCAGCCTGGGGAAACCCTGTCGCTACTAAAAATACAAAAATTAGCCGGGCGTGGTGGCAGGTGCCTGTAATCCCAGCTAATTGGGAGGCTGAGGCAGGAGAATCACTTGAACCCAGGAGCCGGGGGTTGTAGTGAGCTGAAATCAGGCCACTGCACTCCAGCCTGGACAACAGAGCAAGAGTCCATTTCAAAAAAAAAAAAAAAGACTATTGAGAAGATGAGAAAATGGGAGAATAGGAAATAATAGGAAATGTATGATTTTGAAATGGGGAGAGGCAGGGGTTGGGGCAGGGTAAAAAAGAGAATTATGAGAGGCAGGGGTTGGGGCAGGGTAAAAAAGAGAAGTATGTGTTCGGTTTCCATACTGTGAGCTCAGTAGATAATGTGTCATGCTGAAAAATCAATCAATAGGTAGTAAAGAGCATGCTATTTAGAGACTGGAGAATTAAAGAATCAGTTTAAACAACTCCACATTTCTTAGATGCCCCTGAACTTTCTACTCAGTTCCTACTACTCTACTAACATATGACCTGGCCAAACAGAGCTATTCATTTATTTGACAAATAGTTTTGGTGTCAGGCATATACCTAGGAATAAGAAGAGACATTGGTGAACAAGACAGGTAACGTCTTTTAGATCATGGAGCTTATGTTCTAGCAAAGAGAGACAATGAATAAAACAAACAAACAAGATCATCTCAGTGCTAAGTGCAGTGAAGGCACAGAGAGCTGTGGTTGGGACCTGGGTGGGTTATTCTGGAGAGGGATAGGAAGGGAAGGTCTCTATGAAGCACAAGGATGCAGCTGAAACAAGGAGTCAGCTCTGCGAAGAGCGAAGGGAAGAGTGTCTCAAACAGGGAGCAGCAACGGCCAAGGTCCATGGGTAGGACTGAGCCAGGCTTGTTTGAGGACTGAAAAAGGCAGTGAGGGGACCAGAGCAAAGTGATGGAAGATAAGGTCAGAGAGGTGGGCAGGGATCATATAGGCTCATGTAGAGCCTTGAGGGCCATACTATGCAATCTGGATTTCATTCCAAGTGCAGTGGGAGGACTGGAAGGTTTTGAGTGAGTGAGTGACATGATTTATGCTTTAAGAAATTACTTTAGCTGTTCTGTGGAAAATGAATTGCAGAAGGGTGAGAACAGAAGCAGGAGAGCAGCTGGAATCTACTGCAGTTGTCCATGTAATGGATGGCCCCAGAGCTTGGATAGTGGCAGTAGGGACAGACAGAAGAGCATGGACTTGAGATATATTTGGGAAGAGAAAAGGACAAGACTGCTGATGGATCCATATGGAGGGGGAAAGGAAAACCTAAGAATAACTCCTAGATCTTGGGCTAGAATAAGTGAGTGGTTGGGTATCATTTGGTGAAATGTAGAAAGTCAAGGGAAGAACTGGCTTGGAGGACAAAACCAAACCTTCTGTATAGATCTATGTTACCTCTGGGATGCCCAGCAAGTTTTCAAGCAGACTTGTCAAATAGGGAGTTGCACATTTGAGCCTGGAGTGCAGAGAGAGGTCAGAGTTGCAGACACAAACTAGGTAACTCTGGGAGTTGAGAGTTGGGTGAGACCCTACTCCCATTTCTCTACCTACCCCTCACCCCAGATCAGGCATCCACTTCACCTTGCTGGATTATTCCAGCCTACTTCTTGGTCCCACTTTCAGTCTCTCCCCATGAAATCTATACTGCATGCGGCAGGCCAACTCATCTCCGGAGGCAAAGCAATAATCATTTTTCTGGTTTGATTTAAAAAAAAAAAAAAAAGCTTCAGTGGTTCCCATTGCCTGTGACTTTCAGTATTGCCTTCCACCCCTTTCCTTTTCAGAGCCTGAATTCTTGTCCCCATTCTGTGTTTTGCCTCCTGATCTAGTCCTGCAATTCTCTAGGTATCGCTTCCCTTCCACTCTCATTTCTGCACATTTTCACTAAGCATCTTCTAGACTGGACGCTTTGTGGGCAGGGTCTGTGTAGGATTTATCTTTGAAACTTCCCACCTTGCTTAGCATAACACCTTACACATAATAACTTTAATTTAGGAACTGTTTGCTGCATGAAGGTGCCACTCTTCTCCTTCTTAATATCCCCTCATAAAACAGGCTGATTTGTAGGACTATACCTGCCAAGCACATACCAGCACAGCTTTCCAGGATATTCTTAAGCAAAATAGCACTTCAGTCCTTCCTTGGCGGCCAAATTTCCTTAGTGTTAAGGGCTGCAGTGTTTTACTTGCCAGAAGGTTGATGTGAATAAAAACATCCAGCCCCTTGAAATGAAAATAAATGGAGGGATGGTTTATAAATATAAATGATAATGGTTAGACCGACCTTTTAGCAAGTAATGCAATTTGCCCATTCATTTCTGCATTTCTGTAGTTTTGGTTTTTGTTCCCCTGCTTTTGTGGGGAGGAAACAAGAAGTGTTTATTTTCTTAAGACTATTTCTATCCTTAATATCACTTTTGCATCAGTTGAGTCTTCACTAAATATTAATATTTTCTCCCAAGAATAGAGACTAGCAGTTAACCTGCTACAGTATAGTCCCCAAAGAAAAGATGTTGGAATTTTTCCTCTATTCAAATTAAATAGGCTTAATTGTAAGACCAATTCTTACAATTCTCATTTCCTTCCCCACTGCATTAAGAAGACAAGAGGTGACGTGTGACTTGCTCATTAGTCATTATGTTTTCAGACTGCTAAAAATAAAATAAATTTATTATTTTCTATTTCAGACTGCCAAAAATAAAATTAAAATATTTGGGATACTACTCACTGACCAAATCTGATGAGCTATGGACCAAAGAGAAGTAGGTGATGTTGAAATTTTGCTCACATTCTTTCTCTGAAAGTAAGTGACATTTATATTATTATCAAACAGACTAAAAAAACAATTAAACCTAAAAGAAGGTGGCTATATTGGGATCAGTGTTTTCGTTTTCATCACTGACAAAGGAAAAAAAAGTAGCTGAAAACCAGCCACTGAGCTTAAAGCTCAGAATCCACGCAGCTGGAGAAAAGCTAGTACAGTTGCAGGTCAGCTCATGACTTTAATTACGGTCGAGGTCCAGGTGGACAGTGGATATGGAAACCTTGGGTTTGATCATGTCCAAAGCAGGGGAAAGCCAGGACTGTCACACTAACTCTTCAAGAATGAAGTTCCTGGGTGGGCGCAGTGGCTCACGCCTGTAATCCCAGCACTTTGGGAGGCCGAGGCAGGCGGATCAGGAGGTCAGGAGTTCGAGACGAGCCTGGCCAACATGATGAAATCTTGTCTCTACTAAAATACAAAAATTAGCTGGGCGTGGTGGCTCACGCCTGTAATTCCAGCTACCCAGGAGGCTGAGGCAGGAGAATCGCTTGAAACCGGAAGGTGGAGGTTGCAGTGAGCCGAGATTGTGCCACTGCACTCCAGCCTAGGTGAAACAGCCAGACTCCATCTCAAAAAAAAAAAAAAAAAAAAAAAAAGAATGAAGTTCCTCTCCTCTGTGTGTGTACATATAAATTTTTCTTTACATATTTTAAAAATGGAATCATATTACTTCACAACCTGCCTTTTCACATGTTGATGTTATTTATCATAAAAACCGCCTTTTAAAAATATTTTTACATCATTTTTAAATGGCTTATTCTATCACGTCTGTATCTCAATCAATTCAATAAGTCTCTTGATGTTTGACTATTAAGTTAATTCCAATTTTTGGCTTTTGTAAAAATTGTTTTTATGAGCAAATTATTTCTTTTACAATATACTTCTATAAGCAGAACTACTGGGTCTAAGTGTAGTTTAAGTGCACTTTTTTTTTTTTTTTTTGAGACAGAATCTCACTCTGTCGTCCAGGCTGGAGTGCAATGGTGCAATCTCGGCTCACTACAACCTCCACCTCCCAAGTTCAAGCAATTCTCCTCTCTCAGCCTCTCAAGTAGCTGAGATTACAGGCGCCTGCCACCATGCCTGGCTCATTTTTATATTTTTAATAGAGACGGGGTTTCACCATTTTGTTCAGACTAGTCTCAAACTCCTGATTCCAGGTGATCCACTTGCCTTGGCTTCCCAAAGTGCTGGGATTACAGGTGTGAGCCACCACGCCTGGCCTAAGGGCACATTTTATGACTTAATATATATTGCCAAACTGCTTTTCTGATAAGTTGTACCATTTTAAATTACCACAAAACAATTGTCTTTTGGGAATTACTCATTTTAATCTTTGCTAAACTCATAGGTGATCAGTTGCATCCCCCCCTTTTTTTTTTTTTTTTTCATTTAATTGCTTAAACCTTATTTCATTTACCAAGTGATCACTTATGTTCTCCTTTGGTCAAGTAACATGGGCAAGTTACTTAGCTCTTGTACTTTGGTTTTCCTCATTTATAAAATGGGGATATTAATATTAGTTACCCCGGATGAACGTCATAAGTATTAAAAAGTTAATTCAAGTAAAGCACTTAGAGTAGTTCCTGGCCCATAGTGAGTTCACAATTGTAACCATTAGATATTTTGGAAAATGCCTGTTCATGTTGTTTACTTGTTTTCCTATGTGGTTGCTTATCTTTTTGTTACTGACTTTTAAGAGGTCTTACTACATTAATGATATTAACTTATTTTTCATATATAATTAAATATTTCTTTCAACTTTATGATTTTCCTTTTCAACTTTCTGATGTTAATTTTTTTTGGCCATGTAAAAGTTTAAAAATTTTATATTATTAAATCCATTCATCTTAAGCCAGAATAAATTACAGAGATCAAATATTCAAAACATGAGAAAAATAGCAGAGGAAAGCATTTTTGAAATAGCCCTAGTCTGTAAGAAAGAAAACGACTAATCAATTTGACTTAAAAATTTAAAGTTTTCTATAAAAACGTACTATAAACAAACTTAAGGTACAAGAAAAAATTTTTTAATGTTAAAATATATGATAGACATTAGGTTAATCTCCTGAATATACAAATTTGTAAGAAACCATAAAAATAAGGAAAGTCTATAAATAGGCAATTGAAAGAAAAAGAAATATAAATGTCCTACATCACTCATAATCAAAATAAGATGCCATTTTTTTACATATAGATTTACAAAGAGTCTAAAAAATTATTTATGCACAGCATTGTGGTCATGTACAGTTGTGTAGAGTGTTGACTGCAGAAGGACACATAGGTAAGAGAATGAGTGGGAACTAAATACATGCTAAAGTGCCACTTGTTAAGTCTGTGCTGTGGAGCTAGCTGCCTCACCCAGAGGAAGTGACTTCTAATTCTCACAAGGCTATAGGCTAAGAGTGACCCTGATATGCAGTGGTGGTGACAGAGTACAGAAACAGAAATTCTCATATAATAAGCAGATAACACTGAGAAAGCCGCTTTGAGAATAATGTAGCAAAGTCTATCAAAATAAAACACACAAATCTTTTGACCTAGCAACTCTACTGCTAATATGTCATTAGGACATGTAGTTTGCAGTTGTCCATGTAATGGATGGCCTCAGAGCTTGGATAGTGGCAGTAGGGACAGACGGAAGAGCATGGACTTGAGATATATTTGGGAAGAAAAAAGGACAGGAGCTGCTGATGGATCCATGTAGCGGGGGGAAAGGAAAACCTAAGAATAACTCCTAGATCTTGGGCTAGAATAAGTGAGTGGCTGGGGTATCATTTGGTGAAATGTAGAAAGTCAAGGAAAGAACTGGCTTGGAGGACAAAATCAAACCTTCCATTAGACCCATGTTACCCCTGGGATGCCCAGCAAGTTTTCAAGCAGACCTGTCAAATAGGAAGTTGCATATTTGAGCCTGGAGTGCAGAGAGAGGTCATAGATATGGATGTTCATTTCAGTATTGTTCATAAGAGCATATACATATGCAAAGAACCCAGGAACAATATTAAAATACAACAGGATTCTTTTAAAGGAAGTTTTGATACATCCACATACTATAATAGTGTTCATTTATAGAATTAAAGAGAACAAGATGGAAATATTTTCAAGTTATATTACACAAAAAATTTAAAGTATAGAGTGGTAAGTATAGTAAGTCTTGTTTGACTGCTGATAAAGATATATCTATGAATGAAAACTGTGTGGAATGAAAAAAAAAATGTTCATGCTGGGTTATAGATGAAAAGTGGGACTGGAGGATTCTGGGAGGGAGTAAATTCATTTTTATCCCAAACCATCTTGTAATGTTTGACTTCCTACCATGTATATATTATACAATAAAGAAAACAAACTCCATCAGCTTTTGCCTTTAGGACCTCTTCCTGTGCCTGGTTTACAAGGAAATGGATAAATATTCTGGACAAGACAAATACAGGGCCCTGAACAAAACTTGGAAACCCAGAGACACAGATAAATACAGGTGCTATCACAACATAGGTGTGATCCTGCACACTTTATTTACTTGTTTTCTTGTCTCTTCAAAATGGGGACAGTGGCATTGTCTGCCCTTTCAACCCAAGGACTGAGGAGAAGCAGCCAAGTGCTGGTCTGTGGCACTGTGAAAATGGGGTGGAGTTGGAAAAAACTAGAAGAAATAATTACTAGATTCAGATACCACCCTTCAGACAACAGAGCCAGAGTAATGTAATTCTTGGACTAAAAAAAGAATACAAATAATACATACCTCTCATTCATATAATCATTGGCTTAAAGCAGTCAGGCTGCTTATTGAGACTATTTGTTGACTCATTCATATATTCAACAAAAATGTATTGTATCCAATCTACCATGCTCTACACTTCACAATGAAATACTAGAAGTCTCAACCCTCCTAGGGCATGATTCCAGAGGGTACTGAAACCATCCTATTTGGGGGCATATCGTTTTAGCCTGTACTTAGAAATAATGGATCCAATTCTCAGTAAAATACTTGTAAACCTAACCCAGCAACATACAAAAACCTAACCCAGCAACATACAAAAAAAAAAAAAAAACACATTACCCAAGTGGGATTTATTCTAGGAATGCAAGGTTGGTTTAACAACCAAAAATCAATTAATGTAACATGACAAATGAATAGGATAAAGGACAAAAACCATATGATCACCTCAATAGAGGCAGGAAAAACCTTTGTCAAAATTGAACAATCTTTCATGATAAAAACACTGACAAAGTAGGAATAGAAGAGAACTTTTTGACAAACGGAACCTATGAAGAAACCCATAGCTAATAGCACAGTTAATGGTAAAGAAAACAAAAAACAAAAAACTTTTTTTTGTTAGATCAGGAACAAGACAAAAATGCTCACAACTGCCGCTTCTACTTAACATTGGACTAAAGGTTCTAGCCAGAACTATTAAATAAGAAAAAAATAAAATAAAAGGCATTCAACTCTAAAAGGAGGAATTAAAATGTTGTTTCTTTGCACATGTAAATAGATCTTGTATATAGTACGATCATGTACATAGAAAATCATAAGGAATCCACTGAAAAACTACTAGGACTAAAAAATGAGTTCAGGCCAGGCATGGTGGCTCATGCCTATAATCCCTGCAATATTGGAAGGCCCAGGTGGGTGGATCTCTTGAGCTCTGGAGTTTGAGACCAGCCTGGGCAACACAGAAAACCCCATCTCTGCCAACAATACAAAGTAGCCGGACATGGTGGTGGGCACCAGCGGTCCCAGCTACTCAGGAGGCTGAGGTTGGAGGATCGCTTGAGCCCAGAAGGTTGAGGCTGCAGTGAATAAGCCATGATCGCACCACTGCACTACACTGAAAACTACAAAACATGGTGAAAAGAAAGAAGATATAAAGAAATGGAAAGACATCTATGTTCATGGATTAGAAGACTTCATATTGTTAACATAGCAATACTACCCAAATTGATCTACAGGTTCAATATCATTGCTATCAAAACTCTAATTGGCTTTTTTGCAGAAATTGACAGGTTGATTGCAAAATTCATATGAAAATGTAAGGGAACCAGAATAACCAGTAGAAACTTTTAAAGGAACAAAGTTGAAAAACTCATACTTCTAGGTTTCAAAATTTACTACAAAGCAACAGTAATCTAGACATTGTGGTAACTGGCATAAGAAGAGACAATGGAGTAGAATTGAGAGTCCAGAAGTAAACCCTTACATATACAGTCAATCAATTTTCGACAATGGTGGAACACCATTCAATGGGGAAAGAATGGTCATTTCAACAAATGGTGCTGGAACAACTGGATATTCATATGCAAAAGAATGAAACCCTACATCACGCCATACATAAAAATTAACTCAAAATGTATTAAGTGACCTAAATGTAACGGCCAAAATTATAAAACGCTTGGAAGAAAACACAAGTGTAAATCTTCTTGCCTTGGTTAGGCTGTAGTTCTCAGATGTGATACCAAAAACACAAACAACAAAAGAAAAAAATTGATAAACTGCTCATCATCAAAACTTTAAAAATCTGAGCTGCAAACCACACTATCAAGATGAAAAGACAACCCAGAGAATGGCAGAAAATGTTTGTAAATCATGTATCTGACAAGGGATTTGGATCTAGTATACAAAGAACTAAAACTCCAACGGAAGTCAAATTAGTCAAATTATCCAACTAAAATTAGGCAAAGGATCTGAAGACATTTTTTCCAAAGAAAATACACAAATGGCCAATAAGCATATGAAAAGATGCTCAAGGTCATTAGTAATTAGGGAAAAGGAAATCAAAACCGTGAGATATAACTTCACACCTACTAAGATGGCTATAATCAAAAAGACAGTAACAAATGTTGGTAAGGACGTGGAGAAATTGTAACTTTCATACACTGCTGGTGGGAATGTAAAATGGTCTAACTTCTTTGGAAACTGTTTGGCAACACCATAAAAGGTTAAACATAGAACTACCTACCATATAATCTAGCAATTCCACTACTAAATATATACCTGAGAAATGAAAACATATCTTCACAACAACTTGTACTTAAGTTCAGAGCGGCATTATTCATAAATAGCCCAAAGCAGAAATAACCCAAATGTCCATCAACTGATAAATGGATAAATAAAATGTGGCATATTCATACAGTAGAATATTATTTGGCAATAAAAAGAAATGAACAACTGATACATGCTACAACATGGATGACCATTGAAAACATTATGCTAACTGAAAGAAGCCAGTCACAAAATGACACATTATGGTTCCATTGACATGAAATGTTCTCAATAAGCAAATCTATAGAGACAGAAAGGTTGATTAGTGTTTAATTAAGGTAGAGCCTGCCGGTTGAATAGGGTGGGAATAGAGACTGAGGGTCACACAACACTGTGAACATACTGAAAAACAATGAACTGTACACTTTCCATGGGTGAATTTTATAGTATGTGAATTATACATCAATACAGCTGTTTTTTTAAAATAATGGATCTAACTGCATATTTTCAGAAAAAATTATTAATGGTCTTCCTAGAACCCAGAGAATTAGGTGCAACCTAAACTGAAAGGCTCTAGAGAGCCTAAAGTCAAAATGGGGAAAAGCAAGCTAACTTCTAGCCTATAATGAAGATTTTTACAAAAGGCCAAATTGAGCGGTAAGTATGAATAATTAAACTCTGTGCTATTGATTCCTTTGACTTAAACAGATTTTCGCCCACTAAGCATTTAAGATGAGAATCATCTTTAATACAGTAATCCTAAGCAGCTGCTCCAGACTTAAACAGCTAGTCAATGGCTAAGATCAAACAGAACAAGGATCTTCACACCATCTGTAAAGCCAGAGTTAAACAGTTAACAAGGAGTGAACAAAATACCTGGAATAGTAGAGAGTTTGACAGTCTCAGACTCAGAAAAATACAGACATGAATATAAAACTTAGCAAACGGTATTCAATTTAATTTTTTTTTTTTGGTTTTCATTTAGAATCTGATGGCAAACCTTCAGGGAAACGGGGTAGCTCTAATGGATTTAGAGATACTGGATACCACAAGAAAACTGTTCTTTTACAATACCACAACTTAAGTCATAACCACTGTCATTCCTTAACTGAAAAATAAAAAACCCTGTATTTATGATGTATGGATTGGTCATTTCAATTCATACAAACTTTTAATCCACAAAGCTGAGGACCTGCAATTTAAGTATAACACCATTCCGTGAGATATTTCTCTGAATTATCTTTTATGATCAAGCATAACTTTTTTTTAAAACACTTTTTACTTAAGTAGATTACAGTTTTTCATTATAATCAGTCATTTTATTTGGAATTGTAGCAATCCGGGTTTTTTTGCTGTACTGAGTAAGACGTAGGGAGTCTCACTTTAGGATTTTATTTGCTTCTTAGACATCATTTATACAATATTCCTTGATTTTTATTAAGGCAAAATTTGTTTTTCTAATATTCACTCAAATAATATTTTGTGATAAAATCACTAAATTCAGGACAATACTTTCTGTATACTCTTGTATTGGAGTACCGATTTAATTCTATCTTTGCCAGTGCACAAATTTAAAAACATAACCCTTCCTTGAAATGAAAAGAAGTCTCACACCACTTTAAGGTAAGACAAAGGAAACCAAGTCTTATTTGCACAAAATAGTTTACTAAATTTAAAGTCCTGCTCAACCCCTCCCCGCAAAAATCTCTCAAAAAGCTGTCAACATGAAGTCTTTGATTTCAGAGCTGTAGCCATGTCATTAATGGTAAAGAAGGTATATTCTGATTCTGATGTCTCTTCTTTGCAGAAGGGTCTTCTGTGGTATTAACAGACATCTGAGCAAAGCTTGTGGTATCTCAGGGAGTGAAGCTGTGCTACCTAAAGAATCCCATTGGGTATAAAGTGGGGTGGGGGGTTGGAATGACAGAATGCTATCTAGCTAGACATCCTGAGGCAGATTAAAAAACCTTCCTCTGTACCCTGTCATTTCCTTTCAGCAAGATCCTGTTGATGTTTGCACAATTTAAAAAGTGTATCAAATATCTCAATGAGTAAAATAAATGGTCCCTTTGAGTTTTATTTATTTTTAATCGTTGATGGAAAAATATCAAAATAGTACCTTTTAAATTTATTTCCTTATCCAATCACAAGCAACACCACCAAACAGTTTTTTTTTTTTTTTATCCCCACACTGTTGGGGAAATCCCAGTTGTACCTTCCTTCCCTCTTTTTGTTTAAGAAAATGGAAAAAAGAAACTTTTAAAACAGCATTAGAACTCAGACACGTTACACACGTTTCCATAAAACTAACTTTAGTCCTGGAGAACTCAGTTCATGAGATATGTTTCCCTAAATGTTATAGCTGCTGTATCTACTATAAACAAAACAAGTCTCATTTGAAACAATTACGCATTTCGGGGCTAGTTATTAAGTATTCAGCGTCTGCCAGGATAAGGCGATCAGCGCTTCTACTCCGAATAACAAACCATAAATCAGTTGACAAGCTTGAAAGCATTCAGTCCTAGTGTGTTCGGAAGCCAAGCGTAAATACAGAAAAACCTGTTGGCATGTTTCTCTTGCCCTCTAAGTTTCGCGTTTTTAAAAACACAGTAATACGCAAATGGCGTTTCCCGTAAGTTTCTGGCTCCGAAATAATTTGGATAAAAAACCACAGCGAGGCATCGCGCACAGAAAAATGGAGCCTGTGCCTTTAAGGTAAAATCGGCTGGAACCCAAAAGGCATTCCTCTTTCACGACAAAGAGTTTGGCGAGCGCTACCTCTGGGGTTTCTCCGAGGGACTTGGCGGGTCCGAGCGGAACCCGACCAGACGACTAGTCCTGCCTGCCCCGGGGCCCCGCCGCCAGCCCCGCGCCCGCGCGGCGGGAGCGCATCGCGTGCGCCCCGGACTCACCGCTGCCGGGCTGCGGGGACAGCGTGGACACCGAGGTCTGGCCCATGACTGGGGTCGCAGGGCCAGGTCCAGCGATCACGCGGCTCCTTTGGTCCTTCGAGCATGGGTCCGCTCCCAGCCAGACTTCCAAGCGTTCATGTCCCGGCCTGTGCCGAGTGGCCCGCCGGGTCCCCTAACCTTCTACCCCGCGCGGGTCTCCCAGCCCGGCCGGCCGCAGCCGGCGCGGCGGATCCTGCCCAGCGGATGCCTGTCATTCCTCTATGCAGATTAGCTGGGGTCAGGGGTCACGGGGGAAGAAGGGGGGTGAGGGCGATAGGGAGGGGAGGAGGGGGAAGCGAGGGGAAGGCGCAGGAGCAGGGGGTGGGGGAAGGCCCCAGCCGGCCCCGCCGCACCCGCACCCCCTCAGGGTGGTAGGGAGTTCAGGCTTTCAGGCTACTCCTCTTTGACTTAAAAGGTTCAAAGTCAAATGATCCTTACAGGCTACAAGAAAAGGAATTAAAGTATTTAGTCACGGTACTTAATTTAACAAAATTTGTTTCTTAAAAGTTATTTCCTTCCTTACATTCTATTTGCAGTATTGTGGCACTCTCATGTCCTGTGCCCATTTTTTTTCTCGTTTTATAAATTCTCTTCCTTTTAACAAATATAATTTTTTAAAAACAGCATTAATGGCCTCAGCAGGCTTGACAACAAATCTAAATGATAGGTCTACGTGTGAGATCAATAAAATATACTCTTTGCTGTCTCCCACCTAAAACTCTGGAGTGCTGACCTCTCCTTTATTTCAAAAGAATTACTGTGAAATAAAGTGATTAAAATACACAAAAGGGGAAAAAAACTATAACAAACTTGAAAGGTGAATTAAACCCTTCTATAATATCCTGTTAAATCTCAATCTTCTTAAAAATATGAATACAAATAAATATTCTTCATATTTACAATTAATGATTAATTAGTATAAGTAATCTACATACTATATATATATATAATGTGTGTGTATATATATACACAGTATATGGAACATCTATATATGGTGCATTAGATTGGATGGTGGTTACTGAATGTGTTCATTTTATGAAAATTCATTGAGGTGTCTGTAATGATGTGTGCACTTTGCTGATGGCATATATTTCATTAAAAAGTAAAAAATATCAGAAAGTGCAACATATTTAGGTCATTTACCACAGCTTTCATTTTTTAATTTATCCTAGACAATCAACTCTGAACTAACATGAAAATCATTTTTTTCTAAAATTTTTATTATTAAGATCGTGCAGAGCCTTGTTTGATTTTTTTGAAAGACACTTACTTGTCTGTTTTGTCATGGTTAATTAAGTTGCCCTTTTTTTTTCACACACAAATAGCCCACCCACCGCTGTGAGGAAGATCTTTTCCCTAGAAAAGTGTGATCCATTGTCTTCTTCCCTTTGCCTAATTCACTCTTAAGAAACACTGATTTTTTTTTGTAATGAAATTGAGGATTTAACCAAAATGTGAGTTCTAATTAGGACAATAAAATTAATCCTAACTACATTTCCTTATAAATACAAAAATGTGTTTTGGAAACACATCCCACCTGGGGCGCTAAGCGATGAGAGTAAGCAATTATAATGGCTGGCTCTTCCAGCTCTTTGCTTTGAGTTGCCGTAAGAAAAAAACAAACAAACAAAAGTGGTTAAAGGTAAGTTAAGGGGGAGAAGGTTTCACTCTTCCTTTTGACAGAGTCTTTCTGATAAAGGGAGGTCACTGATCAGAGGAAATATACAGTAAATTTTGCACATTCAAAATATGTAACTATAATAATTTTTAAATACTGATAAAAGTTAAACTTTGAGGTTGCTATCATTTCTTCTTTTCCTTGAGAAACAATAGTATATTTCTATTACTTCTATAAATCCTTATTTCAAAGATCAAGGAGGTGCACTATAGTTCCAGTTTTTTCAGGAATTGCTTAATACAGCTATATTTACCTTATTCAAGACCTTTCATGATTTGCTAGTTAATATAATCTTCGGCCTCATCTGGGATTCCTACAATACTCCAACCAGGTTATGCAATTTTCTCTGAAACTCTTCCAGTTCCATTACATTATCCTTGAAGCATGTCAACCAAAACTGCAGGAAGTGTGTACTAAGGTTTCTTTCTAAGAGTGGGACAGTTCTTGTTCTTGGTTTCTAGAGCTTCTGATGGGGCTTGGGATTTAAGTGGCCTTTTTATCACAGCTAACAAGTTATACTAATGAACACAGAAAACGTCTACAGAAATCTCTAAATTTCATTTCTAGGTTGTAACGCAAAGGTTAGAAATTATCATTTAACAAGAGAATTTTAAGATAATTTTCCCCCAAATTGCCTTACTTTTGCCTTATTAGAACTCACACAGTTTTACTAAGAGCTCTGGATGTTAATCCCATGGGTTTATAGTTTAACTCTGGAAACATTTAATGTCATCTGAAAGGTATGGACATTTCTCTGTATACTACCTCTCTCTAGGGAATTTATTAAAATGCTAAACAAGATTAGTCCCAATACCTAACGCTGAGGAAGCTATCTATTTATAATTCTTCAGCATTTATCCCATTGGTCCCACTCTTTGTTCTCTATTTCTAAACCAATCTCTTATCCAATGATATCCTGGTAAATGCTTAACTGGTTTGGGCTGGGGGTGAGGAGGCAGGAGGGGGCCTCAGACTGCTTTGTTTACTGTGATGTAAATACTCCTACAATGACCTATTCTACAGGCCTTCAACAAGCTAGCAAAACTGATATCAAACAGCTTGCAAAATTCCTTGAAATGTAACAATTTGGCCAAATGTTCAACTAGCCTGTGTGAACTGCCTTCAGCACACCACTACTTTTCTGTTATAATAATGCCGCATCATATCATACCATGGCTGAGTTTGAGGAACAGCTTCTATTTAGCCTTCCTAAAAATATAGACTAATGGCATCTACTGATTTTTTCCATGGAACACTCTAAATATTTTTCAAGCTCTGAAAGAACTACTGTGATTTATTCATTTATTTCCAGAAAGAAATTAAAGTAAATTAGTGAGATAGAATTTCCCCTTCTGAAAGCCAGTGTGCCTTTATGACAAAAAGTTGTACTTTTCAGGTTTTCAAGCATTCTACCGTGTAACACAGACTTCACTGGCTTGTCTGATGTGGGAAGTCTTAGACTCACCCACCTGGGGTGCCCAAAGTGACACTTGCACTCCTCCTGGATGGAAGCCACTATATCTATTAAGTAAAAGTTAAAGCGGACATAAGCCTAAACATTGGCAATCTGGACCATTTGTGAGAAAGTTCTTTTCTAGGTCAAAGTCCAAATGGCAGACATACAACTTGGTGCCTTTAGAGAAGATGGTTTACAATTACTACGGTCACCACTACCAAATCCTATAACTTAGGTTACTGCCAGATTTTTCTAGGCAGCCAAATCTAGCATGGAGCAGGAAGAAGAGGGAACCTTCCTCAGAACACAAATGCCATGAGTACTAATCCTGGAGGTCTCTGCCTTGTCCAGGTGCTGCCAGCTGTGTGAGGATTCATTTTGAGACACCAGATGTTAGGGTTGGAGGAATTATGATGGGAGGGAAGGGTTAGGCAGAGACCCAAGAGATGAGATGGTTGATCAGAACAGCAGTGACCTGGGAGGCAACAGTGGTTAATAGTGGCCATATACAAGCAGATGAAGATTACATTAATTTACACCCTTATTTCTGGATTTGACCATAAACATCCTGTGAATTAGTGACATTTCCTTGGCTAATGGGAATTGTAGCCATAGAAAAATTCTTTCTTAACGGGAAGGAAATGAATGAAAACTTAGCAGTTTTCCTAATAGTATACTAAAAACGATATGCAAAAGTTGTTTTAACTATTCAGGTAGTTTTTACTAGATCTTCTGGTTTTTAAAAACTTTGTATGTCTTCAAAACTTGGCTACATTTTGTAAGAGTCAGCTTACTTAGAAAAATATAAAAAGCAAATGGGAGCTTTACTAGATATTATAAACTGAAAACTCTGTATATGTAACTAATGTTTACTTTGTAAAATGTTACTGTATGGTAAAGTTGCAACTAAATGGCTACTATATCTTAGATTTTAACAATTCTGAGAGATGCTGGTTTTAACAGGATAATGCTAACAGACAAAGGAAAACTTTTGTTAAGGAAAGAATTACAACTTTGCATATTCTAGTTATATTAAGCATCAGTAGAAGACCACATTCCACAAGTATTAGAACAGGAAACAAACCTGAAAGACAGGCTTTTCTTTCCTATTGCTCTCATATTTTCATGTGATTTATTTCCTGAGTTTTCCTTCTTCTGCTTGCTCAAGCTAAAAGGATTAACAAAATACCTTGCCTCTGCCTCACCCTGCGTGAGTCTCTGCAGAGGCGGGGTGTGGCTCACGTGTGCTTGCTTAGTGAGTGAGCCCCACAGTTGGAAGATTTATGCTGGAAAATAAAGACCTCAAGGGGTGGTGCTGGAATTTCCTTTTCCAAAGACATTCTCCCTACCCTGGGAGGAAAAGCGTCTGTAATTTTGCTCTACTTCATTTCATAAGCAAAACAAAGTACTCATCCATAGTATTAAAACTCTAAAAACTGCTATAAAATGAATAATCTTTAATTTATTGACCAAAATCTAAAGAGAACAGTCCTTAAAGACATCTTTTATATGACTGCCCAATTTACACAAAATAATTGCTTCCAGTAAGGCCCAAATCTTTGTTTTGTTAACCATCACATCCATCCCTAGAAACTAACAAAATTTGCCTGGCAAATAGAGGGTACTCAATACATAGATGATAAATTAAAAATAAGCATTTATGTTATTTCCTTAATGATAACTTCCAAGCATGGACAAAAAAAAATCTGGGAATACATGTAAAATTTTGGTAATAATATAGAATGTTGACTCCATAGCAAGAGCATATCAAGTCTGTTGGTGACTATAAATTTTCTTTTGTATGCCACTCTGAAATAATCATCTACTCATTCAACTAGAATTGACTGAGGACCTCCCATGGGCATGGTACCTCTAGCACATGGGCATAAGGATAAGTGAGGTGTGGACTCTCCTGTGGTAGAGTTCATAGTATGGGTACGGTGGAGGGTGGGCGTTGCAGCCTACAAATACATGATCCTAACAGTGGAGGAAGAGAAGTTTGTTCCTCCAGCTGGGAGTGGTGACTCACGCCTGTAATCCCAGCACTTTGGGAGGCCAAGGTGGGCGGATCACCTGAGGTCGGGAGCTTGAGACCAGCCAGGCCAACATGGTGAAACCCTGTCCCTACTAAAAATACAAAAATTAGCCAGGCATGGTGATGCACTCCTGTAATCTCAGCTACTTGGGAGGCTGAGGCAGGAGAATCGCTTGAACCCAGGAGGCAGAGGTTGCAATGAGCCAAGATCACGCCATTGCATTCCAGCCTGGGCAACAGAGTGAGACTCTGCCTCAAAAAGAAATAAATAAATAAAAATTAAAAAAAAAAAGAAGGAGTTTGTTCCTCCAAGTGCTAGGGATGCCCAGTAGGTTGGTACAGAGAAGGCTCTGAACTTTAGCAAATTACTAAATCCACATTTTTGCCATACAGAGGTGCTCATTCATTCTGAAGGTGCCCCAAGATTGTGAAGTGCTTCCTGAATTAAAGAAAGATGAAATTCTAATAGTATGTGGTCAGAATTAACTGTATTTGTTTGTTTATTGCTTGCAGCTTTTTTTGTTTGTTTGTTTTCTGTTTTTTGTTTTTGAGACAGGGTCTTGCTCTGTGGCCAAGGCTGGAGTGCAATGGTATAATCATCGCTCACTGTAGCCTTGAACTCCTGGGCTCAAGCAATCCTCCCACCTCAGCCTCCCAAGTAGCTGGGACTATGGGTGCCTGCCACCATGCCCAGCTAATTATTTGTATTTTTTTTTTTTTGAGAGATAGGGTCTCACTATATTGCCCAGGCTTGCTTGCAGCTTTTTGAAGAATAAGTTATGAACCCTAAAATGTACCCATTTAAAGCAAACAGTTCAATAAGTTTTAATAAACATGTAGTCCAACCAACAGCACACTCAAGTGTCAGAAAACTTTGAGAACCCTAAAGTACTCCATTATGTCCTTTTGCAGTTAATTCCTGTTTCACATCCCTGTACCACCCTTGGCATTAGGGAACTGCCAACCTGCTTTCCATGTCCATACTTTTGATTAATCTAAAATTTCTTACAAATGGAATAATATTATATACAGTTTTTTTTAATCTGGCTTGTTTCATCTAATGTTTTTGATATTCATCCATGTTGCTCTCTGTATCTGTATTTTGTTCCTTTTTGTTCTAGGTTGCCTTCCATTGTATGGCTACACAAAAATTTGTTTATTTACCAGTTAATGGGCATTTGGGATGTAACTGTATTTCACTGTATTCCTGCTCTATGAAAAGACTTTGGGTCTATATTGTGTTACATATATGCTAGTTCTATATTAATAATAACTCATTGATTGGTTCACCACTCAACAAATATTTATTATGCATCTCCTTTTTACCAGTCTTTGTTCTAGGTACTTAGGAGATAGAATTATACAAAATACAAAAACACCTGCACTCATAGAGCTTCCATTCTAATGGAATGACAGAAAATAAGCAGTAAACATAATAAATCAGTAAACTTTATAACAATTTAGAAGATGAAAAGTGCTATGAAATACAGAAGAGTAAGAGAGATTGGACTGGCATGTGGTGTTCACAGTAGTCCTCACTGAGAAGATAATGTTTAAGCAAAAACACAAAGGAGGTAATGGAGTTAACCATATGGCTATCTGGGGGAGAGGTGTTCTGAGAAGAAAGACCAGTTAATATAAAGATAGGAGCATGGCATGTGTTTGAGGAACCCAGGGGAAATGATGTGGTTGGAGTATATAGAATAAGAGAGGTAAAGATGAGGAGAAGGAGATTATAACCACGTAGGACCTTGCAGTTAACTATAAAGACTTTGGACCAGGTGCAGTGGCTCAGACCTGTAATCTCAGCACTTTGGGAGGCCGAGGCAGGCGGATCACGATGTCAGGAATTCAAGACCAGCCTGGCCAACGTGGTGGAACCCCATCTCTACTAAAAATACAAAAATTAGCTGGGCGTGGTGGCGCATTCCTGTAATCCCAGCTACTCGGGAGGCTGAAGCAGGAGAATTGCTTGAACCCGGAACCGGGAGGTAGAGGTTGCAGTGAGCCGAGATTGCGCCACTGTACTCCAGCCTGGGCTACAGAGTGAGACTCCATTTCAAAAAAAAAAAAAAAAAAAAAAAAAAGGCCTTGGCCTTCTTCTCCTCCAAAGAATCACAACTCCTCACCAGCAAGGGAACAAAAATGGATAGAGAATGAGTTTGATGAATTGATAGAAGTAGGCTTCAAAAGGTGGGCAATAAACTCCTCTGAGCTAAAGGAGCATGTTCTAACCCAATGCAAGGAAGCTAAGAACCTGGAAAAAAGGTGAGAGGAATTGCTAACTAGAACCACCAGTTTAAAGAAGAACATAAATGACCTGATGGAGCTGAAAAACACAGCACAAGAACTTCATGAAGATACACAAGTATCAACAGCCAAATTGATCAGGCAGAAGAAAGGATATCAGAGATTGAAGATCAACATAATGAAATAAAGCGTGAAGACCAAGATTAGAGAAAAAAGAATGAAAGGGAATGAACAAAGCCTCCAAGAAATATGGGACTATGTGAAAAGACCAAACCTACGTTTGATTGGTGTACCTGAAAGTGACGGGGAGAGTGAAACTAAGTTGGAAAACACTCTTCAGGATATTATCCAGGGGAACTTCCCCAACTTAACAAGACACGCCAAAATTCAAATTCAGGAAATACAGAGAACACCACAAAGATACTCCTCGAGAAGAGCAACCCCAAGACACATAATTGTCAGATTCACTAAGATTGAAATGAAGGAAAAATGTTAAGAGCAGCCAGAGAGAAAGGTCGGGTTACCCACAAAAAGAAGCCCATCAGACTAACAGCGGATCTCTCGGCAGAAACCCTACAAGCCAGAGGAGAGTGGGGGCCAATATTCAACATTCTTAGAAGAATTTTCAACCCAGAATTTCATATCCAACCAAACTAAGCTTCATAAGCAAAGGAGAAATAAAATCCTTTACAGACAAGCAAATGCTGAGAAATATCACTACCAGGCTGCCTTACAAGAGTTCCTGAAGGAAGCACTAAATATGGAAAGGAAAAACTGGTACCAGCCACTGCAAAAACATACCAAATTGTAAAGACCATCGACACTATGAACAAACTGCATCAACTAACAGGCAAAGTAACTAGCTAGCATCATAATGACAGGATCAAATTCACACATAACAATATTAACCTTAAATGTAAACAGGCTAAATGCCCCAATTAAAAGACACAGATTGGCAAATTGGATAAAGAGCCAAGACTCATCGGTGTGCAAAAACACACATAGGCTCAAAATAAAGGGATGGAGGAATATTTAACAAGCAAATGGAAAGAAAGAAAAAAAACAAGCAGGGGTTGCAATCCTAGTCTCTGATAAAACAGACTTTAAACAAACAAAAATCAAAAGAGACAAAGAAGGCCATTACATAATGGTAAAGGGATCAATGCAACATGAAGAATTAACTATCCTAAATATATATGCACAAAATACAGGAGCACCCTGATTTATAAAGCAAGTTCTTAGAGACCTACAAAGAGACTTAGACTCCCACGCAGTAATAGTGGGAGACTTTAACACCCCCCTGTCAATATTGGACAGATCAACGAGACAGAATAGTAACAAGGATATTCAGGACTTGAACTCAGCTCTGGACAAAGAAGACCTAATAGACATCTACAGAACTCTACACCCCAAATCAGTAGAATATACATTCTTCTCAGCACCACATTGCACCTATTCTAAAATTGACCACATAATTGGAAGTAAAACACTCCTCAGCAAATGCAAAAGAACAGAAATCACAACAAACTGTCTCTCAGAACACAGTGCAATCAAATTAGAACTCAGGATTAAGAAACTTACTCAAAACTGCACAACTACATGGAAACTGAACAACCTGCTCCTGAATGACTACTGGGTAAATAACGAAATTAAGGCAGAAATAAATAAGTTATTTGAAACCAATGAGAAAAAAGACACAACACACCAGAATCTCTGGGACACAGCTAAAGCAGTGTGTACAGGGAAATTTATAGCACTAAATGCCTACAGGAGAAAGCAGGAAAGATCTAAAATCGACACCCTAACATCACAATTAAAAGAACTAGAGAAGCAAGAGCAAACAAATTCAAAAGCTAGCAGAAAACAAGAAATAACTAAGATCAGAGCAGAACTGAAGGAGCAAAGAAAAACCCTTCAAAAAATAAATGAATCCAGGAGCTGGTTTTTTGAAAAGATTAACAGAATAGACCACTACCAGACTAATGAAGAAGAAAAGAGAGAAGAACCAAATAGACACAATAAAAAGTGATAAAGGGGATATCACCACTGATCCCACAGAAATACGAACTACTATCAGAGAATACTATAAATACCTCTATCCAAATAAACTAGAAAATCTGGAAGAAATAGATAAATTCCTATACACATACATCCTCCCAAGACTAAACCAGGAAGAAGTCGAATCCCCGAATAGACCAATAACAAGTTCTGAAATTGAGGCAGTAATTAATAGCCTACCAACCAAAAAAAAGCCCAGGACCAGACAGATTCAGAGCCAAATTCTACCAGAGGTACAGAGAGGAGCTGGTACCATTCCTTATGAAACTATTCCAAGCAATAGAAAAAGAGGGACTCCTCCCTAAGTCATTTTATGAGGCCAGCATCATCCTGATACCAAAACCTGGCAGAGACACAACAAAAGAAGAAAATTTCAGGCCAATATCCCTGATGAACATAGATGCGAAAATACTCAATAAATACCGGCAAACCGAATCCAGCAGCACATCAAAAATCTTATCCACCACGATCAAGTCGGCTGCATCCGTGGGATTCAAGGCTGGTTCAACATATGCAAATGAATAAATACAATCCATCACATAAACAGAACCAATGACAAAAACCACATGATTATCTCAATAGATGCAGAAAAGGCCTTTGACAAAACATCCCTTCATGCTAAAAACGCTAAATAAACTAGGTATTGATAGAACGTATCTCAAAATAATAAAGAGCTATTTATGATAAACCCACAGCCAATAACACACTGAATAGGCAAAAGCTGGAAGCATTCCCTTTGAAAACTGGCACAAGACAAGGATGCCCTCTCTCACCACTCCTATTCAACATTGCATTGGAAGTTCTGGCCAGGGCAATCAGGCAAGAGAAAGAAATAAAGCGGATTCAAATAGGAAGACAGGAAGTCAAATTGTCTCTGTTTGCGGATGACATGATTTGATTGTATATTTAGAAAACTCCATCATCTCAGCCCAAAATCTCCTTAAGCTGATAAGCAACTTCAGCAAAGTCTCAGGATATAAAATCAATGTGCAAAAATCACAAGCATTCCTATACATCAATAATAGACAAACAGAGAGCCAATCATGAGTGAACTCCCATTCACAATTGCTACAAAGAGAATAAAATACTTAGGAATCCAACTTACAAGGGATGTGAAGGACCTCTTCAAGGAGAACTGCAAATCACTGCTCAAGGAAATAAGAGAGGACACAAACAAATGGAAAAACATTCCATGCTTATGGATAGGAAGAATCAATATCATAAAAATGGCCATACTGTCCAAAGTAATTTATAGATTCAATGCTATCCCCATCAAGCTACCATTGACGTCCTTCAAAGAATTAAAAAAAAAAACTACTTTAAATTTCATATGGAACCAAAAAAGAATTTCTATAGCCAAGACAATCCTAAGCAAAAAGAGCAAAGCTGGAGGCAGCACACTACCTGACTTCAAACTATACTACAAGGCTACAGTAACCAAAACAGCATGGTACTGGTACCAAAACAGATATATAGACCAATGGAACAGAACAGAGGCCTCAGAAATAATGCCACACATCTACAACTATCTGATCTTTGACACATTTTACAAAAAAAAGCAATGGAGAAAGGACTCCCTACTTAATAAATGGTGTTGGGAAAACTGGCTAGCCATATGCAGAAAACTTAAACTGGACCCCTTCCTTACACCTTATACAAAAATTAACTCAAGATGGATTAAAGACTTAAATGTAAGACCTAACACCATAAAAACCCTAGTAGAAAACCTAGGCAATACCATTCAGGACATAGGCATGGGCAAAAACTTCATGACTAAAACACCAAAAGCAACGGCAACAAAAGCCAAAATTGACAAATGGGATCTAATTAAACTAAAGAGTTTCTGCACAGCAAAAGAAACTCTCAGCAGAGTGAACAGGCAACCTACAGAATGGGAGAAAACTTTTGCAATCTATCCATCTGACAAAGGGCTAACATCCAGAATCTACAAAAATCTTAAACAAATTTACAAGAAAAAAACAAACAATCACATCAAAAAGTGGGCAAAGGATATGAACAGACATTTCTCAAAAGAAGACATTTATGCGGCCAACAAACATATGAAAGAAAACTCATCATCACTGGTCATTAGAGAAATGCAAATCAAAACCACAATGAGAAACTATCTCACACCAGTTAGAATGGCGATCATTAAAAAGTCAGGAAACAACCGATGTTGGAGAGGATGTGGAGAAATAGGACTGCTGTTACACTGTTGTTGGGCATGCAAATTAGTTCAAACATTGTGGAAGACACTGTGGCGATTCCTCAAGGATCTAGAACCAGAAATACCAATTGACCCAGCAATCCCATTACTGGGTATATACCCAAAGGATTAGAAATCATGCTGCCATAAAGACACATGCACTTATATTTATTGCAGCACTGTTCACAATAGCAAAGACTTGGAACCAAGCCAAATGTACATCAGTGATAGACTGGATAAAGAAAATGTGGCACATATACACCATGGAATACTATGCAGCCATAAAAAAGGATTAGTTCATGTCCTTTGCAGGGACATGGATGAAGATGGAAACCATCATCCTCAGCAAATTCACACAGGAACAGAAAAATCAAACACCACATGTTCTCACTCATAAGTGAGAGTTGAACAATGAGAATACATAGACATAGGTAGGGGAACATCACACACTGGGGCCTGTTGGGGGGTGGTCTGGGGGCCTAGGGGAGGGATAGCATTAGGAGAAATACCTAATGTAGATGACGGGTTTATGGGTGCAGCAAACCACCATGGCATGTATATACCTATGTAACAAACCTGCACATTCTGCACATGTATCCCAGAACTTAAAGTATAATAAAATAAAAAATAAAAATAATAAAAAAGACTTTGGCTTTTACTACAAGTGAGATAAGGTTGCAATGACAGTTTCGAACAAAGTAATAACATGATCTGGCTTTTGTTTTAAAAATCACTGTGGCTTCTGAGTAGAGAACAAAGGAGACAACATTAGAAGCAAAGAGACCAGGAGAGACTACAGGAATAATCCAGACTAGAAATGATAGTGGCTTAGACCAGGTTGGTAGCAGTGGGTGTAATGAAATGCATCTGGATTCTGGGCTCATTTTGAAAACAGAACCAATATTCCCTATGGATTGAATGTGGGGTGTGGGAGACAAAAGATGATGGAAGGAAGACTTCAAAATTTTTTTCTGAGCAATTGAAAAGATCAAATTCCCATTACTTAAAACTAGCACAACAGTGAATGGAGTGGATTTGGAATAGAAAATTAGAAGTTCAGTTTTGAGATGTCTGCTAGACTTCCAAGTAGAGAATAAAAACAATCCCATGTGTCGCCAAGGGAAAGAACAAATCAATGTATACCTAAACATATCATAGTGAAACTGAGCAGCAGAAATGTAGAGAAAATTTAGAAAGCAGTAGACAGAAAAGGCAAATGCCACTTTAAGGAATCATAATAAATCCAAGTCAATGAAAGACTATTTTTTCTTAGTGTTTTGAAGAAGCAGCTGTCAACTTAGAATTCTATATCCAGGTAAACACTCATTCACTAAATCAATCATTCACTAAAAGTAATTAATCACTGAAAACATCTACAGGATATTCCTCAGCAAGAAAGAAAATGAACCCAGGCCGGGTACGGTGGCTCATGCCTGTAATCCCAGCACTTTGGGAGGCCGAGGCAGGCAGATCACTTGAGGTCAGGAGTTCAAGACCAGCTTGGCCAACACGGTGAAACCCCATCTCTACTAAAAATACAAGAAAATAGCCGGGTGTGGTGGCAGGTGCCTGTAATCCCAGCTACTTGGGAGGCTGAGTCAGGGGAATCACTTGAACCAGGGAGGCAGAGGTTGCAGTGAACCGAGATTGCACCACTGCACTCCAGCCTGGGTGACAGAGCAAGACAGTGTCTCAAAATAATAATAATAATAATAAAATAAAATAAAAAGAAAGAAAGAAAATGAACCTAGAGGTAAGGGTGGTATGCAGGAAACAACAGTGAGCACAGAAAGTGAGGACATGGTGGTGAATTTAATAAACTATCGGCTCTGCAAATGAGGAAGTAGTGAAGTTTTAATATGTATGTTAAAGTCCTGATTTTGATCAGGGGAAAGAAATATGTACTAAATAATTTTAAATTTTGTTAGAAAAAGTAACTTTCAAATAATAAGAAAGATATAACTATAAGCTTCCAAATCAGTAAACAAAAGAAAGGGGATTAAAGAAAGCTTCACTAATCCAAATAATGAGAAAATGAAAGAAAATTGAAGAAGAGCATGCTTAAAAAGATGACACAAATTAAGATGGCAATGTAAGTCCAAATTAGTAATCTCAATAAATATGAAAGGAATAAGCTTTCTTATCTAATGACAAAGACTAAAAAATTGTGAGCAGCAGAAACATAGTACATCTCTTTATCTGTCATTTTTAGAAGACACACCCCAAACAGCAAAAGCTAAAAATAAAAGTATGAAAAATATTTACTAAGCAAATTCTTACCAAAAGAAAATTTGTAATCTCAATATTAATAATAGATAAATTAAAACTGAAGGTAAAATAACAAATAGCATAGAGGGACATATTATATAGTGTAATGACAAAAATTATATCTAACAGGATGTTCAAATTATTATCTCATATATCCCTGACATCAGAACCATATATATCTATAAAGCAAAAACTAACAGAATTACAATGATAAATGGATAGATTCACAACAATAAGGAGAGATTTTTAACATACCATCAAAAACTAATAGATCACGAAAACAAAATATTTTTAAGGTCATGAATTTAAACAATCCCATTGACAAGCTTGATGTAATAGACAAACGTGTAGAGACTTGTACTCAAGAAAATGGCAACTGTACATTGATTCAACACTAGATCATAACAGAAATCTCAATAAATTTTAAATAATTCATATTAAGTAATCCCCGATCTCTGACCATAATGTAATTAAATTAAAAATCAACAAGAAAACCTAGTTAAAAACAGAAATAAAAACCCCTCCCACACATTTTTGGAAACTGAAAGAAACATACTCCTAAGTAACACAAGAAAATCCAATTGTAACATAAAATATTTAGAACTAAACAACAATGAAAGCACTATAAAACATGTAGAATTAAGCTAATGTGGTAATTAGAGCTATATTTAAAGCTTTAATTGCATGTATTTAAAAAAACAAAGAAAGATTTATTCAGGGAAAAATAATCACACAAATGAATTAGGTCAATATTAAATGTTAAAGCTAAAAAGGGAAAGAAAAGAAAAAAGACAAAAAAGAACAGAGTAAAAAACAAAACGATAAAAACAAGGGCACCAATGAAACAGGATCTTAAAATCAAGAGAAGTGATTCAATGCTTTGGGATATTCAGTACTTCATTCATCCATGGGAAGGGCAAGGGTTCACTTAGCATGTTGAGAGAGTGCTCTGCATCTTTGAATGAAAAATGTAATTGGAAGAACTTAAAACAGAGTTACCATTTGACCCAGAAATATCATTACTGGGTATATACTCAAAGGGAAATAGATCACTATAGCAAAAAGACACATGCTCTCGTATGTTCATCACTGCGCTATTCACAATAGCAGAGACATGGAATCAACCTAGGTGCTCATTAGTGGTGGGCTGGCTAGAGAAAACGTGGTACAAATACACCAGGGAATACTATACAGCCATAAAAAAGAATGAAATAATGTCCTTTGCAGCAACATGGATGCAGCTGGAGATCATATCCTAAGCAAATTAATACAGGAACAGAAAGCCAAATATCACATGTTCTCACTTATAAGTGGGAGCTAAACATTGAGCACACACGGACATAAACATGAGAACAATAGACACTGTGTACTATAGGGGGAAAGGAGAAGAATGTGGGTTGAAAAACTACCTATTGGGTACTCTGCTCACTATCTGGGTGCAATATACACCCATGTAACAGTCCTCCATATGTACCCCCTGTATCAAAAATAAAAGCCGAAATTAAAGAAAAAAAGAAAAAACTAATTGTAATATAGGTGAAGACAATTAACAATTCAAGATGAAAAACAAAACTGCCTGGTAGTCATAAGAACTGAAACATCCCTAGTAGTAAGGTGAATTTAAATCTTACTATTTTGCATTCAGGGAAAAATACAGATGCATTTTTAGTGTTGTTTAAAACACTTTCATTATTCAATAGGTCAGCATTTTATAACTAAAAACAGATGAAGAACTCCTACTCACTACTTATTTTTACTTTCTGAAGAGTAAATAGATCTGTAATATTTTTTATTTGTAGTACAATGATATCTTTAAAACTCCAAATGACATCTTAAGGGAATCACAAACAAAATAAGTAGTTTCTTATATTTAACAGGCTTAACTTCAACTCTTCTTTACTTTTATGTGCCCTGTATTTTAAAATAGGGGAAAAAAAGCTATAAAGTTATTTCCTAAAACATACTTAGTTTTATTAGAACTTAAATCTAAGAAATGCCTCCAAGTGAAACAGCTCTCTAGGGGAAGTTGTGCATATTGAAGAGGCTTTTTAATATAAAATGGATTTCAGTAACTGCAAATTACTTCTCAATTAGAGAACGTTGACACATTCTCCAAACAGGTGATAAACATGGGAGCTGAGAAAGGGGGAGGAGCAATGAAGCTTGCAGGTGCTCTGACTTAATCTTTCATCAAAACAAGATTTATTCAGGGAGAAATCATGTAATCACACAATTAAGAAGTATATACAAAATGTGCTTGGAATATTGCCATTTTAAATCCACACACCACCCTCCAGTGCAATGAGGGTCTTTTGCTGAGGGGTTTTCATTCCTCCAAATTTTCCAGGTAGAGAACTTGCAATTTTGAGAATGCACAAGGGAAAATTTTAGGTCAGGTGCAGTGGCTCATGCTTGTAATCCCAGTACTTTTGGAGGCTGAATCAAGCGAATCACATGAGGCCAGGAGTTCAACACCAGCCTGGTCAACCTGGTGAAACCCCTTCTCTACCAAAAATACAAAAAATTAGCCGGGTGTGGTGGTGCATGCCTGTAGTCCCAGCTACTTGGGAGGTTGAGTAGCTTCCCTTTGAACCTGGGAGTAGGAGGTTGCAGTGAGCCGAGATTGTGCCACTGCATTCCAGCTTGGGTGACAGAGCAAGACTGTCTCAAAAAAAAAAAAAAAAAAAAAAATTTAGAAAAGGGCCTAATATACGATAAGAAACAATCTTTACCTAAAAGCTTTTTTATTTTATTTGCAAAATTATTGTTATACTTTGATATATTTATTTATTTACCTTACAGGATAAAGTGCTCTAGATTTTGTTTTGCTTTAAATATTCTAAAACCCACATGAAGCCACAAAGATTCCACTGTATTTTAGATTATTTGATTACTTCTTTATAGATGTGTTACAGTGTTTTCTTGTGAACCAGTAACACACGCAGTGATTTGTTTCTACAAACCAACACTGAATATTATTATATTATTATATTTAACTACATTCATTAATATAACAGTCAACATTAATATGCATTTCTCACCTGGGTCTGTGACTTTAGGTGATAATTTTTACTTTGTTCCCACCTTAAATATTACCTTGCTTCATCTAGAGTTTTTCATTGTATGCAAATCCACTATGAATATTTTACTTGTATTCCATTATTTATGTCAATATAGAAATAGCTAGTATCTGAAAACTGATATTGCCGTTTGAAGAATAAGACTTTACTTCACAGCTTGCCAACACTGCAGTTACTTAAAATTTGTGGGTTATTTTTCTTCCCATCTTCTATTTAGAGTTATCTAAAGCCTCAGTTCTCAAGCCTCTGTTTGTCTCTGTATTTTATTACCATCTAAGGGACACATCCTTCCTTGAGGTTTTATTTTCTGTCTACTTGGGTTGATTAACTCTCAATATCTGGCCTGTACTTCTCCTATAATTTGTTTTCTGAGGAGCGTGCCACTTGGACATCAAGTTCTCTGGGCCCTTAATTTATGTATTTCCATAGCAAATTCCTCAGTGTAGTTTATTGTGCAGTATTTCCTCATCTGTCTGGACTGAATGTCATTTGGAGGCCATGTCTCATTTACTACTGAAACACCAGCACAGTCAGTTCATGGGTAAGTGCTCAGTGGGTATTAGTTTTATACATGAATGAATGAATAAATGAACCTGATCCATATCAACACACTGTTTATGTCTGATATGGTTTGGCCGTGTCCCCACCCAAATCATCTCCAATTCCCATATGTTGTGGGAGGGACCTGGTGGGAGGCAATTGAATCATGGGGGAGGGTCTTTCCTGTGCTATTCTTGTGATAGTGAATAAGTCTCATGGATCTGATGGTTTTAAAAACAGGAGTTTCCCTGCACAAGCTCTCTCTTTGCCTGCTGCCATCCATGTGAGATGTGACTTGCTCCTCCTTGCCTTCTGCCATGATTGTGAGGTCTCCCTAGCCACGTAGAACTCTAAGTCCAATAAACCTTTTTTTTTTTTTTTTTTTTTTTGTAAATTGCTCAGTCTTGGGTATGTCTTTATCAGCAGCATGAAAATGGACTAATACAAGGTCTGTGGGTACCAGGAGAAATAGGAAAAGGAGACTGAGGATTTATTGAAAGTATGGAGAGCAGCTTTACTGCTAGGCCTACCAGTAGTAAGCAGTATTGTCAATAGAACACCATTTACAAACGAGCACTTAAGTTTTTTAATGCAGTAACTGAGAAAACACCAGATCTGGATATTACCATAATGACATTTAATATGTATCTACTAAATACATACATTTAAGTTTTTAGTGTTCCCAGTTAAAGTTCTGTTCAACTTCTCTTTTGATGTTACTGGCCTTTGTCTTTTGTTTAAAAATTGATTTGGTTGAAATACACCAGTGCTAAAGCTAATCAGGAACATTCATTACCTGACAAATCACTGTGTATGGATGAACAAACTGGAAGGGAGTTCTAGTTTCCTCTGCTTTTGGAGGAAGGAAATATTTGACTAACTGAGGTACTACAATAAATGCTTCTTACCATTGGGAGCATGGTGGACAGATGCGAAGGTAGACCCCAGGTAATCCACCTTTGTGTGATCCCCTCCCCTTGAGAGGGCACGTCTGTCTTGCTAGGGGACACTGACTCTTCACCTGGCTTTAAAGAAGCAAGCTGCCATGTTGTGAGCTGCCACATGGAAAGGACAAGGAACAGAGGGCAACCTCCCACTCACAGCCAGCAAGAAACTGAGCCCTCAGTCTGGCATTCTGCAAGGAATGGCATGCTGCCCAGTGACCACATGCACTTCAAGGTGTATCCTTCCTCAGTCAAGCCTTGGATGAGACGACATCCCTACTGACACCTTGACTGCAGCTTCATGAGACCCTGACACCCTCAGCAGAGGGTTTTTATACAGCTGTACAGTGAGTTTGTGTCTTAAGCTAAGTGTTATTACAAAACAGTAAAAAAGTTTAAAAAATTTTTAAAGTTTATAAAGTAAAAAAGTTACAATAAGCTGAGGTTAATTTATTATTAGAAAAAGAAATTTTAAATATAAATTTAGTGTAGGCTAAGTCTATAGTGGTGTAGAATAATATCCGAGGCTTTCACATTCACCCATCACTCACTCACAGACTTACCTAGAACAACCTCCAGTCCTGCAAGCTCCACTCATGGTAAGTGTCCTATACAAGTGTGCCATTTTTTATCTTTTTTTTTTTTGAGACAGAGTCTTGCTTTGTCACCCAGGCTGGAGTGCAGCGGCATGATCTCAGCTCACTTCAGCCTCCACCTCCTGGGTTCAAGCGATTCTCCTGCCTCAGCCTCAGAGTAGCTGAGATTATAGGCGCATGCCACCATGCCCGGCTAAGTTTTGTATTTTTAGTAGAGATGAGGTTTCACCATGTTGGTTAGGCTGGTCTCGAACTCTTGACCTCAAGTGATCCTGCCGCCTTGGCCTCCCAAAGTGCTGAGATTACAGGCAGAGCCACTGTGTCCAGCCCCATTTTTTGTTTGTTTGTTTTTTAATCTTTACACTATAGTTTTGCTGTAACTTTTCTATGTTTAGATATATGTTTAGATACACAAATGCTTACCATTGTGTTATAATTGTCTGTAGTATTCAGTGCAGTAACATGTTGCACAGATTTGTAGCTTGGGAGAAATAAGCTATACCATACAACCTAGGTTGTACAGTAGGCTATTCTATCTAGGTTTGTGTAAGTACACTCTATGATGTTTACACAATGACAAAATCACTTAACAACACACCTTGCTCAGATTGTATCCCTGTCTTTAAGCAATGCAGGGCTGTACTTTACTGAAAAAAATCTGTTGGGAAAAAGAACCTGAGTGCTGTAATTCATTTTCAAATACTGCACAGGAGAACCTTATCATTAAGGAGGTCAACTTCAGGTTAAGTTTTAAGTTCATATTTAAGTTTCACCTGAATTTTCTTTGTTATTTTGAAGGTATATTTCTATATTTGTACCCAAATTTATTTTAAAATCACATTAGTTGTTGAAGCTCAGGTTAGTCTGGCAGTTTCTGTAATGTTAAACATACACCTACCCTATGACTCAGAAATTCTACTTGTCATTTATTCAGCAGAAATAAAAACATATATCCATAAAAAGACCAGTTTAGGAATGTTCATAGCAGCTTTGTTCATAATAGCCCCAAATTGGAACAGGCCAAATGTCCCTCAACAGAAGAGTGGGTAAATAAATTGTGGTATGTCCATTAATGGAATACTACTCAGCAATAAAACACTGTGATGTGCTGCCTGGAACCCCCCTCAGAAATAAAGGGATGATTTCCCCTGGCTGCTAGGAGTGCTGCTGGAAGACAGCCCTCAGCTGTCAGCTTTTTATAAAGAGAACTTCCCTGCCTGAAAGCAGCAGCCTTGCCCAAAGTACCACCTTCCTGTAGAAGGAGCCCACATCCAATGCCTGATCAACACAGGGCAAGCATCAAGGTCTCCACACCACACCTTGAGATAACTGACAGACAGTCTCACGCCAGTACCCCCACTGGGATGCACTGAGGCTGGGGCTGGAGCTGCCTCACAGCTCTATTCCCCAATCTGCTCAATCTGACTTCTTTCCCTGCCTTTCAAAAGCTGTGGCTTCTAAGAGAACTCCTTTATCAATGCCTTGCGTGTTCATCTCTGTCTCTTGCCAGGGAATACAACTGGGGAGAAACTACTCATAAAACCAAGAAAATGGATGACCTTCAAAACCATTTTCCTGAGTGTAAGAAACCAGACACAAAAGAATACATATTCTATGACTGATGAAGTTCCAGGATAGGAAAAACACGTATTGGGGAGAAATCAGATCAGTGTTTGCCTCGGTGGGGACTGACTGGGAAGGGCATGAAGGATCTTTTTTCAGGGGTTGGAAATATTCTACATCTTGATAGGGGTGTGGAGTGCATGGCTGTATGAAATTGACAAAACTCTGAATTGTTCACTGTGTGTACACTGTACCACTTTTTTTTTTTTAACTTAAATTCTGGGATACATGTGCAGAATGTGCAAGTTTGTTACATAGGTATACATGTGCCATGGCGATTTGCTGCACCCATCAACCCATCATCTGGGTTTTAAGCCCTGCATGCATTAGGTATTTGTCTTAATGCTCTCCCTCCCCTTGCCCCCGACCCTCCAACAGGCCCCAGTGTGTGATGTTCCCCTCCCTGCATCCATGTGTTCTCATTGTTCAACTCCCACTTATGAGTGAGAAGATGCAGGGTGTACCACAATTTTTGAAAAGTAAAAAATAAAAAGTAGCCACATCAAACTTAGTTCAAATTGAACTTATGGTCGGCCATTCAACATTCAGAATATTTAAATTTTCGTGTGGCCAATCGAGCCTATGTTCATTTGAAACCTGGCAGATAGTTTTTTGAAACTAAGTTTGGGAATTAACATGTCTCTCATGTTCATCTTTTTGTAGATTGCAAAACTAACAGACATGCTTTTTCTGTTTGAGTTATTAATTAAAATGCTTTGCTAATCAGTGACAACTCCAGAGGCCGGGGAAAAATCTTGATATTGCTTCTTCTATGATCACATCTATTCATTAATCAACACACTGGGTGTAATATTCACTCAACTACAATATTCATTCATCTACCTGTATCCTTATCTACCATTGATGTCTCAGAGAGTTCTAGATCAGGTTATAAAATCATAGACCAAACTTGCCCAACCTGTAGCCTGTGGGATGCACACAGCCCAGGATGGCTTTGAATGCAGCCCAAAACAAATATGTAAACTTTCTTAAAACATTATGAGATGTTCTTGTAATTTTTAAAAAAATCTCATCCGCTATCATTAGTGTTAGTGTATTTTATGTGTAGCCCAAGACAATTCTTCTTCTTCCAATGTGGCCCAGGGAAGCCAAAAGATTGGATGCCCCTGTAACTGTTACAGCCAGGAAAGACTTGAGAGATCTCTCAGTTTGCAGACAAGAAAGCTTAGGCTCACAGGAGGTAAGAGAATTGCCAAGGTCAGAGGAAGTGCCTAGTCTGGACAGGAATGGACTGACCCCATATCCCAGGGCATGTCCCACCAGACAACCCTGCTAGAAGTCTCTGTGCCTGTTATTTCCTCTGCAGTTTGGCTTGGAGAAGAAAGCCAATGAATGTATTTTATCCCACGATTTCCCCTTCCCTTCACTGATGTTTCTTTTAAATATTTCCCCCCGTAATCAGCTTAGGATAAGAAGCTTAGTTCATGGAATAAAGGACTGTTTTTTGATCTTGATAGAGATCTAATTTTTGCCATCAACTAGGAGAAAACAGTGTATCTGCTGCCCGTCTGTTTTCTTCTATTTCTCATATGGCAATTCGTAGGAAGCAACTTTCGTGAAAACTATATTTGATTCTCAGTAGACAGGTTTGACTCAGAAACTGAGGACATTTTACTAAAAATTCCAAAGGACTTTCGTGTGTATGGAGAGATAATAGCAAGTATGTGGTAATAGGTGCAAAGTAAATAACTAAGTCTGAAACGTGAATAGAAAGTAAATCATAAATGCAAACATTACATTGCAGTCATCTTTTTCTCTTTAGCCTTTTCTTACAAAATCTGTGGCTTCCTTACAGAGTTATAAATCTTTGCTTTGGATGTTTTCTCTCTAAGAAACATCTGAGAAAGCAAGTGAAATCAAAGAAAGAATTAAAAATAAAGAAAAAATCTATAATTAATGACATATTCCATATTCTCTAATCATCTATTTTGTGATTTTTAAATATCTTCTTTATTGAAATATCCACATAGCATACAATTCACCAATTTAAAGTATACAGTGGAATGGTTTTTAGTATATTCATAGAGTTGTGTGACCATCACTACAATCAATTTTATGGTATTGTCATCAACCCAGTAAGAAACCCTACGCCCATTAGCATCACTCCCTATTCCCCACAATTCCCCCAACCCTACACAACCACTAATGTACTTTCTTTCTCTAGGAATTTGCCTATTCTGGACATTTCATATAAATAGAATCATACAACATTCATCCTGGTTTCTTTCACTTAGCATGATGTTTTCTTTTTTTTTCTTTTTTTCTTTTTTGAGATGGAGTTTCACTCTTGTTGCTCAGGCTGGAGTGCAGTGGCACGATCTCGGCTCACCGCAACCTCCGCCTCCCAGGTTCAAGCAATTCTCCTACCTCATCCTCCCAAGTAGCTGGGATTACAGACATGTGCCATCCCACACCTGGCTAATTTTTTATTTTTAGTAGAGATGGGGTTTCTCCATGTTGGCCAGGCTGGTCTTGAACTCCTGACCTCAGGTGATCCACCCACCTCAGCCTCCCAAAGTGCTGGGATTACAGGCATGAGCCACCGCGCCCGGCTAGCATGATGTTTTCAAGAGTCGTCCATGTTGTGGCATGTATCAATACTTCATTTATTTTTTGTTTATTTGTAGAGACAAGGTCTTGCTCTGCAACCTAGGCAGGAGTGTGGTGGCATGATCATTGCTCACTGCAGCCTTGAACCCCTGGGCTTAAGCAGTCCTCCAACCTCAGCCTCCCAAGTCACTAGGACTACAGGTATGCACCACCATGCTTGGCTAATTTTTTACTTTTTATAGAGATGGAGTCTTGCTGTGTTGCTCAGGCTAGTCTTGAACTCCAGGCCTCGAGTGATCCTCCCACCTCAGTCTCCCAAAGTGCCAAGATTACAGGTGTAAGCCACAGTACTCAGCCTTTATTTTTTTTTTAATTGGCAAATAATATTCTATTGAGTGGATATAGTATATTTTATTTATGTATTCATCAATTTGATGAACATTTGGGTTGTTTCCACTTTTAGGCTGTTAAGAATAATGCTGCTCTGTACTTCATAGACAAGTTTTTGGTGAATATATGTTTTCATTTCTTTTGGGTACATACCTAGGAGTAGAATTGCTGTTCATATGGTAACTCTATGATTGACTGTTTGAGGAACTGCCGGAGTCTTTTCTAAAGTGACTATATCATTTTAAATTTCCACCATCAATTTCTCCAAATCCTTGCCAACACTTGTTATTACCTGTCTTTCTGATTATAGCCATTCCCATGGGTATAAAGTGGTCTCTTGTGGTTCTGATTTGTATTTTCCTGATGGTTAATGATGCTGAGCATCTTTTCATGTGTTTATTAGATATTTGAATATCTTCTTTGGAGAAATGTCTTTTCAAATCCTTTGCCCATTTGAATATTGGAGTATTTGTCTTTTTATTATTGCATTGTAATTGTTCTCTATATAGATACTCCCCTTTTCAGATACAACATTACAAAACTTTCCTCCCATTCTCTGGGTAGTCTTTTCACTTTATAGATGGTGTCCGTTGAGCCACAACATTTTTAGTTTGATGATGTCCAAATTATTATTGTTTCTTTTGCTTTTTATGCTTTTAGTGTCATATTCTAAAGAAATAATTGCCTAATTCAAGGTCATGAAGATTTACACCTATGTTTTCTTCTAAGCCTGTTGTAGTTTTAGCTCTTACATCTAGGTCTTTGATCAATCTTGAGTTAATTTTTTAATATGATGTAAGGTAGAGTTCTCACTTTATTATTCTTCACATAGATATCTAGTTGCCCTAGCACTGTTTGCTGATAAGACATTTCTTTCCCTATTGAATTGTCTTGGCATCCTTGTTGACAACCAATTTTCTAAAAATGTGAGAGTTTATTTCTGGACTCAATTCTATTCCATTTATTCCATATATAAACTACTCTCCGAAAATAAACTTTGCATGTGGGAAGTTGCATGAATTCTTTCAGGCCATTAGTAAACTGTGTCTTCAAAGCACCATATCAAAAAGCTTGGAGACTTTTTTCCATTGCCCATCTCCACAGTCTGTATAAGGTAAGGGGTTTAGCAATAGCAATGGGGAAGTATTAAAGGCAATAAGCTGGAGATTGCAGACAGGAGTCAGAGCAGCCTTCGTTTTACAAGAGTGGAAAAACCAAGTCATGAACTTTGTGACAGCTTGACTAAAATCCAGAGAGGGAAACTCCAAAGCAGCTCGAGTCTCGATGCACAAATTGTTTCCTGAAGTGTCTTGCGACTGGCCTTGTTTCCAGAGGGCCAAAGTTCAATGATTAGGGTTACTTCTGAGACACCTGGGGACAGAGGCATCCAGAACAAATGCTCTGGCAGTGAGGCAGCCATCACTCCGTGTGCAGTCAAGTACAATTCTCTTGCTTTGGGAAACTTGCCAGTCACAGCTTGCAAGGGTGAAGGAGAGCGCTGCTGGGAACACCTGGTGCTTTTCTATTGCTTGCCGGGGAGCTTCCAGCCTCAATCCAGCTGGAAATAATGTGAATGTTCCTGAGAAGGTGCTGGGTGCAGTGCCTGCACAGGGACCATGAATCATCCTCCTTAGAGTGGCTGCTACAAAGTGACTGAATTTCATAAAGCTGTGACCCTATTATAGATCACACACACGCATGACCAGAGCAGGCGGTCCAGGTGTGACAGCCAAGACTTATCTCCAGGTGGGCATTCCGCCTTATTTCAGCCCCTGGGTGTGAATGTCACTGTTTCTGGTGAAATCTCAGCTCTTCTTACCTACTCAAGTATGGTGCAGGCCACTTAACAACAGCAGCAGGCATTCGCAGAACAGTCGGATTCCCGAAACCCTGAGCTTTTTAATAAGATCTGAAAACTGACCTAGCATAGTGGAAAACAAAAACACTTAAGTGTACTCACAAATATCCACAAGGCAGTCACACGTCTCACAGGGAAAAACACAGCGTGCGTCACCTCGAAGAGATTCTCATTTAAGAAATGCCAGCTCAAACGCCCATCAGCTAAAATATTCCAGCAGATACAGGGAAAAACAAACAAACAAACAAACAAAAAAAGAGCAGCGCAAATACATTTGTCTAGCTGATGCAGCCAGGCAGAGTTACTTTTCTTTGGAAAAACTTCAAAATATTTTATTAGGGATTGTACACTTAATCACTAAACAAAAACCAAAACAACACTCATCTGTGCTTAATAAGTGTATTTCAAGAAATGGTATGTATTTCAAGAAATGAAAGCAAGTAGTGGCTTTCAATCCTTTTTGACAAAATATCTTGTGGTTGTACCTAGTAAACTGTTCCCCCCTCACCGCCATCATTTTCAGTATAAAGCAGAACCACCAATGTTTACTGGCTTTTTTTTTTTTTTGCTTAAACAACAGAAATTTAATTTCTCAGGCTGGAGGCTACAAATCCAAGATGAAGGCATCAGTTGATGTGGTTTCTTCTGAGGCCTTTTTTTCTGGGTTTGTAGATGGCTGCCTTTTCTCTATGTCCTCACATGGCCTTTTCTGTGTGAGTGCCTATGTCTGGTGTCTCTGTGTATCCACATTTTCTTTTATATATATAATATATTATATATTTTTTTATTTTAAATTTGGGGGTACATGTGCAGGATATGCAGGTTTGTTACATAGGTAAGTGTATGCCATGGTGGTTTGCTGTGCAGATCAGCCCCATCACCTAGGATTAAGCCCAGCATCTATTAACTATTCTTCCTGACACTCTCCTTCTCCGCACCCTCCCACTCCCTAACAGGCCCCAGTGTGTGTTGTTTTGCTGCCATGTGTCCATGTGTTCTCATCATTCAGCTCCCACTTATAAGTGAGAACATGCGGTGTTTGATTTTTGTTCCTGTGTTAGTTTGCCGAGGATAACGGCTTCTAGCTCCATCCATGTGTCTGCAAAGAACTTTATCTCATTCATTTTTATGGCTGCATAGTATTCCATGGTGTATATGTACCACATTTTCTTTATCCAGTCTATCATTGATGGGCATTTAGGTTGATTCCATGTCTTTGCTTTTGTGGATAGTGTTGCAATAAACATACTCATGCATGTATCTTTATAACAGAATGGTTTATATTTCTTTGGGTATATACCCAGTAGTGAGATTGTTGGGTCAAATGGTATTTCTGCTTCTAGGTCTTTGAGTAATCACCACACCGTCTTCCACAAAGGTTGAACTAATTCACACTCCCACCAAGAGTGTAAGAGTGTTCCTTTTTCTCCACAACATTGCCAGCATCTGTTGCTTTTTGACTTTTTAATAATAGCTATCCTGACTGGCATGAGATGGCATCTCAATGTGGTTTCGGTTTGCATTTTTCTAATGATCAGTGATGTTGAGCTTTTTTTTCGTATGTTTGTTTGCTGCATGTATGTCTTTTTTTTAAAAAAAGTGTCTGTTCATGTCCTTTGCCCACTTTTTAATGGGGTTGTTTGTTTTTTTTCGGTAAATTTGTTTAAGTTCCTTGTATTAAGAGATGCTGGATATTAGACCTTTGTCAGATGGATAGATTGCAAACATTTTCATCCATTCTGTAGGTTGTCTGTTCATTCTGATGACAGTTTTTTTTTGTTCAGAAGCTCTTTAGTTTGATTAGATTCCATTTGTCTATTTTTGCATTTGTTGCAATTGTTTTTGGCGTTTTCATCATGAAATCTTTGCCCATGCCTATGTTCTAAATGGTATTGCCTAGACTTTGGGTTTTACAAAGTCTATGGGTTTTACAAAGTCTATTTTACAACTATGGTATTGCCATAGTTTTGGGTTTTACATTTAAGTCTTTAATCTATCTTGAGTTAATTTTTCTATAAGGTGTAAGGAAGGGCTCCAGTTTCAATTTTCTGCATATGGCTAGCCTGTTCTCCCAGCACCATTTATTAAACAGGGAATCCTTTCCCCATTGTTTGTTTTTGTCAGGTTTGTTGAAGATCAGATGATTGTAGGTGTGTGGTCTTAGTTCTGGCTTCTCTATTCTGTTCCATTGGTTTATGTGTCTGTTCTTGCACTAGTACCATGCTGTTTTTGTTACTGTAGTTTTGTTTGAAGTTGGGTAGGGTGATGCCTCCAGCTTTGTTCTTTTTGCTTAGGATTGCCTTGGCTATTTGGGCTCTTTTTTGGTTCCACATGAATTTTAACATAGATTTTTCTAATTCTGTGAAGATTGTCAGCGGTAGTTTAATGGGAATAGCATTGAATCTATAAATCCCTCTGAGCAGTATGGCCACTTCCATGATATTGATTCTTCCTATCCATGAGCATGGAATGTTCTTCCATTTTTTGGTGTCATCTCTGATTTCTCTGAGCAGTGGTTTGTAGTTCTCCTTGAAGAGGTCCTTCACTTCCCTTGTTAGCTGTATTCCCAGGTATTTTATTTTTTTGTGGCCATTGTGAATGGTAGTTCCTTCATGATTTGGCTCTCAGCTTGCCTGTTGTTGATGTAAAGGAATGCTAATAATTTTTGTACATTAATTGTGTATCCTGAGACTTTGCTGAAGTTGCTTATCAGCTTAAGAAGTTTTTGGGCTGAGACAATGGGGTTTTCTAGATATGGGATCATGTCATCTGCAAACAAAGATGTTTGACTTCCTCTTCCTGTTTGAATACCCTTTATTTCTTTCTCTTGCCTGATTGCCCTGGCCAGAACTTCCAGTACTGTGTTGAATAGGAGTGGTGAGAGAGGACATCCTTGTCTTGTGCTGGTTTTCAGGGGAATGCTTCCAGCTTTTCCCATTCAGTATGATATTGGCTGTGGGTTTGTCATATATGGTGCTTATTATTTTGAGTTATGTTCCTTCAATACCTAGTTTATTGAGAGTTTCTAACATGAAGGATGTTGAATTTTATTAAAGACCTTTTCTGCATCTGTTGAGATAATCATGTGTTTTTTTGTCTTTAGTTCTGTTTATGTGATGAATCACATTTATTGATTTGTGTATGTTGAACCAACCTTGCATCCCAGGGATAAAGCCTACTGAATCATGGTGGATAAGCTTTTTGATGTGTTGCTGGATTTGGTTTGCCAGTATTTTGTTGAGGATTTTTGCATTGGTGTTTCATTAAGGATATTGGTGTGAGGTTTTCTTTTTTTGTTGTATCTCTGCCAGGTTTTGGTATCAGGATGATGCTGGCCTCATAGAATTAGTTAGTGTTTACCAGCATTTTAAAGCCAAGGCAAAGAACCTTGTTCTTGTACCTCTTAAATTTTCTCTGATTTGTGCTGTTTCACACCCTCCTTATCCACTCCATCCCTAACCCTTGTGCTTGAATGTCACTGTTTACAAACAGACACACACAAAAACGTGGCATTCCTTTCACAGGAAAAGCCACAGGCTTTGGTTGATGGTTGGTCAAGCACAGGCCGCACAGCAGCCATGCGGAAAGGCAAAATCTAATTGACTTCTTTCCACAGAAGCATTTGAGTGTAATCAGACACACACAGTCATGCACATAGACACACAGACATACACACAGAGACACACACAGACATACATAGACACAGTCATACACATAGACACACACAGACACACACACACGGATACACACACAGACACATCTACAGACACACACAGACGTACACATAGACATACAGACACCCACACACAAACATACATAGACACAGACATACATATAGACCCGGACAGACACCCACACACAAACATACATAGACATAGACATGCACATAGACCCAGACAGACACCCACACACAAACATACATAGACACATATGCATAGATACACACACGGACACATATACAAAGACACACACTTGTATACACACAGATATACACATAGACATACACAGACACACACACAGAGACACAAGCACACACACACACATGCACAGAGACACACACACGCACACATCCTGGGAAGGAGAAGCAGTTGTAGGAATGCAGAGAGAGTAGTCTGCCTGTTTGAATTACACTTTCGCCTAGGCTAGCATGCCACATTTAGAGTATCAGTGCCTCAGAGCACTTTAAACCCCCTGGGCTCTTCATTCCTTCCTACCTCAGAGGGCAGCCACAGTAATGATGGGATTTCCTTCCACTCCACCTTAGCAAGCTTTTCTGTCTTACCTGACTCAGCCCACCCATCGCAGGCTTCTCTTTCTATCAGCTGTGCTTTGTTTGGTCTGTTCCTCCTCGTCCTCCCCTCCCAGGAGTTCCCAGTGCAGAGACAGTCAGATCCATTTTCTACCCCTTTGTCCTTTGAATTTAATTCTTTTGAGGAATCTGTTTAGAACTATGATGAACTCTTAGTAATTAGTAAGGCAAAGTGATAACTAATTGAGCTCCCAGGGAAATGCAGATGGGCTACAATATTTTTATCTCAAAACTTCCACCATGTTTCCTAGGCCCTGCCCTTCTCAGACAATTTGCAGTAGACACATGGAAGAAGTTGCAGAAAACACTGCTGTCCTTAACAGGATGCTGTCTGTATTCTTCCACTATGCTGTTATGAGTTTTGTTCCTGCCACCAACGAGATGATAAATCCCCTGAATTCTCAAAAGAGACCCCAAATGTCATCACCCACCAGTTTCCAACTATTGTGGCTCTGTCCCAGCCATACATCTCTCTCAGGTCATGGCAGGATCCTACCTGCTTCCCTTATTTCCACTGCGACCACACAGCCAGGGGCAACTTCCCCAAGCCCAACCCTTCACTGGTTTCTTATCACAGAAGTGAAAAGAAAGTCCTAAATCCTTACCAGGGCCTACAATGCCTCTCTGAGTTGGCTGTGGCTAGCTCTGTGCCCAGTTCCCCTTGTGCTCTCCCTTACCTGCCCTTTCCAGCCACACTGGCTTTTTTTGTGGTTCTCAGACACAAGCCTATTCCCAGCACAGGGGCTGTGTGCTTGCTGTTCTTTTTGTACAGGTGCTCTTCTCTCAAGATATCTGCAAGGTTTCCTCCTCCCTCACTTCAACCAAGGTTTCCTTGCAGCTAACAATTCCTCATGGAGGCCTTCCCTGACTCCCACATAAAGTTGAAACCCCATGACTCTCTGTCTCTCTATTTTCTCTTCTTTGCCGCCCCCATCTCACTTAACTAAATTAAGCACTGAGAAATGTATCTGTCTCAATGGAATGCAAGCCCATAAGGGCAACGACCTAGCCTGTCCTCTTCACCATGGATAGTATCCCTAGACTACACTGGGAGCTGGCACACTGTAGGTGTGAATGAATAAACACATGTGAAATGGTTTCCATTTATTGCAGAATTTTGAGAGGAGAAAAGGTCATTGATTAACAGGAGGGTTTTAGAGTCAGGTTGTTTTGATTTTGAATCTTGCTATTACTCATTAGCCATGTGACTTTAGCAAGTTTTTTAGCTTTCGGAGTCTTGGTTTCCTCATCTGCAAAATAGGACTAATATTATCTACATCACAGAAAAGGATGCAAAACACATAATACATAATACATAGTAGCTTTGCAGTAAGTTGTAATATTTCCAATTATCAATGTAGGTCAACAGCAACCAGGCACCATAAAATGTTTTATATCTTAATGGAGATCCAGCATAATTCTGGTTTGTGCTTTTTACCCCTTAGAAAAAAAAATGTAACTGCTGACAGCAAGGTGGAGACTTAATCTTTAGAGCCTTGCTAAAAATACATTTTAAAATTCTTTAGAAGCAAGACTTACCTCACTGGGCACTTAAGAAATGTTGATTATAGAGAATCATCGTGATCAGAAGACTGTTATGTTAGAACAACAAACATAACTAAGGATGAGAAAATGTTCTCTGCTGTTCAGACACTAAGCTCTAGCATAATAAGCAGGCTGAGCATAACTTCATGTCAAGAGAGAACAAAACTTTTCTTACATACTTTTTCAGGCTCTTCAGAGAGTAGTGCTTGGGGGAAATTCCATGAGAAACATGTTGAGCAGTCTCAAATCCCCCTATATATTTGGTTAAATTTAAAGCTGAGGTCAGAGTACACCTGCCTTTCTTGACATTTCAAGAAAAGTGGAATTCTAATTATCTTTTCTATTTGCTCCATGTACCCAGGAAAGGAAACTCTAGTTCAATGATAAATCATGCAAAATGGAGCACCTTCTTTTCAGTTGTATTTGAAGGATCAGGTTATGTCTAAGTAGTCATCATATTATGTTAAAATACATGTATGTGTTTGCCTGTGTCTGCCAAATAAAGTCAATTAGATTTTACAGGTCTGTCACTCATTATACTATGGATATTTGAGAGCTACTGAATTTAGTTATTTTAAAGTCAATAAACTTTTAGGAGTTATGTTATGATACTAAGGTTAGATAAATGCTTGTTCTATTTAGGAGTTTTAAAGTGGGATAGAGTTTTTCAATTTAAAAATAATCCCAATTACTGACATAGACAGACATAGACATTCTAACAATGAAAATAAACCCCTAGATTTGGGGCTCTTTGAGGGCCCCATTTGAGTCTAATTTATGCCTCTCTTGTACCTCTCTGTTCATTTCTAGTAATAGCCCTCCTTTGGGGAACTAAATTTCAAAGTTCACTGAAGGTACATTTTCCTTCTTCAATGCCCATGACTTATGTATAGAAACAATGCATTATAAACAACTGATGGTTAAAACATTGCTATAACCAGTGACTTGACTTCACAAAGGAATGTTACTAAAATTTACTGAATTCCAAACTGAATTGAATGCAAATCTTAATCACTTTTGGACTATAAACTAACCAATTTTCAGAAGTAACTTGTGCATAGTATGACTCCATCTGTGGATTTTTAAGAAAATATTTCTAAATTGAACCACTAAAAATTCTCCAACTAGAAGTGATGTTAAATTTGGTTTGAGATGATGTCTATATCAAAACACTTCTGAAGCCAATCAAGGAGTCAGGGGATAGATTATTTATGAAATATTTTTTGTAAAAAAAAAAAAGACCCATTTAAACAATAATTTGTATAAATATCCTCACCAATAATGTCTCTGTAAAATAATGATGTACTCAATTCATTATTATATGTGCACTATAAAATCTTTTTAGTATAGTTAATTCCAAAATAATTTACAATGAAATTACCTGAAATATAATTTAAATAGAGTCTTTTGCTTTGTATTTTCATGAGCTATCTTAGTACTCATGAACAACTTCCAAGCAAATTAATAGGGAATAGCCAAACTATTAGTTTGCTAGGGTTGCTGTAACAAAGTACCATAAACTGGATGGCTTAAAGAACATAAATGTATTGTCTCACAGTGTCATAGACTAGAAGTCCCAAGACAAGAGCATTGGCAGGATGGGCTGTGAGGGAGAATCTGTTCCATGCCCCTCTCCTAGTTTCTGATGGTTTGCTGGCAAACTTTGACATTCCTAGGTTTGTAGAAGCATCACCCAATCTCTGTCTTCATCTTCACATAGTGTTCTCCCTGTGTGGGTATCTCTGTGTCCAAATTTCCTCTTTTTATAAGAACACCAGTCATACTGGATTAGAGCCTACCCTAATGACCTCATCTAAACTAAACCAATTACATCTGCAACAACCCTATTCCAAATAAGGTCATGTTCTGAGGTACTAGGGGTTAGGACTTCAACATGTAAGGTTGTAGGGACACGGCTCAATCCATAACACAATCAAACAAGCCATGCCCAAACCACTACATCTGACTGCAGTTCTACTAAAAGCTCTGAAGATAAGAAGGTGAAAATCTTTGACACAATGAAGTGTTTGTTTTATTTGTGAATTTTGCTTACTTACATTACCATAGTTGTTCATTGCTCTGGTCAACAGATCACATTTTTTAGGTTCGCGAAGTGTTTCCAAAGCAAGCCTGCTCGCGATGCAGACAGTAAATAATTTCTCCCTAATAACAATGTGGTACAGAAGCTGGATCTTCAAAAACTGTAGGACATTCCAAGACCAAGAGGAAATTACAAATAATAATAATAGGACATTGATTAAATTCCTATTCATTGTACAACAGTATCAGTATAAGGCCAGTGTATCCTGACCTCATCTAGGGTTTGGGACTATAGTATGTGGAATGGAAAGGACATTCTGAATGAAGGATCTGGTATGATTAAAGAGGTGCTACAGTGTACTTTACTGCAGAGGAGCTGTATATAATTCACCTCTATGTAGCTGTTGGCCATGCATGAGTGGGACAAACACGATTACCTAGTTAGATGCATAAATATCTAGGCATTCTTTAGCGTAACAAGAGATAAAATGCATATAGGACTCCATTTCATCTCAGCTGCTTGTATTTGCTTCTTGTGGCTGTCACAACAAATTACCACAAGCTTGGTGACTTAAAACAACAGAAATTTGGCTTGGTGCGGTGGCTCACGCCTGTAATCCCAGCATTTTGGGAGGCTGAAGCCAGTGGATCACCTGAGGTCGGGAGTTCAAGACCAGTCTGACCAACATGGAGAAAACCCGTCTCTACTCAAAATACAAAATTAGCCGGGCAGGGTGGCGCATGCCCGTAATCCCAGCTACTCAGGAGGCTAAGGCAGGAGAATCGCTTGAACCCAGGAAGCGGAGGTTGTGGTTAGCTGAGATCATGCCATTGTACTCCAGCATGGGCAAGAAGAGCAAAACTCTGTCTCAAAAACAAACAAACAAAAAAAACAAATCAACAACAGAAATGTATTGTTTCACAGATTTGAAGGTAAGAAGTCAGGAATTGGCAGGGCAGTGCTCCTTCTGAAGGCACTGGAGGAGAATCCTTCCTCGCCTCCTCCAGCTTCTGGAGGCTCCAGGCATTCCTTGACTTGTGGCTATACCATTCCAATCTCTGCCTCCAACTTCACATGCTGCTATGGTTTGAATGTTTGTCCTCTAAAAAATTCATGTTGAAACTTCATTGCTATTATCACAGTATTTAGAGGTGGGACCTTTAAATTGTGATTAAGCCATGAGGTCTCCACTCCAAAGGGTGCGATTAATGTTGCGATAAAACGGCAAGTTTGAACCCCCTCTTGCTCTCTCTTTGCCCTTCTGCCATGTGATGCCTGCCTCCATGAGTCATGAAGAATGCCCTTACCAGATGCCAGCACCTTGATCGTGGACCACCAACCTCCAGAACTATGAGAAATACATTCTCATTCATTATAAATTACCCTGTCTCAGGTATTCTGTTACAGCAGCAAAAAACAGACTAAGACACATGCCTTCTCTTCTGTGTGTCTCTATTTTCTCCTCTTTTGTCTCTCATAAGGACACTTACTGGATTTAGGGCCCACCTGGGTCATCCAGGAGGATCTCATCTCAAGATCCTTAACTTAATTACACCTGTAAAGATCTTTTTTTCAAATAAAGTCATATTCACAGGTTCTGGAGGTTAGGACATAGACATATCTTTTGAGGAGCCACTATGCAGTCCACTACACAATTGCCTGAGAATGTCCCTTGTACTTGAGAAATACTTTTAGTATTTTTTCAAATTAAGTAGTAGTTTATTAATGTATTAATAGCACTAAATTAGTTGACAGAAAACAGAAATGGAAAATGTTTGTTTTGAGGCTCAATCAAGAGGAATACAAAACCCATTGACCTTTTGTAGGCATTGACTGGTTCTGTGAGGTCTGCTTCACCTTCCAGCCTCAACTCCTGGCTCACTTCTCCTCCATCTCTGCACTTCCATAAATGCATCTAGCTAGATAGCAAGTTGCTCTCCTTATGTCTGTCTTTAAGTCTTTTGTTTGAGAATGTTATTCTATTCTATTTGACTGAGTGTCCTGGTTAACTTTGCTCATCTATCCATCCTTTGTGTCTTCTTCTGGAATACCTTCTGGAGGAACTGACTGAGGCTGTTTTACAGTGACCTTCTAAAAACAGTAAGTAGAAGCAGTACACTCTAAAATGGTGATTAAAAGTATAGTAAATCCATAAACCGGTAACATAGACATTTGTTGTCATTATCAAGCATTATGTACTGTACATAATTACATGTGCTACACTTACATACAACTGGCAGTGCAGTAGGTTTGTTTACAGCAGCATCAGCACAAACATGTGAGTAAAGCATTTTGCACTATGACAGCACAACTGTGAAATCACTAGGTTATAGGAACTCTTCAACTCTATTACAGTTACATATGATTACCATCATATATGTGGCCCATTGTTGGCTGAAACATCATTACGTAGAGCATGACTCTATTAATAACAAGTTGTTATTCCTTGCCTCCTCCAGCTTCTGGAGGCTAGGAACCAGAACACATTATCTTCAGAGTAGTTATGTTGACTTCTAATTTAACTGCACTACAGTGAGAAAAAGTAATGCAAATCAAATCACCCTTCAGTGGTTCTTAAAACTTCTTTTGTGACTGTGTAAATAGTCAATATTTGTGTATGTTTGATATTTGCCTAAGAGGAATGAATATCTACTTGTTGTGTGCAAAGTTCTTGATCAATTACATCAAGCTTGTCAACTGTCTTGCTTAAACCATCGCTATCCTTACTCATGTTGGGGTATGCTAATCCATCATCAAAGGGAGAGTTAGTAATCCCTCCCACTATAATCAGGCTTTCTCACTCCCAAACCTAAAGACTTTTCCCCAGCACAATTAATTCTTTTTGAATGGGCCAAATGTCATCTAGATGCCAAAAGTAAAAATAGGTGATCTACATAAGCATAAAACAAAAGTGTAAATTAAAAATAAGAATTATTTTGCTTGTGTCACTTATAAGATGGCTCTGAATATGCTTTCACTTAGTAATTTTTGAAATGTTTTGAGCAATGATAGCCTTGATGGCATAAACACTAACTCCCAACATGATTTAAAGATTAAATCACTATATAAAGTTCTGTTATGTTTGTTTTACAACATTACATTGCTATAGGTATATCTTATCATTAATTTGTTTTGGAAAGACAGACAGTACTTCAGGTACTTTGCAGCAATTGTCATTTTATGAAGCATAGCATTGGTGGCTCATGAAAGCAAAAAGATGTAATGATTCAAAAATAATTCAGAAGAATATTGGACACTGTTAAAAAAATTATGCATAAGTATGTAGATTCATCTGACTTTATCAGCCCTTGGCTGAGGCTTTTGATGCTACACTGAATAATTTTATTGCCTGACAACTGGGCAAAGAGAAAATGATCATTAAGGAGATAATGTCATTCATAGTTTTGGGGAAGCTACGAACACTCTAAATTACAATTTTTAGACAGAATAAATTTTGTAAACTACTGATTATTAAGGACAAATATGCAATTGGGCAGGAAAATTGACAGAGTAGAACAAAGGAATTTATCTACATTGCTAGAAAGAGCAATGTACAAGACACATGTACTTCCCTACATGCAAGAAGCATTGTCTGTGGATTTACTATTCTTAAAATATTTGAAGGAAAAGTATGATGAATCTGCCTGCTAACATTCATCTTCTAACTTCACTGCCCTTTTTTAAAACTATGTATTTAGCATTTTTTCTTAAGCAAATATATGTTTGGGGTGTTTAATGCTTAATATAAAACGAAAAATAAACTCAAAACTTGGATAGCTGGGTGTGTGTGTGTGTGTGTGATACTTTTTTTTTTTTTTGAGACAAGGTCTTGCTCTGTGGCCCAGGCTGGAGTGCAGTGGTATGATCATAGTCACTGCAGCCTTGAACTCCTGGGCTCAAGCAATCCTCCCACCTCAGCCTCCTGAGTAGCTGGGACTATAGGCATGCACCACCATGCCCAGCTAATGTTTTAATTATTATTTTTGTATAGACAGGGTCTTGCTATGTTGCCCAGGCTGGTTTCAAACTCCTGGCCTAAAGTGATCCTCCCACCTTGGCTTCCCAAAGTGCTGGGATGATAGGCATGAGCCACTGCACCTGGCATTCCTCTGCTTCTTTTTAAGCCATAGCGATCACTGAATTTGTAACTGCCAATCAAGCTCTCAGCAATACTATAACTTAAGTCTCTATTTGCTACAAGGAAGACCTTAGTATTTGTGGTTTCTATCTATATTTACTGAAATAATTCATCAACTACACACTAAAAATATTATTGTAACCTTGTTCTGGAATCATTAGACTGTTTTTACCAGAAATGCTATAGCTTTTGTTTGAAATTGACATGAAAGCTTTGTGGTGGACTGACACTGAGATGATCCCCCCATGATCACTGCCTCTTGGTGTTCAAGACTTTGTGTAATCCTCTCCCTTTAAGTATGGGTGGGACCTGTGTCTTGTTTCTAACAACTAGAACATTGCAAAGGTGATGGGATGTCACTCCCATGACTATGTTATCACGTTTGCCAAAGGCGAAGGGATGTTTCGCCTGTGATTGTATTATGTTATAAAAGACTCCCATTGCTACAGCAGATTTGCATTAGAGCCTTGCTCTCCTTGCTGGCTTTGAAGAAGCAAGCTGCGATGAGTGCTACAGCTGCAAAGAACTGACTCTGCTAAAATGGGACCAGTCCCTTTTCCCCAGTCAAGCCTCCAGATGAGAACTGTGTCCTGCCCAACACCTAGAGTGTAGCCTTGCAGAAGACCCAGCTAAGTTGTGCCTGAACTCCTGACCCATACAAGCTGTGACATAGTTAATATGTGTTGTGTTAAGCTGCTAAATTTGTGATAATTTGTTACGCAGCATAGAAAATGAATATACTCCAATTTGGCAAAGTCTTACCAAGAACATATTGAGGACTAAGAGTAGATAAGCTACCAGTCCAAGAAAAACTAAATATCATTGTTACGTTTCCTGTGCACTTTACTTTCCTTCTTCCTTTTTTCCTACCTTCCTTCCTTTTCTTTTCTTTCTTTCTTTTTTTTTTTTCCAAACAACAAAAGAATGGTTAATTTAGAAAAACAAAAGAATGGTTAACTTAGAAAAAAAATTATTTGGAAGGATACTGAGTGGCTCATGGAATTGAGCTTATAGCAAAAACAAGGGAACAAGGCACAGCAAGGATCCCTCAGAAGAACCACCTGCTTAGCACACCACCATTTGCACCGCCCTCGGTTAGTCATGCTGCCAAACTATGCAACCCCTGGACACTCCATCCCTACCACTGAAGGCCAGCATGACAAATCTCTTCAGGCCTGTACCTTTATGGCAACCCTTGTGTTGAGAATCTGGATTGAGAGCATCTAATGGTGACACCTAGGGCCATGTGGCCATGTGCCCAAGTGCTGATGGCCAGGGGATGGCAGAGGGAAGATCTATTCCACTTTCAGCTAGAATTATATTCCTCTACTAAGATATGAGACAACCAAAAGGACTTGACATTTACACTTTAATGAATGACTTTGAAGCCGTACATCTTGTTTGGTGAGTTGGGTATGTATCATAGCCCAAAAGAAATAAGAAGCAAATTTCAAAATGAAAATAATAATATACAAAGGACCTGAAAATTCATTGTTCATGGCAAAATCTACCCTGTTAAATATATGCTACCCAAGATGAGCTAATACATGGGCATGGGCAATGTTTAAAGGTATGAAAATAATTAAGAAAGCACAGAAATTCTGTGGAAGTCATAATTTATCTTCTATTTTAAATTTGTGAATCAAATCACTTAATAACATTTTTCTTGGAATCCAACTGCCTATAGACTGCCTGATAGACTGCAGACAACCTTAAGTGATTTATTGGCTACTCTTTGAAAAACACTGATATAAAGCATTCAGAAATAGGTCTCAACATGTATGGAAAATAATATGTAACAAAGGTGATACTTCAAATGAATCAGAAAATTAATGAATGATGTGTAGAAGCACATTGGCAAAGAAAATAAACGGTGATCCCAACCTCACCCCTTATGTAAAAATACATTTCATATATAATAAAATATATATAATCTTTCATGCATATAACAAAAAGAAACCATAAAGGCAGCAGAGGAAAGCATGGTTTAATTTTTTTTTTTTTCTGAGACAGAGCCTGACTCTGTCACCCAGGCTGGAGTGCAGTGGCACAATCTCAGCTCACTGCAACCTCTGCCTCTTGGGTTCAAAGGATTCTCCTGCCTCAGCCTCCTGAGTAGCTGGGACTACAGGTGTGTACCACCACGCCTGGCTAATTTTTTTTTTTTTTTTTTTAGTAGAGACAAGGTTTTACCATGTTGGCCAGGCTGGCCTTGAACTCCTGGCCTCAAGTGATCTGCCCATCTCAGCCTCTCAAAGTGCTGGGATTACAGGCACGAGCCACCACACCTGGTCCAGTTTTGAAAAAATAAATTAGGAAGGGGAGAGCTTTTCTAAATGGGATACAAAATCCAGAAGCCTTAAATAAAAAGCTTATAAAGATGAAAAGCTTTCTTATTTACATTCAAATAAAAAAGGCCTGCATTTGTGTCATTCATGATAAAGGCGTAACATCCCTAATATAAAGAGCCATTATAAATCAACAAGATGGCCTTAAAGTAAAATGGGGAAAAGCTAAGAATGAAGAGTTGGTCACAGAAAAGAAGTACATACAACTGGCACTAAACAAAACAAATTAAAACAATAATTAGAAATGATTTTTCACCTATTGGGTTGCCAAAGATTTATAGGCCTGCTAATATTAATTGTTGCTGAGGTTGGTGGGAAAGAGAGGCACTCTCATACACTGTCTGTGGGAGTATAAATAGTTAGAAACATTTAGAAGGACAACTTGGCAGTATCTATCAAGATTTTAAAGCTATGTACTTTTGATCCCACAATTCCACTTTGAAGAGTTTGTCCTATATTTATTTAAGTAACTGAAGATTTCTGAAATGTGTGCTTTATGTGGCATTTTTGTAACAGAAAACACACACACACATACGCACACACACATCCTAAATGCTCCATCAATATGAACCAGTTAAATGCATTTGAGTACATACAAATAATGGAATAGTATTTAAAATATTCATGTATATCAATATGGATAGATATCCAATGGATACTGTTAAGTGAAAAATTATTGTTATGTAACAAATATGTATAATCTAATTTGGGTTTTAAAAAGATATACTAATGGAGATAAAGTAACACATGCCATCTGCAGAGAACAAGAATGTGGAGAGGATAAATGTCATGCTTTTGAATATATTTGTGCACCATCTTAATGATAATAGTGACCCTAAGAAAGTTCATTTTTCTTAGAGTAGATACACGTTCTGTGCGTAGAAATTACTTCAATTCCTCAGGCTATCTAAATTAGTCTTTCCTTTCTAAAAAAAAAATGAGAAAATGATTTAAAATATTGGTGTTGATTTTTAAATTTGTGACGCCCCACTAATTTGTGGCTATGAGATCCCATGAAGGCAAGGCCAGGTTTTATATTTGCTGTGGTATTTGTTTCATTTGCTACCTATATACAGTGAGCAAATATTTGTGGTATGCAAATTACCCAAGATCTGCCTGAAGCTATCTGCATATGCCCAACTATAAAGTCATCAGTCTGACACCTTATAACACAGATACTACTGTCTTTTATCATCTTGGCATGAATCCAAGCCTCATTCTCCAATGGAATAGACCAGAGATAAATCATCTAACTGGCTCATCCTCACTGTCAGACTCCTTTGTTGTAAACACTTATCATACAATGAACACAAACTGATCAGTAGTATAAGGCACAGCTGGCACCAAGACCGCTGTTTAAAATCAGATCACCTCTTCTTCAATAACCTCTGAGGATATAAATACCATCTTCAAATATATACAATGGCACATATCAAAATTTTTAAAATTAAGTTTCATTTTTAGCAAAACTGCTCTCTTATTAAATGAAAAGGACTAAGTGTTCCTATTCTGGCAAGATCAGGCAGCAGGAAAACATATTGTTTAATTATAGCCTTTGAAAGGAACGGTATATTCTTAAGATGTAACTTTCCAGAAGAGAACTTAGAATATATATTAGGACCTTCTCCCAAAGAGGTTGCAATTCCATAATTATATTTTTATTGTTGGATTATCTGCAAAAGGAAAAAGAAATCTTGTTCTGAAAATTATCACACTGCAAAAGGCCAACATGGGACTCAGAGCTTAACATTTTTTAGGCCATTTTCTACATGAGATTATTTTACTTCCCTGTTGGAAGACCTGCTGTAGTACAGTAAAAATGATGTCAGTAGGCATACCTGCACTGACTAGTATTTTGTAAAAGTAGAATGAAATATAATTATCATAGTCATTTTATGATACTGCCTTGTTAAGTAAAATATTGGCTGCTAAATGAGGACCGTTTTTACTTTCACCTTAAATCTATAGTTCATCTTACAAAGTTCATCTTCAAAAGGTAACTGGACATCTACATGCAAAAAAATGAATCTAGACAGAGACCTTTATAAAATATCAAAATTGATCATGGATCTAAATATAAAGTACAAAACTACAGAATTCCCACAAGATAATGTAGGAGAAAATCTAGGTGACCTTCAGTATGGCAATGACTTTTTAGATACAACACCAAAGGCATGATCCACGAAATAAATAATTAATATGCTGGATTTCATTAAAATTAACAACTTCTACTCTCTGAAAGACAATGTCAAGATAATGAGAAGAAAAGCCACAGACTGGGAAAAACTACTTGCAGAAGACATATCTGATAAATGATAGTTACCCAAAATATAAACTCTTCAAGCACAACAATAAGGAAATGAAGAATCCAATTTAAAAATGGACAAAAGACCTGAACAGAAGGTCTCTCTAAAGATGTCCTCACTAAAAAGGAAGACCTCACCAAAGAAGATATACAGATGGAAAAGGCAAGTGAGCATATGAAAAGATGTTCAACATCATATGTCGATAGGGAATTGCAAATTGAAGCAACAAGATGCCACTACTCAACTTTGAGAATGGTCAAAATCCAGAACATTGACAACATCAAATCCTGGTAGAGACGTGGAGCAACAGGAACTCTCATTCTTTGCTGATGGGAATGCAAAATGGTACAGCCACTTTGGAAGACAGTTTAGCAGTTTCTTATAAAACTAAATATACTTTCACCCTGTGATTCAGCAATTGCACTCCTTGGTATTTAACCAAATCGGTTGAAACATTATGTCAGCAAAAAGCCCTGCACACAGATGTTTATAGCAGCTTCATTCATAATTGACAAAACTTGCAAGTAACCAAGATGTCCTTCAGTGGGTAAATGGATAAATAAAATGTGGTATGTCCAGACAGTGGAATATTATTCTGTGCTAAAAAGAAATGAGCTATCAAGCCATGAAAAGACATGGAGAAACCTTAAGTGCATACTACTAAGTGAAAGAAGCCAATCTGAAAAGGTTATATACCATATGATTCCAACTATATGACATTCTGAAAAAGGCAAAACTATGGAGACAGTAAAAAGATTAGTGGTTGCCAGGATTTAGGGGGGAAAAGGGATGAATAGATGGGGCACAGAGGATTTTTTAGATTAGTGAAACTACTGTATATAACTACTACTGTATATAACACTGTGTCAGTGAATGTATATCATTATACGTTGTCAAAATCCATAAAATGTACACCACCAAGAGTGAACCCTAATGTTGGGCTTTAGATGATGATGAGTCAATGTAGTTTCATTGATTCTAACAAATCATCTACCATTCTAGTGGTGGATGTCCATACTCGGGGGCAGACACCCCCTGACACCTGTGAGAATTTGTTGTACTTTGTTCTCTATGTTGCTGTAAACCTAAAACTCCTCTAAAATATAAAGTTCACTAACTTTTAAAAAGTCAAACACATTTATTTGCCTTTATTTGCAAATTCTAGCCTATTTTAATAAATTGGTGGCAGGGGGTATCTAAATAGTTTCTTTAAAATAACATACATACTTAGGTAAAATACAAGACAGAATATTAAAAATATTCTTATTCTTCCCCAAATAGAAGCAGTCTAAAGAACAATATCATGTGGACCTCAAAGCAGCAGCCTTCCCTAGATGAGTTTGAGCCAGTGCTCGAGATAGGGAAAACAAAAAAGGCAGCTTGAGGCTCTCCTTGTAGTTGATGTACTCCTGCTTCTCTACTTCTGGAACAATGCAAATTGACCATCTGCTTAGAGTCAGGGCCAGGGAGGGGCAGGGGGCCAGGTTGGGAGGTGAACCATCTTTGTTCCTTTCCCTGTTCCAAAGGCTGATCCATAACTGTGCATTTCTGGCTTAGTCCCATCACTGCTTACTTTCATGTATTAGTTTCAATTTTCCAGCATAAATGGCATTGTACTATAACAGATATAGGCATAGCCCTAGAAATGGAACAAATTTGATCAAAAAAGGGACTGCCGAATAAAGACAGAATCTTAGGGTTTCCATCAATTTTGTCCTTTTCTACTCTGCTTATCTCTTAATGATGTTTTCTAGAGTGTGTGCACTTTACGAGAAGCTCAACATTTCTAAGATTGTCTCACTCCTAGAATGTGCACAGGGTTCCCAGGACCAGAATGCAGACTGAACTTTGTCAATGAGACCCCGTTTGTGGGGTTTGAAAATGAAGCTGGACATTATTGGTTAAGAATTCAGCTGAATTTATGGCCTTGTCTTTTCCCTATTAGTGTGAGAAATACTTCCATTCAATTTAATACAAATTAACTGGGTGTACCATAGGCATGGAAGCACACAAGCTCTGCAGATGGAGCCAGGAAGCAGGCTAAAAAAAGCTTGCCTGGCCAGGTTCAGTGGCTTAGGCCTCTAATCCTTTAGGAGGCCGAGGAAGGAGGATTGTCTGAGGCCATGAATTTAAGACCAGACTGGGCAGCACAGTGAGACCCCATCTCTAAAAACAAAATTTTAAAAATTAGCCAGGAGTGGTGGTCTGCACCTGTGGTCCTAGCTACTAGGGAGGTTGAGGCAGAAGGATCACTTGAGCCCAGGAGGTTGAGGCTGCAGTGAGCTATGATTATACCACTACACTCCAGCCTGGGCAACAGAGTGAGACCTTGTCTCTAAAAAACAAATGAATAAATAAAAATAAAAAAGAATGCTTTCTACTAGAAGGTTAAATCCTCTTGAAATGATGTAACATATGGCATGTTAGATACTACATAAAACTTCTCTTATAAAATGCTGCTGTGGACATTCAGTGTTTGTGTTAAGTATTTAATTCCTTGCTTTGTACCTTCCAACAAGGAAGGCTGGTATTCAAGAAGGGAGAGAAGAAAGGATTTGTGGCATAACTTGTTGCTACAGTTTGTGTTGCTTCGAGCAGCCATTAAATACATGACTTGCATGAAGCATTGGTTATTAAGAAGACCTAGGAATGACTTTTTGTGAGAAAGACTTGGAGTTCAAGAGTTCTCTCCAATGTGAACCATCTCAGTTCTTTCCCTGCTCCAAAGGCTGATCCATACCAGTGTATTTCTGGCTTAGTTCCATCACTAGTTATTTTCACTTATTAGTTTCAATTTTCCAGTATAAATGGCATTGTACCATGACATGTGAGTTACGTATGATATAGACCTGCTCTGTTCAGTTTCAATTAAACAAAGGAATTTACTTTGCCTTGCCAAGCGTGTTGGATGAGTGAATTCATTACCATGATTTTTATTCATTTTATAAATAATGTGTCAGGAATGGGGCTTTGAAAGCTTAACTCATTTAATCCTACAATGACCCTATGAAGGATTAATGATAGTTGTTTACTGAGTCAATAACAGTTATCACAACACTTTTAATTTGTTTTTGAGCTATAATTAAGGCATAGAGGTTTCAGGTTAGTAATGCAATTTGATAAAACTGGTAGGTAGTTATAGAGATTCTACAATTGTATTTAATTTAAACGTGTCATCAAGTCAAACATTTGGTATATTAACATTATTTCTTAAATTTCCTCTAAAGGTAGCCAGAATGAATATGCCTTACTATAGCTTTCTAGACATACTTTGTTTCCTCAATGTTTGCATTCATACAAAACAAGAAAATATTTTAAATGATAGTAAATAAAATCTTTTAATTTTTTGATCTTCATTCAAATAACAATTATAAACATCTTAATATTATGAATTATAATTCTGAAATATAATGACATAATATTAAGAATGACTCAAATCCCATTATTAAAGTTATTTTGGTCATGTATCCAAGATTTTCATCTTCCTCTTTTCACAGAGATTACCTTAATAGAACTGTGAACCACAAGAAGATGAAAACAGAAGAGCTGCAATACTGTTGATTGCTTTTCAGAGGTCAGCTTGGATTACACCGTCTGCTCGCTCATGAAGGCTATGATGCCACATGTTGCAGATGGCACATTTTACAGGTTGTTCCCAGCAATGAATAACACACGACACAGAACACTCAATACTCAAGGACATTTTGTAGAGGTACCATTAGGATGCCAAACTGTATTTCTCCATCACCATGAGGTACTGGTTAGTTTGGAATAAAGCCCAAATTACCTAATTTAATATTTAGCTAATTCCTTGTCCAATGTGGAGCTTGACAATAATTCAAATGCTGAAACTTCACTTGGTTTTAAAAATACCACTGAAAGGAAAAATTTAGACTGAGTGCCAAAAATATGTTCTGCTCTTTCTCAGATGGTAAAATTCTGTCCCTCTCAGCAGACCTGGTTAGACGTCTATTATCTCTTTCCCCCTCCAGAAGATGTTTAGGGAGAAGGCATATGACCAATATGATTTTCATATAATAGATCTGTATTTGTACTTGGAGTTACAGAATCTTATTATTTCTATGGACATCTTTAAGAAAACTATAAAATGATACCCTCCCTCATTTCAGGATATAACCCACCACCATTATTTTCTGTACTTATTGAACATGTGACTTGAACTCTATTAGGTACTGGACATCAAGAGTTGAATAAGGCCATCCCTGCCCTCAAGGATTTGCAGTATATATATATATATATATGTATGTGTATATATATATGTGTGTATGTGTATATATATATATATATATCCTGCATTTAAACATTCATCTTCTTTCCCATTGACCAGAATGTAAAGGGAAATCTCTTGGAAAAATGAATAATGAAAATATTAGCCTAGTGAGGATTGTGACCAGCACTGCTAAAGAAATCAGACTTTGCTCAAGTAAGAAATACCATGGGTAGGGTGAACAACGATCTCCCTCTTCCCCCACCTTCAGCCCCTCCCTGCCCTGAGATATCTACCTCCTAATCCCTAGAGCCTATAAATGGTATCTTATATGGCAAAAGGGACTTTGCAGATATGATTAAATTAAGGATTCTGAGATGGGGCTATTACCCCGGATTATCTGGATGGGCCTAATGTAATCACAAGGGTCCTTATAAGAGGGAGGAAAAGGGTCAGAGTCAAAGGGAGAAGGTGCAAAGACAGAAGCGGAGGTCTAAGATGAGAGGGTGCTACTCTGATGGCTTAGAACCTAGGAGAAGGGACCACAGGCTAGGGAATGCCAGCAGCCTCTAACAAGTCGGTAAAGGCAAGGAAACAGATTCTCCCCCAGAGCCTCCAGAAGGAATGCAGCCCTGCTGACACTAGACTGCTAGACTTCTGACTTCCAGAACTCTCAGATAATGAATCTGTGCTGCCTTCAGTCACTAAGTTTGTGGTGATTTGTTACAGCAACAATAGGAAACGAATGCAGACAAATGCATGTACACAAACGTTTATAGCAGCACTATTCATGATAGCTAAATGGTGGGGAAAACCCAATGTACTTTAGCAAATGAATAGAGAAACAAAACGTGGTATATCCATAGAATGGAATATTATGCAGCCATACAAAGGAATGAAGTATTGATAACCTGCTACAACCTGGGTGAACCTTGAAAACATTATGTTCAATTTAAAAAGCCAGACACAAAAGGTAACATATTTTATGATTCCGTTTATAAGAAATATCCCAAATAGGTAAATCAATAGAGATAGAAAGCAGAATGGTGTTTGCAAGAGTCTTGGGGAGGGGGACAATAGTCATGACTGCACAATGGGTATAGGGTTTTCTTGAGATAGATGAAAAGGCTTTGGAACCAGATAGAAGTGGTGGTTGTACTTTGGGAGGCCAAGGTGGGCAGATAACAAGGTCAGGAGATCGAGACCAACCTGGCTAACATGGTGAAACCCCGTCTCTACTAAAAATACAAAAAATTAGCTGGGTGTGGGTACGCGCCTGTAGTCCCAGCTACTAGGGAGGCTGAGGCAGGAGAATCGCTTGAACCTGGGAGGCAGAGGTTGCAGTGAGCCGAGATCGTGCCACCGCACTCCAGCCTGGGCGACAGAGCGAGACTCCTTCTCAAAAAAAAAAAAAAAAAAAAAAGAAGTGGTGGTGGTTGTACAACATTGTGGATGTACTGAATGCCACTGAATTGGACAGTTCAAAATGGTTAATTTTATGTCATGCGAATCTCACCTTAATACAAAAATTAAAAGATGGGGAAAGACTCTTGAATTCTGCAAGGCTACCTAAGGTAGTGACTGAGTATATAATTGGGAACTCAATAAATATTTATGAAATTAAAAGGTATAAAATATCTGTGTCCTACAAATTTTTTTAAATTAGTCAAGATCATTCTAGTCTAAGTCTGCTGAATAAGGCAAGTTATCGAACTCAGTAAAGCTATCTTAGTTTTGAAAATAATAATGTGTGGTTATAAAGTTAGAGACTCACATTTCCGTCTGCCTAGCAAACTTGAATCTGTTCTTCAAACATCCCAGCCCAAATATCATCACCCTTGGAGCCTCCCCTACATCACCAAGTGGCCCTTCCCTCCTGGACCTTCTAACTTGTTTGGTTCATAGATATCTAAGCACTTCCAGTTCTATGTCTCATCTGTCTCCTCACAACAGCGTTGGCGTCTCAAGGGTAAGAAATAGTTCTAATCTATTGACATACACTGAGCAGGAAGCGCCAAGTTGGCAAAGGAAAGCACTAATAATCAACCTAACGTTTTAGTTTGTCTTGTAAAGTAGCTCCAAAGACATTTCTAAAAGAGGAATTCCAAACTTGTTTGAGTAATATCAGTATCTTAAAATGAATATATACCTGCTCAATGTGATAGCTGAAAGAAACTCTCCTTGGTTGTTTAAATTCTAATGTCTTTGCTAAAACCCTTCCCTGTCTTTCTTTAATTGACACGCTTCACATCATGCCCCCTGGCGTACATAGCACACGCAGGCAGAAGCTCTTAAGAGCAACATTTTCCAGAGATAAACATGTGTTAATTTGGTCTCTATAAGGATAAACAACAGGTCTTTGTTATTAAGGAAGACATGATTTACTATTTGTGTAATCAAGCTGCCACCTTAATACTGCCAGGTTTTTCTTAAGACATGGGAACATCCTCTGATAACAATGCAGTTTTGTGCAAAATTTTTTTTTTGGAGACGGAGTCTCGCTCTGCTGCCCAGGCTGGAGTGCAGTGGCGCAATCTCGGCTCACTGTAAGCTCCACCTTCCGGGTTCACGCTATTCTCCTGCCTCAGCCTCCGGACTACCTGGGACTAAAGGCGCCCACCACCACGCCCGGCTAATTTTTTGTATTTTCTGTAGAGACGGGGTTTCACCGTGTTAGCCAGGATGGTCTTAATCTCCTGACCTCGTGATCCACCCGTCTCGGCCTCCCAAAGTGCTGGGATTACGGGCGCGAGCCACCGTGCCCGGCCGGTTTTGTGCTAAATTTTAAACCAATTTGGGCCACTAAAGGTTTGGCAGGGGTGAGGGACAGTCGGTGTAATTACGTGCCTTCATTCTGTTATCACACAAAACAAGGTAAAATTCTTGGCATTTTTCTTTGAACTGGGCCACTTCTTGAAACTTGAAACAGCACAAAACTTAAAAGCATTCAAGCAAATTGAAATAAAAAATAGCGTTCACCTGAAACTGCACCAAACTGATCAAAGAAGGTTTTACAAAGCTATGCTTGCAAATCTCCCAAATTTTGTAACCCAGTCACATTTAGATGGCCAGTCACTGGAAAGAAACTCACCTTACCTAAAAGAGCTCTTCAGTTGTCCCTGCCCCACCACTCTGCTTTACCTTTCTTCATGCTTCTTATCACTTCCTGGCATTTTATCATACATTTACGTGTTGATCTGGTCACTGTCTGTTGGCCTCAATAGAATGTAAGCTCCATGAGAGCAGGGACTCCATGTGTCTCATCACTGCCCCATTCACTGCACCCGGCAGGGTGCCTGACCCAGTAGGCACTCAATTCATATTTGCTAAATATGTCTTTCGATTAAGTTATATTCTAAAATTATGACAAAGAAAATAAGAACTAATAAGCTTCACCCAGTCATTTTTAGCAATTGCAAAGTTCACACAGTCACTGGTGATATTACATCTATTGGAGACACATTGCACAAAGGGAAATGGAAATCAATATGCAGCAATGACCTATTCAATATTATATATTGAATATTATTATATTTATTATCCTTTTTGATGTTGTGAGAAGTAGTTTATTTTCACAGTATGTGGCATAAGTTATAAATAATATTTGTTTATAAAGATTACTTAAGTCATAAATAACTAACAAATTTATAACTTAATATTTATTTTTTGAATAAACTGTATAGGTAGTGATATAGTTTAAATTCTGAATCACCAAGTAAAAATTTGATATATCTCACAATAAATAAGAATTCTGGCACAGAAACTATTTAATTCTATTGTATGTATACATGACTGTATTTTAAACACCATATTCTATTTTAAACACCATATTCCTTGACTATACTTTTTTTTTGAGATGAAGTCTCATTCAGTCTCTACACTCCATGTTGGAGTGGTGCAATCTTGGCTCACTGCAACCTCCATCTCCCGGGTTCAAGCAATTCTCCTGCCTCAGCCTCCCCAGCAGCTGGGATTACAGGCATGCACCACCACGCTCAGCTAATTTTTGTATTTTCAGTAGATACAGGTTTTCACCATGATGACCAGGCTGGTCTCAAACTCCTGACCTCACATGATCTGCCCGCCTCGGCCTCCCAAAGTTCTGGGATTACAGGTGTGAGGCACCGTTCCCAGCCTCCTTGACTATACTTTATCAGCTCTTTGCTGTGGTCTCCATCTCTGATTTCTGGCACTGTACTCAGCTTGCAGGCATAAGGACAAATGCAACTTTACCATTCCTGGCCAAGCCTTTACACACTCAGCCTCTCTAACAACACCTCACCTGATCCAGGGCAACCCTGGGGTCCCAGCTTTAGGCCTGGAGCTCCTCAAGGGCAGTTTGAACACACATCCCCACCCAAACAGACACAGGGTGAAATTTAGCCATGTGAAAAAAGCCGCATACCATGAAAATAAACTGCTTCCCACAACATTAAAAAAGAGTGGTGATATAATCCCAAATTGCTGATTTTGGCCTCAAGTCTGTCCTCAACTTAGGAAGGTGGAAGAAAATCTAGTTGAAATGTCCATGTTGTGGTGATATTGTGTGAATATGAATTAGTAATTATGACTGTGTCTTGGTCATAAGAATTAACAAGATTTTGGCCAGGCACGGTGGCTCACGCCTGTAATCCTAGCACTTTAGGAGGCCAAGGCGGGTGGATCACCTGAGGTCAGGAGTTTGAGACCAGCCTGGCCAACAGGGGGAAACCCCGTCTCTACTAAAAATACAAAAATTAGTTGGGTGTGGTGGCGGGCACCTGTAATCCCAGCTACTCGGGAAGCTGAGGCAGGAGAATTGCTTCAACCCAGGGGGCAGAGGTTGTAGTGAGCCGAGATTGGGTCACTGCACTCCAGCCTGGGCAAAAGAGCAACACTGTCTAAAAAACAACAACAAAAAAATTAACAAGATTTCAGAGCTAGTTCTAATTAACAAAGAAACAAGTTCAATAATAGCTTACATTGGGGCGGGGTGGGGAGTGGGTGGGAAGGCAGGGGCTTCATATCACTCACCCCAAGCTACTCTGGGGTAGGGACTCATGTCATTAGCAACTGATTATGGGGGTGCTCTGAGTGAACCCAGAATATTGCGCATCATACATGGTCAGACAATATAATATGTGCCGCTCTCCAGTTAACTGATTAAAACATAATTTATTGGCTTTTAAAGCAGGACACAATGACTGTACAAACAAAACCAAAAATAGAAAAATCTAGAGTAAAATATAAAAATTCCCCTTTTATTATTCCTTTTATTCTTCAGGGATTGAGCATTGCTCTATGCACACACAAAATGTTTTTATAAAAATAAAACCAACTTTGTATGCTGTACTCCCATGAACTGATTTTCAACAATAGCTCAGAATTATTTCTCTCTCATTTAGGTATTATTATTATTATTACTATTATTATTATTTCAAGTCAGAGTCTCACTCTGTCGCCCATGCTGGAGTGCGGTGGCATGATCTTGGCTCACTGCAACCTTCTCCTTCTGAGCTCAAGTGATTCTCCTGCCTCAGCCTCCCGGGTAGCTGAGACTACAGGCATGCACCACCATGCCTGGCTAATTTTTGTATATTTAGTAGCGACGGGGTTTCACCATGTTGGCCAGGCTGGTCTTGAACTCCTGACTTCAAGTGATCTGCTCACATGGGCCTTCATTTGGGTATTATGATGACAGTTTTTTCTCCCTCCATATATTAAGAGCAAGGGACAATTTAAATATACTAATACATTTTAGGAGTTTGAAAATAATTTCTTTTTCTAGGGAAGGTAATTTGGCTTTTTTCCTATAATATTTAATTTATTAATTTAGTTTAAAATACATATACTAAATCATGTCTAAAAATATGCTATTTTTAAAAATTGCTTTTTTCCACTCTCACATTTCATGAAAACATTTTATTCAAACTCTTCACTGGCATATTTGACATCAGTGTTAGGGAAGGTAATCTGAAAGGTTCAAAGCAAATGGATAAACAATGTCACTAGACTGAGCCTTCTTTAGGTGAAGGCTGGCTTCTTTCTACTCCTCAACTTAGGGCCAAGTTTCACAGGTCTTATGCCTTTGATATAATCTTCTTTGAGAACATTTTTTTAAAGTATATGGTACATCTTCCTTCATGAGATAACCAAATTCAATACACTTGTTACTGTAATTATTACATGTTCTATCTTCTCCTGCAAGGAATCCCTACAAAATATATATTTTTAAATTCTAAATTTGGTTTAATGTCAGTCAAACACACACACAAAAAAATCAAGGTTCACAAGGACTTTTCTGGGTTGATAAGGATTTTTACTAACCTCATTAAGCTGCATTTTGCATCGTTTGCATTTGGCTACATTTCTCTAAACTGTCTTTTTCTCCTTAAATATTTTTAAAATCTATGTAATGAGATGGTCTATATACATCATTGTGCTCTATAGAACATTCTGTAGCTTGGTAACAATGGCAGAAGCAGTGAGTCAGCCAGCATGCATTAAACACTTACTGTGTGCCACATCTTGGGTAGGACTAAGGAAACCAACGGTAAGGTAACATTGCCCTTGAGCAGTTTCCTGGCCAGTGGGGAGACCAGATATAGGCGAGGAGAACAGCACATTGCCAAGCAAAGCAGCAGGAACACACAGTACTTGGGATGAGAGGAAGAGTCTGGGGAGCTGGGACCCAGGACTACATGATCAGAGGCGGTGACAGTGCTGGTGACACAGGGGTCTTGTGTGACGTTTTGGGCTTGAATTTTATCCTCAGGTTTGGGCAGGATCTCTGGAGGTTTCTAAATTGGATGATGAGGAAACATTAAAAGATGTAACCTAGCTGTCCACCTCCATTATGTCAAGAACCAGGAAATCAACTGAACTGCAACTCAGCCCGAATAAATGTAAAAAATTCACAAACTCCAGCCCACACAAGTGAATCATACACTACTCAGGGCCTCAGTGGGGTCTGTGTACTATCATTTTGAACAAAAGGATAACACTCTTGATTATTTGGTTTCCCAGACACACAAAAAGAAGAAAACAGCAGATTAGAAGGAGGGAGATGGGAGCTGCCAGAAGCAAGTGCACAATGTGAGAGGTGAGCAAAATGTGAGAGGTGAGCAAAGCAGGAACTCAGGGAGCCAGAGCAGGGGGACCTAGGGCCAAGTGGTCACCTTGGGAGGTAGCTGAGAGGAAGAAATGAGCTAATGTTCACACAGATTTACAGTCCATGTAGGTGCGAAATGAATCTATGTTACATAATACTTACTGCTCAAGCCAAAAACAATCAACCCTAAACTACAGATGAGGAAAGTGAGGCTCATGGATATGCCCAAGGCCCCATACCAGCAGGTAGAACAGGCTCAGCCAGGAACTGCATTCTTCTTTTCGAACTCTAATTCCATTCCTTTGCACAATCCCACACTATTCAAGGGTTGGGGTATGTTCAATTTGAGAAAGCCAGTAAATGTGATTAAGTATAAGAAAGAGTTGCAATTTAATGATTCTCATGCAAAATACAAATTAAAATAAAGTGTTAGTGCTTGACAGGTGAGCTTCCTTGTAGCTGCTGGCTTCCCAAGTCCTGTGCTACTCTACAGAGAGAGGCAGGAACTATGGGAAGGATTTGCCCTTCTGCACCGAGGAGGCCTGAGAGTGCTGGGGATCCACAGGAACTCATTCACGCCCTCCTGAGTTTCCTTTGTTGTCAATTCACACCAAACTGAAGAAGCCAGAATGAAACCTGTGGGGGCCTCCTGATGTTTTCTGTAGACCCGTTTCATAAGCCAGGTGTCTATCTTGGTCTCTCCCTATAATCTGTCCACATTCCCTACCCAATCCTCCAGTCCATTCTCTGAAACTGGATTTCCAAGCTCAGTCTCTGTGTGAAAATGCTAAGGCTTCTTTAATGATCCTGCTCTTGTTCTTTTCCTGGAGATTTGCACTGTCCCCCATCTGCTGCCCACCTGCATATAAGTATATGCCCTGCATATGTGGGCTCCACTAATTAATGAGCCTCTATTGGAATTTCCAGCTGATTTCCAATCCTTGATCACCTGGTTGCATATCCTAGTACAGAGAGCTTCAACATAACTGATGGGGACAGTTGTGTTTTGTGACCAAAACTGGGACCAAAGCCTGTCCCCCAGTGAGACAGCCTTTGAGGCCAGGACAAATACAACCACATTTCCCTAAAAACAATATTGCATGCATCCCAAAGGGTAAACTGTGGCTGGCTTTCCCCCTGCATAAAAGTCAATGGAAATCACATTTGGCATGGCCTATGCCTTGTGGGTTGGCTGATGGCCAAGCATATACTCAAGCAGACATGGATTTTATATGTCAGGGCAACATTTTTTATGTGCAGTTAAGCTGTGCATGAGGCTGCTCTCTGAAAAAATAAATAAATAAACTTCTCTGCCTTAGTTTCATATCTATAAAAGCAGAACTGATGATTTGAAGTGTTTACATAATTCACCGGAGAACTGTGAGAAACCAGCTATATTTGTAAGCATTTTTGAAGATGACAGGAATTTGGTGAAGTATGTACAGCATTTTTTTTTTAAAAAAACTTCATTTCTTACTAGCCCTGCATTTAAAACATAATTTTGTGGGACATGATTTTGTTTTACAATAACCCAACTCAAGGGTACTTTGGGAGTTTTTGTAGCTTCAAGGTTCCATGAAAACCTTCCCTGAGACGGCTAAAGACAAAGCCCACATCTGTTAGTATATAAGAGACACCTTTGTTTATGGAGCATTAGGGCTGTGACAAAAAGACTGACATAAGCCAGGATATTTAGAAGTTTAAGCTGGAGCTTTATTCTAAGTGTATGCTGCAGAGCTCCTGGCTTTCCACAAAGTCTGGATTTTAAACAAAGTTGGCTTTAATTTTCAACTATCTGGCTTTTTTCAACTATCGTCACAGTCATACAGTTATTTAAACAAATGTCTTTGAACTTCCTTAACTTAAAAAAGTGACCCTAAGGTTAATGAATGTTGTGAAATGCTTATTGTTTGAGCAAACGAACTGGTCCCCCCACCGATTGACATGTTCTGTAAGTACCACAAGCAAGCATGATCGGTGCTGTGAAGACTATAGAATCTCGCACAGGGAACCTAAGATATTTTCACTCTTTATACCACACTGACCACTCTCAAAGTTTGGGACTGGCTATATTTCTTTTTACCCCCTTATTAAAAATGCCCCAAGTCAAGCTGCTTTAAAAATGGAGGGTTGCCAAATTTCCCTTACTAAGAAAATAAGACCCAGGATGTGAAGTGCAGAGGCATGCAGCAGGTGGTAAATTAAAGACAAGTTGGGTGTACAGTTTTAAGCAAGTCTCAGTTAATGATACAAAAGCTACCGAGTCCCTTTCCACAGTAAGTGGAGGTAGAGAAAACAGAATGCACCACCATTCCCATGCAACAGTCTCAAAGAAAGATGCTTCTTTGTGTACAGGTCAACACTGTGTACCCTTCAATAGGGTATTTCAGAGCATTTTTGTGCATGGCACAAGATCTTTAGCATTCTAATAATAATGTGCTTTCACACTGGCAATAAGCAAGTATCTTAATAGCACACAAAACAGTAGAAACCCATTTTGTCTGAGTGGCTTCATTATATGTTTCTTAGACCGATAATGGGTCTCACCAGGGGAGTACAGAGGAATCATCTGTGAAACATTTCCTAAAAGTACCCCTTTCTTCCCATGGGAGATTCTGAATTAGTAGGTCTGGAGTGGGGCTGGTATGGCTCTTGATCGATGATAGGTAGACAGAAAAATAGATGATAGGTAGGTAAGCAGGTAGGTAGATGGATGGATGGATGGATGGACAGACAGGCAGGAAGATTTTAATTGCACAAGTGATTCTAACGGGCTCCTCAGTTGAAGAACTGCTGCTCATATTAAATTGCATATGGCCACAGCATTCAATTCCAGTAAGAATTAATTCAGTTTCTATATAAGTAGTAGCACACAATAAAAGAGACAGCTCAGGCTTGATTTCAGCTAGTGTATTCATTTGCCTGCTTATGGAACACACCTCCTCTGCCTGGTACTATACTCAGTATAAGGCTCAAGAAGGAGACATGGCCCTGTTCTTAAGGAGCGCGTGAAGCAGCATGATGGTACATCTGCTACGTGTTCCAATAGGGGTAGAAGAGAGTTTTCGGAGAGGAGAGGAGAGGAGAGGAGTGAGAACACTCATTCTATCCAGAGGAGTTGAGGATGGTTTGGAGCAAGTGGGGACACTTGAGCTGAGGCTAAGACAAGGAGGAGGCTTTGCAATATGGCAATATGGGACATGCAAGTGAGGTCTGGGGAGAAATGGTGGGGGCTGGAGCAGGAGGGGCAGTTAGGGAAACATTCAACCCCCATCCCCCACAGCCTCCCCTGCCAGTCCCTGGTGGTTCCTCCCAATACTAGATGCTTCACTTGTATAAACATTTGGGGTTTAAAACCCTCTGTCACTGACACTTTCTCAAGTGATGTTTATGACCATGTGAGGTAGTTAAGTCAAACATTATAAAAGATGGTTTTACTAAATTGCGCTGTTTCTATTAGAAGGCATGTATTAACCTTGTTGTAAAAAACACCATTTATTAACCAAAACACCAGAAAAGCAAGTTATCAAAGCATCCCTAGGCTTTAATATTTAAGGTCACTATCAATTTAAAATGATCTGAAACTCATTCTGGAGTGTGCGTGTGTGTGTGTGTGTGTGTGTGTTTGGAGCAGGAAGTACAAGGTGGAACAGGACCTATTTCTCTATCACTAAAAAGCAGGGCGCCGGTGGCAAGTCACATGGATACAGCAAATATAGCATCGATGTCTAATCGTGGCTCTGACCCAGCCTCTTGGTACAGATACAGTTAGTGATGATTAAATCATAGCAGTGCTATTTGGGGGTCTAATAATGTACCTCTTCTGTTATATAGAATTTGACAAGAGATGTTTAACATCTCTTTTTAGTTAAATTTCACATGTAGTCTCTTCAGAAATAGTTTTTGCCACTGTGGTGAATCTTCACTTTTAGTATTTAATTTGCTTGTAAGATGTTGGAAGAGAAACCAACCTTCCTGATTAGGAAGTAGGTGACTAAGTCTCTCCGTAACTACCTTCTTTGATCCAGTCTACAGACTCCAGAAGGATGGATTATAGAAAGTTTGGCTTCAGTTTCCTTTGTTCCTATCCTGATACATTGCCTGGAAGCAGTATTTCATCTCTGCTCTTTTCTCAGCCATTTCCTTGGAGGTCTCATTTATCTCACAGCCTCACATCTCACCTGGAAGCAGATAATTCCCAAGCACAAAATCTCAGCTAGACTGGCCTGCTAGACTGGAGGGAGGAAGGAGGGAGAGAAAGGGGAAGAAAAAGAGAGAAAGAGAGAGGACTCTAACAGTGGTTGTCACCCTCATGGCTCATTAGAATATAGTGGGGAGCTTTTAAACAAATACCAATGTCCTGACCCCTCTCCAAAGTCCCTGACTGAATTTATCTAGGGTGGGGCACAGAGATGGGTATTTAAAAGATTTCCAGGTGATTCTAATGAGTAGCTAGAGTTGAGAATGACCACTTTAACTCTTTGGAAGACATCAAAGATGTCTATGATGTGGCATCTGCCCTCAAGACTTTTAAATCTGGTTGGGAAGGGAAGACTCAACTGGAGAGTAATCTCAGATGAACTTCCAGTGAGTACAAAACTGGGTGTTGAATGCCATCAGCGCCATGAGAAAATTCAGGGCTTGGAGACAGTTGGGAAGACCTTGTAAGATGGGATATGTGTTGGGCCTTGACACAGGGCTGGGATTGCAGTAAATTTCCTCTCCCCTTCCCCACTGCCACCACCTCCATCAAGAGCCTTCTAAGAGGATTTCATTCTTAGGAGCTTCCACTCTTGCTTCTTTCCAGTCCATTCTTCCCAGTCTCATAAAAGCCTTCAAAGGCTCCTGAAAGCTGGTAGGCAGAGGCCAAGCCTCAAGACCCTCCCTGATTGGTCTGAGGCACCTACCACTCATCAGGCCCCAGCCACACTGGCCTTGTTGCTCAGACATCGCAGTCAACGTCCTGTCTGGGGGCGTGTGTGTTTGCCGGCCACTCAGCTTGACACATTTTGACTCTGGCTCTCACGTGGCTGATTCCTTTTCATTCCTTAGGCCTCAGCCTGCATGCCACCTCCTCAGGAAGCTTTCTCTGACTACTGAGTCTGGAGTAGCCTCCACCCCAACCTCATTCTCTATCCAAATACCAGTTGATTAACTTAGCAGCACTAATCACAACCCCAAGCATTTTGTCTATTCATTACTAATTTTGCTTTCTCTACTAGAAGGAAGGAGCATGCTGACAGAAGTTCTGTTTCATTCTCTCATATCCGCACTAACTGGGACATTGCGTGGCACAGAGTGGGTGACCAGGAAACATCACCAGGATGTACGGACGAATTAATGACTGAATGGCAAGGAGGAGAAGGCGTTCTAGGTGGGAAGAACAGCAACAATGAAGGTACAAATGCTTTTGTGGATACAGAACAGACAGTGGAACAGACTGGTAGATGTAGAGGATATATGGAAAATAACAGAAGATAAACGTTAATAAGTCAAATATAATCATTACTAATAACAATAAATATAAGGATTTGAACTTGACACCTGTAAAGGTATAAATGCTGTGCCGGGACTGAATGATTCAGGTCTAAGAAAGGAAATCATGATTCTAAAGTCCAGTCCTGAGGCACAACTTCAATCACTATTCCTAATTAGAAGATTAAATATTTGGAAAAAATTGGTTTATGTGAAAAAAATTCAAAATAGTTTTGGGGAGATAGCTGGATTTTGGGAATTATCTATAAAAATAATAAAAGAGCTACCTATAAAAACAATTACACAGATACTTCATACCAAATGGTAGGAAACCCTGAAACTTTGAAACCATAGCTCTGAAACCTGAAACTGAAACTTTGAAACTATGGCTTCTCCTGACATAGATATCAAAATTTAAATGAGATTATTGTTTCACTGTGTGTTTGTCAAATCTTGTAGTGGTTCACAGAGTAATACAGAGTTTGGAAAGAGTCATGTGGAATGTAACGTGTTAGCAATGCTAGTGAAAGAAAAAGGACTATTCAGGCACAGGTGTGGTGAGATGAGACAAAGGCACAGGTACTCTGTGGTCTTCCCTCTAATCATGATCTCTCTGGAAGAAGAAGAGAGAAAAAGTAAAATTCTTTCATATTCCAGAAAGGTGTGTCTGCATTTCATTTAAATATCATTAAAAACGTATGGGGAAGGCTCTTTCCATAATTTTTGTTAATGACTCTAATATTATCACATCCTTCAAATGAAAATTTTGAATAATTTTTTTCAATGGTAACAGATTTCATAGGTGGGCTCTATCAAAAAGCATTCTATTTTATAAATTGTCATAAATTTATGAATGTTTATGAAAGAAACACTTCACAACTATATTTTGTCTTATCCATATACTAACTTCTATCCAAGAGGGTATTCAGATGTATAATAAGATCATATGACACTGGTATTTACAAATTAATTTGCTTTTTAAAAAATTGCTCCAACTTAATTAAATGTCATTAAATGTTTGTTGACTTAATTCAACAAACATTTACTATACACTTACTACAGCCCAAGCACTGTGCTCAATGCTATGGAAAACACAAAGACCAAGAATCCCCACTCTTAAAGCAATAAGACAACATGAAAAATGATGAGTTGAATTTTTCTATTGTTACAAAAGGCTGGATTCAAGTTTATAAATTACCGGCTTATTTATTGGGTGAGCTCTTAGCCTCAGCTACTTATGTGTAACTTGGGGGAGATAATATTTACTTACAGGGTGAATGCAAGTATTAATGATGTAACATGTGTAAAATACCTAACTTGATGCCTAGGACATAATGGACACTCAAAAAAGTAAGGTTCCTTCCTTTTAAGACATTTGACATTTAGCTAAATATGATTTGCCTTTGTTATATATGTTCTTGGTACCTGATTTACAAAAATAGAACTTTGAAGTTGACTTTTTACATATAACATCTTACATCATCTATTTTTAATATTTCATGTGAATTGTTACATTTGGATAGATAAAATCTGTGCATGACCCCCAATCTCATAGGTGTCATTGAATTCCACTCCTTTCCAAAGCAGGTTCGAGGCCTAGCTCCCTTTCCTTCTTTACTTCATCTGATGGTGATGTTTATGAGCAGTGAAAGGTTAGAGGCAAGGAAAGAGAAGAGAAATCCTGGACATAGATGACACAGATATTTAATTTCTAAACAATCAAGCACTGATACTTATGGAAGTATCATGAAATGTACATATTCATGTACATGTGCAATGGAATTTCATGTACATGAAATGTACATACTTATGGAAGTATCAATGCTTGATTGTTTAGAAATTAAATATCCATGTTAAAAGTTACTTACCAAAAGTAACTTCTTGGTAACTTTGCTAGTTACCAAAAATGGCTTCCTATATTTGGAAACAGGAAGTTGAGAAGAACTCCGGAGAGGAAGAATAAGGTAAAAATGGAAAGTGAAGCTGCGAATGAAGGGATCTTAACAGTGCATTCCAAATTGGAGTTATCTACCTTGTAACTAGGTATCCCCTGGGGAAACTGAGGTTAATATGATTGGGAAATGCTGCATTCTATATTCCATCTTAGGAATTCACAACAAATATTAGCACCCACAGGAAATTATATGCCAATTCTATCAGCATCTTTCTTTTTTGGGATGGAGTCTCACTCTGTCACCCAGGCTGGAGTGCAATGGCGTGGTCTCGGCTCACTGCAACCTCTGCCTCCCGGGTTCAAGCGATTCTCCTGCCTCAGGCATCCAAGTAGCTGGGACTACACGCATGTGCCACCACACCTGGCTAATTTTTGTATTTTTAGTAGAGATGGGGGTTTCACTATGTTGGTCAGGCTGGTCTCGAACTCCTGACCTTGTGATCTGCCCGCCTTGGCCTCCCCAAGTGCTGAGATCACAGATGTGAGCCACCACGCCCGGCCTCAGCATGTTTCTTAACATGCTAAGAAACCTGTTGAATGCTGTTAAACTCAACAATTCTTAAAATTGCCTGAATGCTAAATTCTTTGTGTGTAGAGGTGGGGTGGGGAGTTTATTTAATAACCTGTGGAATTAATATGGAATGGTGTATAATTTAGAAAATGTTGATTACTGATTCCTCTCTCTATCACCAAAATGCATTTTTGCTTGTGCTTTATATCTTTTCTAACAGTTGTTCTCGACAGAAGCCATTTGACAAGCATTTCTATTTCACCTTGGTGATACAGAAAAATCACAATTCATTCTGCCTTTGGAAAGATGAGTGGTTGCAAAGAAAGAGACACTCAGAACAAATTCCAGTGATTCTGAAACAAAAGTAAAAACTCCATTTCAGAAACAAAGACTTTGTCCTGCTTCTGCACACTCTTGGGCCATGACTGTCAGTTTACTCTCAGGAGGTCACAGTCACTACACTATTAGAGGAAAACTAGGAAGAAAATTTAGTCCCACTTTCGCAGTACTTTTATGTTTATATATGAACTTATTTTTCCTTTTGGCATTTTTATTTTAAATCAATTATTTTGGTAATACTAGCATTTTGAAAACAGATGCTCCAAAAAACAAATTATTTATCAAATTTTAAGTTTTTGCTTAGAAAAATATCTTTACACGGGCCGGGCGAGGTGGCTCACGCCTGTAATCCCAGCACTTCGGAAGGCCGAGGCGGGTGGATCACGAGGTCAGGAGACTGAGACCATCCTGGCTAACACGGTGAAACCCCGTCTCTACTAAAAATATAAAAATTAGCCAGGCATGGTGGCAGGCGCCTGTAGTCCCAGCTACTCGGGAGGCTGAGGCAGGAGAATGGTGTGAACTCGGGAGGCGGAGCTTGCAGTGAGCCGAGATTGCGCCACTGCATTCCTGGGCGACAGAGCAAGACTCCGTCTCAAAAAAAAGAAAAAGAAAAATATATTTACATGAATCCTGGATGCTTCTAAGAATATTTATTTTGTGAAACATAAAATGCTAAAATAGCACAATGGGTTTCACAATAAATTCAAAGGAAAATACTGTAATTTGCTTGGTAGTTAATAAAATGTTAAATAATAATCTTTACAACATAAGGGGCATTTCAGAGGATAAGAATGAGTTTCTTTTTTAATTTAAAAGAAAATCCGTTCCAATTTTTTATCAAGTTTTTTAGAAGAGCTAGCAACATTACATTCCCCTACATCAAGGCTGACAATCCCCTAATTAAAGAATCCACACATAGGTATATATATTAACAATACACATGCAAATGCATGTGTACATATTATGTACGTGTGTGTGTATATATAACATTAATAAATTTCTAAAAAGTATCATGTTAACAAAATATAGATAGTAAGACCAAGAGATCATGAAAGTGGAGAATTAGAGGAAACAAAATTTTAATTGCATAAAATAGAGTTTGCAAACATAGGCATATATTCTAGAAAGCAACCTCTTTCAAAACATATGCATTCTTATTGGATCTCTGCCCCATTAGGTAACCCTTCTCCTGAGTCACCATCTTTAGCTGTTCAGGAACTTTGGCATGACAACCTGGGCTGCTAAGGTTTTGAACCAGCTTGAAATGAAATGTCTTCGTGCTTACATTTTCTTATGTAACAGCCTGGCCTTTACCCTAATTATTTCAATGCTTAGGAGCATGTTCCGCTTTGCCTGGTCTTATTTCCACCTATAAAAAAAGATGAAGCATTTGAAAGTTTCCTTTCTCTATACCATCCCATAGGATCTCCCACAGACTGGAGGGAGAGGGGGCAGGAATCCTTTTTAATCCTTTAAGTGGATTAAAAAGTCATCAGTGAACCAACTACTATGGCTAGTGGGCAACACACAAGGTATTTCAAACCCAACAATGTCAAAATGGAACTCACTGTCTTTCTCTTAAAACTCATTTTGTGTTCAGTAGTGCAGGACGATTGTCTTAAATTCTCTAACTAGAAACCTCCAGGGTCTCCTTTGACTGCTGCAGTTCTCCCTGCCTCCATATCCACTCGTCGTGCTCTGCTGATGCATATCCAATGCATCCCCCAACCCCACACCCATTGCACCACCCACATTAATTTCCAACTCTACTTTCTGAGACAGCCACTTGACTAGTCTCTTTGCTCAGAATTGCTCACTTTCCCATACTGTCATCCACACCACTTTCAGAGCTATGCTCCTGGAGCATGTATTTATTTGTTCATAAAGCAACCTGCTTCAATCTTTTGATGGCTCTCTAAAACGTCAACATGCATTGTATGTTGCCATATGCCAGCCATTGTACCAAAAGCTTTACAGGAGTTATCTTATTTTCTCTTCATAGCAATCCTATGAGATGGGTACCATTATTGTCACCCCTTACCAATGAGAAAATTAAATGTATAGAGTTTCTATTACTTGTTCACAGTCACTGGGATGACAGGTGGCAGAGCCAACGTTCACCTAAAATTATCTGATGTTCTCGACTACTCCACTCCAAACCCTTCCTCAGTCTGGCTCCAAATAACTCTCGAGTCTGTTTTGCAGGGAGCTGGCAGACTGTGACCTTCTCAAACTCAATGAATGCACATCAATGGTCAAAAGCCTTTGAACTCCTGAGCTAGAATGCACGGTGAAGGCTCAGGGGCTCTCAGCAGCTGCCACCTCCCCTCCAAATGAGTGTGGCTCTTTCAACCCACACATGGTAACTGAAATATCTTGATATCAAGTAGGGAAAACCCAACACAATAAATTCTGCAGAATTTTTTTTGTTTGTTTTACAGTACTCTGCACTGTAGAATATGGGATTACATTTCAAAAATTGTGTTTCAGATAAAAATCACACACCAATCAACTTTGCCTCTGAATGTCTTATCACAATTCATTCATGAGAACCACTTGATGGAGGTAAGGAGGATAGTGGTACTGGCAAAACGCTGATGGTGCTTGTAGTCACAGGTGTGCCATTCTAAAGCACCATCTATTCGACTTGTTATATAACTTCTAAGAAGAAATAGCTATTTGAAAAAAAAAGAAGAAAATTTTAGATATTGCTAAAATTGCCCTGACATATTCCACACACACAGTTTGATAAATATTTTATTGTTATTCCAGGAAAAGCTTTTAAAGGAATACAGAAGCCAGCAATTATGGGGAAGGGATGCCTCCTTCTCCGAGATAGTAGGAATGTCAGCTCTTTGCTGCTAAGGAGAGAAAGGACAGATTCACAATGCCATGATAGCTGAAATGTACACACACCCACCAAAAGGGCCGGAGTGCCAAGCAGCTCATCTTTCTTTACTTGTTAACAACAGAAACCATGCACAGATATCCTGATGCGGCGTTCTATGTGACTTGAATAAATGAGGGACATTCAACTTGTGTGGACCCATTGCTGTGCTTCTGCCTGTCAATTATCCAAACTCCCACACAGAAAGCCTTGCTGGAAGAAGGCCTGGCTCCTTGAAACTAATGATCCAGTTGTCAGTACCAGTGCCCAGCTCTAAACTACTAGCTCTGAAATCCAGGGCCTCAACCCATTTCTGATTAGAAAAATTTAGGCAAATACTCAACATCATTATCTTCTTTAAATTAAATTGGAGAAACTGTAGTGCTCCAAGTTATTTCAGATTTTTCAGATTTTTTTTTTTTTGCCACCTACCAGTTCTATCTTAAATGCTTCCCTTACAGTCAATACAATGTATTGCAATGTGTGTATGTAATGGATGTTTACATTTTCCTCCTGTAAGAGAGGCTGCTTACCTCATCAAAAAATTACCATGAAAAGTGATCACTGACAGCCAATTATAAGCCATTATAAGAAACACGCTATTTCTGAAACATTCAAATTATGTGATTTAAAACCTGTTATTCTATTCAAAGGTATGTATGGCTATATTTGAGATTACACCTAAAATTTGAAATGATATAGAAATTGCTACTCTACAAGCCACTCTCCACAGTGTTTAAATAATCTTAAACTCATCAAGAGCAGAGGTATTTTATTAATTGCATTTAATAACATAACTAAAGATTGTGAAAACATCCCCCAAAGCTCTAGTTACCCAAAAAAGAAAAATAACCCTTAGCATTTTTAAGCCTACATAAAGTCTGCCACAGGAGTTTCTTTCCTTTTTTTAAATGGCCTTTAAATAAATATATGAGTCAGTTTAAAAAGGCATTTACTTGAATTAAAGTGATCATTCTGCCAGAATGTCAGTATAATAAATTGTGGGTGGCAGAAGTTTTAAATGAGGCTAAATTAGAGATTCTAAGTTTATTTATTTAATTTTTACTCACTCTACTGCTGTAATTAGAGAAGCTTTTGGTTGATCTTCAAATTGTGCCTTGTCATGGAATACCATACCTACCTGCTTTTATGACAAGCCCTATAGTACATTTTTTTAATGACCAGAATGGGGGTATAATCCATATACATGCATCCAGCTTCCCTCCTGTTACTACTACTCACACATCCTTACACTTGTTTCATTTCTTCCACCACCCTAACATTTTCATCTCCAATATTATACTGTTCCACTTTATTTCAATATCTTCAATGGCAATGACCAAATAATGTTAGTCACAGAGTTTTGTTCCTGGTAAGCTATTTCATAAAAGAACTTAATACACGCTGACTTTAAAATCTCTGCTAGCCTATGCTACCTGCGCTGAGGACTGAACTAGCTCAATTTCATAAACAAATATGTTTCACCACCAATGGGTGGTCTTGTAGTGTAGAATGTGTTTTAAATGATGTAACCTCTTAGAAGAGCTGACCGTGTCTCAAGGCATGGGAAGCATCACCTTCAAGCTGATACCAGCTGCGTAACTGAACTAATGAGCTTCAGGAGACAGATAATCCATAACACAGCTGGGAGAATTCTGCTTGAGTGCCGACAACACTGAAATGGGGCATGATCTCACAGTATATCTCCTCTAGAAGTTCAATACAGCAAAGTAAAAAGAAAAAAGTTCCACCTGATAATTTTATGCTAATTATTTAATTGACATTAACATACTTCAACCGTCTGTCTAGTTATCAAGTAAAGATATTAAAAATAAATACATTTTTAAAGGTTCACAATTGACCACTAATGTCTCTATTCCGAAATTAAAATATCAGAAGCTATCGAAACATTTTCGACATTGCATCCTAACGTGAAGATGAAAGCATCAGACCAAAGAGCTCTTATGCTGTTACACCGTGCATATTGTAATATTTATACAGAATTTTTGCTCAGCTCATTAACTTAATTCCATCTACCTTGTGCCGTCCCTTAGTAATAGTTTTTTCACTAACTGTATGCATTTTCCACCCACCGCTCCGAGCACAAAAGAATCAAACACCACACTTGCTTCAGCCTAAATAAAATAGCAGTAGTCTTCACAAAAGGTGAATTTGGAATACAATCTGCATGCCCAGTTCCTAAACTTCAAAGTAAACACTAATTGTCTTGTGGACAATGCATCGGGGTTCACATATTACACGCGTCTCAGTTTTGAACATTTAAGTGCAAAACGAGAGCAACAAATAGGCAAACCTTCTGCAGCAAAGGATGCGGGCTGCAAAGGAAGCCAGCAGCTATGAAGAATTCATGCTTGATTTACCCACCGGCGTTGTCCATGTCTCAGGAGTGGCGAGGCGAGTTCTGTAGCCTGGCAGCTGGGAAGCCCTGGCTCTTCTGACTAACGAAGCACCCTGTCCTTCTGCTGATTATCAGCCCTTGCTGGCACACTGAGCATACTTCATGCACTGTCTGCAGGAGACACCGCCAGGAAATTTATATCTCCAAGGATGACAAACAGCCATTAGCTCCATTACAGGCTGATTAAGAGAGACTGAGCCTATCAAGTGGGTACTTGAATCCCCTGGGGTTTCCACCTCTGCTCTAAGCTAAGGAGGGGGAAAAAAATCACTGCAATGTTGAATGTGTTGCACATTTCAGGAAAAAAAAGCACACATGCTATGCAAAACACAGAGCTTTCCAAAAGATGCCAGGGCAAACAGGAGCAGGAAGAGGCACTGATCATGAAAAGGTAAAAAGGAATATTTAAAAATACAATACATTATCCTTTCCTTGGGGTTAGTCTAAATATGGTTCAGCCTTTATCATTGACATCACTGAATGACTGGGCAACTTTTCAATTTAAAATTTTAAAGCATTTTGGTTGTTGTTAGGGGAGGAGGCAGGGAGTAGCAGATAAAACATTGAAAAATAAAGACTATCTTTAATATCTCTGTTCCAAATAAATATTAGGAAGTTGAGTATTGCCATTCCATTTTAGTTATGTTCATCATGACTAGTTCTTCTATTTCTGAGCAGAATTTCTGCTCACCTATCCTAACAGAGAAATTCAAAGTATTTTCACCAAATGTCACTAATAATACAAGAAAGAACTGTCAAAACAGGTTAGGGGATTCTACAGTCGGTTATAATCCGTGGCTAAAGAAATGTGAAGACCAGGAAAGACTGACTAACACAGGAAGGCCCTACTTCACTTCTTTCCTTTAATTTGGCTGTGTAAAGATGACTCTCAAAGACACCAAAAACTGCTTACGCCGTCAGGACACAAGGGTAAGCACAGTGCTGGAGAAATCAGGTGCCAGGCCTTGTGACTATCATGACATTAGATGCTGGGGACAGCGCAACTGTTTTCTCAAATATAGTACAAAGATTTACAATGACCTCATAGGACCTACGATGAAATGAATCCACAGTATAGTTAGGCTCTCCAGGTCTTTCATACAGACAGAGTTTTAAAAAACAGTTCATAGGGTTATATCCCCAGAGTTGCTACATTTGAAAGGCAATTTGTTTATTAAGCATTTCTTTATGCCATTGGAATTCCTAGTGACACACCGGTCTCAAATTATTTATAGTCTAGTTTCCCATTGTAACAGCTTCTAGGTTTAAGTATTTTTGTTTTTAATGTAACTTCAGGATTTCCTATAGATATGAGGTTCTTTTATTGTTTAAACAAAACACTTTATTTACGTCAGTGATAGTTCAGAAATGTTTTCCTCAAATAATAGCTGAATTTCTCAGTGATTTTTAACCTGAGATTTTTAACCCTGTTATTTCAATTCTGTCACACAATTTTAAAGGTATATCACTCTACGAATTTAAAAAAATCATCTTTATATATTTTTTTAAAATTTGCTTGGATCCCGTAAGACTGAAATCACTGTGGTTTCTATACCTCATCTACTTGCCCTGATTAAGACCTGCCAACTATCCAGAGTGAGTGTTATAAGCTCAAAATCTAGGACAAACTAACTATTTTTAAGAAAAAAAAGAGGAGATAACAGGGAAATAAAGGTAACAGAGAGAGAAGATACATCATCAAAGCTGAGGTGTGGGTAAGGAGTAGCTAAGAAGTCTCATCTATTGGCAGGACCTATTGCCTAATATGAATATATTTATATTAGCTTTGTCCACAGTTCAAAATGTGACTCTCAGTTATTTTTATTAATACTGTTAGTCCTTAAATGACAAATGGATTATGTTCCAAAAGTTCATTTTATTGGTCGTTCAAAACACACTTTTTTTTTCATCAATACTGACTGGCTTCCAAGGACAGCCCATTAAGCACTCCCTAACTCACAATGTGATTTATATAAAATCTAATCTTTACTCACAAGTCTAAAATCCAGAAAGTTTTAAAAATATTGTTGTTTTTTGTAAGTTTCGCTCCAAAATGCATTTAGTGTCATAACTTGAAGTGATGTGATGCTATTAAAAATCCTTACTTATTCCACTTAGAGCAAATAATCATGTTTGCTACAGAAATGTTTAATATTATAGGTTCTAAGAATCTTCCCAGATCCTGCTAGGAGTGATTCATAATAAGTAGCATATGTTTTCTATTACCTTTCTAAAATAAAATTCTGAATTCTGAAACACAACTGACTCCAAGGGTTTCAGTTGAAGGACTGTGGTCCTTCAGTCCATTTTTGCAATTTAAAATGGTAGATGACAAGTATTTGTGGTGATGGATGTGTTAATTAGCTGGATTTAATCATCCCACATTGTACACATATGTCATAATATCACATCATACCCCATAAATATATACAGTTATAATTCGTCAATTTACAATAAAATAAAAATAAAATAAAATGGCAGAAAATAATTCTTAATACTATTTTGTCACAGGATTCCCCTAGGTATTTAGGAACTTATCATCTCCCTGCCTTGCTTGTAAATACTCAAACATCTCCACTAAGAGATAAACAAGAAATGGGCAACATGGAAAAATGTCTAGAAATCAGAAAATTAATGTTGAGTGTCCATTATAAATTAAGCCCTGTTCAAAAACTGCATTCATTGCCGAGGACATAACTGCTTCCCATTTCTCTGTATTGGTAACTGGCTCCACCACTGCCCCTCCTCTGTCCCTCCCCAGCATCAGAGGAAGGGCAATGCAACCGTGAAAAAGCACAGTAAGTGGACCATTTTCCTCAAGCTCCAGGGAGAATCCACTCCCTCCCTTGATTTAATTCACACCCACAATTAATATGCTGTAGCTGGGGAATGCCTGGTTATAAAATGTTCACCAGGCCCTTTCCAATGGCCCCAGAGATGCTGTGAGCATGGTAGAGGCAACGATAAGCCTAATGTTCTCCATTATGTTTCTAAATATGGGGTTTGTTCCCATTTTTATTAACCTTCCCATGAGTATATACTCAGCTTGCCTAGAGTTTGACAAACTTGTTTGAGGCTGGGGTAATTTGGAGCACCTGCATCCAAGTACCCTCAGTGTGATCCCACCTTCGAAAGAAGGACTCAACCCCTCACTGCCTGGGTTTTTTAAGAGAATGTTTGCCTGGGGTTGGTTGTATGATGTTTGGGATGCCGGGCCTGTCTGGCTGAGGTGGCAACAGCAAGGTTGCTGTGGGGCCCTGAGTCTTCAAATGCATCACCAGGCACATCTTTCTATGAAAAAAAAAAAAAAACAAAAACCCTATTAGCAACTGTCTCTCTCAGTTTTAACAAAGAAGATAATGTCTTGGCTTCCTATAAAAGTTCTGCTTACTTTTCTTTTTTTTCTCTTTTTTTTTTTTTTTAGACAGAGCCTCGCTCTGTTGCCTAGGCTGGAATGCAATGGCGCAATCTTGGTTCACTGCAACCTCCACCTCCTAGGTTCAAGCAATTCTCATGCCTCAGCCTCGTGAGTAGCTGGGATTACAGGTGCTCACCACCACGCCTGGCTAATTTTTGTATTTTCAGTAGAGATGGGTTTCACCATGTTGATCAGGCTGGTCTTGAACTCCTGACCGCAGGTGATCCACCCACCTCTGCCTCCCAAAGTGCTGGGATTACAGGCATGAGCCAGTGCACTGGGTCACATTACTTCTTAACTTTCCTACGAGAAGCTCTCACTTATTGGAAGCACAGAGAAGAACTGATGACAATAGGTGGCAATAATACTCTGCCTTTCCTAACTGAAATTCGAGCCCAGGGGGATAAAGGCCAGTTCAGATGGATTCTATGGAGAAAAAGAGCAGAAACACCACTCCAAGGGGCAGAGAGACTCCAAAATCACAGGCTAAAAAGAGCATAGTTTTACTTTTAGAGGATGGATTGGAAGCTTTTCTTACAAAATCAGGCTCTGTTTCTCAGGATGGAGGAGAAAAAGAGTGAACTGTCCAGGTAATTAGATTGCTTGGTCCAGTAGATCTCTTGGATACTCAGATGGGCCTATCTGACTATTTCAAACTTTTGAGTTTCTGATTCATCCAAAGAATCAGAATATTGACTACCAATGAGAAAGCTTGCTCCCTGTTCATTTTGGAACAGATTCTACTGAAAGGGTCTTCTTTTCTTTTCTTTTTTTTTTTTTGAATCAGAGTCTCGCTCTGTCACCAGGCTGGAGTGCAGTGGCATGATCTCAGCTCACTGCAACCTCCACCTCCCGGGTTCAAGTGATTCTCGAGCCTCAGTTCCTGGATAGCTGGGGTTACAGGCACCTGTCACCATGCCCAGCTAATTTTTTGTATTTTTAGTAGAGACAGTGTTTCACCATGTTGGCCAGGTTGTCTTGAACTCCTGACCTCAAGTGATACACCCACTTCGGTCTCCCAAAGTGCTGGGATTACAGGCATGAGCCACCCCACCCAGCTGAAAATCTCTTGTAAAAACATTAGAGCCACTGCTTTTACAAATACAGCTATCAAATAGTTTTGACAAGCAAAATGCTTGGATATATAACTCTCCAAGGTACTAAACCAAATCCCTGAACTATTAACCAAAAACAGTTGATAGGAGAAAGTTTTGCAACAGATAGTATTTCCAGGAAGATCTGGGCAAGAAACATTATACATTTATCCAATGTTCTACTATGTGGATTTTAGGCCAATGCTTACTTGACATGACTATGTTTTCTATTCTGCCTAACTATTCTTCTTTTGAGGTTTCTCTTCTGATGTAAGGTGTGGGGAGGGGTCTCCTGAATTTCTTGATAACATTTGCTTCTCTTCCCTTATTCATGGTCCTTGGAGTGTGCCTGATAGCTCTTTTTTTTTTTTTTTTTTTTTTTTTTTTTTTTAAGGCAGAGCAACATACACTGCTCCTTGGCTATAATTTTTTTTCCCTGTTATATTCAAAGTTGAGTCCAATCCCTCTCCCCGACTGCAAAATCCCATGGCAGTTGTCCCTATACCTATTGCAATGGTCCCATATAAAACCTGCCTTACCGTGCTTTAACAAGTGTCATTGAATAATTTTTTAACAGCAAATTGTTGGAGGTAAACACATTTTTAAATGTCTTCAATTAGTTTAGCTACTTCCACGTATTTTTTTTTTTTTTTTTTTTTTTTTGAGACAGAGTCTTGCTATTGTCACCCAGGCTGGAGTGCAGTGGTGCAATCTTGGCTCACTGCAACCTCCATCTCATGGATTCTAGCAGTTCTCCTGTCTCAGCCTCCCGAGTAGCTGGGATTACAGGCATGCACCACCATGCCTGGCTGGTTTTTGTATTTTTAGTAGAGACGGGGTTTTGCCATGTTGGCCAGGCTGGTCTCAAACTCCTGACCACGGGTGATCCGCCCACCTCGGCCTCCCAAAGTGCTGGGATTACAGGCATGAGCCACTGCGCCCGGCCCACACTTACCCTCTTTAACATCTTAATGCAGAGGCTGTGAAACTTTTCTGCACACCCAGATTGCCTGGTGTCTGGACCTTACATAAGGCAACATCCATCAGACACAGTCTTCCGACAAGTTTGGACTTTTGGCCAAGGTGGTTTGGTGAATCCACACTTGGACAACACCCCACTGCTCCAAACACATAGCAATGATAGATAAAATATTAAATAGGTAAATCACAGCTAGGCACAAGAAGCTAGTTGACCATTTCTATAAATGAGAAGGGAGCCAAAAGCTGAAGGCTGTGGGTGAGGTTTCTGCAGTATCCTGCTGTACCCAAGGGACAAAAGCAGAGGTCCAGGCCAGATGCACAGCTCCTATGTAGTAATGGCTCTAAAAGAGCTCCACATGAGAAAGGAGCAATCAGAGCCAGGCTCTGCTTGAATGGAGAGTTCTGGCTCAAGAAATGAGGTTGGAAAAACAAATGGCTGATGCCTTAGTTCCAGGAGCCATGGCTTTATAAAGCCTTGAGGGGCAGGGAGAGGATAAGTCTTCATAATCAATAATTAACTGAGCTTCACGTGGGTCCCTAAATACTGGATCGGCAATATGCCCTCAAAATTGAGCAGAAACTTCCTCAAGATGTCATTAGAAAACCTGACTAGATGGGAAGGTTAGAGGGACAAGGTGCAGATGACTTCAAAACCATAAAACCATTAGGGAGAGGGGGAGCGAGAGTGAAAACAAAACTAAAGGAACTAATGTTAGGTAGCACAATGAGGTGACTATAGTTAACAATCATATTTTATATTTCAAAATAACTAAAAGAGTGGAATTGGAATGTTCCTAACATAAAAAATGATAAATGCTTGAGGCAATGAATATCTCCATTACCTTGATTTGGTCATTACAAGTTGTATGATTGCATCAAAATATCAGATGTAACCCATATGTATAACTATTATGTATCAATAATAATTAAAAATTTAAAACAACAAACAAGCAAACAAAAAAGACCTTCCACTGAAAATGAAGGCATGAGTTGAATTCCAAAATATTTTAAGACTGCTAATACATAAAAGCCCGGGAATGTATTTTTCTTACAGTAACAATGCAGAACAATGAGAGAAAACAAAGGACCATCTGGGACCCAGGAGTCCACACAGATGGCACTTACTCAGCAATGAATCTCAAAGTGAATGCCCTGGTGACTGGAAAACTAAAAAGCCTATGTCCGTGAAAGGCATAAAAGGAACTCTGCCAAAGTCAGAGACAGAGGGTTCCCCAATATGTGAAATATGTTTAGCTTTTCTAATAAAACCAGTTAACCCAAGAGTGCCTAGGAAGCGAATTCTGACATCTAAATGAGATTTCTTAGGTGTCAGTCTAGTGTGCCTTAGCCCAGCATTGTACTCCTACAAAAACCTGCAAGCAGCCCTCTGAGAAGGAGGCTCAACATTGGCCTGGCCCTGCAAAAACATGTTGGGGAAGCTCTGGCCATTGCAGTGAAAATCAATTCATCGGACACTTTGACCAGCAACCTGTACAGATCTAAAGGCCATCCCAAGAAGGCCTTTTTTTCCAGAAGATTCTGATTTTCTCAAAGAAGATTCTGGGCTTTCTTCCTTCTCCTCCAGAATTGGAACCCAGAACTGACACCTGTATCTGAGTCTCAGGCCAGAGACCACAGCTTTCATTTTTTGAACATTGACTATTTACCAGGCACGGTGCCTAATACTTTCTTTATGCATTTATTTCATTTAAACATAACAGCAAGAATGAGTTTGGTACTATTATTATTCCCATTTTATAGACGAAGGAACTAAGGCTTGGAGAGGTTAAGAAATGTGCCTCAAGATGCACAAATGATAGATCTGGATTCAAACTCAGGTCTTTCGTATTGTAGCATGTTCATGTGTCATCTCTTCATTCTACAATATTTACCAGGAATGGCCAGGCTTAATGTACAGGCCCAACTTCTTTTTATAGAATCTTATTTTATTGAACTTCTGCTTTCAATGCAAAAGCATAATTTCTTTTAAAGCTTCAGGCTTCTGTCTCAATTTGACTAATGAAATGTTTAAAACTATTCTTTTGCCTTTGCAAAACAAAACAAAACTAAACGAAACAATCACTTCGCCCTCAATAGCACTCAATAGTCTTGGTATGAAAATAAACATGGTAGAATTTCTGCCTGTAAAAGGCATTGAGATACAGGCCTCTTTCTAAATTCCAGGAGATGGCTGCATTTAAAAATTATTCCTGAAGGAAGACTAAATTATAAATCTGTAAATCAAAGCAGAAGGATATATGCTTACCATTATTTAGCTCAATCTATTTATCACTTCAAGGTTTTTTAAAAATAGTTTTTAAGAACTTTACATATACTTTATTATGGCCAATGCTCAAAAAATTATTGAGTTGGCAGCAATGCCAGCAGGTCACTGGAATGCAGAGGAAGGCATCTGTTTGACATGGTGCTGACTGTTGGCTAAAAAGGGCTTCTGAACATATCGATCAGCCAAAAGGGTAGCCTGTTGCTTAAAGGGCAGTTGCAGCTGCTTATGGATGAATCTATTGTTACAAAACCAGCAAACAAAGGAAAAAACTGGTTCAGAGAAGCTGCTCCAGGAATATACAGCTTGCACAAGTTCTCTCCACAAGCCACTAGTTAGTTGGAAGTATGATGGGTACCCATCCTAATAACATAGCAAGTTCCCCTCCAATGATGTGGCTGGCAGGCTCATGCCAGCCGGACGGGGGGCAGCCTGCTATCCATACTCAAAAAGGTGATTCTCTCTAGTAGACTTTAAGAAAGGGTCAGACTACTGTTTTCTCAGATTAGAATCATGAGTTGCCAACTGGTAGTCTAATCAAATCCAGCTCACTGACATGATCATTTGGCCAGGCCAAACCTTGAAAGCTTTAGACAAGGCATCTGCTCTGAGTTTGCCAAAGTTTCCACCACTCCCAATTGTCTCACATTGAGCTACACACACTTACATGGCCTGCCTGGCTCCTGAAAGCATTTGTGCCCAAGTCAGCAGAATGGACTGCTGACCTCTCAAATCCCTTGCAGACTCATGATTCTATAAAGAAAGGGTGGTATGTCTTAATACAGCATAGAAAGGGGGAAAGGTATAGGTTGGATCTTAATGAGCTGTTCTTATAGGCTAGCAAGGGAAGCACCCTTTGCAACTCAAAAAATTTCCTCCATAGGCTGTTTGGGATTCATCAAACAAGTATTCTAGGCTCTGCTTGACTTAAATTTAAATTAATAAGCATTTCTTTAGTAATAAGACATTTGTTAAGTTGGGTTACTTCTTATCAAACATGTATTGATTGCTTCCACGAAAGACGTAGAAATCTTGTCAAGGTCTTCCTCATAGCTCCCAGAACACTATTGAGTGCTCAACAATTGTTTCTAGAATAAATACATGACCAGATAAGTGATGGATGAATCAATAAACAGTGTGGTCCAGGCAGAGCCAAAATTCCTAAAAATGCCTAAAAAGCATGTGTTACTTTTTTCTCTCATGAATCAATTTCCGCCTGATCTCCTTAAATAGCCTAATGAAAGTTTAGTTTTCTCCTACGAAAGTTCACTTGCCATCTAGTAGTTTTATTTTTTTAAAGGGTATTAACACATAGGCTTTAGATTAATTGAGAGAATGATTCTTTTTCACCATTCCGCTTTTGTCTCCTTATCCAAGCCTTCATTGAAAAAAGAATTGGAGGTGACCCCAATCTTTCAGATCAGCTTAGGACACCTAGAGCAAGGCACTGAGTACCCAGAGGGTCATCAATAAATGCCTGACTGATTTAACTGGGGACTGAGCTCTCTGACTCCTCCCACTGCCATCATTGTTCTAAAAGAGTCAGGGGTGAGATGCTATCTAAGTTTAATTACAAAGGACTAATCTACTATGTTTACTATTCACGCCACTAAACCTAGAACAGATAACAGAAAGCATCAATGCCAGCCATTTAAATGGCTCTAGATGGACTTGTTAGGACCACAGCAAACATTTAGCTAGTCTTTGAGACATGAGGTCTAGTGATTCCTCCAAGGGGGTTATAGAAAATTCCTGGGAGCCATAAAAAAAGGAAGTAAAACATCTGCATCTGATAGGAAGGACAAAGCCAGGAAAGGCACTGGATAACAGTCAAGGTTAACCAGGTTCTATCATAACCACAGGGACACGGGCCAGGAAGGGGAAGCCACGTGGTTGTTCTTAGAGAAGTGCTTTGCCATCAGATGACTGCGATCCCTCCCTGGCTCACACTTCTGCTTTTACTTTCCTTTCCTATTATCTTTTCATCGGTATTAGTTTCCTGTTGCTACTGTAACAAATTACCACCAATTTAGTGGCTTAAAACAGCCCAAATTTACTCTGATGGTTCTGGGTCAGAAATCCAAAGTTAGTCTTATCTTATAGGGCTAAAATCAAGGTGTTCTGAAGGGCTGCATTCCTCTGGAGGCTCTGGCTTGGTCTCTTCCACCTCGTAGGCTCAGTTGCATTCTTTGGTTACAGCCTCATTGCTCCAAAATTTGTCTTCATCGTCACATTGCCTTCTCCTCTTTTGACCTTCTTGTGCCTCTTATAAGGAATCCTGTGATTACACTGAGCCCAACCAAATAATGTAGGATCATTTCGCCCAGGATCATTAAGTCAACATCCTTAATGTCTTCACATCTGCAAAGTCCCTTTTGCCATGTAAAGTAACATATTCACAGGTTTAAGGGGTTAAGATGTGGTTCTTTTTTGGGGGGGCGGGGGGCATTCTTTGACCTACTATATCATCACTGTCTTAACAAACTACATGTCATCAAGTCATCTTAATTAAAGTTGCCTCTCCCCAGGAACAGGCTCAGAAACAGCCAAAGCCCCCACCGCTACTTCCATAGGTGCACCTGAAGTCCTGCGTGCTGAGTAACAGGTAGAAAATACGGCAGGTGATAGGAGGAGCATCAGGAAGGGCACCAGTGATGGGCTTTGAGCAGGTAATGAAAGAGAATTTCTCAGGATAAAATGGGAGAGAAATTATAAAAAAAGAATGTCAATATAATGGACCTGGAGGATTTCCAATAATCTAGCTCTGTATGGCATTCCAAAGCCTGGGTCCAGCATGTTCAGTGGCTTAAATGAAAAAGTGTTTAGGTCAATGCTGAATAAAGACTTTAAAAACCTCTATGCTAGAACACAAATGGAACCATGTATTGTTTGAAGGGGGAACCAAATCTCCTTAATCCTTTTATCACTGGCTCCCATCAGGAAAAACAGATAGCAGAAGAGGAATCCAAGAGTCCAGGACAAATTACAACTGAACTCTGCAAAGATGACATATGTAATACACCTTATTCCAAACATGTTTGCTCACATTTGGCATGTGGGTTGTAGAGAGTAGGGATTTCACTTTATTTTTAGGATGGTCTGTGGGTAGAGGATGATATTCACCTTGAATAAAAGAAATCACATTTAACCATTTAATGAAAATGCATGAGGTCTTTACTACTTACCTGGAAGCCAGTATTATGTTTCCGTACAACTGCTCAAGGCAAAAAAGCAAAACCACTGACATACCCTAGACAACCTCAATATTCCTTCAAGGGAGGGACAGCAAGCAGCTCACGAATGGTATGTCTTTCATTTCTTGGAGGCTAGGTTGAGCAACTATGTTCCTGGAAGTCATTCCTGTCCCTCCCTACAATGGGTTTTCCCGAGAGAATGTGTTCTTCCACAGTGTGGAGCGTGAGAACACAGAGGGGAAAATACATGCCAAGTGTAGAAAGATCCAGAGTATAGAGCAGAAGAATGTGACCTTGATATGCATACTGGGAGCAGAAACGCAGGAGGGAAGGAGGCAGGAGGGCTGTGCTGGCAGCAATAGGGCTGTTGCAAGACACAGGCAGAAGGCAGATGGGGCTGCTGGCCAGCAAGTAAGTTCACAGGACTTTCAGCAAGGGCTGCAGAGCCCTAGCAACAGCCCCAGAGTTGGATGCCATAATTCTTTTTCTTTTTCTTTTTCTTTTTTTTGAGATGAGGTCTCACTCTGTCACTCAAGCTGGAATGCTGTGGCACTATCACACTTCACTGCAACCTCAAACTCCTAGGCTTAAGCGATCCTCCTGCCTTAGCCTCCCAAGTAGCTGGGACTACTGTCACATACCACCACAGCCAGCTAACTTTTTTATTTTTAGTAAAATGGGGTCTCACTATGTTGCCCAGGCTGATCTCAAACTACTAGGCTCACGTGGTCCTTCCACCTTGGCATCCCATAGTGCTGGGATTACAGGCATGAGCCACAGTGCCCGGCCTGATGCTGTGATTCTTACACAGAGTTTTGGTGTTTTCAAAAACATTCTCTTCCCGAAAACCTACTATATTATCCACTCAAAAACATTGGCTGTTAAGCATTTATTACTGATACTCTGCTAGCAATCTGGGGATACAAATATAAGTAAGAGTGTCTCTCTCCTAATGCAGTTCAGGTAAATGTGAGTCTCAATAACAAGATCACTACCAAGAAATAAACCTTCTGAGAAAGGACGACCCGCTTAGTTAGCTGCTCCCAACTTGGAAAACAGAACATACGCTAAAAAGATACCAAACAAAGACCTAGAGGAATAAAGGGACTCACAGATCTGGCTTGCTGGGGACTACAAAAATATTTTCCATGGCCAGTTTTGCAGGCCTGAGGATCAAGATTCAATTAACATGTGGATAGTGCTATAAAATATCTGTAATTCATTTGAGATAGTTAAATTACTTAATAAGCATAATGATTAATAAATTATCTAAATTTATAGAATCTCCACCAACTGAATTATTCTCAAGTATTATTTTATTCTTTAAAGTGCTATTTTAAGAGCCTCCAGTAGATAGTGCTTATACGAGAAATAGTTTGAACCATAGAAAAATTAAAAAGGAACAAACTTTTCCCTAAGTGACTCTACCTATAACCCACCCAACTCAGTAGACAGGAAGGGAGAAGGAGAAGGTTAAAGGATTAATGTTAAAACAGCACCATCAGCATGTAATGATTCACCAGTGTGTTTATCTTTGGAAAGCTAAATTAAGTAGAACATTCTGGTAACATTCTTTATTTTTATTCTAACAGCATTTTTTTCTCTCTTTAAAAACAACAACAAAACCACCTCTAGTCCTCTTCATGAAAGAGGGCTGGGTACTGGAACTAATGTAGGACTCTGTTCTCTTGAAATTTGGATACAATTTTAAATTTGTCATGTAAAATGTGGCTACTGAAATAAAATACATGGCATGGAACTTCAAGTGAGCATCGGTTTATCAAGACATACCTTGTAGCTTGCTCTGTGAAAGTCTGAATTAAAAATATGTTAGCTCATCAGTCACTTGAGTCTGGAAACATTTAAATAATTAAGCTCCAAATGCAGTCAGCACCACAGAATTCTCATGACCCAGGCCTTGCTTGCTGTGCTTCAACAGAACTGAAAAACTCCCCCGGAGCCAAGTAAATGTGGCCCAAATCCCTGCATTTTGGTCGAATGCTGGAAATAAAGTTACATTTACTGTTAAAAAGCTAGAAAATCAGAAACCTGTCATGTACACTTCTTCCTTTACCTAATTAGCCTTTAGTGTGTCATTTGACATACTTAACTTAGTTCACATATATTTTAGTGCCCATCCTGTAATTGAACTTATTAATAAGCAACATCGTTCCTTGTCCATCTATATTTTGCATCAAATGCGTCACACCTTATGAAGGTGTCTAAATTTGTTCTTACTATAAGAATCTAAAATTGTGTTGCTTCTAAAACCTGGTTTGAAGATATAACAGAAAAAGACCGATTTTAGGAAGCTGTATGTTATTCATAAAATCATTATGTAACAGTCTTCATTTCAGAGCTTCCCTCAGCTGATGTGTTTATACAAAGGAGCTCTGCTAAAACAAGCTGATTAGAATAAGAGGGCCCCTATGATGTCAAACATCCCCACAGACCTGACTCACCCCACCTGACAGCAACGGCAGCCAGCAATTCTGACCTGGTTAATGAGAGCAAAACAGGGCCAAGCACTTGGTAGCAGCTCCAGCCCAGTCTCTGTAGCTCAGGCTGTTGGTTCCAGATCCATGGACGGCAAACTCTAGAGGAAGCCCATATGCGGCCGGCTAGGAACAGGCCAAGGCCAGCACTGAGGCAGAAGCCTGGGCTTGCTCCCTGGACCATAATCAAATCAGGGGCATTCCCTACTTCACTTCCCCTCCAGTAGCAGCAATACCCAGTTTTCATTCAGTAGAGAAGGAGTGGTGCTCAATCTCCACCAATCATTGTGGATTGTTTCCATATTCCACCAGGATACTTACATTGGTTCTCAACACAAGTAATTAGCCTTTAATGGTTTTTCAGGTGAACAGCTGTCAAACACACTATTTTCTTGAACAAATTCATTCCACTGACACTCACTGAGCACTGGCATAAGCCAGGCATTGAGCAGAGTGGTAGGGACTCAACAGTGAACAAGACCCTGCTCTGAGACGTCATAGTGTGGTGGGGAGATAATACAAATGCAATGTCAATGGTTTTCATTCATAGTACAGGCCGACTGTCCCTTATTCAAAATGTTTGGGACCAGACATAATGAGATCTTTTGGGGATGGGACCCAAGTCTAAACAGAAAATTCATTTATGTTTCATGTACACCTTATACAGGTAGCCTGATGGTAATTTTATTCAACATCTTTTACTAGTTTTGTGCAAGAAACAAAGTTTGTATATATTGAACCATCAGAAAACAATGGTATCACTATTTCATATCGGTTCTCAAAAAGTTTCAGATTTTGGAGCATTTCACATTTCAGATTTTCAGATTAGGGATGCTCGATCTGTAACATGGATAAAAACAGACAAGTGGAATATTCTTTTAAAAAACTAGGGCTACTTTAGAGCCTTACATCCACAGTAGGGACAGCAGAGAAAAAGTATGCATGAGAATATTGTCAAATACAACAGCATGGAGAAATGGTTGCTATTATCATAGAACTTGAATGTCACATTTGTGTTTTTGAAGTGAGATAACATAGAGGAAGGTGTCCAGTACAGGGCCTAACACATTCACTATTTCCCTATAAGCTCCTCGTGGGCATTCAATATTTAAATGAATCAATAATTTAATCAGATAATGTAGGAATCATCTTATAAACATTTCAGTGATCTACATGTATAGATCTTCTAGCTCTGAATATAAACAAAATTATGAAGAACTTCTATAGGACTTCTATAGATAAAATTAGGTTTTACTTAAATTGCTTAACCAAAGTTTCTATCATTTGGCTTTTGAATGGATTAATATCCATTCAAGATATGAAAAGAATATGTACATTTAACCCCAAAATAAACTTGCTGTGCTGTTACTGCTGAACTGAGTCTCTTCTGTAACTATTTGAAGCAGAAATGAAGATATGCCAATAATCTCCAAGAAACATCCTTCTAGTTTCAACTGAGATACCTTTTTTCTAGAAAGTCTTCTCTGGCCTACCGAGACCAGTTAGACACCCCCTGTGTTTCCTCCTTGAGATCCTGACCTTCCATCACCCTAACACTTACCCACTTGCCATATGGCATAGCAACTGTCTGGCCACTGCTCTGCAGCCCCCACAAGACTTCCTATGAGGACAGGGCGATAATTTGCTTTGAATTCTCAGCATCTAATACACAACTACACAATCTGATGCCTAGCGGATGTTCAATAAATACCTGTTCAATGAGTTTAGATGTGAAATGGAATTTTTCCTCTCAAACAGATAATCTCATGGGGGTTATTTTTTATTTTTTATTTTTTATTTTTTGAGGCAGGGTCTTGCTCTGTCACCCAGGCCGGAGTGCAGGTGCAGTGGCATGATCTCAGCTTACAATAGTATCGTCTTCCCAGGCTCAAGCGATCCTCCCACCTCACCTTCACAAGTAGCTGGGATGTATGTCACCATGCCTGGCTATTTTTATTTTTTATTTTTTGTAGAGACAGGGTTTTGCCATTTTGCAGCCTGGGTCTCAAACTCCTAGGCTCAAGTAATCTGCTCGCCTTGGCCTCCCAAAGTGCTGGGATTACAGGCTTGAGCCACCGTGCCCAGACTAAGGTCGGGATTCTTAACAATAGCTAATTTGTGTAATGTAGACAATGAATTTGGAATGAACTGGGGATGGAACCCAAGTCTAAGTAGGAAATTCATTTATGCTTCATATATTTATGGCTTTGTAGATGAGATGGATAGACAGAGGGAAGGACATTGCTAGGTTAATGGAAAGAGCATAAACAAATGACCGGAAAGAGGATGAGTGACCAAATCAAGGGAATGGCCCCTATAGAGTATTAGTCGATGTGAATAGCGCCCCCTGGAGTACAAGTCTTAGTGTGACTGGGACATCTTGGAATTAGGATTTCCATCCAAGGCTTTGGATGGAAAAATCTCAGTTAATTGGGGTTCCCTACCTCTTCTTATGTTACCTTTTCCTGAAATTGGGTAAAGCTCTAGAAAACTTACTAAACAATAGTAAACATGCAGGCAATCTGAATGGAGAGGATGGTTCATCTTACCATTGGTGTTATCCAAGCCTGCCCATTATATTTGTAGGGACTGGGGCAAGTGCACAAATGGAAGCCCCCATCCCATATGCCTAAATATTTAAAAGCTGTAAATCAAGCTAACAAACTATTAGTTACCATATGTTCTATCCTCCAACCTTAACCAATACACCTTCATAATGATCTGGAACATGGTGGCACCGAGAGAGTTGGCTCCTGGCCTGAAGCCCCCACTCCTCAGAGCACCCCCAGGTCTGTCCCATTGTGTCAGAGTCTGCATGCACCTCTCATATCCACAAATGTACTTCTGTCAACACACCCCACAAACAGCCATGCCCAGGATAACCCTCGAGTCTAGGGAGACCAGAAGTACAACCTGCCTTCGATCTCCTAAAAATAGATCTAGGGAAGTGGCCCAGGAAAACCTGGAAGTCGACAAATTCCCTGTTTGGGCCAGGAATTCTAGGGCCCAAAGTAACCAAAACATAGCATAGGAAAGGATGTCTGGGTTCCAGGTGGCTCCACATTCCCTACCCTGGGAGAGATGGATAATTGGAGGAGGCCAAGGTGGCGCCCAGAGCAGGGAGGCCCCTTATGCCCACATGTCAGTGCAGCATTGGGATCGTCATCTATCGCCACTGGAATTCTCTGAGATGTCCTCAATTCCATTTGGCCTTCACAGCCCTAGGCAAGAGGTTCACGGAGGTCACTGTTGTGTCATGCCTCCTTCCTGAACTCACAGCAGCCTCAGGTCTGCAGCCTCTCTGGGCTGTGTTCATGCTGCTCTTGGAAACATCCTGCTGCTCTCACATAACCCCTGGCTGGGAAAGGACCACCTTAGTGCCCTCCTGGTCTCATATGCTCCTTCTCTGCTCCTGTGCCAAGCTGTGGAACAGGGAACTTGATGATACTCTCCTTGGCCACCTACCCGGAACACCTAGAAAAAAACAGGAAGTTTCTCTTTCTTTCTCAACATGCTTGATGCAGGGTCATTCCAGAGTGTCCTAAATGTACCCTGGAATGGCCCACCTCAATGCTTATCTCTAAAGAATTCTTCCCAACCTTTTATCTTATGCCTGGCCTACACTTTTGAAATTCAGAAGTCAGGAGCTGACTTCATTGTTCTCTGCCTTCAGCTCTGTCACGTTTTCCCAAGTAAATGAACGTGGAATGTCTTGGCTGATGGGGCAAAAGGAAGCATCACAAGGCACAAAGAATTACAGAAAAAAAACTTGTTAATATTTCAAAATATTGTCTCAAATACTTACATAAAATTATCATAAGAAATGCTGTATTTTTATACAAGTACAATTCTACTTGGCTGACTGTCGGTAGGATATACACGTTGAGTTTTCATGGTAGTAGGTATGGATTTTTTCTGCTTCATTTGTGGTCTCGGCCAGTCCATCTAGTGACACGCAGCATGTGCTGGCAAGATTGTCATTGGGATGGGGAATGGGCTGAGGCCACACAACAGGGCAAAATTAATCCATCCACAGGAAGGCATCATAATAGACCCTTCAATGGAAGGGTCTAGAGGCCTGAACTTCCTTACCACAGAAATTCAGCTATTAAGACATAAGGCCTTTTCTTTCTTAGATCTTCAGACATAACACTAAGACAGCGTGTTCCTGTACATAGATAGAAAGAAAGACATTAAACTCCTGGAGTGATATTTAAACCTAAAAATTTCACTGAATGGTGTTCGTTTGGTGTTTTCTTCCTTTCTCTTTTTCAATAGCACCCACTTGTGATGGCAAATGCCTAATTACTGTTCAATCTAGGATGCTGTAATTAGCTTTCTAACACTGATCTTATATTAAGTCATGTAAACAGCATGGAGGAGGTGAAATGCTATGTTCCTCTTGATGAGTGTCTTAAAATAACAGACTTAAGCAACCACAGGCTGACAGACATTTTCTGCAAAAGCACATTTGAAGTCACAGACTGGCATTCTCCTCTGAACAATTCCAGAAGCTCATTAGGCCTTGCATGAAACACTGTGATGTTTTTATGAATGTGGGTCCTCCAGCTTCACGGTGGTGAGTTCCTAAAAGTCATCTGCAGCACATGAAAAGTTTTACTGACTGGAAGACCAAATACAGGGAAAATACCAAACTAAAAATCCATTTAATAAAGACAGAGTTTAATGAACGTAAGACTACCTAAAATTCCAATCTTATGTAAATCAAATTTACTTTTAAGTAAGTAAAATTTTCTTTTATCGCTAAGAACCAGTAAACTAACAAATTTTAAACTCTGCTACCATGAGTTTTAATTGCTGAGTACAGAGTTTTTGTGACTGTAATATTCTGTAATAAATTCAATCTGGGCATGATCATTATATTTTTAGACACATTGCTGGGTTAGGTTACATTTTGTTTAGGAATTTGCCATCTACTTTGATAATTGAGATTAGTCTGCCATTTTCCCTTCTCCTATTATTCTTGCCTGGTTCTAGAATGAGCTGGGATGTGTGTTGTCATCTTCTGTAATATGAAATAGTTTGCATAAGATTAGTGCAATGGACTGAATTGTGTCCCCTCCCCTAAATTTATATGTTGAAGCCCTGGCTTCCAGGACCTTGAAATGTGACTGTATTGGAGACAGGGCCTTTAAAAGAGACGATGGTATTAAAATGAAGCTGTTAGAGTGAGCCCCACTCCAATCTGGCTGGTGTTTGTATAAGAAGAGGAAATTTGGACACAGAGACACCAGAAATGAACACAGAGAAAAGACCACCTGAGGATACAAGACAGCAGCTGTATTAGTCTGCTCTCGCATTGCAAGAACTACCTGAGACTGAGTAATTAATAAAGAAAAAAGGTTTCCTTGGCTCATGGTTCCACAGGCTGTACAGGAAGCATAACTGGGGAGGCCTCAGGAAACTTGCAATCACGGCAAAAGGCAAAGAGGAAGCAGGCACGTCTTACATGACTGGAGCAGGAGGAAGAGAGCAAAGGGAGAGGTGCCCCACACTTTTAAACAACCAGATAGCGTGAGAAGTCACTCACTATCATAAGAACAGCAAGGGGAAAATCCACCCCCATGATCCAATCACCTCCCACCAGACCCCTCCTTCAACACTGGAGATTACAACTGGACATGAGATTTGGGTGGGACACAAATCCAAACCATGTGAGCAGCCATCTGCAAGCCAAGGAGCGATACCTAGGAAGAGACCATACCTGCTAACACCTTGATCTTGGACTTCCAGCCTCCAGAGCTGTGAGAAAATAAATTTCTGTTATTTAAGCCACCCAATCCGTGGCATTTTGTTATGGCAGCTCTAGCAAACTCATACGATGAGAATGATTTGTTCCTTGAAGGTTGAATTGAACTCATAAAATCCTCAGAGTCTTATGAAGCATTTTGATCATTGATTCAAATTAGCTAATAGTTATAGGTCTTTTTAATTTTTTATTTTGTTGTAAGCCAGTTTCAGTAAGCTACATTTTTTAGGAACATGTACATTTCATCTGTTTTCAAATTTATAGATATCAAATTGTTTATAATATCTTCTTGCTACCTTTTAATCTCTACAACTTCTACAGGCATGTTCCTTTTTATTTCTAATACTGTTTTTTGTGCTTTCTTCTCTCTCATGGATATTCCCAGGTGTGTCATTTTCATCAGTCTTTTCATAGAACCGACTTTTAGTTTCGCTGATCCTCATATATTTGTTTTCTATTTCACGAACTCTTACATTTATCTTTATTACATTCTTCCTGCTTTCTTTGGGTAGATTCTGAGAAAGCCTTACTCTGAGGACTGACATTTGGGACATCTGGTTTTCAAACTCTGCTCTGCATGACCCTAGTGACACTCTGGTGGTGTCTCAGAGGTTACTGTGGAGAGTCACTCAAACACGTTGAGAATGTTCAGATCTTTTCATCAAAGCGGCTCTACTTTGATCAGTTGGGCTTCTGTAAAATTTGGGGAAAAAAGGGTTCCGTTTTCTAAAAATAAAGTGTTCTCAAAAATTTGAAGATTATTGAATGACCAGGCCAATGAGGTTTGTTTCTCCGATATCATAATATTTAGTACTCGTAGACACTTATATTTCTATTGACAACATACTGGAGTTTCTAAGTACCACCTTATAGCTAGGGAAAATCTTTCCATATTTATCAATGCCAGAACCCTTTTAAATCGGGATCCTGTAATTCTATCTACTTGTATAAGATCAATGATCTTAAGTATAAAAAGGCTTTAGAAGATCTTTCACTGCCAGTAATATTTAGAATTTGTGCTGAGCATTAGACTACTATTTTATTTTATTTTATTTTATTTTATTTTATTTTAGAGACTGAGTTTCGCTCTTGTTGCCAGGCTAGAGGGCAATGGCATGATCTCGGCTCACTGCAACCTCTGCTTCCTGAGTTCAAGTGATTCTTTTGCCTCAGCCTCCCGAGTAGCTGGGATTACAGGCATGCGCCACCACGCCCGGCTAATTTTGTATTTTTAGTAGAGACGGGGTTTCTCCATGTTGGTCAGGCTGGTCTCTAACTCCCGACCACAGGCGATCCGCCCACCTCAGCCTCCCAAAGTGCTGGGATTACAGGTATGAGCCACTGCACCCGGCCAATATTTTACTTTTAATAACCCTTCAGGTAGAGTTCCCATGGGATGTATGAAAGAATAGTGAGTCTCAATTTCAAAATAGAAAACTCTTACCTTTAAATATCTCATTCATTTTTTGAATATGACCACAAAAAAGTATCTCACCTTTTTTCTCAACAAACTCTGGACTTAATCATTCCATTTGCCCCAAGAATACTCACTGGCAGTGCTTGCGGCTGCAGTGTTTGCTCCAAGATAACTTTGCAACTAAATATCTTGTTTTTATTATTATTATTGCATCGCTCTAGTATGTTGACTTTGGAAATAAAAGACATTATTCTATTTATAACATTCTGTTTTTAGTAGTGGCATTTCCATTTACAAAATACAGTAATTCTTGATCGCTAAAAATGTCAAATCCTAGAAAACGTAGCATTCCTATGTCTATGCCTGATGTTAACATCGTTCTCGAACAGTTGTTGGCCGAAGATTCATTTGATGAATCTAATTTTTCCAAAATAGATTATTCTGATGATTCAGATGATTCTGATGTTAGTTCTGTTTAGAAATAACTCCAAGAACAGTTTTTATGTTCTATTTTCACATTGAAAATCAGGAGACTTGCTTCAGCCTCAAAGAGCGTGTTTATGTAAAATTAAATGAACACTGGCAGTGAGCTGTACCTTTTTTTTCTAAACAGGAAAAGGGTTAATCTAATCTTACATGAGGAGCTAACAGGCTTTCGACACAATTATTCCATTATAGTTCACTGCCACAAACCATTTCATGTTACTGAGAGGTAAGTTACAAATAACATCAGATTGTCTTTATTAATATAAAACTTTGGACAACAAAATGAGGTAGGAGGCGGGACTCGACTCCAAAGGCTGGGGTTCGAACACTGGACCAGATTGAGGACTAGCTAAAATAGGGCAGGGCAGAAGCAGTTTTCAATTAGACACTCCCACCAGGGTGCCATGTCAGTTTACCAGTACCATGGCAACACCTGGGAGTTACTGCCCCTTTTCATGGCAGTGACCCAATGACCTTGGAGTTATTATCTCTTCCCTAGAAATTTCTGCATACACTGCCTTTTAATCTGCATGCAATTAAAACTGGGTATAAATATGACTGCAAAACTGCCCTGGGCTGCTACTTTGCCTACTGGGTAGCCTGCTCTGCAGCAGCAGTCACGGAGCCGAAACACTGCCTCTTCAATAACGCTGTTCTCTTCTGCCTTGGGGTTGCCTTTAAATTCTTTCCTGGGCAAAGCCAAGAACCCTCGTGGGCTAAGCTCCACTTTGGGACTTGCCTGCCCTGCATCAATAATTTATCTCATATCAGCCTTTGATTCCATGGACAAAAATAATTTGTGGATTTATCTATATAATTTTACACAGATACTCTATAAATGTTACTTGAATGTTGGTATCATCTTTCATTGCCAAAAATTAAAGTGTGATGGTTTCTTAGAAAAATAAAATAAACAGTCAAATGCTGTACAGCAGGACTATTAGTTACAATCCTCTCTCTCCTTCTCTCTCTCTTTTTCTATACTCGCAGCCAAGTAATTTGATTTAACATTTAGAATAATTATCATGTCTTTCCACGATGGCAAATAGATGATCGTCTGTCTTCATGCAGTTGATGTGGATCAAGAGTGGTAATTAGCTGAACTTGCTAGCTAATTACCACCAGAAAAAAATAACAATAACAAAAATCTCAATTGCTGAGATAAAAACTTCTCTTCCGTTTAATATGATGCATAAGGCCAGGGTCTCATCCAAGCACGTGATAATGTGTTTCCAAAGTTTATGGATTGTTTCAAAGAAGAAAAATAATGTGTCCCTGCCATGAAGTGCTAGCGGCCCCAGCTTAAAATCCCCTGCTGCTGGGCTCATCCACTTCCCGTTTAAACATTCAGCGCTACATTAATTCCCCAGCCAAATCTAATTTGAAACAGAAATTACCTAAGAAGTCTTATTCTTCCACATCATTTTGAGGAGTTGGGGGACAAAATTGCTCACAGAGTTCATTCGCACACAAGTATTTTTTGAGCACCTATCAGGTGCCATGCCTGGTGATAACCAGGGAGGGTCCCTGCCTTCATGGAGCTTGCTTTCTGGTCCCAATTAGTCTTTTTCAGAACACAGTGTTCCCAAGATGACACCATCAGACTCCTGTATGTTCCCTGAGCTACAGGGCCACAGTATGGCCTCCTGCTTGGTATGTGGCACTGGCAGCTCTGTTTCTGAATCCAATTCCTTACTCCTGAAGCCCTAGGTTAACTGCAAACCTGGTTTCCTAGTTCCAGTGTGTTGTCCTTGTGCTGCCTGGAATCTCAGTTTCTACTTTAACTGAGATTTGGCCCTGGCCAAGTCATTCTTTCCCTGGAGGCTGGAATTCTGCTTTCAGCCTCTTCCTAGTAGCTGGAATCTTCCTCCAATGGACAGACCTGCTTCCTGACAGTGACTTCTTAGCTGGGTTTCCAGCACCTTCTCTTCTTCAAATTCCCTTTCTCCATGTTCTTGCTGCATCATGGTGCAGATGCGGTCTCTACCCCACTGAGCCCCCACTGTCTGTCCCTGTAGTCTGCTAGACTCTTCCACTGGTCCCCCTTGGTGTACAGGTCTACTGCCAGGCCTTGGTCCTGCCCGTCAACAACTCCATAATTGCTGCTTAAATAGTCATGTGTCCCCCAACAACTTGAGTTATGACAGCCAAGCCTATATAGAAGTAGCTTTTTTTTTTTTTTTTTTTAATCTGGGTAGGACCAGCTAGGGTCTTGGGGTTTAGAGGAGAATGCCAGCATCAGGGAAACTTTTCTCTCCCTCCCCTGGTTCCTAGCCTTATGTTCTTCTCCTCCCTGGTGCCTGAGTCCTAATCTTTATTACCTGCCCATTACTTGGGTTCCAAAGAAGGAAACTTCTGACCCCAACTCAGCCACTCCTTCTAACCCTATACTTGTCCCTCCTCATGACAGCAGTGGCTAAAATGATTACCCAGAGCCTGACACTCACTGGGCCAAGTTTGTGCGTGAAGAGGTCACTGCACTGATAGACAATACACATTTGCTCATTTCCTACAAACAAGTAGTAGAACTTGACCAACATTTGTTGAATAGTTACATCAAGTCCTCTACATCAGGCTTGAGTTTGGACCTTCTGAGGTCTTCTAGGCTGAATGACAGTGTACCTTAGGCTCTCCAGGGAATGCCATCAGTAAAGGCAGCCTGTTCTGATGCCATGACTATAGGGAATGTGATGCCTTATTTGAATTAGGCGCTGTTTGTTCCACTCTTTATCTTTTTTCCTCCAGAACTGAGGCTACTTGATCTTCCCTTGAAAGTTCAGTCCCCCTGAGTAGCTGGGCCCAATCCTGTCTGTACAGTGGAGGGACTCAGGATGCCTCATCCAACACTCGGAGATGCAAAATGAAGTCTCTAGTCCATTGATCTCTGTTCATATCCAAGTCTCCAGTTTTCTGGTCCCAGTCCATGACGGGCCTCCAAAAGTACAACCACAGCCCCAAGAAGTGGTTCTAGTCAAGAGTTAACATCTTTAGCATGATGCAGGGTAAAAAGAATGTATCTCACGGGAGGTGATGATGGGTCACAGCTGTTTGGCACAGCACAGTAGTGGAACATCTTGGCTTAGGAGGTATTCACAGCTAACAGGCAGACAGGGATATAGGCAACTTCAGGAAGATAGCCTGCCAGTGGGTAAAACAGCCTCAACCACCATTTGTAAATCCATTGTTTTATCAAACTTTTATTATGAATATCCTGAGTGCCAGACACAGTGCTAGGAAGAAAAAGTGTAGAGAAAAATAAGACACCGTTCCAGTGCTCTAGACCTCTCAGAATTCTGGACGTCCTCCTTTGAATGAATTCTGGTTATGCTAGGTCCCCCTCTGGATATGATGCCTGGCACCTATTATAGTAGTCCAGGTATTTTCCAAACAATGAATCAACCAATCAACAAATGATAGTCTGGCATCTAGCATGTAGTGAGCAAATATATTTCCACACCAAAGTCCAAAGTCTTTGAGTGTATAACTGGCAAAATCAAGCTATCAGTTCTGGGAAAATTACAGTATTAGGCAGATAATATCTACAGTCTCTACTTTAGCCCTCGCTCTCGCCCTACTAACACACTGCCTTCCAGGCAAGACAAAGGTGTTGTACAGCTCTGTTGCTGCACCATTCAACAGTATTTGTATTCTATACACCCTTTTTCGAATTCTTGTCAGACTCTCTGCTTTTGTGATTAAGTACAAAAATATCATTGTGTCACTCAGCAACTTTAGGATAAACTTTGAGAGAGGATAAACCAACTTTTTACCAATCATAAAAGTGAGAAAGGGATCATGTTGTCATTGTAGACGGTTCTGGGCAACAACCTGAGGATTGCTGCTAGCATGCGTTTCTGTAACCCATTCTCACATGGTATAAGTCCTTTCATTCACTAAATAATGGTTTAGTAAAAGGGACTCAATCTTCTGGATTCACAGAAATGGACCGATTGTGGAGGAATGCTCTTTATCACTACCATGGTCATGGTGAATTCACAGATACCAAATTCTGGCTATTATGGCAAGAATGGTCACCCCATCATTATATTCAAAGACAAGAATAGAAATTTAACTAGCTTCTAAATTCTCTGAGAAGTCTTCATATCCAAAATAGAAAGACTCAGTATGATGTTTCTAATTAAATTATGTGAATGGTGATTGCATGTTTTAAGTGCTTCAGAGTTTGAAATTAAATTCTATTTGTGAAAGCTATTATTTATATATTTTTATACCTAAAATCTCTGTAGTCTTTTTTCTTTCAATACAACTGAATCCCTCAATAAAATCTTGGCAAAGCTATCAATTTTCTTATGCCCTTTTTCCGCTGCCAAATACATCACGTACCTATTTAAACAGAATGCTAGAAGAATGAAATAGTTTTGTTTAGCTAAATAATTTGGAGAGCTAAATACAGCCACATTTAGAAAGCATTTTCTTATCTTGCTCTTATTCTTTAATATTATATTGTAAACAAATTCCCATGTCATTAAAACTGTTTACAAATATGAATAATAATACCCTGTAATTTCTATCGTTTGCTTATTCATTTCCCTTTTCTTAGATCTGAAGGTTGTTCCCAAGTATTTTTTTAATGTTATCAATGACACTATTTGAATATCATTATAAATCCATACCTGATCATTCTTCAGGAAAAAAGTTGCAGGAATAAAATTGCTAAATAAAAATGAATGAGAGTTTTTAAGATTTATAACTAAACATCCAAACTGCTTCCAGGTACCTGTCACTGGGTCAAATCACCTGCTTCCTGTCTTCCTGGTATCCTGCTTGTCTCTGATAATTTAGAATCTAATTTTTCTACTGTCTTATTTTCCTTCTGACTCACTCTCTTTGTGGCTTGTTTCCTAGGGTATTTTGTAATTTTGACTTCTGAACTCATATTTAGTTGAGCAATGTATGGGAATTGCAGGAAACCCGGGCTGAGATTCTATTTCCAAAACGATTTGCTCTGAATTGTGCTGGGTGCCCCACAGTGCTCCAACTAGAACCACTTTCAATTATTAGTTTGGCTTGGCATTTACAGACCTAAACAGGTGGTATAAATTCTAGTGCCAAATCTATGTGAGGGTGTGGACTACAGTTATCAATTTTTATGAGAGTGATAGGTTTTTTTTTCTAGCTTTTCCTCTTATTGACGGTACAGCCTTTTGTCCAGGGTTTATGTGACTCACTTAGGCATTAAGACCCAAGGCCTTCACGCCAAGGCCCAGGATTCTGCCTTTTGCCATCCCCATGTATAACTGCAAAAGATAGACTGGGTTCATCTAAGTCATAGGCAAGGGCAGGATAACTTTCTTTCCTTTTTGGGGTGTGGGGAGGGGACAGGGTTCTCACTCTGTCACCCAGGCTGGAGTGCAGTGGCGTGATCATGGCTCACTGCAGTCTTGACTTTCTCAGGCTCAGGTGATCCTCCTGCCTCACCCTCCTGACTAGCTGGGATTACAGGCACCCACCACCATGTCCAGCTAATGTTTGTATTTTTTGGTAGAGACAGGGTTTCATCATGTTGCCCAGGCTGGTCTCAAACTCCTGGACTCGAGCGATCCGTATTTGTCATACAGCAATAGATAATTAATACACATATCCATTCATCCTTCCTGCCATTCCTCTTGTTTCCATGGAAAAAGAGCTTCTCCTCCAGGCCACTGTCTGCAGAAAAGGTCCCTTCTCACCTTCCCAGGTCTTACTGAGTAACCCCCAAACAAGCGCCCTCTCTGAGATCATGCCTGACTGGTGGGTTCCTTGTGCTCTTCCAGCACATCTGTCTGCTCACCTCCTTCCTTGTCTTGACTTCCCAAAGTGCTGGGATTACAGGCATGAGCCACCGCGCCTGGCCAGGAGGATAACTTGATACAGTCATCTTCATACCTCCCGGTCAATTACAGACATCTACAGAGTCTATGCCATAGTCAAAGGAGCAGAAACCAGGTAACTCTCATCCCCTGTCCACACGGAGACTCGAGAACAAGGGTAAAGTTCTAGAATATTGAGCCAAGCCCTGAGGTTGGCCTTGCCTTCAGTGTCTGCTTATCACTCTGGTGTCCAACTCCCTCTGGTTTTGGCCCTGAGGGATTTCCCACACTTTTCCAAAATTTTGGCTAGACATTTAAAGAGTATATCTGTTTTTGAGCTCCTGATTTGTAGGTGTTCTGTAATGGAAGACTTTTACAAGATATCTGGTCTGCTGTGTTGCCAGAAATGGTTCCTTCTGTAATTTCAACACCTGGTGTCACTCTCTCTCCCACCCTAGAAGTTTTAGCACCCAGCTCCCAGTTTACCTCCACCCTGGTTCCCTCAGCATTCTGGGTCACTTCATTTGTGTGGGTGACCCATCCAAAACCTAAGCCTCTTAATTATTTCACCTTCTTCTCCTCAGAGACATTTATCTTCACGTTCCTTCAGCCACCCACACTATGGAGGCCTGGACCAAGTGACTCCCTTCTTTTATCTTTTATTATTTTATTTTATTTTATTTTATTTTTTGAGACGGAGTCTTGCTCTGTCACCCAGGCTGGAGTGCAGTGGCATGATCTCAGCTCACTGCAACCTCTGCCTCCCGGGTTCAAGCAATTCTCCTGCCTCAGCCTCCCAAGTAGCTGGGATTACAGGTGCGTGCCACCATGCCCAGCTAATTTTTTTGTATTTTTAGTAGAGACGGGGTTTCACCGTGTTAGCCAAGATGGTCTCGATTTCCTGACCTTGTGATCTGCCTGCCTTGGCCTCCCAAAGTGCTGGGATTACAGGAGTGAGCCACTGCGCTCGGCCCCAAGTTGACTCCCTTCTAAAGGGATGGGATATCACTTTTGAGACAAGGCTATAGAAAGATCATGACTCCCATGTTGCTATCCCTCTCTTGATTTTCTTTCTGGCTCATGCTGAGAGAAGGCAGTGGTCATGTTGTGAGCTACCCTATGGAGAGGCCCACGTGGCAAGAAACTGAGGGTGGCCTGCAAAACAACAGCCCATGGGGAACTAAGGTCCCCAGTCCCACAGCTCACAGAAAACAGAACCCTGCCAACAACTACGTGAGTCAGCTTGGACGCAGCTCCTCCCGGCAGAGCCAGGAGATGACTGCAGCCCTGGCGCATACCTTGATTGCAATCTGGGAGAGATCCTGAGCCAGAGGGCCCAGTTAAATGTGCCTGGATTCCTGACCCACAGAACCAATAAATGTATTTCCTAAGCAGCTACACTGTAGGGTAGCTTGTCATACAGCAATAGATAATGAATACACACCCACTCATTCTTCCCGCTGATCGTCTCGTTGCAGTGGAAAAGGGTCTTCTCCAGGCTACCATCTGCAGAAGAGGCCCCTTCCCCTCATCTTCCCAGGTCTCACTGAGTGACCCCCAAAGAAGCGCCTTCTCTGAGATAGTGCCTTATTGGGGGGGTTCCTTGTGCTCTTTCATCACAGCTGTCCGCTCGCCTCTTTCCTTGTCTGTCTTATATATGAAAGTCTACTTAAAAACTACACACATAATAGGGCAATTTGCTAAAATGGGCATTTTTGCTGGTTTGGGGGATGTTTTGTTGTTGTTGTTGTTGTTTTGTTTTCTAGTAAAGACTCATCCTCCCTGCAAAGCAAAATGTTTTCCTTCCTTCAACCAGGACCTCCCTTGGCCCGTAAGTCTCCTTTATGCAAATTTTTTGACAATAAAAATAGTATTTTATTTCCCCCACACCTTCCCTCCTCCAGCAACCCTCAGTACACCTTTCCCTTCTTGTTCCCACAGCAACGTTACAATAAGAAAAAAATAAGTTTTGGAGCGGGTCGCGGTGGCTCACGCCTGTAATCCCAGCACTTTGGGAGGCCAAGATGGGGGGATCACTTGAGCCCAGGAATTCAAGACCATCCTGGGCAACATGGCAAAACCCCATCTCTACAAAAAACACAAAAATTAGCCGGGTGTGGTGGCATGTGCCTGTAGTCCCAGCTACTCAAGAGGCTGAGGCAGGAGGATGGCTTGAACCCGGGAGACAGAGGTTGCAGTGAGCCATGATCATGCCACTGCACTCCAGCCTGGGTGCCAGAACAAGACCCTGTCTCAAAAAAAAAAAGTTTTCGGGGCAGGATTATGAGGGTAGAGGGGATATGGGTAAAAACACAAATCACAATAGGCATTTTTGAAAATATGTTATTCCACTTGGTCATTGTCTTCTCCCTCATCTCTGAGTTGTTTTCACTTCTGACTCCTTTCTTCTTCACCAAGGTCTTCTTCGTCTTCTTCACCATCTACCTCTCCATTGTGATAACCGTCTTCATCCTCCTCTTCTGCACTCACGTCCTCCTCTTCTCCTTCCTCCTTCTCCTCCTCCTCATCCTCTCCTCATTGTCCAGGCCCTCCATATAGCCCTCAGCATCCAAGTCAAGAGCAAATATTTTTAAAAGGTCCTTTTCCTCCTTTTCTTGTTGGCAGGAGTGATTTTGTACCCAGCTTGGCAAGCAGGGTATAGGCTGCGTTTCAGCCCCATTCTTCCCCACAGTCAATGCTCTTGAGCAGTGAACAACCTACACATCCTTCCATGGCTACCATGCTCAACCTTTCTCATGGGGAAAGCCTAATGCCAGGTATCTATTCTCTTGACTTCTGGCCTCCCCTGCCTCCCTGAGGAAAGTTAAGGGCCAAGAAGAGTTGAATCAAACTAGATCATCCTAGAAGGGGAAACATGGAGGATGAGGCATTGCACTGACAAAGGGGAACTGCTAAATCTGGCTATGACTTCCCCATCCTGGACCATGAGGATGGAGGTCTGGGGACCCCTCTCCAGCTGTCATGGAGCACTGCACTTGACTGCGATGGTTCCTTTGTGAAGGAACAACAGTAAATGAAGCTCCTTCCCTCTTTGCATTTGGACTATGGCTGATTTAATCCATGAGAGGGAAAGAGAGGGGCCTAGTAAGCAAGTTGACTGTGGAATTCTCACCGGTGTTGGCAAACGAACGGGGGATGCAGTGTCTTGGACCAGATTTAGACTAATCTAGAAAAATAAATAATGAGAACTTACCTGCACAGTACATGCTACTATAACATTATATTGATAGTCATATTTCTCTTACCATACCTCTCACTATCCCTTGTTTTTGGTTGTACTTCTTGAACCTCTGCTGAAGCTCTTATTTCATATGTAAGCTACCTAAACAGGTGCTTCTTGGCTCTCCTTGCATCTCTCCTCTCTCACTTTTTTTTTTTCCATCGATGATATGGTTACCAGGTTAATCTCTTTAAATGGTTTTCAGGATCTCACACTGGTACCCAAATATTTTCAACTGTTATCTACTGTTTAGAGGCTGTAGTTCAAGTGTCTGAGTTTTGTGATTCAAAGCCTTGCATAATAGGGTTCCGATATATCAATTTGGTCTCATCTCCTAGCTTTTAATTCCAGCGAAACTGAAAACTCACAGGGGGCATTCTCATCTCGATGCCTCTGCTCATCACATTTCTCCTGGTTGGAGTTTTTTTCACACTTTTTTTGCTAAGTCAAAATCTTATATAATCTTTAATACTATTTAATATTTCCCTTCTCACAAAGCCTCTCCTCACCTTTTTAACCCCTAGGGTCCTTCTCTCATCTTCTCTATTGTTATCTGGGATCATAATTTTATTTCCCTATGTTAGGTGATATTTTATTTTAAAATACTGATGACCTTGACTGTGAGTGCCCAAGGGCAGGGACCAAGTTGGCTACTTTTATGTGTCTTTTTTGTTGCCTGGCACAGGGTTTTGGACACAGAGCATGCTAAAATAAAATTTAAAAAGACTGAATCTTCCCTCTACCAGAAGATCCACCACAGCAAAATTCTTGGTGTTCTTAAAATATAACTTAAAATTGAAAAATGTTTTTTACATTTCATTCAACTTCTCAAAAGAAGTTCACCTAATTATAAAGGTAAATCACAACCCCCAAAATATATTTTATACAAATTAAAGCACATAAATATATAAACTGATATAGTAGTTTGTTGCTTTTTGTGTATGTTAGCATAGAGTTTTAAGTAGTATATACCTATAATACAAGCAGTGTCAGGAAATTTAGTCTTCTTCAAATAATTTTTTTTTTTTTTTTGAGACAGAGTCTCTGTCACCCAGGCTGGAGTGCAGTGGTACGATCTCGGCTCACTGCAACCTCGGCCTCCTGGGTTCAAGTGATTCTCATGCCTCAACCTACTGAGTAGCTGGGACTACAGGTGTGTGCCACCACGCCCGGCTAATTTTGTATTTTTAGTAGAGATGGGGTTTTGCCATGTTGGCCAGGCTGGTCTCAAACTCCTGACCTCAAGTGATCCACCCACCTCTGCCTCCCAAAGTGCCAGGATTACAGGCATGAGCCACTGCTCCCGGCCCCTCTTCAAATAATTTTTAGGTTAACTTTAAAAACCACAGATATTCCCTCTTTCAACTTCTGTTTTAAAACTGAAAAGCTAAATGTTAGAAATAAACTTTTCCCTTGAAGCCATTTAGGTAGTCATGAATACTGCTTAAAGTAAATAAATGTAAAATCTGTTAAACTTTTTGTTTTCTTGTATTTTTAAGCACAGCTTCTTTTTGAATTAATGCAATTCAGCAAACTTGCTTTTTCAGGAACAGAAAATCACCCCATGACTTGTAAAATACGTAATCTAGAAAATGCGTGAGAAGAGAGACCTTCCAAAGCTATGTCATGAGAGCGGAGTGTTATACAGCAGCATCTCTTCCAGTTTGTCCCCTGGGTGTTATATAACTCAAAGGTAATTAAAGGATTCAGGCTTGGATCGCAAATTCTAGCACACAAAGAGTAATCTAATGTGAAGACACCAAGCTTGCAGATGCTCCACGTTTCCAGCCAAGATAAAGAAAAACCCTTTGGATATGCAGATTATAACATCTACGTTAGTACTGTTGGACATCAATTTAGAAAAGATTCAATTTAGTCAAGGACATTGGCTTTGTCTGATATATCTCATTCCAGAAATGTGATTGTGCTCTATTGGCTGAAAACAGCAACTCTTAAAAAGTTTCTAAAAAACTTCAAAAATATTTGTTCGAAGAACTGGAACATAGACTTTTTTTTTCTAAATTGAAAACAAATGTCCACTTAGAAAGACTTAATGTACTTAAGAATCAATTGTATTGTGCAAACAATTTACCCCAAGAGGGACTGGATTTTTACTTAACAAAACGGTTCAATAAAGGTTTTAAAATGATTGGAAGATAAATAAACATTAAATAGTTAAAAACAAAAAGTAATTTATCTCATATTGCTTCTCAAGGACTTCAGTACTTTACGAGAGAGAACTATTCAAACAATACATTTATAGGTACATCTGTCTTTTCAATGGAAGCTATTAAGCACAAACATCAAGTCTCCGGTGTCCCACCAATATTACATTGGCTGATCAGTATGACCACTACACCATCTAGTGTCCACACTGTAAAACAGCAGCTAGGGAGCGCTTTTTCTCCAAGTCCATCTTTCTGAAAGCCATCCTCTAAACTGGCGTTTTGATTGTTCATCATCAAGAATATAAAGGACAGATCATTCATATAAAGACTAAGTCACATTATAACATTTCCAGGTGTGCTAGAAAATTAAGACATGGTGCTTATAAAAAAAAGTACACAAATTATGTAAAACGATGTTTAAAACCTAAAGATAGGAATATGATAAGTTATTTTTAAAAGACTTTTTGTAAAAGAGAAAGCTAAGATATCTCATTGAACTATGAACCATGGATAGAAATCATGATGTTCAAAGACTGTGTATAAACAATATGGAGAAATTAATTAGCAGATGTAAAGTAAAACATTAAAAACATGAAAATATATGCAAGAAAATAATTAACTGGCTGAAAATGTTTTTGGAGTGTTGATGATTATTTATTTGCCTATTTTTTGTTTATTATCTCTTAATTATGTTCCAAATGGATTATTTGTTACAATTAACTAGCCAAGTAAATATTGAGAAATCTAATCTGCTAGTCAACATCTAGGCATTCTGTATAGATAAAGGAAAATCTGGCCAAATTTCACAAGTCTATTAGTGTGTCAATTTTTACTTTGCGTAAAGGAGTGTATGAGGTTGTTGTTGTTGTTGTTTTACACCATGCCTTTAGTTTTTAAAAAATCGGGGGAGAGGAGGAGAAGGCCAGCTGTTAGATTTAGAACAAAAATGAAATATTTATAGGAGACAGTGCTTAGTCCTTTGGGCTCTTGGAAAATATTCACATCAAATTTCCAACATAACTAACTCAGAGCCACTGCTTTTTTTTTTAATGCCATCAAAAGAATATAAAAGTATTTTGAAAAGTTAAACACATTCCAGGGAATCATTTGCAAAATGATTCAACCTAAATAAAATACAGGTGATCATAAGAAGAAATTTCAAGCAAACTTAATGCCTCTCCTGAGTAGAAAAAAAAGTAGTTATAACTTTAAAAATCTAATTGCCTACTATGATAGGTATCAATGTTGAGAGACATCGAACCCACTTTTATGTTTAAAGAAAACTCTTTGAACAGGAACTTTTAAGGTAGCATGGAGGACAGACCTCCAATGGCCATGCCTTTGTACAATCCCTTAGCCTTGAGTGTAGATGGAACTTGTGACTTGTTTTTATTGATCGAATGTGGCAAAGGGAACAGGACACCACTCTGTGATTATGTTACATTATCTAAGACTCTGCCTTAGTGAACTAGAGACCAGGATTCTCCTTCCTGCCTTGAGGAACTGAGCAGCCACGCTGAGGAAGCCCACAGTGAGAGCCTCAAGCAGCTTCCAGTGAACAGCCAGCAAACCAGGGGCACTCAGCCACACAGCTGCACGAACTGAATCCTGCCTGCAGGTGTAATGAGCTTAAAACAAATTCTTCCCCAGTCAGGCTCCAGATGAGAACAGCTGACACCTTCAGTGTGACCTGGCAAGACCCTAAGCAGAGAACCCAGCTGAGCTGCTCGCAGGCTCCTGACCCATAGAACCTGTAACTTGTTTCAGCCACTAGGATTGTAGTAATTTGCTATGCAATAATAGAAGACAAAAACAGGTAGTATATTAAATAAAATTCACGATTCCATAAACAGTTATGGAGAACCAGACCCAGTTCTAGGCCTGGTGGAAATTTAGCCCTCAGAGTGCAGCTAAATGGAAGGACTAAGCTCCATACAAATATAAGAAAGGCAAGTAAGTGATTTAGTCCACAGTTTCAAGGATATCATAATTTAGTTGAAGAAAAACAGCCACATAATTAACTAAGATAAGTGCCAACACAGGCACAAATAACACGATAGAATGCACAGAAAAAGATCCGTTATCAACAGAAACTTTTCCAAGCTACAGAAAGCCAAAATCAAAAATACTTAGAAAAAAAAAAAGAGGGAAGGAAAATTCATGGATTCACAAAACTGGTTTGGAGGTAGGGCTGGCCTCAGGCTTAACTGCATCCATTCTCAAAGCTCAGAAATTCTCTAGGCTCTTCTCTCTTAACCTTCACAGTTGGGCTGGCTCCCATGGATGACAAACATAATAATGTAGCATCCAGGGACCTCCATGGAATAGAGAAGAAACTTCCATAAGACCTAGTGAAAGTCTCCATGCATCTCAATGGCCTGAATTGGATCACGGACACACCCTTAAACCAAGCACGCAGCCATTGATGATTGGCCAAAGCCAAGTAAAGCCCAGGAACAAAGAATGGGTCAATCTCTCCAAATCACATGGTTGATAATGTGGGGTAGAGGTGGTTTCCCCACAGGAATATAACACTAAGGCATTTTCAACAGATGTTTACCACATGACCCTACTAGTTCTGAGTGGGAAGATCATGAATGTAATATACAATGAAATGCAATATATAAGAAAATTATACATATACCAGTGAAGGGTCTATGAGAACATTAGGTACTAGTCTTGCCAGTTTTGTAAGGACAGAATTATTTCAAATTAGAAAGTAAAAAACATTTCATTTTTTATTTTGGATTCTTATCTAATGATGACCAAACTTCCACAGATAAAAGACATTATGCTTCTAGAATTTGATGATAATAGATTCATAGCAGTAAGATTTGTGAATTTCAAAAGAAAATAAACCACTGTTGGCTGGGCACGGTGGCTCATGCCTGTAGTCTCAGCACTTTGGGAGGCCAAGGCAGGTGGATTGCTTGAGGTCAGGAGTTTGAGACCGGCCTGGCCAACATGGCGAAACCCTGTCTCTACCAAAAATACAAAAATTAGCTGGGCGTGGTGGCATGTGCCTGTAATCCCAGCTACTTAGGAGGCTGAGGCATGAGGATTGCTTGAGCCGGGGAGGTGGAGGTTGCAATAAGCCTAGATAGTGCCACTGCACTCCAACCTGGGGCAATGGAGAGATTCTCCATCTCAAAAACAACAACGATCACAATGACAAAAAACAAACAAACAAACAAAAAAACACTGTTAGTGTTTGAGTATGAATCAATCTATAATAAACACATAGTCACAAACACTGACACACATTCTATTTAGAAAAAATATATAGTTGGGATATATTTGATGGAGGCATTAGACTCTAGTTTTGGTCAAGAAACTTTCAGATTCACTTCAGTGTTGAGGCTGTATATATTGATCAGATTGACTGAAAAATTGGCACAAGATCCAGAGAAACAGAGATGCTATTATCAAGAATTCAGCAAGGAGGGAAGGTGTCAGGATAAAATATGATGAGGGGAGAATTCAAGCCAGTGAGGAGCTAAACTGCAGAAGATATTTACATGGGGCAAAAAGAATTTCTTAGCAAAAAACGAAGTCTACAAACAACAAAAAATCTAAAAGATATTGGACCTGTAGTTACCTCCTAAAAAGAAATATAGAAGCAAGAAAGAGTAAAACAGATTTTTTGGTGAAAATCCTAATTGTGTGGCTTCCCATTTTTTAGCATATGTTTCAAAATAGGCTATGCTCCTCATAATCTGACATGTTGTTGGGACCAGTGTTTCATAAGAAATCAGTTCTGTAGATGGTAGAAGAATATCTAATATCTCCTACATAGAGATCTCCCATATGGTACATATTAATTTTCCAAGAACATGAACAGAATGTTATAAACCTAACATTAAAATAATACTGAAAGCAGGGCTCATAGGAGAAAAGACTGATTCTAAAGCAGGTACAGAGAAAACACAAGATGAGTCTGGAACGTCTTGTGGTCCCAGAAAGTAAGGAAATGATTTTTTTAAATGATGGGAGCATGGCAAATGGACACAGGAGTAAACTTGCACCAAACTCTCGATAGCCAATTGCACAACAATTTGGGCAACAAAATGAGTGATGATTGACTGGCCTGGGAAATATAGCAAGAACTCATCTCTATAAAAAATTTTTTTAAAAAATTAACCAGGTGTGGCAGTGCACACCTGTAGCCCCAGCTGCTCAGGAGGCTGAGGTAGGAGGATTGTTTGAGCTCAGTCAAGACTTTGAGGCTGCAGTGAGCTATGATTGCACCACTGCACCAGCCTGGGTGACAGAGCTGGAGGGTCTCTAAAAAAATAAATAAATAAAGTAATGATAGTAATGGATTATAGGATAAAGTAAATATCCATGAGACCACACTGATACAAATAAATAACTGAATGAATAAATAGCTCAGAAGTGGTAGCTCTTCATCGTAGTAGAATTCCAATGGATAAATGCAGAAGGAATGATAACTAGAAAGTCACCATCTGGCAAACACCGCAATGATAATTGTTACTAACAATGATAATTGTTAGTGGGATAATTGGCTAAATTTGAATGAGAGCTGCAGATTAGCTAGAAGTACTAGACTGTACTGCTCTTTACCTACATTCACTTCCTGATTTCCATCATTGTTCTACAGTTTTGTAAGATATTACCATTTGGGGAGTCCAGGTGAAGAGTATACAAGAACTCCACGTACTACTTTTGCAGCAGCTAAAAGTTAAATGATCTTAAATTAGAAAGTTTTTTAAATTTCATGAAAAATAGGAATATAATTTGCCTCTTCGAGTCTCAGGGGCACTTGATAAACATCAATTACGACTTGCACAGCCATCCCTTAGGTTAGGGAATCAGGGCAATTGTCTTCAGCCTGAATTTTGGAGGAAGAGGAGGAGTCCGGGAAGGGATTTGCAATAAGGCAGCATCTCCACTGTCAAAAGTATGCTCAATAAGATAGAGTCCCCCTGCCAGAACGAGTCGATGAACCTGCTACTTCTCCACTTGCACATGCAACTCACGCTGGCCATGGCTGCTGTACAAAGGATTGATCTTCATAAAAAGGTGTTGGGATTAGGGAAGGAGAGCAAGGGGGGGACAGGGAGAGCCCCAGGAGAGTGGGGAGGGGCCTGCCACACCTGGGGTGAGTTGCCTGTCACCTCATCAGGACCAGCTCTGGGAGCTGAACTCAAAAGGCACAAAACTGCCAATCGATAGAAAGCTATTGATAGAACATTTTCATGGCTGTATTTGAAATGCAGTCGATGTCACCCCCCAAAAACAATAATATTTACTTCCATGTCACTGGCAAGTTTCTTACTCCTCATCTCACATTTTAATCTCCAGCACAGTGAGAGAAGCCGAAGTACAAACCCTGCATAAGATGACTGTGAGTACAAAGACATTTGTGATTAGGGCCAGCGAGTGGCTGAATGGAAAAACAAATGGGGCTCCACCTGTGACTCAGACCAACAGCAACCTCGTTTCTGAATATCAGCAAAGCAAATCATTATTTTTAAAAATGTCATGCACACAATATTTTAAATTCTTAAATGTTATGATGCCATGAATGCTGATCTTTGGTTAAATCTGATTTGAGCCTAACACACTTAAGGGAAACAGAATCTGTTAAGAGCAGAGAATAAGGAGAAAAACAATGAAATTGACCTCAAAAGATTGGACTGGGACTTTTATTATTTAGGTTCCTAGATTTAAACATTTTTTATAGTAATGTTTACTCATTCAAAAACATCTATTGAATCGAATGCTGTGAACTGGTTGTCAAAAATGAAAATCTCCTGGTCTGGTGGAGATTTCTTTAAGACATTCCACCATATAACTTATCATACACAGCATTTCCCAAATCTTCAGTCATTTGAATAGCATTTCTCAGACTTTTGCCATATCTGCACATCAATTATACTTTTATCTGCTGGATATTTCTCCTTAAGTCACTTCATTTTCTCCAATGTTATTGTAAAAGAAGCATTTATGCAACCACTAAGAATGGGAAAGACACATCACTTGCCATAAGTGGAAGTGAATTATGCATGTAAATAAATATTTAAAAAACAGGTATGTCTATCTATATTCCATATAAAAATATCTCACATACCACCAGTGGTATGTAGGCCACAGTTTGGAAAATATGGCAATATAATCTAAATAATATAAGTACATCAAAATTTTCCGGATGTACTCCCCACATACAAGAAAGGTTTAAAATCAGAGAACAGACTGAGGCCATTTTAGAGATGGAATGTGTAGTCAGAATAAACACAATTGTGCGACTGTCACAAATAAGCCCCAGATCTCATTGGCTTGACATCACAAAAATGGATTTCTCAATTACATAAAGTCCATTGTGGGCCACATGATTCTCCAAGGAGACTGTTGCCATGGTGACTCAGAGTTGAGACCAATGGTGGCTCCACCATCCTATGGCTATGATTCCTGAACTTGTGGCCTCCTCAGTTGATGAGGTGAAGAAAGAAAGCCTGGAGAATTATGCACGAGCTTCTCACTGTCTCAGCCCACAAGTAACACACCTCTTTCCCTCACAGCCCACACTGGCTGGAACCAATCACATAGCCCTGCCTAACTGCAAGGGAGGCCAGAAAGTGCAACACTTTCTCATGGTCACGGGTGAGCACTAAACATCTCTCCAAATATGGGTTGGGAAGATTAAGAGACTAGTCCAGAAGAAAACAGTCTCCAGGGAGAAATATATTTGGGAATAGGAATCAAGAAAGCAACCAAGAGAGCAGAACTGAGTGGATGAGAGGAATTGTCAGACCACATCTGCAGCTCTGATTAATCAAATCCGAAATGTGCCCGTTGATCTATTATTCCGTAGAAATACTGGAATCACCAGCTCAATAACAAGAGGAATGTAAATAATACCATACTTGCATGGATAATTCTCCTCTGCTCATACCTTCATTCAGGTCAACATAGATCTATCATACTCCTACGTGTATAAGGGACGTGCTAAGCTTGAAGTACATTCATTCTAAAAATCAAAATACAAAGGCATAGGAAGACTAAGAAAATTTCATAAACCTTCATTAAATTATCAGAAATATCTGGGATTCTCAGCTCCATTTATAAAGAAACCAGAGTTACAATTCTTCCATTACTGATTGCTTTCTGGATTGAATATTTGAACTCTGTTTCAGTGATTCCTCTTGCTTATATGTGGGAGGAAGTCCCCCTACCCTGAGCCAGCAGTTGGAGCATAGCCTGAACACACAGGTTCTCCCTCCTTAAGTGTTGGGCCCTAGATTCAAGGTTTGAGTACCATAGCCTTGATCAGCAGGGAGAACTAACTACTTAGTTTCCACAGCTTTGCTTACTGCCTCTAAAGATAGACATTAACACCTTATTTTTGAATATTAATTTAGAGTTTACGAGGGCCCTATAACCTTAATTCATCTCATCTCTGTAACAATCCTGTGAAGTAAGAATTATGGTACCCATTTAAGGGAGGAGAAAACTCTGGGAACTCAGGGGACAATCCTTTGGTGGTATCTCTAGTTGGTGGCAAAACCAGGCCTGGGATTCTGTTCCCTTAACTCTGAGTGTCGCTACTCAGTGGTTTTGTATTTCCAAGGAAGAAGGCCTGGATATTATGGTTTTTTAAAAATCAAGGTAAAGGAAAATATGTAACAACAGAAAATAAGTGTTTATAATGTCACAGTGAATTTAGAAAGGGTAAAATTGTGTATGTGATTATAATGATAATTTGTGAAAAGATGCATAGCGACTATACCAAAATTCTCTCCAGGGCATGACAGAGTCGTGGGAATCGCTGGAACCTTTCTAGAGGTAAAGTTTGACGCTCAATGCTTCGATTGTTTCTGTTTTTAAAACCCCTTCTCTTCTCTCCCCAATCTCAGAGCATACTTTAAACCTCGATACATCTAAGGATTACACAGACAGGTCAAAAGTTTCACAGAGCAAACAACAAAGAGGGAAGTTCATTCCTCAACTCAGTACCCCAGCGTAGGGAAGGTTCTAGCTGATGCAGACTGGCATTTCAAAATCAAAGACAGGGGCGGGGGCGGTGGCTCACACCTGTAATCCCAGCACTTTGAGAGGCAGAGGTGGGTGGATCACCTGAGGTCAGGAGTTCGAGACCAGCCTGACCAATATGGTGAAACCCTGTCTCTATTAAAAATATGAAAATTCGCCAGGCGTGGTGGCGTGTGCCTGTAGTTCCAGCTACTCAGGAGGCTGAGACAGAAGAATCACTTGAACCCAGGAGGTGGAGGTTGCAGTGAGCTGAGATCATGCCATGGCACTCCAGCCTGGACGACAGAGCAAGACTCTGTCTCAAAATAAATAAATAAATAAATAAAAATCAATAAAAAATAAAAAATCAAAGACCAAAGCCTGTATGGAGACAACTATAGGAGAAAGTGTCTCTTCTCTCTAAATGAGAGAACGAGAGAGGGAGGGAACCATGAATTTTGCGCATATCTAAACTTTTGGGGGTTTTCAAAAGCCAAACACACTTAAACCACATCTGCAGCTTTCACAATGACTCCAGAATACTTGGGGCGCTAAAGTCACTTTGGTGATTCGAGGTAGTGAATTAAAGAAGTGAAAGTGTTACAGCGACAAGAGATGCCACTGCTCTGGGAAAGACACAGAAAGGAGCGCGACGTGTAGATGATGAGGAACACAGAACTGAGTGTGTGGCTGCTAATGGCTTTAGACAAATCATCTACAGAGACACTTCAAAAGGAAATTCTGAACCAAATGGAATGAGTCAAACTTATTTGGATCCTGATCCAAACATTCATTGATGAGACAATGGGGGAAATTTGAATGCTGACTGACTAGCTAATATTATTAATGTTAAATTTCTTTTAGTATGATAATGGCACTGTGGGTTTTTTTTTTTAAAGTCCTTATTCTTTAGTATTACATGCTGAAATATTTATAAGAAAAATAATATGATGTCTGGAATTTATTTTAAAATATTCTGAGGTTGGGGAAGGCAAGCAGATAGGCATGAGGAAGAAACAATTTTGACTATGAGTTAGTAACAGGGACAGGGACCGTGTGCATGAGGGATCATTAGACTATTCTATCTACTTTTGGTTTATATTTAAGTTTTACTAAAAAATGGCTGGACACAGTGGCTCACATCTGTAATCCCAGCACTCTGGAAAGCCAAGGCAGGAGGATTGCTTGAAGCCAGCAGTTCAACATCAGCCTGGGCAACATAGTAAGACCCCTGTCTCTACAAAACAACAACAACAACAAAAGAATAGCTGGGCATGGTGGCATGTGCCTGTAGTCCCAGCTACTTGTGAGGCTGAGGTGGGAGGATAGCTTGAGCCCAGGAGTTGGAGGCTGCAGTGAGCTATGATTGTACCACTGAACTCCAGCCTGGCAACAGAGTGAGACCCTGTCTCTAAAAAAAATACAAAATAAGTAAATAATGATAATAATAAAATAAACTGGCCAGATGTAGTGGTTCATGCCTGTAATCCCAGCCACTTTGGGAGGCTGAGGCAGGAGGATTGCTTGAGGCCTGGAGTTCAAGGCCAGCTTGGGCAACATAGCGAGATGCTATCTCTACAAAAAAATAGAAAAATTAGCAGGGTATGATGTTGTGCACCAGAAGGCCTAGCTACTCAGAAAGCTAAGGCGGGAGGATTGCTTGAGCCCAGAAGTTGGAGGCTGGTGATCAGCCCTTCATGTGTCTCATTGGGACCTAAGGATAACCCCCCACAAGCCTCCTGATTTCCACCCTACCCATTCCCCTACCCTCTATTTCCAACACAGCAGCAAAGTGAATGCTTTTTAAAAATTATCTGTAGGTCAGTTCACTCCTCTGCTCAGGACCCTGCACAGACTCCCCTTCCTGCCCAAAGAGAAAGCCCACAAGACCCTGCCCTCACTCCACCCTGCAGCAACCACAGGCCAGATCCAGCTTGGCAGGCTCCATTCTGGGGCCTTCCTACCTCCTTTACCTGGAATGCTCTTCCCCCATCATCCACTGGTTTTCTGCTCCAGGACTCTGTTCACTTATCACCATCTCAGCAGAGCTGCCCCTGCCCACCTAATGCTCCTGCCTCATGCCCACCAGTTTTTGGCACTCTTTTTTTTTTTTTGAGATGGAGTCTCACTCTGTCGCCCAGGCTGGAGTGCAGTGGCATGATCTTGGCTCACTGCAAGCTCTGCCTCCCGGGTTCACGCCATTCTCCTGCCTCAGCCTCCCGTGTAGCGCCCGCCACCACGCCCGACTAATTTTTTGTATTTTTAGCAGAGACGGGGTTTCACCGTGTTAGCCAGGATGGTCTCAATCTCCTGACCTCGTGATCCACCCAACCCGGACTCCCAAAGTGCTGGGATTACAGGCGTGAGCCACCGCGCCCGGCCTGGCACTCTTGAATTTCCCCTGCTGCTGTACTTTTTCTTTTTTCTACTTACTTTTTCCACTTTCTAACATATTATATATTTATGTATGATGTGTATCCCTTATTTTCTGTATCTGAGCACAGAGAATTTAATCTTGGCTAGGCTCGCTGATATCCTGCACGTACCCAGAACAATGCCTAGCATGTAGTAGGTGCTCATTAAAATGAGAAGAATGAGAGAATGGATTCGTGAAGGCTGATTTTCATTCCATTCCAGCCACTTGCAACCACAAAATTCATCAAACATATCTATTGGCTTGAACTGCCATTCTTGCTAGAAGAATCTGCTGATGGTGATCAATGTTTTATACCACCATTTTATTGGTTTTACTACATTGTAAAACCAATGTTTTACACCTTTTCCTTTGTAGAAAAGGGGAGCATCTCTACTTGTGATCACTATTCATGTATCTGGAGAAAAATACCAATCAATACATTTCCCATTATACTTCCCACATAGAAGGTTTTCATTTTGCTGAGGTTGCAGTTGTTATTTTAGGGCCTGTTACTGTTTGTGACTTTGCCATTTAGATTCTGCCAAAGGCTCTGTTTCTGATCAGCAGGCCTTCCGAGAACTGCCGTCCGATCAGCCAGCGGCATTTACCAGGCACCTTCTCAGGGTGCTGAGCCCTTACATGATGCAAAGCACAGCCGAGGCCTCGTCAGCAGCTCAGCCATGACATGCTTCATGTCCCACATGATTCACCTCTTGATCTTTCACTGTTTCATGGAGGGAAATTTTAAATCCAGGCTTCCCCCTCTAATGAATTCCCATAAATGTGCATGGGTGTTAAAAATACAAAATCCTAGCAAATGTTTTATATGATATAACAGCAGACTCCAATCCAGCAAAATAAAATAAATAAAATGACTAATCATGTTATAACTGTTTACTTAATTTTTACTCTTGGGCATTATTAATTATGTGCACCTGGCCAACTTATTTTATTATTAACTTATTTTGTATTAGTTTTTAGAGACAGGTTCTTACTCTGTTGCCAAGGTTAGAGTGCAGTGGTATATATATATATATATGCACACACACACACACATATACACACACACATATATGCACACACACATATAAATAAGACAGACTAAAAACTTAAAAAAGTAAACAGTTTAACAATTTTCTAAAGCATTTCAATAACCTGTTTGAGTTCTCTTAGCTCATGTGAAGTAAAATTCCATAGACAGAAGTATAATTAACTTTTAATTATTTATTTATTTGAGACAGGATCTCACTCTGTCACCCAGACTAGAGTGCAGTGACGCAATCTCAGCTCACTGCAGCCTCGACCTCAAGGGTTCCGAAAATCCTCCCACCTCAACTTCCCAAATAGCTGGGACCACAGGTGTGTGCCACCACACCCTGCTAATTTTTTGTATTTTTTTTTTTGTAGAGACAGGGTTTCACCATGTTGCCCAGGCTGGTCTGAACTCTAAAGCTCAAGTGATCCACCTGCCTTGTCCTCCCAAAGTGCTGGGATTACAGGCATGAGCCACAGTGCGCAGCCAGAATAAATATATTTTAATGTTAGGAAAAAGCACTTGCTGCTGATGATTTTGCAGAGAAATAAGAGAATATGATGCTTATGTTGATGGAATCTTACTGATTCCCTAAATACTGTGTCAAGAGAAAGAACACAGGGTTTCTTCTTTTTTCTGTTGTTTTTTTTTGAGATGGAGTTTGTGTCACCCAGGCTGGAGTGCAGTGGCGCGATCTTGGCTCACTGCAATCTCCGCCTCCTGGGTTCAAATAATTCTCCTGCCTCAGCCTCCCGAGTACCTGGAACTACAGGTGTGTGCCACCATGCCCAGCTTAATTTTTTGTATTTTTAGTAGAGACGCAGTTTCACCATGTTCGCCAGGATGGTCTCGATCTCCTGACCTCGTGATCCACCCACCTTGGCCTCTGAAAGTGCTGGGATTACAGGCTTGAGCCCCCGGGTTTCTTCTCTTGATAAAAAGCCTATAGTGCCCTGTCTCCCACGTAACTGGTTTACATACTTTTGAACCACTCTCTGCATTTGGGTCATTGGAACACTTTACTGCTAATTTTTTCATCTGTTTCTTCCCTTCTTGTTGCTTTTTTTAAAAAAAGAATTGTGATAAAAAATACTTAAAATAAATTTACTACATCAACCATTTTTATGTGTACAATTTAGTGGCATTACGTACATTCACCACTGTTTCCAGAACTTTTCATCAACCCAAACAGAAACTCCAAACCTGTTAAACAATAACTCCTTTTCTCCCCTTTCCTCCAGCCCCTAGAAGCTTATACTCTATTTTCTGTCTCTAGGAATTTGCCTATTCTAGGTAAATCCTCTGCGTGGAATCATACAATATTTATCCATCTGTGTCTGGCTTATTTCATTGAGCAGAACGTTTTCAAGCCATGTTGCAGCATATGTTCCTCTTTATGGCTGGATAATACTCATGTACATAAATACCATATTTTGTTAATTCAACTACTCATTACCTTTTAGGAATAACTGTGGATGATGTATTTCCAATGCCTTAGATATGTTCTTTAATGTGCTTTTTTCTTTCACAATGAGACTCTGTGGCATGAATTGTATACACATAAATTTTAAGACAGGATTATTACCCTTGAAACTCAGAGTCACACCGGAGAGGCAGTCAAGTGATATAGTTTGGATATTTGTCCCCACCCAAATCTCATGTTAAATTGTAATCCCCAGTGCTCGAGGTGGGGCCTGGTGGGAGGTGTTTGCGTCACGGGAGCAGAATCCTCATGGTTTGGTGCTGTCTTTGCAATAGTGAGTGAGTTCTCGTGAGACCTGGTCACTTAAAAGTAAGTGGCACCTCCAACCCAATCTCTGGCTCTCTTGCTCCTGCTCTGGCCGTGTGACGGGCCTGCTTCCCCTTTGCTTTCCAGCCTCATTGTAAGCTTCCTGAGGCCTGGGGAGGCCAAGCAGATGCCAGCACCATGCTTCCTGTACAGCCTGCAGAACTGTGAGCCAATTAAACCTCTTTTCTTTCTAAATTACCCAGTCTCAGGTATTTATTTATAGCAGTGCAAGAATGGCCTAATACATCAAGTAAACAGATTATTCCAACACAACAGAGAGCACTGTGACAAGGCTACGAGGTCACAAAGGGAAGAACAAGGAACTCTGGCTGACGGCATAGAGTTTTCAGTGAAGCAACAACATCTGACTAGGGTTTTGAAGAATGAGCAGAAGCTCTGTGTCAGATGAAGAAGAGACGAGAGGCCCTCCAAGCACAGGAACCACTCATGTCAAGACATAGGGCAAAAAGAGAGGACGTATTTGGAGAACAGAGAGTAACTGAAGGCTATCATTCAATTAGTGATAGTCTTCAAGGAGGTTAACACCAAAGGCAACCTGAATTTCCTCAGACTTCATGAGCTGGCGGTGAAGGGTGAGATCACACAAGCAGTAATAACCCAGCTCTCCCTGGCTCACTGCCTTACTTACTGGCCTTCTGGTACCCAGCAAAGCTGTCCCCATGAATTTGGGAGTCTCCATTCCTGTCCTTCCACTCCCCTCAAACGTCCTTTCATTCAAGGTCACGTGGTAACTTGACTCCTCTCACCACTACTCCTGTGGGAATGCAGAGGCCAGGCCAGAGCCTGTGGGTGCTGCCCTCCCCAGAGACTTCATTATGCCCAGCTCCAGGGAGGACTGACTGGAGGAGGGGACCAGGCATCTCCCCTGCACTCTAAGCCCACAGCAACCCTGTATACCAGCCTGTATTAACCTTGCAACGCCTTCCTCCAAAAGGCTGAGACTTCAACCATGGGACCTGGGTGGTGATCACTAAAAAATTTCTTCCTGAAAGTTCTTCTCCAACAACTTCTCACATTCAGTTATTCATTCAACAAACATTAAGCAACAGCCTAATCTTTTGGGCTCTGGAGACCGAGTTAAAAAGGAGACAGCGGGCCCCTGCCCCCACTTCTCGACAGGTCACCGCATCTTGAGTGCTAAGACTGTCATCACAGGGTGAGGAGGGGAACTGAGCTCAGAGGGGTAGAACCTCCTGAAAGGGCAGAACGGTTCAAGCATCCCGCCAAGGTCAGAAGGTCAGTGCCTACTGCATCTTCCTCTCCTTCAGTCCCTGCTTGTGTTTGAGGTATGTGGGGCCTGGCCCAGGCTGGCAGCCAGTGAAGCCTATCTGGTCCTAAGACTAATCAGCCCAGCCCAGCAGCCAGCTTCAGGAGTCTGGCCAGTTTATTACTTAAAGCCCCCCTGAGTCCTTGCTGGTTCTAAGCCTAGAACTCCTGTCAACTCTTGACATTACCCTCCTCCAACTCTCCTACCTAACACACACACACACACACACACACACACACACACACACACACACACACACACACACACCCCTCTACTTTGCATTTTATATCCCAATCCCCCAGAGTTCCTCACTATTTCCCAAAATAAAGTCCTTATATGCCCTCTCATCTGTGCATCCAAGCTGCTACCCTTGGTTGGAACAAGTTCCTCTCCCTCCGCAGCGAGCACCTACTTGATCCTTCATGACAGCTTAGGTATCCAATACCTCCTCTGGGTGACCTCTCTTGGCAATCCCAGTCTAGGTCAGTTCTCCCTCCTACTATAGCCCATATTACATTATGTTGAAATGTAACCTAAATGAACTAGTCAAAAGATCTGTTTACACCAAAATAAGCACCCAGACACAGCAACTAATGGTATCTTACTCATTGCTGTCCAAATAGTAGAGTCTCATTCAGAGCTGATTAAATGAATGAGTGGGTAAATGGTAGAATCAAAGTGGAAGAGCTCAAGACAGTTGCCACAAACTAGGCTGGGTTTCTTGTCATTTTTAACTTGCTACCAGTAAATCACATGGCTTATGGATGAATTAGACTAATTTAAAGATACAGAATCAAATACTTGGTTCAGTTTCTAATCAATGAATTGACTGATTAGATCAATCCATTGCAACTGCAGGGCTCTGTTTGTAAAGACAGAAATTCTACAAGACACTTTTCTTCAAAATCCTTTCTGTGAGTACTGAGTTATTTAATTAAGGACAGATTTTAATTTTTAAAACCTAGTGAATTATATTTTCATAAATAATACCATACAATTATTACTAAAAATGTTTAAAAAACACCAAGTATCTGTTTTCCCGAAACAACTCCCAAATGTGCAAGAAATTTACAACTTATGTTTTCATAACAATCCTCATAATCCCTATTCTCAATTTTTGTTTTAGTATTGAAAAATAACAGCTGGGCACGGTGGCTCACACCTGTAATCCCAGCCCTTTGGGAGGCCCAGGCAGGTGGATTACCTGAGGTTGGGATTTCAAGACCATCCTGATCAACATGGAGAAATCCCGTCTCTACTAGAAACACAAAAATTAGCTAGGTGTGATGGTGCATGCCTGTAACCCCAGCTACTCGGAAGGCTGAGGCAGGAGAATCGATTGAACCTGGGAGGCAGAGGTTGCAGTGAGCTGAGATCGCACCATTGCACTCCAGCCTGGGCAACAAGAGCAAAACTCTGTCTCAAAAAAAAAAAAAAAAGAAAAGAAAAGAAAAATCACTGGTATTTTTATTGATATTTCTAGTACTAGAAAATAACTGGTATACTTAACAATATTTGTTACATGGCAGAGTAAGAGAGGGAAGAGGAGAAGGGGTTATCTTACATGCTCATGAATGAATTATATTCAGCTCCTTCCTTCATTGTCTCTTTCCACTTCAGATCCAGAAAGAATTAGGAGTGGAGGTAGGAGGGAGAGATGTCAGGATAGGGTTACCACTGATATATGTAGCATCACAAACTAATAAATAACTCATGAATCCTCTGCTTCTTCCTCTTCTTCCTTTCTACTGATATTTCCTCAGTAGGATCAGTGACGATTTTGAAATAGCCTGGTCTCACATCACATTCAGGGGATTCTGCCTCTGCATTCTTAATAGCCTGAGAGATGCAGTTGGGGCTGACCTGCTTGATCATATGCAAATTAAAAGCAGATGTCAGTAATGAGAACATTCCAGCCAAAATCCAAAGCTACCCCAAAGGAGCGGGGCATGAAGGCACTTGCTCTATTGGAAGAGTCATCTATATATTATAGCAGGGGAAAGCCTTGATCTCATTCCAGGAAATCTTCATGACCATTGAAGATGAGGTGGTTTCTTATTGGGTACAGCCCAACCACATGGGTAGCAGAAGCCAAAGATGGGCCGAGGGGGCTAAAAGCTACCATATCTGCTTCTGATTGCCAAGTGTCTGGAGAGACCCTTTCAACCGACTTGTAACAGATCTTCCCTCCTCCCAGGGAGTGGGGATGCAAGAGACCTAAGCCATACGCACGCATTCCAGCTGGTCAATCATCAGGGAGGCGTTTAGGGGCCCTCGAGCTACCTAATCACCATTACTGGTCCACTGTTTGCAGCAAGGTCCTGAAATCTTCCTCAGAGGTCTACAAATTCTAATGTACCTGTACTCAAAGGCCAGTTGGGAAACAAAGAGCACGAGCTCGACTTTGTAAAACGATCTCTACCTCCTCGCATTGCAAAAACGCATGAATGTATCTTACCACTACAGAAGTCATTTGTACACACTTCTTACCTTTCTCTACCCAGAATATTACTAAAGAAAATGACAAAGGAGACCGGAATAAGTGAGATAGTGAGCTTTCTGGTCTCCCCACCATGTAGCCTAAAAAATGAAAATGGACATGGAAACGTTTAATTTCATCCTTATAACAGATCTGACACTCAATTTTTTTAAAACCTAGTAGTTTTACTACATATGAATTTAGAAATTTAATATTTCTAATGCAAATAGGACATGTTTACATAGTAAAGGGAAAGAGTAGGTGAAAGGGAGAGTTGAAGATTTTGAAGCAAAAAAGTAGACATCTTTTTTCTCCTGTCATATTTTTACATGTAAATAGAGGGAGACTCTTTCTTAAAACAGACCACAATATTATTTCACACCTAAGAAGGAACATTAATTCTTTAATATCATCAAATATATCCAGGATAACTTTTTTTTTCTTACACTTTGAATAAGAATTCAAACAAAGTCCATATATTTTGATTGTGCAGTGTTTCTTATAAATCTCTTTCCATTTATAGGTGCTGGATCCAGGGCAAAAATGAAGACATACGGGACCCTAGGTGACAAGGAAGAAGCTCCCAGGCAGCATGTGGGATGGACCCAAGGAGAACGTCAGAGAGAAAGAGTTCAGTCTGGTGTCTCCTGAAGCAGGTGAGGTACACCTGGACATGAAGGATCCCATCCATCCTTCAAGGGTATTGCTGAGGCAGGAATGAGAAAACGAAACAAAGCAAAAGGGGAAAAAAAGCACAATTCTCATGGAAGATGGTTCCAGCTTATTCCATAGAACCCTGGCCTAACTTTACCTTCAAGAATATGACCTGACTTCGCTTCCCACTGACAAGGTGTCACCTTTTACATTTCTACTGGGGTTCAGGCAAAAGAAACAACACGCCTGTGTTTCAAAGGTGGCAGCATGCTGACAAAGGAGGGTGGAGTATGCAAGGAACTGGTGCCTCCAGGACTCACGACAAGACCTTACGGAGAAAGAAATCAGCCAGGGGAAAACGACTGGAGTGTGGAAGAGTCTGGAAGAGCTGGACCAAGTCCACATGGTCCGGTCAGTTCTCCAAACATCGAGACCCTGTGCGGTGAGGGTGAGCCATCTTAGCAGGAAGGTATACCTCCCTCCCCATGCCACCTCCAACACTTCCAGACTTTCTCTTCCCTCCTTCCCCAATCCCATCCAAAGCTCCAGTTCCAGTAAATGTGGGAGTGCAATGAATGGGGTGATGGCAGCAGCCCTGAACTTGGACTCAGAAGACTTGGCTTTAAATTCTGCCTCTGCACTTACTGGCTGTATGACCTAAGATGATTTACCTCCCTCTCCACTTTCCCCATCTGTGAAATGGGGTAAATAAGAGTCCCACTGGATTCAAAAGGTTATGAGGACGAACTATGGTTGAGAGATGAGAATCCTTTTAAACTTCTCTGCAATACTAGTGATGATGATGATTAAAGTAACTTATTTGCAAAATAATGTGAATGGCCATTACCTGGCCTTTAACCCTTCAGGAAGTGTTTATTCTTTAAAGGGAAAAGTTTGTCAAACCAAGTGAATCCTCTTGCTGAACCACATGGAGAACATATTTTGGAGAGAGATGGTAAGCGAGCTCCTGTGGCCCTCTCTAACTGAGGCTGGGGTTAGGGATGGAGGCCCTTTCATTCTGGCCTCATTTTTGTTTCAAAAGGAAATGTGGTCTCTCTGAGGGAGGAGGACAGACAGGCAGTATATCTTCTCAAGTCTTTGTGCATCATTTTTATTAGTTCCTGGCCCATATTTTTTAAAAAGAATATTTACTCTTAAATGACACACTTTAAAAGCATGCTTTTCTAAATGGCAGCAATTGGACCCCATGGCGTGGCCAGTGCGTTGAGTCTGAAAATTCTATGAGGACGCGTCGCTGTGGTCCTGTGGTGATGTACATCTTCCTTCTCCTCTAGTTAGCACCCTGTGAGCTGAGAGGTTCAAATCTGATAGCAGCTGAAAGCTTCAAACCTAGAGTCCTCCAAGCTGGGAAGCTGAATTGCTGCTCTAGGGCTGCGTTTAGATTGATTTTTTGAATGCTGTCACTGCAGAGGAGCTAGTCAACTTTTCTCAAAATATTTTTTCTCATCTTTTTCACTTTCCTCTCTCTAGTTTGACATATGGAGTTATAAATGTACTGTCTGGTTTTGTTATATGCCTCGATTTTTATTTTTGATGATTCTATCAAGCTGGCTGCCTTCAATGTTTTCTCCATTTAGTAAAATGCACTACTTCCTGTATTCCTCGCCTCCCTCCACCAGATATTCACTCTCCTGGCCCACACCTTGTGCCTGGCAAGCAGGAGCATTGGAGATGCCCCACACCTAAAGTCCATACCTTAATGTCTTGAAATAAATAAATGAATTTAAGGAAGAAAGTCTGAAATAAACTGGGGCCGAATTATACAGTAGCTGGTATCACAAAATTCTAATCAAAGCTAGGGACTTTAGTAATGATCCCTGCCTGAAGTCCTAAAAGCAAGTTCGTTTGTTAATTTCTTAACCATCATGAGTTTTCACTGTCCCTTCTGCTACTACCTTCAATGTAACACTACAAATAGATTAATTACTAAGAGTAAAAGATTTGGTCTCTGTTCTTTTTGTTCTTTTCTGTTTCTTTTTAAAAAAATTAATTGTGAAATAGCAAATTTAAAAGGATCATTTTTTTAAACAACAGTCTTAAAAAAAAAAAAAGCTAAATGTCATAGTGCTCTAAATTCTTTTGTGTCGGTGATTATATTGTATGTCAAGAAACCATCCTGAGGTGATAATTAGATTTTATCTGCAAATGGAGGTGGGAGGATGAGAGTAGGTGGTAGCGTCAACATTTCACCAAAACAATAAGACAATTCACACAATGAGGTAGGAAAAATATTACTCAAACAGATGGCTGGGGCTACTGTGTGATTAAGGGAATTTTGACACTATAATCATCTAGGGTGGAGGTATATTTTATTTGCCTATGGCCAGACATTTAGGAAGGCAAACTGGAGCAAGAGGAAAAGCAAGAAAAAATAGATTGATAACCAAAAGGTAAAATATCTCTGTGTTGATCTCATGGAAGTGAATAAAACAGGCCACAAAGACCCCTTTTTTTCCCACAGAACTTTTCAACAGATGGTTATACTAGTTGTTTCAGAATTAATACCAAAGACTGAGGGTTGGAGGCATGCAACTTAGAAGCAGTGCTGGTGTGAAAGTGATAAGGTTTTTGGCTCCAAGTAACACCTCCCAATTTGTACAGCAACCACAATAGAAATGTGCTTCAGGCAAGGTGGCGTCCTACATTTTAACTTACCCCCAAGAAAATATCCTGAATTTCACAGGTGTTCTCAGTAATATGACCTGACTGAAAATAGCTTCTCTTCTGTATTTTTCCCCAGGTTAAAATTAAGCTCGGCAGGCTCTATGTGAATGTGCAGACAAAGCAAAGCAGGAAGCCTCCCACACTAAAAAGGGAAGATAAGAATCACAGAAGCCGGGATGGTTTTTATTGAAGGGCATTTAAAGGCAAATACAGACATCTACAGCATATTTGTAAATCCTCCGTATGTGTATGGAAACACACACCTTCACACCTCAAAACTGGATTTGTTCCTGAGTAACAAAACGTCCTAAGAACAAAACGAAAGCAAACCGAATAGCAGAAAAATACTTCCAACGTATACCACAAAGGATTATTTACCAACTCAACACACCAAGAGTTAAGAAAATAATGCAACAGCAACAAAGGGCAAAGGATATGTACTGGGAAGACCACAGAGAAAGAAAATGCAAATGGCTAATAATAGAAAATATTTCCTAGGTTCAATAGTAACCAGGGAAAGACAAAATTACACTTTTGACCTCTTAGACTGGCAGTGACAAAGATTATTTGAGTGACCAAGCTTTAGTCAGGCTCCTGGATCTTCTAGGCCCATCTGGGCACTTCCTCGTAAAATATAGCTTTAACAAAAGCCCTGCTAAATTGGTTTACCAAGAACTCCCACCCTCAATCGAGTTCCTTAGCCCTTCACCTTTCCTCAGGTGAGGGCTGATCATCCTGGCCTGTCTTCAGCAAGAGTGCTCTAACCCCGACGTTTCCTCTTAGTAATTTTCCATCCACTGACACCCACTTGTAATTTATAGCCAAGGAGCAAGATACACTGCTCCTTGGCTATAAGTTATTTTCCCTGTTACATTCAGAGTTGAGCCCAATCCCTCTCCCCGACTACAAAATCGATAGCAGTAGTCCCTATACCTATTGCAATGGTCCTAAATAAAACCTGCCTTACTGTGCTTTAACAAGTGTCATTGAATAATTTTTTAACAGCAAATTGTTGGAGATAAAGACATTTTTAAATGTCTTCCATTAGTTTAGCTACTTCCACGTAATGTTAAAATCTCCATCAATTGGCTAGTGAATACTGTGGATTCACTCCTAAGTTGATATTGATATGAATGAAGTAGTTATCTCCCAAACTTTGCTTTCTACATTTGTATCAAAAAACATGATGCCCCTGTGCCCAGCGCCCCCCCTCCCCCGCCACTGGATCCCCAGTCTCACTCAGAGAAAATGTCAACGTCATTGCGATGGTCTACAGGGGCCCAACCCGGGATTCTTTTCTGTTCCTTGGGGCCTTTGCCCTTGCTCTTCTCTCTGCCTGGAAGGATCACCCCTTAACTTCTCTCAGGCCTTTCTCCAAATGCCACCTTCTCAGAGGGGCCTGCCTTGGTTGCCATACTTAAGGTTGCAATCTGCACACCTTCACCCCAGCACGACCTATACCCTTCCTCTGCTTTGTAATCACCATCTAATATTGTTTATTTAGTTTGTGTTATTTAGTTTATGTAGTTTGTGTATTGTCTCTCTCTCCCAGCAAAGACTCTTTTCTTGATCAAACTCTAGTCAGCTCCCCTGAGCCCTCTTCTCAACTAGGCCTCAACCTCAGCCTATAGAGACTCGAATAAAACACAAATACAGTTTCTAACAGCTCAAGGCCACATCTCTAGAATGACCTTAACTCCCCTTAAAGTGCCTGTCTGAGAAAACTCAAAACTGTCAAAATAATTTACTGTTTGTTCATCTAACATCTGAAGATGGGGCTCCTGTCTCCAGCCTCTGTGGGAGGGTGGGAGCCTGACTTCCACAAGCACCAGTTAACAAACCCAGATGGGTTTACATGTACCAACTCCCCTCTTCCTGCTTTGTATGATATTTTTACCTCCGTGAATTTACTGAACCTCTGCTCACCTCCCTCTATACTCCTTCATTTCCTCTTTAAAATGCACAGTCACTTCTGTACAAATTGAAGTTGTTCAGTTCACACTGAATAGTTCTCTATAGCAATAGTCTATCACTCATTAAAATCTCTCCTTGCCACTTTAGTTTCCAGCTTTATCTTTGACACCCTCACTATAATGCAGTCTCTATGAACTGGATTTTTGTTTTCTCACTGGCACATAATAGAGACTCAGTAAATACTTGCTGAACCTTGTTGATGGGTCAACAGTGGTACATGGGTTTTAGCCCCTCAGCCACACTTCTGGGCTGGGATAAGCATGTTTAAGCATCTGGATGAAACACCATTGCTCATTTCACTCCTTAAATACCTGGCAAGTGACAGGCGGCTGGACATCAGAGATCATGCCAGTTTTCCTAAAGGTTTCTTCAATGTGTTTTTTGGTTTGTTCGGTTGGTTGGTTAGTTTTTTGCTTTTTTTTTTTTTTTCTTTTTGAGATGGAGTCTTGCTCAGTTGCCAAGGCTGGAGTGCAGTAGCACGATCTTGGCTCACTACAACCTCTGCAATTCTCTGGCCTCAACCTCCTGAGTACCTGGGACTACCCACCACCATGCCTGGCTCATTTTTGTATTTTTAGTAGAGACAGGGTTTCACCATGTTGGCCAGGCTGGTCTCAAACTCCTGATCTCAAGTGATCCACCTGCCTTGGCCTTCCAAAGTGCTGGGATTATAGGTATGAGCCACCGCATCCAGCCTTCAGTTTGTTTTTAATTTTGATAGAGCACCATCTACTACATGTTTAATATTATCCATAAACAGACATGTCTGAACACAGAAGATCATGTTAATGAAAGATTATCGAAAGGTACTGGGTGAAGAGTAGTTGCTTCACAGGAACTTTTCTTGTTGGTTGTTGTTATTTCCCCGCTTCCCTGCCCTTTATTTCCATTTGTGGTTTTGCTCCTTAAACTTCCCTTCAACTCCAACTCCCTCAGTGACTCTCTGGGTTTTCATTCTTAGAACTTCATCAAAAATGCTTTGGCTGTGAATTCCAGTGACTTCCTTCAGATGCAATCTGAAGATGTCCTTTCAATTTTTCTTCTTTAGGTTCTCTTAGGTGAGCTGGGGCCCATTAACCTCCCTCACCACACTCTTTCTTCCCTAGTCTTCTAATTTTTTTTTCCAGCTGTGGCTTCTCACTATTTTCAGGTGACTACAAATACTCCCAAGTATAATCAGTCGCTTTCCAACAAATGCCTTATAAACAACTACTACGGATGAGGCACATTGAGATTACAAAAGTCTACTACTCAGAGTGAACTCGAAGAGAGGGAGACAGTCTATACTCACATGAAAAGTTAAAGTTTATTGCATAGTGCTTGCTGAACAAATTATTAAGCAAGCACTATGCAGTAAACTTTAACTTTTCATGTGAACAAAGCTATGTAGGAAAATTCCAGTGATACCCAAGGCAATAATAAATAGTCACATTATTAATCCAACCAGCAAGTCAAAGTTCTCCATTTAGAGCTTAGCCTCCCCCATTATTATATTTCTCTCTTCTACAGGGCATTTTCAATGGGTATTATAATATCAATCACAGATAATAAAATTAACATATCTTCTTATCGCAGCCTCAACCCTATTTTCCAACATGTTCATAATTATCATTGCCACCACCGACACTCTGATACTAAGGTGTATCTCAGCATCTTTAGTCTCCCTAGAAGGAGGTCTGTATGTTCAACCCATGGAGGCAATAGTACCCAAGGTCTCCCTTCCTTCCTGTTCCTATCATCACAGCCCTGGTCTGGGTGTCAAGAAACCCAGCTCATCTTGTTCAGCATTACCTTTTTCTAGTCTACAAAAGGCACAACAGACACTGAGAAATGAAGAATTAAAAATGCTTCACAATTGTAAAACTTTTCAAAAGTCCACAGTAATCCATAGTTATCTGAGGTTTTACTTTCCACAGTGAAGTAAGGTATTTTGAGAGTGAGAGAACACATTCACATACTTTTTACATTATAATTATTAGTTATTGTTGTCCTTACTGTATCTAATTTTAAAATTAAACTCTATCATAGGTATGTATGAATAGAAAAAAATATAGTGTATACATAGGGTTCAGCAGGTGCTATCTGCAGGTTTCGGGCATCCACTAGGGGTCTTGGAATGAATCCCACACAGATAAGGGGGGACTGCTGTATATCCATCTTCTACTCTTGTCTGTTCATGTTTTGGGTAATGTCACCTTAAAGAATGGATTTGAGTCTTCTGTGAATAAAATGTTTTAGTCTTTGGGGTTATTTTGTTGTTGTCTTTCTGTTTGTTGGAGACAGGGTTTCACTTTGTCGCCCAGGCTGGAGTGCAGTGGTGCGATCATGGTTCGTGTAGTCTCAACCTCCCAGGCTCAAGTGATCCTCCTGTCTCAGTTCCCCAGGTAGCTGGGACTACAGACACATGCCACCACACTCGGCTAATTTTTGAATTTTTTCTAGAGATGGGGTTTCACCATGTTGCCTAGGCTGATCTCGAACTCCTGGGCTCAAATGATCTGCCCTCCTAGGCCTCCTAAAGTGCTAGGATTAGAGGCGTTAGCCACCACACTCGCCCCTAATCTTTGTTTTTCTTTGTTTGTTTTTGTTGTTTTTATTGTTGTTTGTTTTTTTAAATCTATTCCTGCCTCTTAATTGTACAGTCCTCTAGACACTGGACACTAGAAGTTTTTCAGAGAAAGTCCCAGAAGCCAATTCATACGGACACTCTTGAAGCAAAATATTTTGTGTAGGTAAAAGTTCTAAAGCCATGCTCTCTCTCTAAATCCTTCAAAGCATGGATTAGTTTAGATACTTCATCAAAAAACTTCATGAAAAAGCATGACACCCTCCGCCCATTATTTACTACATAGATAATATACAGTAAGGTTTGCCAAACAGGAAAGCAAGAGTAGACTTTTAAGTAGCATGGAAGTTTCCATGGATGGGATGTTGAGGTACATCAGTGCTATAAGGAATCAGTCCTTAAAATAGTTGACAAGCCCGTTGAAAGCTCTCCATACAGACTTGCTTCCCTTAAAGTGTGGTCTGAGGACCAGCAGCATCAGCAAAACTTAGAAGCCTGTTAGAAAGTGCACAAGCTCAATTCCCACTCAAAACCTACTGCATTTCAACAAGATCCCTGGGTGATTCTTATGTTAGAATGTGTATGAGAAAGTCTACATTAGATATGAGAAATGCTACATTAGATAATACGACTCTGTCATCTACTCATATGTGAACTCGGAGTGGGAGCTCTGGTCAGCAGACCATTACGTTTGATTTGAGTAGTCCACTGATGCATTGAGATATCACTCCAACTCCCACCTAGCAAAAAATGGTAGCCTTGGCGCTTTCTGGTGTGGCTGACTGGGACTCTCAGTTTTCATCCTTTGTGGTGTGCCTTTGTTGCCTATTGTCTATTAACAGTGCAGCAAGGTGATCATGGCTGAAAACCACGATCTAGGATTAAGAGCTTGCTTGTTGAGGCCGGGGACCGGCTGAATCATATCGAGACACCCCACCCCCACTCCTAGGCATGACTTTAACACAGGTGAGGGCCTGCAAACATGAACATCAAGGGAAGCCTTAGAAGAAGGCTCAATAAGCAACTGTTAAAGTAGACGTGTGCAGAAGAAGGGAGGAGTGGCAGCCAGGCAGCTCAGGAAGGGGAGGTGGAACAGGGACATTTGCTTACAGATTTTAATGTACAAGGCAGGTTTTTCGGCACCAGAAATTTCAAAACACCTTTCTCCCTCCATAGCTGCTTAGCAGCTGCTGAGTCCCCCCCAGCATGTTCCTGGGCTTGGGCAAACATTCTCATCTTGCCATTGCCTGTGGCTGGCCTTCTGAGAATGTGTCAGCTGCCTAAGGAGCAGTCACCCCCATAAAAAAACAATAAATCCAGATCTGGATAATCACATGTGACCTCATGCAAATTCTAAACCCTTGCTGAGAAATGTTTCATCAGATTAGGCCAAAGGAATGCCATCCTGCACCCCGAGCAGGCCTCTGAATTCAGGGTCACCCTTGGGGATGTAATCCCCAGAAAGCAAGGGTTTGAACTGGCCTCACTACCATATTGTTCCATTTGGGAAGAGACCTAGGCCTGATCTGCCATGTGAGGCCCACTATTAATCTTCCTGAAGGAATGAGGAGAGCTGGTTAAATGACCACTGAGGGCTGCCTTGAATGGAAACCAGAGGGGCCCAGACAGCTCTGTGGAAATGTGCACCCTACAGACTGGCATGTTCGCTGGGGAGGAGATCAGGCACCATGTCAATCTGGGTCAGGGGGAGAGAATGCCTGTCTTCATGGCCAAGCCTTCTTCCCTGTACTCTTTATACTCCTCAAGCCACAGGTGCCCCCACCTCACCCCAGCCAATGATTTCCATCATCCTTCCTATTCTTACCTTGTTGTTCCCTAGGAACATGCCTCATTCTTGCTTGTTTCCCCACAACTCTAAAACACCTATGGTGCAATGAAACATCCACTTCGTTATTTAAAAAAAATGCTTCCTTATTTCACATAGTTTTCTTACTCTACTCTTTCCCTTCTTTCTCACCTAAAAGACATTAGGCTTTTCTCTGTGACATGTATGCTTCCCAGAAGCCCTGGAATTCCTTACCTCCCCAGGCCCCAGGTACAAGGAGGTAATGAATGCTTTTGTTGTGTTTTCCCAGTCCCCCACCTCTCATCGAGGAACTGTGCTCTCCACACCTGCAAGAATACATCCCAGTGGTCTCTGTCCAACAAAACGGATATAGCTGGTGTCAGGAATGGCTACCAGGCTGGTGTGTGGAATTGGGATCCAAGGGCAGCCCTCTCTGCTAGCTTTAACAGAAGACATGTAAATTGGGGAAATCTAAGGAGAATATATGCTCAAGGCATCAGAGAAATCTGGGAGGGAGGGAAAGACAGAAGGATGGATGGTTGAATGGATGGAAAGACAGATTAGTTAGGTAGTGTTATGGACTGAATGCTTGTATCCCTTCAAAATCCAAACATTAGAACCCTATCCCCTAACATGATGGTATTATAAGGTGGAGTCTTTGGGAGGTAATAAGGATTAGATGAGGTATTAAGGGTGGAAACTTCATGAATGAAATTAGTGTCATTATAGAAGCTCACAAAGAGCTTTCTTCCTCCCTCTGCCATGTGAGGACACAGCAAGAAGACGGCCATCTATGTACCAGGAAGCAGGCCCTCGCCAAACACTGAATCTGCCAGTGTCTTGATCTTGAATTTCCAGCCTCCAGAACTGTGAGACATAATAACAGAAACAAATTTCTCTTATTTATAAGCCAACCAGTCTATGACAGTTTGTTATAGTAGGTCAAAATAAGATAGATAGATGATATACATGATGATGATGATGATAGATAGATTAATAGATGATGGATGATGAATGGATAGATGGATAGGTAGATAGACAGACAGACAGACAGACAGACAGACAGATAGATAGATAGATAGATAGATAGATAGATGGATAGAGCAGGCAAGAGAGAGTTAGATCAATCCCTGGAAACAAAAAGGGAGTGCCCTCCTTGATCACAACCAATGTATCAATGTATCAGTTCCTGGCCGCAAGGTATCATGAAGCCACACTCTCCTTCCTGGTTAATGGCTGCTCTTGTTAACAAACAGACAAACAAACCTCTTTTCCTTCATTCGAAGAAGGGAGTCTCTATTGCTAACTATGGAAATTTGTTTGTTTTGTTCAAACCCTTGCTATTACTTAGTAATCCTCTCATTCATATCTGATTGAGTCCCTTCTACAAATGTCACAGTGGCTGTTTCAAAGCTCCTTTACTTTCTAGATATCACAGTCACTGTGTTAACAGTTCCAATTGATCTGCTTGGTTAGCACATATTACCTTGTGTGGTTATATATTTTGGAGGTACGCAGTGTTACTATAAAGTGATGTGAATGACTTAGCTGTCCAAATTATTGTTATTCCCACCAAAATAATCATGCTGGGAGACAATAAATGTATTCCTATAACGTGGCCACTGTTACTGCCATTTATGGAATGCTTTTTCAAATCTTCCTCAGTGACAGTACATCTATGTCACTCAAATGTAGACATGATTTTTAGAAAGAGCTACAATTGAGGTATAGTCAGGGCAAGAGGATAAAAACATGGGCCACATATTTTAGTCACAAAACTTTTGTTGAACACTGTTTTGCCTAATAAGATTATAAGGGGAATAAGTATATACTCTTCCAATATGACCACTCTAAAAGATAACACTCATTTGAAGACATAAATTCTATTACACTTACTAACCATAAGCCACATTCTTTTTTTTTTTTTTAAGATGGGATCACACTTTGTTACCCAGGCTGGACTGCAGTGCTGCAATCACAGCTCACTGCAGCATCGAACTCCTGGACTCAAGCAATCTTTCCACTTCAGTCTCCTGAGTAGAAAGGAACACAGGTGCACACCAGTTCACCTGGCTAATTTTTTATTTTTTATTTTTTTTTGTAGAGATGGGGTCTCACTATGTTGCCCAGACTTGTCTCAAGCTCCTGGACTACAGCAATCCTTCTGCCTCCACCTCCCAAAGTGTCGGGATTACATGTGTGAGCCATTGCGCCCAGGCTAAGTCACATTCTTTATCACTATCACATCTTTCTGTCTTGTTGTCCAAACCTCTGGAGCAGAAATCAAAGATTTATAATGCCCAGTAGTTTGGAGAAAAGGGGTTTAATATGTTTGTTCTTGATATTTAGGCTACTTGAAGATTATTTAATAGAAATTATACCTCCAAAGGAGATATGCCAAACATTCAGGTAGGTGAAAATATACATAAAACAAAAAAGATCATAAATCAACATTGATGACCTGACTAATGACCATCCATTATTATGTCACACGCTTACAGTATGTGAGTTACGGACCCAAAATCAAAGCATTGTACCTTTGACATTCTTGCCCTAGCCACAGTCCAAAGTTCTAGAGAGAGATAACATGCTTTTTTTTTTTTTTTTTTTTTAAGTCACAAGTTTCTTCCTGTTACGAGGGATAAGCAATAGCTACTCTTTCTCAAGACTTCACAGAGGTATCAAGAAACTGCAAAGTAAGGCATATAAATGTCAGATTTTAGCCAATAGGTCACAAAATAAGTTAGAGCTCAGAAATCTTTCTAAGGCAAGCTGCTGCAACCTACTTCTCTGTGCAAATTTCAGCAAGTGTGATCAAAGATAATGAGTCACTCAGCATGGTATTTTAAAAACACTAAAGCTGCTTCAATGTTTTTTCCTGAGTTTCACTGTAACCGAAACTACACTTGTACCTTGAGACAAGATATGGTTCTTGGGCATGAATTAAACACATGATTCCAAAACTGAATTGTTTTAGATTAAAAGAATCCACCTAAGTAATGATCACTGAAATGTGCTAGGCTGAAAACATGGCAGAACACTCCATCACGAGTAAGTCAAATTTGTTCTTTATGCTAGAAATGTGGTGTTGAATGTGCCTTAAAGTAGACAGACCATTGACTGGGGCCTTAAAAATACTTTTTGATAGAAAGTGATATTTATTCTAATGATCTCTTTCATAATTCAGAGTAAAACATAATGCAATTTTCCCTCTGTTGGTGGAGATAAACATGAGTTGTTTCTATGAGGGGCGACAGATATGTACTAGGGTGGTGTAGGGTAAGAAAAGAGTATGCGTTTTGAAGTCATGAAGATTTGAGTCTTGGTTCTATTCCTTCCCTGCTGCCTGAGGGACTTGGGTGGGTTACTCCACTCTTCTGAAACCAGATTCCTTACCTGAAAAAAGGAGCCGATACACTGTTCTCTCACAGGTTGCTATAGAGTGTGATCATGTGGGGAAATAATGCAGGATTGGGCTAGCATGAGTGCACTTCCTTCTGCCTTCGTTTGCCTACACTCTTGCATCCAATACCCAGCACCAGCATTCCCAGGAGGCTGCAGAGTCCCCATGGCTGGGGTTCCATCACCACTAGCCTCAGGCTGAACTGACACTTATGACTTTCTTTTCACTCTTCACTTCCACAGGTGTTGCCAAGTGAGGTTTACACACTAACCCCAAGGAAGTTCTAATGATCTCATGGGTAGCTGTATAAAAAACAAAAACAGGCCAGGAGCAGTGGCTTATGCCTGTAATCCCAGCACTTTGGGAGGCCTAGATGGGCGGCTCACTTGAGGTCAGGAGTTCGAGACCATCCTGGCCAACACAGTGAAACCCCATCTCTACCCAAAAATTCAACAATTAGCCAGGCATGATGGCACATGCCTGTAGTCCCAGCTATTCAGGAGGCTAAGGTGGGAGAATCGCTTGAACATGGGAGGCAGAGGTTGTAGTGAGCAGAGATAGCACCACTGCATTCCAGCCTGGGTGACAGAGTGAGACCTGTCTCAAAGAAGAAAAAAAAAAACAAAAATCTCTCATTATTTTTAAATTTTAAAACATTTGGAAATCCCCATTTTTACCCAATCTTCTATTTACACATTTAAAAACAATCACTTTAGGCTAGTTTTTGATTTATAGATACTTAATGTCAAAAGAACTATTTTTAAGGTAATTCATGCATTAATTCCACAAGTATCTACTGAGCACCTAGTATGTACCAGGCTGTGTAGTAGGTACTGAAAATGCAAAAATAAATAAAATATGCTTTCCATCTTCAATGATTTTATGGTGCAGGGAAGGAGAAAAATCCATGCATCCTTTGAATGCAGCACAATAAGTCTTATAATGGAAGCAAAGGTGCCACCGCTTACACAGTACTTTAAAGTTCAAAAGCACCTTTCACACATTTCAGCCTCACAATAATCCTATGAGCTATGTGTTACTGTTACTAATTATTTCCAGGTCACATATAAGGAAACCTAGCATAGGGAGGTGACTTAAACCTAGCATAGGGAGGTGACAGGTGTCAATCTGTCCTGACCAAGATTACACAGATAATAACCAGATTCTGTGTATGGGGGAGAAAGGTGTGATACCTTTTCTCACCTATCATAAGGGTCATGGCAACACTCTTATAACACAAGACAGGTTAACAAGAGGAAAGCCTAACAAACTTCTTGAATCAAAGTTTTATTTGATATGGGAGCCTGCCTGCCTTCCTTTCTTCCTTCCCCCTCCCTGCCTCCCTTCCTTCCCACTCCCTCCCTCCCTCCCTCCTGGAATGAAGGTCTTATGACCTACTATCACACAAGGCAGGTCAAAGGATTTCTTTATGGCTAGTTCCTACACAAAAAGTCAGGGCAAGGTTAGAGTAACATTCCTAGTTTCTACAACTCACCTCAGGGAAGAGGAATTCTAGCCTCTGTGGCCTGCGATTCGGGAGAAAGGGGAACAGAAGATAGGAGGTCAAGAGAAGAGCAAGAGAAGGTCAGAGAGAGGCTTTACTTCTGAGGCCTTTCCAATGTCCTTCAGTTAGAAATACTCAGCACATCAAAGCACCACGCTTTGAGGTATTGTTTTCTGAGCCCTGACAGTCCCAATCTCAGTTGTCTGTGCTCTTTCTACCATTGTCTCTGTCTTTCAGTATTCACGTCAGAATATACTCAGAATATATCCATATCAAACTTGCAAATGCCTTATAAACATTGCCTAAATTGTGTCTCCCAAGAAAAAGGCAAACACAGCAACCTCCCATACTCAGTCTCTGCCCAGCTCTCTACTCTCCCTTCTCTCCCAAAAGAACCCTGCTCAGAGCCAAAAGCAACTGCTGAGTGTTTTCTGATTATGCCAGTTTGTTTCAGGCCTTTGCATGTACTGTTTCCCATCCCCAAACACTCTTCCTCCCCAACCCAACTCCATCTTTCAGTTCCTCCTTTTGCACAGAGATAGCCCAGGTTTCACTTCTTCCCAGAGGGCTTTTCTCCCCAAAGCCATTCCCTATAGCCGACCCTCCTAGGTTCTCCCCCAGGCCCAGGAAAGGGCACTAATCATAGCTTATACTTTATTGCACTGTGGTCTTTGGCTTATTGGCCTGTTTTTCCCCACTAAACTGTGAGTTCCTGAGGGATGTCTTTGCAACCTTTGTGTTAGCTCATTAGCCATTTGTTGATTGAATGAAGAAATGAAAAATCAAGATATGCCCTTGCCTACAGCATCTTCAGCAGTAGGTAGGGGCCAGAATAAATCCACAGCTTTAATATCTGTCTCAGAGCTGCCACTGATGTACTGACACAAACTAGAGCTTAACTAGTTTAAGTAAATTAGCTCTTCATGCATCCTCTGAAAACAAGAACAGTCATCATCATCATCATGTTATTTACTGAGCATGATGCATGGCCTATAGCTTAGATCACCAGAGACACTGCTGTATCTGGCCTGCCACACCCTTTCTGAGTGTCCTCTCTGCTTTCAGTCTAACTCCAGAATCACAGAATCACATCTGCTCACCTTTGCATGCCCAGTGCCTGTACTTTGTATGCACAGTACCTGGCACATAGCAGTAATCAATAAAGACTAATTGAATGAATGGACGAATGGAAACTGGCCAGGCTCAGTCCCTTCTGCATGGCCATGTTGGCACTGTGACTTCATGCTCCACAACTGGTTTCGGCTCCAATTGGTATCTGATCAAAGGCAACCAATCCAGAGGCACCTCTGGGGCATATGATCTCTGTCTTGCTGTATAAAGATGGCTTCACACAATAGGTCTTTTCTAGAGAATTTGAACTACGAAATATGAAGAAATTTTCCCCAGGTAAACACAAGGCAAGAGCTAAAAGGAAACAAAGGAAGATTGTTGTCAGGTAGGTAGGACCCCTGATGTGCCATTTTAAGTAGATGGATGAGGAAACACCTATGAAGGAGAGATAATCTGTTTTGATTAGAGAATAAGAAAGCTGGTCAACAGAGAGACAAACAGAAGCTCAAGCCTGCTGAGACCATGCCAGCCTAGGAAAGGGCTAGAGAAAGAGGAATTGGTTGCCTCAATTCCTGACAATTCTCCGGTGTCAGCCCCAGGTCAGGGGCAATCTAACCTAATAAAGGGCCTCCTGACTTAACAGGTGAAGCCAATTTTTCAAATGTGCCAAGCTCTGGTACAGGACTGTCATCAGCTGCTATGGTAACTTGGTGAGAATCAGATGGGAGGTGCCCCTTCTGGAATGAAGCCTAACCGGTGGTCAGGCTCCTGCGTAGATGAGAAGCCCATGGATTTTGTGCAAAGAAAAGGGTGCTCTCCCTGGGGGAGAAGGAAGGCACACATGTCCACACCAGGTGCACAGCTTGACCTGGGCAAAGCACAGGCTGGACCTTAGCCCACCAGCACCTGCTCTATCCAGCACCCTCTTGTACTGCCTGATCTGGCCTGGGCAGGGTAGCCTTGCTATTCCCTGACCAGGGAGAGACAGAAAGTAAACTTAGAGCTAGATGGTCTTTGTTTGGGAAAAAAATCCACTCAGAGTTACACAAATGTAAAGTGAGCAGGTGTTCATCGTTCCTCGCTTAGGGCACCTGCAGCTCAGCTTGTGGCTGGGGCTCAGAAGCCTCTTGGGACCCAGCCACCCTTTCGGAGTACAAAGCATCAACTCAAAGAGTTACAACCTTGGAGGTCAGTAAGAAACACAGTAGAAGCACCAGCAAGGGATGAGCAAGCACAAGCTTCCCCCAACAGCACAGGTGACCCAACAGCAGAACTGGTCTTGGACAGCAGTATCTCATGGAAGTGGCCAGGAAGCAGTGGGTATGAACTGATAGTACACTGAGGTATGCGAGATTTCTCACTTCCACTCAGCACTGAACACACCAGGAATTAAAGATTCGAGAAAAAGATCCTGGATTTGCTGTTACCCCTATGCCTATATGTACCACGGCATAGGGATACTGAAGAGATGAATCAGAGTAATAAAAAGATGAGATTGTACTTGCACACTAAGCTAATGAAGTGGTCCATACACCTATACTGCTTTTTTTGGAGGTGGCTTGAATGGTTCTCTGATCTATGCAGCCCAATGTGCAAGACTAAGCATCATCACATGAAAATAAAAACACCTTTTGGTCCTCCCTATAGCCCACACAGGTCCAGAACAGCACCTGGCACCCAGTAGGCCAACAGTCGGTACTTGCTGAATCTTTACATGGTCTATGTGGCTGTGTGTCTTCAGGTTCTTTACTTACTAAACACTGTGCTTATAAGAACAGCACATCAGAAACCACTGAAAAGTTATCAAAGCTCCTTAATACCGAACAGGATTGGTCTAAAACTTAAGAGAATACCTGACCACATACTATGAGAACCTTGTTTCAAGATTTTACTTTAAAAATTGAGTTAAACATCACCTTATTTACAAAGAAATACTATATTTTAAAAATCCAAGGCTGGGAGAAGTGGCATGTGCCTATAACACCAGCTACTCAGGAGGCTGAGGCAGCAGGATCCCTTGAGCCTCAGGGTTTGAGGCTGCAGTGCACTATGGTTGTGCTGGTGAACAGCCATTGTACTCCAGCTTGGACAACACAGCAAGACTTCATCTCAAAAAAAAAGAAAAATAAATTCAGAACTTTTGTTGAATTCCAGAAGTGTGAGTTCAAAAACCATATGGCAAAATGAATCCACGTTTTTATAAACTCAATAAAAGAGTTTATTCATAAATGCCACTGTTATTTCAATTCTATCTTTAAAAATTACTTATTTGAAAATATTTATTTTCTTAACTTTTTTGTATAGATTTTGAAATATAAAACTGGCTTGGGTTTTTTTTTTCTGATAAAGCAGATGCATTCTTATGTGAAAAATTCCTTAAGCCACAAGTTAAATAAAATCCCTTGAAGTCTGAAACGCTTTTCTTGACAAAAATCTAGTAATAAGCTAGCATAGTCAGGGGAAGCCAATTCTCTTGGGGTACCCTCACAGTATCTATCAACACAGTGCTAGCACAGAACAGGTCTTTAACAATGTATATTTAGTACTAGACTGACTATTTGCAGCAGAGGGCAAGATTTTAGAGACTGAGTTCCAAGTTTTTATTATTCTTTCCTGGAAAGGATGGAGGTGGAGCTGTCGGGGAGGCTGGGGTAATGATTGCAGGTAGCAAGTATGGTCTGTCATTCCGGAGGGAGGCTGTTCTCTGACAACTCTTGGCAAGCACTCTTTCTTCCCCTTCCTCTTCTCCATTTCAGGTCACTGTCACTGCAAAAGGTGATTTCCTTTTCCCCTCAACACTCTTCTAAGGACTCACAGCAGGGAGTTAACTCATGATTAGAAATTATCCCTTAGGAAGAACATTTGACAACTAGCTGGAATCAAAAATAGGAGTGAGGAAGGCTGCTTGGGAGACTGCAGTAGTAGAAGAGAGGATGTAGCAATAGGGATGTGAGAAGGTACTAAAACAAATTCTTTAAACTTACACTTGTATCACGGTATCACAAGACATACGGTAGCAAGCCAGGGTGACATATATGGCACAGAACAGCAGTTCTCAAACTTTGCTACTCATTAGCATCATCTAATGACCAGGATGCACCTGATGCCAATTAAATCAGAATCTCTAGGTGTGTGACCCAGCCACAAGTTGTTTTGTTGTTAACTCCCCAAGCAATTCCTATGTGTAGCCAAGTTTGAAAACCAGTGTGAGAGAGTAGCACTTCTCAAACTGCAAGGTGTCTAAGAGCAACTTGGGGATCTTATTAAAATGCAGATTCAGTTAAGCAGGCCTGGGGTGGGGCCTGTGATTCTGAGATGAGGCCACAGATGCTGGTCCAGGGGCTGTTTTGGCAAAGCCACATATGACCTTGCTCTAGGTGCTGCCTCTGTGTGTGCCCAGAGCTTCTGGGGAAGGGCTGGAAATTGGGCTACTATAGTGTTAGGCCAAGAAATGTTTTTACAAGGCATGTAACCCTCTTATTGTGCCTCTGAGATAATTCAGAGATCCCAGCACGGTCATCTTGCTGATTCTCAGATCCATCCTGCATGGCTTACAGAGGCTGCAGAGGCTATGAGGCATTCTGGAGAAATACTCTGTGTGTCAGTGAAGGACCTGCTCATTCTTTTTCTCTCTGACTCTAAGAGCAGGGAGCTCCTGATCACATTTAGTCTGCTCTTAAAGGGATCTGAGGCTCAGTTCTGAAAATGAAATCAGGTACATGAAAGATGTTCACTCTTCTACATGTGTGCCAGCATCCTGCGGCACAGGGGACAACTGAGCTGAAAGGTTTCACTTCCTAGCATCCGTTAAGAGGACACAGAAAAGACAAAGAGTCCTTGGAAGTAAAATAATTTTATAAATTGGAGCCCATGGCTCACATGATGTACACTTTGCACACTCACATTTTAAATGTCTTTGTTGTCCTTTTTCGGCATGCAGGCCATAACTTCCATCTATGAAAATGAAAAAATGGCGATGCAAGCTATACTTTGTCTACAATCACCAACTAGGTGAATTCTCAGTGGTCTCTTTACAGTCTCTGAACAGTTAATCTTTGTAGAAATCAATCAAAATAATCCATGGCTCGAGTTCAGTTTGGCCAACACACCAAGAGCAGGTGGTTAAAAACATTCGGACTCAATGCTTTTCACAATACAAATTCAGAGGAAGAATCTTCACACAAATCCCACTACCTGTATTCTAACAGTTCTGACTTGTTTCATCCAATGCGATCTACAAAGTCACAACGGCAATGCTTTTGAGGTTTTTCAAGTACACATGTTGGGTGGCAAAAACAATATGACAAGAATAAGAAGACAGAAGGCTGAAGTGGAGTTAGAGGCATGGAAATGTGCTTTTTTGAACAGGAAGCTCAGCTTTAGGTGAGGTTGAGTTAGAACCCAAAGAAGGCCTGATCCCGGAGCACAGAGCCTGAAAACCAGGGCAGTGGTAGCGGGTACAGTGCACATTCACACCCTGGCAGGGCTTTTGCTGCTATGGGTAGTTTTTGATGCTAGCTAGCTTCATTTCTAATTTCCCAGCTCCCATGCATCCTACAAAGATTGCACATCAGACAACTGGTGGAAACCTGACACATCTGGTGGACTTTTAAAAAATAGTCCTACAGTTCTTAGGCTAATGCTTTGTTCAAAAGCAGTTTAAAATGATTACTTAATCCACATAACCTCCCGATGTGGTAGTACCATACTATGATTCCCACTCTGAATACTGAGATAGGAGAGACAAGGTTAAGTGATTTGTCCAATGTCACACAACTCGGCCGGCAGCATCGGCCTTAGCTGAGTTCCTGATTTTGTCTGTCCCGGTGCACGGGGCACAGGGCAGCCTCTGAGGACACATGAGCTGGTGCTACCGCAGAGGGGCTAGCTTGAGGTTTGTGTGTGTGTGTGTGTGTGTGTGTGTGTAAGACGGAGCATCACTTTTTCATTCAGGCTGGAGTGCAGTGGTGCAACCTCTGCCTACCAGGTTCAAGCGATTCTCCTGCCTCAGCCTCCTGAGTAGCTAGGACTACAGGCATGCGCCGCCTCGGCGGCTAATTTTTTGTATTTTTAGTAGGGACGAAGTTTCACCATGTTGGCCAGGCTGGTCTCGAACTTCTGACCTCAAGTGATCGGCCGGCCTTGGGCCTCCCAAAGCGCTGGAATTACAGGCGTGAGCCACCGCGCCTGGCCGAGGCTTTTTCAAAACATGTTAAAGGATGAGAGGCACAAACAGCCCGCCAAACTCTCCCCTGCTCTCCCCCATCAACCTCATGGGTTTTTGCAAGGAGGAAAAACTCATATCCCGCGTCCTCTTACCAGCAACCCGCAAAAGGCGTCTTTATTTCAGAACCATAAGCAGTTAGTTGGGAAGCCTCCCAAGACCTGCCCTGGCCCCAGCCCACAAAGTGAGGGAACCGCACCCTTCCGAGGGACCAAAGTCGCGCCGAAGACCGAGAATGTTCCTCTTTCTGATGGAAAAGCCTTGGAAGCCCAGCTGCGGTGCTGCCTGGCGCCGTGCAGCCGAGAGGGAGCGCTCCCTACCCCAACCCAGGCTGCACACTCGCCCCTTAAGGCGCACCAAGCCGTCGCCTGCTTTTAGCATCTTCCGCCTAGGGTCGCCGAGCCCCGGCGGCCGAGGAGGCGGCGGTGTGGGGAGTTCAGCCTCCGCCCTCCCCTGTCCCCCACCCCCACCCCGCCGCCAGCCTGCGGGGCCAGTGCTCGCGGGCGTCCCGGGTTGGCCGCGTCACCCTCGCGGCCACCTGCCCACGGCCGGCCCTCCCCGGCCAGCGCCCCGAGCCGCTCTTACCTGAGCCGGAGATGTGGACTCGGAGCGGGCGGCCCCTGCTCGAGGACGACGAGAGGTCGCTCTGTGAGCGGCCGCGGGGACTCGGGTCCCCGGGCAGCCAGCGCAGGGCAGGCGCCGGCTGCGGGGCGGGGGCCTCGGGCTCGGGGACTGGGACCGCCGCCGCCTGCCCGGCCGGATCGACCGGGGACCCCGCGGGGCGCCAGCCCGCCTCGGCCATCGGCTCCCGGCGGCGGGGCCGGAGCACCGGGTGGGGCCGGCGCCGAGGGTAGCGCTGCCCGCTGCTGCCCGGCTCTGCCCCGCGCGCAGGGACCCGGAGGCACCGAGAAGGGCGGGGAGGTGGACGCCGGGCGCCGAGGAGCCGGTGCGGAGGGCGGGAGGAGGAAGAGGACAGAAAAGTTTGCACAGGAAGGAGCCGCCTACAGCCGGCTCTCGCTCCAGCGGGCGAAAGCTGCAGGGCTCGGAGCTGGGCCGCCCTCGGTGCCCGCGAACCTGCCCGGCTGCTCCTCCCCCAAGCCCCGGGCACTGGCCCCCGGCAGGATGGCAGCAGGGGGTCCGCTCCACAAAGCGCTGTTCATCCAGCAATCTGGCCGCAGAAAAGCCGAGTTTGGGCTTCAGGAGCTGGGATGCAAGGTCAGAGTTAACGATATCATTTCCACTGTGGTGGGTGGGGGTGCCATGTACACATACGTGAGCTGCCCTGTGATGGAGCAAGAATGATCATACCCAGTTAACAGATAGGAAACTCCGGCGCGAAAATGCGTTGCACTTGCCGGACGGGTTAGGGGCAGATTCTGGAGTCCCTTGTGAAGTGAAGCCTAATGCCCTTCCCCACCCGCACCCATACCCCTTGCCCTCAAAGCCCATCTCTACCTCTCACGGTTGCCCACATCCCTGGGTATCTGTCTGCTGGGTGTAGGGAGCAAAAAATAGCTTCCCTCCACCCTTCTAGGTTCTTTGGCTGGTCTATGAATTAAATTGCCATAAGGCAGATTAACAGGTCAAAGAAAACCCATTTTAATTACCAACGTTCACCTGGGAGTTTCACAAAATATGAGGCTCAAAGGGTCAGATGACTGAAGCCTGTATAGCATCCTGAGTTACAGAAAAGAACAGGATCTTGGAGTTTGGGGGGCGGGCAGGTGACACAAGTTATGGGAGGGTGGGGGGAGGAAGTGTATAAAGAATAAAGGTTGTCTCGTGCAGATTTTAAAAAGCTGATCAAGTAATAAGGAGTTGTTTTCTAGCAGAAGCATAGGTGATAATCTGTCTGGGCCTGCTATGATCCCAGATTTTCCCATTCCTGACAGATGAACTCCTATTGGAGGATCTGTCTTTTTTTGGGGGGGGGGAGGGGGGACGGAGTTTCACTCTTGTGACCCAGTCTGGAGTGCAATGGCTTGATCTCGGCTCACTGCAACCTCTGCCTCCTGGATTCAACTGATTCTCCTGCCTCAGCCTCTCGAGTAGCTGGGATTACAGATGCCCGCCACCACACCCAGCTAATTTTTGTTTTTTGTTTGTTTGTTTGTTTTTAGTAGAGACAGGGTTTCACCATGTTGGCCAGGCTGGTCTCGAATTCCTGACCTCAGGGTGATCCACCTGCCTCGGCCTCCCAAAGTGCTGGGATTACAGGCTGAAGGATCTGTCTTTAGGCAGATAAAAGGAAGTTCAGAGAAAGCTCCTTCTTGCAATTGCTCTTCCCCAAGCACCCTCAGTTTGAAGTAACCAGCCTGCCAAAACAGCATATTTTGGGGCAGCATTTTCTGAACTCCTTCATAAGTAAATACTCAAAGGTCATGTTTAAGAAGCCAGTCTTCCAAGAACTAAATAAATATCACAGATTTGATGTCTGAGTCAATGCTTTCTAAAGGAAAGGCAGCTGCATTGATTAGAAATATCTTAGTTAATGCCACACCTTGTAGGATTTTGCAAAATGAGCGGTGGAGATCATGCTGATTCAGCTGGTGATTTCAAAGCCTAAGCTTTATCAGTTTCACAATTAGACCCCCAAGTTGTGACTCGCCCAGAATTAAAAGACTGTAAGTGAGGCTCAGGAGTCATCAGTCCTCTGAAAGTTCATGGCAAAGGAGGAATGTCCTTTGGTTCACCCACAGACCATAGATAGCCAGTGGGAAGAGATGGAGATATGGGGGGAAAGAAGGGACAGCGCTGGCAATTACTCTTGTTAACACACACACCCTGATTCTAGGTGCTATGTCAGGCATTTTGCACATATTATATCATTTAATAAGAGAACAAACCTAATCAAGAAGGTAAGAGAAAAGAGGAACAAAAACCAGGAGTACATGCCGCAGAAGCACAGCAATACGCACAAAGGCCTTAGTAGCAACTAGGTCATGATACACACACACACACACACACACACACACACACACAGCTCACCCTTGATCATTTAAAAGGGCTTTCACCTATAATTCTCACAGGAACTCTGTAGGGAAGATATGATTATTCCATCTCTGCTGCAAAAACTGTCCAAATATAGGCTAAGCACGGTGCTGCAACAACTGTCCAAATACAGGCTGGGCACGGTGGCTCACACCTGTAATCCCAGTATTTTGAGAGGCTGAGATGGGAGGATCCTTTGAGGCAAAGAGTTCACCTCCGGCCTGGGCAGTATAGCAAGTCCCCATCTCTGCAGAAATTAAAAATTAAAAAATTTTAGTACAGCTGGTGAGGCAAGCCTCTAGTCCTAGCTACGCGGGAGGCTGAGGAGGGAGGATCACCTGAACCCAGGAGTTCAAGTTTTCAGTGAGCTATGGTCATGCCATGGCACACCAGCCTGGGCAACGATGCAAGAGCCTGTCTCAAAATAAAATAAAATAAAATAACAAAAGTAATAAATCAAATCTGTCCAAATACAGGCCCCTTTTCACAAAGTCAGCCAATGTTGTCTGGTCTTGCTCTAAATATTTTCTACTAACAGTCTGTTTAAATTTATACTACTCCAAATGTTACCTTACTTTCTTGATATCTTGTGTAGTTTATGATAGGAAAAAAAAGGTATCTTTGCCTTTAGATAATTAACTATGCATTACTTTAGACAGTAGGTCATCGATAAGATTGAGAGTGCACTGAGATGGATTTTACAGTTACCCCGAATAACCAGCATTAGATTACAATGGCATTTCTCAGCACCGTTTGCTATCTAGTGTATTGTATTACCTGATGATGCTGTCTGTATTCCCTCAGTGCACTTCCTCAGCAAGAAGCTCCCCCTTCACAAGCTGCCTTCTCTCTGGGGCACACATTCCAGTTGCCTATGCCTGGGTCTCACCCCAATTTTCTCTCCCCATTGCTTACAACATGAATGTTCATACATTCTTCTGGACCGCATGCTTTTTCCTTCTCTGGTTAATCTTCTGGGTCCTCTCTTGTGAAGAGAGGAATTAAATGAGGAATTAAATGCTTTCAAACACAAGAAGTCTTCTCTGACTCATTTTTCAGTGATTTAGCAATTAATCATTTCAACTTTTATTAGATAATTACATATTTGAGTGCCTTTTTTGGGCCAGGCACTGTGCTAGGCTCTCCATATCGTCAAGGAACCTCTCAGCCCAATATTCCTCCATTCATTTTCCCATGACAGTCAATCTTCTAGAGAGAGTGGCATATACTCTAGAAGCTATTCCCGAGTTCTTACAGTCCCCCTTCCCCATTCATTCTTCTACCATCTGCGGTATGACTACTGCTCGCCCTACTGCATGGAGCTGCTTTGGCAAAGATCACGTCTGAGCAGCTCATTGTCAAATGTACTGGGAACCTCTCAGGTCTTACTTAATCTGATGTCTTCTGTCGCTTTTAACACTCTCGACCACTCACTCGTTTTGTGGGCTCTGCTTCCCTGGTTTCTAGGACACTCATCTCCCCAGGTGTTCCTTCAGCCCCTCTGCTTTCTTGTTACCCTGTTGTCAGGGTCTCTTTTTTCCATCTGCCCTTAGGTACTGTTCCCCAGATGTCCAGCATCAGCCCTCTTGTCTTCCCACTTGACTTGTTTCTCCTGGGAGATCCCAGCTTCAGCTTTGACTTACACACAAATGACTCTCTCCACCCCAGACCTCTCTCCTGGGCTTCAGATCCCAGCATCTAGTTTCTTCCTGGGCTTCCCTTCTTGATGTTTCATTGACATTTGGCAGTCAACACTCCCTGAGCTGAACTCCTCCTCCTCCTCCATGAACGTGCTCTGTCTATTCTCTTAGATAAATAAATATCTTAATACCTTAAATAAATATCCTCAGAATCGGTTTCCTCCCTGCTATTCCATTGCCACCTCTTTAGTTTGAGCCTCCATCTTCTATTTTCTCCTAAAGGAACTCTCTATCTCCGTACTCACTTTCTTCTACTCTGCCCCCATCCCATTTCTGGAATGATCTTTCCAAAGTACTCACAAGACTTCGCTACCCCTCCATTTTAATTCTCTCAAAACAAGTGTCTATGAATATACACAGAATAAAGTGTATATTCCTCAGCATGGCATATCAGGGTTCTATACCCTACCCCAAACTCTTTCTTTGCTGCTATTATACATACTGTGGCGGCTCAGGACACAACACCTCAAAATATGACTGTAGGAGGCCAAAATATGCCACTGTGGGATATACTTCTTTGGCATATTTTGAGCGGGTTATTCTGAGAAACTGCAGACACAGGAGTAGCTCTGAAAAGCTGTCCTTTGGTAAAAGAAATTTACTTCTGTAAAGGAAAACAATTTTTTAGGACTCTCATCAACCAGGGAAGATCTTATCATGGAAGATGAGAATGAAGGTTGACTCCTTGCCCAGATGGACTTTGTCACAGGCTGATACAGATTCTTCTGATAGGCTACCCTGAAACAACTTTTATTACCCGAGAGAATTTTTATCTGCATAATAAGACAACCTTTGCCACACATTTCCTCCCCTCACCCTCCCATGATGTGTGTCACCACCACTCCCAGAAGCACCAAGCCCCTCTTGCTTTCTGTAGCTCAGGGATACTATATGAGTTTCAATCATCTGACTCTTCTTCCAGTCTCAGATTTTGTGGGACTCCTGTGCATATATACATAATTAAATATGGTTTTTTCCTGTTAATCTGCCTACTGTCCATTTTTCATAGACTCAATGATCACACCCTCAGAGGGCAGAAAATCTTCCCTCTCTGCACAATACTCCACTCTCTAGCCATGCAGACCAATTCATCATTCTCTGAATGGCACCTCCTCTTCCTCTCGGGGTGCCTTTGAACTCCCGTTTCCTTTGTCTGCAGCACCATCCCCCGCCTTCTCTAGCATGACCTAATTGACCAACTGTCACTCATCCTTCAAGCCTCAGGTCAAGCGTCTCCTCATCTGTCTTAGTTTGTCTTCTGTTGCTTCTAATAGAATACCTGAAAGTTAGTAATTTATAAAGAAAATGAATTTTCCTTATAGTTATGGAGGCAAAGCCCAAGGTCAAAGGGTCACATCTTGGTGAGGGCCTTCTTGCTGGTGGGGACTCCCTGCAGGGTCCGGAGGTGGTGCAGGGCATCACATGGCGAGAGGGCTGAACGTATTAGCTCACGTCTCTCTTCCCCCTCTTATAAAGCCACCAATCCCATTCCCATGATAAACCCATTAATCCACGAATGGATTATTCCATTCATTAGGGCAGAGCCCTCATGATCCAATCACTTCCTAAAGGTCCCACCTCTCAAGACTGCCAGGTGGGGGATTAAATTTCAACAAGAGTTTGAGGGGACAAATGTTCTTTTTTCTTTTTTAATATGTATTTTTTATTTCAATAGCTTTTGGATTACAAGTGGTTTTTGGTTAAATGGATGAATTATATGGTGATGCATTCTGAGATTTTAATGCACCTGTCACTTGAGTAGTATATGTTGTACCCAATATGTAGTTTTTATTCCATGCTCTCCTCTCACCCTCCCCTTTCTGAGTCTCCAAAGTCTATTATATCACTGTCTCTGCCTCTGCATACTCATAGCTTAGTTCCGGCTTATAAGTGAGAACATACAGTATTTGGTTTTCCATTCTTGAATGACTTCACTTACAATAATGGCTTCCAGCTCCATCCAAGTTGCTGCAAAATACACTATTTTGTTCCTTTTTATGTCTGATTAGTATTCCGTGTTGTATATACACCACATTTCATTTATCTACTCATTGGTCAGTGGGCACTTAGGTTGGTTCCGTATCTTTGGAATTGTGAATTGGGCTGCAATAAACATATACGTGAATGGGTTGTTTTCATGTAGTGACTCCTTTTCCTCTGGGTAGAAACCCAGTAGTAGGATTGCTGGATCAAATGGTAGATCTACTTTTAGTTCTTTAAGGAATCTCCACCCTGTTTTCCAAAGAGGTTGTACTAATTTACATTCCCACCAGCAATGTATAGGCATTCTGGAGGGGACAAATATGCAAACCACAGCACCATCCAGGAAGCTTTCCTGACACTTCCCCAACCTCCAAGCCAGGTGAAGTGCCCCTCCTAAACAGTACCATCAGGCTCTTATGTCACTTTTTACACAGGATTGTAATGGCTGGGGTGCTAATCTGTCACCCCTACTCCCTTTGAGCTACTTTAAGACAGTAAGTACTGATTCTTGCCTTTATTTTCCCAGCACCGCTGTGTATTGAATGAATGAATCAATGAATGAAGTCTATTTGGGGAGTAGACATTAACAAATAATTACTTGGCAGTCCATGGCAATTGACAAAACTGAGATTTATGTAGAAGGGCTGAGGAAACTCAGAGGAGCAGTCACCTAACCCTCTTGGGGTGGAGAACCAGGGAAGGCTTCCCAGAGGATGTGGCGTCTGAAATGCAAAGGCACCCCAGGATGAGGAAGGTCATCTGCAAGGACAGAGACTTGAGGAACTAGGGCTCCTCTGGATGCTGTAATGTAGCACTGCAGAATAGGAACCCTGTGGGGAGTAGTTCAGTTTTGAACCTGACGAGGTGGACAAAAGTGGGCTAGGATTCACTTTTCAAATACCACTGTCTATGCAATCCAAAAATGATTAGGCATCCTGTTTATTTGAGGTTTTGTTTATTTCCAGTTTTGTTTATCCTGTCCCACCTATGCTATAAGATTTCTTTTTCCTTAGACTTGTCCCTTGGTACCACGGACATGTTGGCCAGCACGTAGCAAATGTGCCTATTTGACACTGATTTTAAAAAAAGAGGCATACAATACAGCTTTTCAAAGCAAAATGTTTCTAAACTCTATTCATTTATTTAGCTATTTTCATTGAATACAATTTCCAAAAGGTTAGGGATAAAAACTGAAGATGAAATAAGCATAGTTTTAATCACATAAGAGTGTTGTGATACCAAAAATAAAAAATAAAAAAAAGAAACAAAAAAACTATACCTCACTGTTTTACCACTCTCTTTAAAGTGATGACTTATGTAAGATTATAAAAGAAATAAATGAAAACTTATCAACTAGCTGGTTCCACCCATTAGTGCTACAAACACTGCCTTCAACAGGAGCCTAAATGTGGGCTGGGATCCGTCTCATCTCTGGCCAGTGTCTTCCTCCTCCTTGCTGTGCCAGGAGCCCCTCTTAAAGCCACAGTGCCACTTGAAGGGCTCTTTATACATTGCAGATTCACTTACAGAAGGAGGAATTTTTATTCAAAGGCTTTAATACATAATGAAAGGTATCCACATTTAATAAATTAGACAAGCTAGGGAGCTAAACGACCTTTGTAACTGAATTTGTCCCTATTTCATCACTAGTAGTCTTTAGATGCCTGAATGTGGATTTTTCATGGTAATGGAAACAGTTGTGACACTCTGGTTAAAATCAAACTTCCTGAAGGCATTCCTTGAGACAATACCCATCCCCTTCTAACTAATTATTTTTATAATTGCAATTTTCTTTTGCTATCTTCCCCATCCCCCAAATATATTAAGAAGTTTTATTTCTCAGAGTTTATATGCAAAACATGCACATAAAAATATGGTATGTTTTCTTATGAAATATTTTCCCCAAATACTTGGCATTAGAACTAAGTGTCTTTCACTGACAATAGCATTTCCTTAATATAGGCAGATAAAAATGACTGCAAGTAAGAGAAAGATCAAAATATTATCTGAAAAGAAATGGCAGAGATCAAAATTGACAATACACCATGAAAATGAAATAACAGAAAGGCAAGGAATCCAGGTAATAAGCAGAGTGAGGATAAATCACCTTCTGATAGTGAAAGTAGGCCTGCTTTTAAAGTCACTTAAAAAAAAGAAAGAGAGAAACAAAAAACAGGAAGTTAGTTTTGATGGTCTCTAAGGCCTCTTCTGGTCTGGAATGTGATGGTTCTATGAAATTTTTTCTTTGTTTTCATTTTAAAATCAAAGATGAATTTATTTTATGAGAGAGGCCAAAGCTGGCTCATAGTTTTGAGCCCATCCCACCACTTCCCTCTAGAGTACCAGACTGCAAAAGTAAACACCTCCTTTACCATGCTCTCTTCCTCCCACTCTTCCTTTCTTCTTCTTACTCTAAAACAAACTCATAGAAGTGGAGTGTAGGATGGTGTTTATCAGAGACTGGGGTGCGACAGGGTGGACGGAGAAAGAGGAGACGTTGCTCAACAGGTCCAGGGTTTCAGTCAGTCAGACAGGAGGAGGAATAAGGTCTGGTGCTGTATCGCAACAGCATGGTGACTGTACACATTTTGGAATAATGAAAAGAGCATTTTAGGTGTTCTCACCACAAAGAAATGATAAATATTTGGGCCAGATGCAGTGGCTCACATCTATAATCCTAGCATTTTGGGAGGTTGAGACAGGCAGATTGCTTAAGCCCATGAGTTCAAGACCAGCCTGGGCAACATGGCAAAACCCCATCACTACAAAAAAGCACAAAAATTAGCCAGGTGTGGTGATGTGCACCTGTACTCCCAGAGACTCTAGTGTCTGAGGTGGGAAGATCACCTGAGCCCAGGGAGGTTGAGGCTGCAGTAAGCCATGATTGAGCCACTATACTCCAGCCTAGGCAACACAGTGAGACCCCATCTCAAAAAAAGATAAATATTTGCAGTAATAGGCTAATTATCTTGATTTGATCATTCCACAATCTATACATGCCTTGAAACATCATGTATGCTATAAATATATGCAATTATTACTTGTCAATTAAAAATACAATAAAAAATAAATAAATTAAAACAGCTACTATGTCCTAACAGGCTCAGGCTCTGTGCTGGGCACACAGAAGTGAATAGGAATCTCTCTAATCTTGGACTAGCGGCATAGGAGACAGGGGTGTACAAACTACAGTGGAGAGATAAAGGAGGGAATAATTGACCCTTTTGGGGTGAGTTAGGAAAAGTTTCAGGACACAAGGAGTGGCTCATACAAGTGAGTAGGGATAAAAAAGAGGAAGAGGCAGGGAAGGCATCCCAGGCAGGGAAAATACCATGCATGCGGGCCCAAGGCAGGAAAATGGAAGCGAAGAGGAGGGAGGTGAGTATGGCTGGAGCCCTGGAGGAGAGCGGGGACGTGCTGGAATATGAAACAGAGGGCTGTAAAAAGATTTAGGCACAGAAGAAATATGATCAGTGTCACTGTCATTTGCTTCAATTTTGATACCTCAATTTGATCCCTAAGTAATGCATACGTTTAATTTGTGGTGTTGTTTTCAGGATTGAAATTCATGTATATAAAGCACTGGGTGTAATGAATGGCATGTAGTAGGAGCACAATACAGTGCTCTAAGACATTCAGGATACACATTCTATTTCTTTGTTTCTATAAATCAGACCTAGCTCAGCTCCTTCTACAAACATTGCCTAAAAGACATTTTCCAGGATGCCTTCCTTGTCTTGAACCAAACAAGAACTTTTGGGCTTATGAGTCTAGGAAGACAGGAGGGGACTGTCTTGAGTGTTAGCCTCAGCGATTGCTGCTTCTGCGACTCTAGCTCTCTCATTGAAGGCAAGCGATTCACTAGGGACTCCTTCCATCCTTGCTAGACTCAGCCACGGGTTTTTTTTCTTTTATATTTTTATTTTTAATTGACACACAATAATTGTGCATATTCGTGGGGGTACATAGCGATGTTTCAATACATATAATGTACATGATCACATCAGGGTAATTAGCATATCCCTTATCCCAAACATTTATCATTTCTTTGTGTTGGGAACATTCAATATCTTCCTTCTAGCCATTTGAAACTATATAATATGTTATTGTTAACTATAGTCATCTTAGAATGGTATAGGACACTAGAACTTATTTCTTCTGTCTAGCTATAATTTTGTACCCTTTAACAAATCTGTTCCTATTCCTTCCTTCCCTCTACTCTTCCCAGCCTCTAGTATCTTCTGCTCTACTTTTTACTTCTGTGAGATAAACTTTTTTTAGCTTCCACATATGAGTGAGAACATGCGGTGTTTAACTCTCTGTGCCTGGCTTTATTTCACTTAACATAAGGGCCTCCAGTTCCATCCATGTTGCCTCGAATGACAGGATTTCATTCTTTTTATGGCTGAATAGTATTCCATGATATATATACACCGCATTTTCTTTATCTATTTATTTGTTGTTGAACACCTAGGTTTCACAACGTCCTTTGAATAGATCTCCAAGACAACCCAGAAATCACTCCTTCCATGTCCTCACTCCTCAGAGATTGCTGGGGAGTGCTAAGATGCCCGTCACTAAAGATGCCAGAGGTCTCGACCCCATTCACAGTTGGGAGGTGGGGATGTTAACACACCTGGGGATTGGGTCCTCCTTAGTCCCACCCTCAAAAACTAAAGTCAATTGCTGATGGGAATGCAAAAGGGCCCCTTTGGAAACTAGTCTGGCAGTTTCTTAGAAAGTGAAAAGTAGACATATCAAGTGATCCAATAAACCCACTCATAGGTATTTACCCAAAGGAAATGAAAACTGATATTCATTTAAAACTCTGAAAGCAAGTGTTTATAGTGGTTTATTCATAGCCTCCCCAAGCTGAAAACAACCCAAATAAGTACATCCAACAATGGAATACTAGCCAGCAATACAAAGATAGGAACTACTGCTACATGCAACATGGAAGACTCTCAGATGCTTATAAATGAAAGAAGCCAGGCTCAAGAGGCTTCATACTATATTGTTCCATGTAAATGACATTCTGGAAAAGGCAAAACTATAGGGACAGAAAAACAGACCAGTAGTTGCCAGTTATTGGGAGTGGAGGAGGGGATGACTATTTAGGATAATGGAGCTGTTGTAAATCTTGATTGTGGTGGTGATTACGCAACTGTATTCTTCAAAAGTCAGAATTTTGTGCCCAAAAGACAGAAATTATGAAGAAAAGTTGTGTAACTTCCTTTTGCACATCACAGGTCCCTATAACTCATGTGGAAAGGGTAGCCCCAGAGGGAGATATCAGGCTTTCTGCTGAGAAGGTGGGTGGGTGCTTCAGATAGAATTAATGAAAAAAAAATAAACATGATGAACAAAATACCAAAACTTTAAATAGACAGGATCTGACGCTGAACTTGTACAACTGGCCTCATTTGCTCAAGCCTCATCCCAGCCTTGGTAAAGCTTTATGTTTAAAAATAGCTAGGCAGACAGCTATAGTTTGAGGACTTGATTTTTTAAAACACTGTATTGCATTAAAGTTATTATTTATCTTGATTACTGAGTATTTTGTGCTCCCTTCTATTTTGTTCTTGGGATGAGAGTCCTCACTTGCCTGACTGTAGTCCCTATCTTATTTGAGTGATTATGTGGAAAGGAGAAAATAGAGATCCATTCATTTGAACCCCGTGCAGAGAAAGCCATGCTTGTTTCAATGATCACAGGTTTCAGATTAAGCCTGGTCCTCCTGCCTTCAGAGCAGCTGCCTTCATTTACACTAGAAGATGATGAACAGACCTGGGCCAGCAGCGACCTCTGAGTGAGCTGGATCTGAATTCTCCCACTTAGAATACCCCGAACCTTGGGCATGTTCCCACATTTCTGAAAAGGGAACAATGCTATCCAACCTGCAAGGTTGTTATAAAGACTAAGACATCATCTGCAGTGCCTAGCATATGGATTGCACAGTGGGAGGCGCTTAATAAATAGGAAGTATTTGAATGTCTGAGGTGCCTTTTGCCAAAATCACTCATATGATGAAAGGTTCATATTTTACAAAGTAAAGACAAGCAACATCAACAATAACAATGACAAAAACAAAACTGTATATTATCCACTTGGAGTTACAGGAGCTCCAAAGTAGAGAGGGAGGCGGGGCAGGAACCATGACCAGAAACTTTGTGGTTGCTCACTCAGGCAGTCTTCCCAAAAAAACACCTCTCTCTGTCTTGCCTAATCCTCTGCACAGGTGGACATTTGCATCCATAATAATGTCCACATTCACAATGGGGTTCTAGAGCTCCTGGTTTAGAGGGATCAGAGAGAGCTCAAGTAAGGGGCATCACTGAAGCCCCTCAGACCCCCTGACCTCTTTGCTATGCTTCTCACCTTCTCAGGAATGAGGATTGAATCCCAACCCTCAAGGCCTCCACACCACCCAGGGGTGACAGTTCTGGATCTAGCAGTTCTTCTATTTTGTGGCATGAGGATGGTCACTTGCTTGGTTCAGAACTGAGGCAGATATTTCTCTGTTTGCAAGATCTGCTGTTACTTCCACTGAAGTTTGCTAGGAAAGAACAAAGTGGCTGGGGCCAAGCTGCCATCTCACCTAGAAGTGCTCGATTCATGTTCTCTGAGCAAGAGTGTATTAGTCCATTCTTATGATTCTAATAAAGACATACCCAAGCTGGGTAATTTATAAAGGAAAGAGGTTGATTTGACTCACGGTTCCACAGTGCTGGGTAGGCCTCAGGAAACTTACAATTATGGCAGAAGGGGAAGCAAACACGTACTTCTTCACATGGCAGCAGGAAAAAGAAGTGCAGAGCAAAAGGGGGGAAGCCCCTTATAAAACCGTCAGATCTTGTAAGAACTCACTCACTATTATGAGAACAGTAGCATGGGGGTAACTGCCCTCATGATTCATTACCTCCCACCAGCTCTCTCCTATGACATGTGGGGATTATGGGAACTACAATTAAAGATAAGATTTGGATGGGAACACAGCCAAACCATATCAAAGAGTATATTATGATCCATGCTGATATGAGGGAAAATTATTCTGCTGTGGTATGAGGTGGTTTGTGAAAGAGAAGGACAAGATTTGCTGATTTATTCAAAACATATTTACTGCATGCTTACAATATACTGGCCCTCTTCTAATCAATGGCTGTACTGCAGACAGCAAAGTAGACAAAGTTTTGCTCTCAAGAGACTTAAATTCTAGAAGAGGCAGATTGTGCTGAGCAGGAAATGGCCCCTCAAAGACATCCATATCCTGGGCCAGGTGTGGTGGCTCATGCCTGTAATCCCAGCACTTTGGGAGGCCAAGGCGGGTGGATCACAAGGTCAGGAGTTCAAGATCAGCCTGGCCAACATGGTGAAACCCTGTCTCTACTAAAAATACAAAAATTAGCTGGGCATGGTGGCGCACGCCTGTAATCCCAGGTACTTGGGAGACTGAGGCAGGAGAATTGCTTGAACTTGGGAGGTGGAGGTTTCAGTGAGCTGAGATTGCACCACTGCACTCCAGCCTGGGTGACAGAGCAAGACATTGTCTCAAAAAAAAAAAAAAAAAAAGAAGACATCCACATCCTAATCCTTGTAATCTGTAAATATGTTATTACATGGCGAGGGGGAATTAAAATTGCAGCTAGAATTAAAGTTGCTAATCAGCTGACCTTAAAATAAGATTATCCTGGTTTATCTAGGCGAGCCCAATGTAATCACAAGAGTCCTTGAATGGGGAAGTGGAAGGCAGAAGAGCGAGACCAAAGAGATAGCATCATGAGAAAGACTCAAGCTGCCTTTGCGGGCTTTAAAGATCAAAGGGGTCCACGAGGTAAGACATGAGGGCAGCCTCTAGAAGCTGAAAGAGGTAAGGAAACAGATTGTCCCCTGGAGCTTCCAGAAATAATGCAGCCCTGGCCACAGTGACTTTATCTCAGTGAGGCCCATTTCAGATTTCTGTCCTCAAGAACTGCAAGATGATAAATATGTGTTTTCAGCCACTAAGTTTATGGTAATTTGCTACTGTAGCAATAGGAAACTAACAGAGAGATAGAACCAAATAAAATGAATGAATGAATGAATGACATAATGTCAGGAAACAAGAAGTGCTCAGATGAAAACTAAAGCAGGGCAAAGAGATGTGTAGTGAAGGGAGTGAGTGATGGGTGATATAACAGAAGTGATGTTTTTGAAACATGAATGTGAGCTCCAGAGAGGTTAGAGGTGGGGAACTTGGAAACGGAGCCAAGTGATGTAGTCACATGACATGACTGAGACCCCCCCCTCCCAGAAGCATGCAGGGCTGGGCAGGCTCTTTCATGGGTCCCCCAATAGCTAAATCGTGGAGCTAAGTTGGTTGCTTTATGTTCCACACACAATACTCATAAGAAAGGCCTGGAAACAAAATTTATTGCGTAAGAAAAGAGAAATTGACTTAATCTTTTCAGCAAGTCATTTGAGAGTCCATTAACTTTTCCCTTATGCACTTGGTCTAATCCAATACTGAGTCATTTCTTTGATTCATTCTTTTTTTATTTACTTATTTGTTGGTTTATTCACTTATTCATTAACTCATTCAATCAATAAGCATTTCCTGAGCACATTACCAAGCCTTGGGAGTAAAATGGTGAGAAAAACAAATCTGGGCTCTGCCTTCATGAAGCACACTGTTGATTCGGTTGAAGGTTTCATATAAAAATGCTAAACGACCACTAAGTCTGGCATCCACTAATCAAAACTGGCACTGGCCTAGTCTTCCTTAAAATAGCCCTGGTCCATTCTTCTCTCTCCAGCTCCACTGCTACAGCCTTCTCTTACCTGGGAGAAGTGGTCTCTAAAGGGGGTTTCCCCACCCGCATCCAGACCCTCTGTAGCACATCCTCCCTCTGCAACACATCCTCCTGCAACACATCCTCCCTTCCCCACCTGCATCCAGACCCTCTGCAGCACATCCTCCCTAATACAGTCAAAATAATCTTTTGAAGAAACAGATCTGCCCCATCACTCCTCTGACTAAAATCCTTCAATGGCCTCTCATTGTCTACCAAAACTGATCCAAACCTCCCCACGATGTGGCATATTCCTCAGCCTTCTGGTATCCTATCTGCTTGACTCCACAAGGTGCTTGTGTCTTTCCTGCACTAGTGCCCTTGCCCAAGCTGCCCTCTCTGCTTAAAGTGCTTTGCATTTCTTCCTAGACAGTATGCTGGACAGTCTGGACAGCAAATGTGTAGAGGTTGAGAGCACAGAGTTCATAAGCCCAGTGGCCTACATTTATTTAAACCCTGGTTCTGCCACTCAGTATAGCTGAGTGACTTTGGGCAAGTTAGGCAACCATTCTTTGTCTCAGTCCCTCGTCTGTAAAATGAGTGTAACAATATGATAATGGAAATGATCACAGGTTGGCGATGAGCTAATATATGTAAGTAAAGCACTTAGAACACTACCTGTCATACATACAGAAGCAGCTAATAGGCATTAGTTATTCTGTATCTTCCCACTGCTCAGCACCTCTACCCTCTACATATTTCGATAATTGTGCTTTTGGTCCTTATTGCATTTATTTATTTTCATGTAGGCCTGGCTCTTCTAGACTGTCAGCTTTTTAAAGTCAAGGATGTCCTCTGATTCAGCCTTGAATCTTCTGGACTTGGCACATTTGTTAGTATATGTTAGGTGTTCAAAATGAATGAATGAATAAATTCAATAAAATGTGATTTTTAAAAGACCATGTGAAATAATTGAAAAAAATCATGTTATTTTGAGCATGTCACAAGCTATTATGAGATACATAAATCAAATGGAGAAATCTTAGTGTTTTATATGTATCCATAAATTTAAGATCACTTTTTAACATTTTCAACAAAAGAAGGGCAATCTGGGAAATCCTCATGTTTTATGTTGCTCAGTCACTGATCTAAAAAATTCAGATATGGATCTTATCTTCAAAAACAGACAAGGCCGGGTGTGGTGGTGCACTCCTGTAGTCCCAGCTCTTCGGGAGACTGAGGCAGGAGGATCACTTGAGGCAAGGAGTTTGAGATGCAGCGTGCCATGATCACATCTGTGAACAGCCAGTGCACTCCAGCCTGGGCAACACAGCGAGGCTTAGTCTCAAAAACAAAACAAAACAAAACAAATAGCAGTTTCCCAAAAATTGTAATGAATGTTTCATTTTTATGATTCCATTTTGCTTCATATGTTAATGAATAATCTACATGGCTTACTTTTTTTTAACTAATAAAAAATAGAAATTTATTTCTGGCAGTTCTGGTGGCCGGGAAGTCCAAGGTCAAGACACTGTACACAGGCAGCTGATTCAGTGTCTGGTGAGGGCCCACTTTCTGGTTCCTAGATTGCACCTTCTTGCTGTGTAGTATTTGGGCTGTCTCCTGGGTCCTGCAGGAGCAATCCACTTCCTTCAGAGGGTCTGTGGATTCTCTTGGCTTTCCTGGTATAATCCTGCAGTAGTAGTTCTGGAGCAAAAATTCACAACGTGAGTCTCCACATGCTGCTCTGTCGCTCTGAGTGTCAGCTGCAATTTAGTCCTGCCTCCTATCTGCCATTTTCCTTCTCTGATTCCACGGTTTACATTTTTAATATTTTATTCATAAAAGTAACACATCTTCTTTGAAGAAAATTAGGAAAATAAAACACAGAAAATGAATCTTATGCAGATATTTAAGGGAGTCTTACTTTTTTGGGATGAACATTGAGCAGTTCTGTAGTCAGATAATAATATGAGCTTCACTCATCTTCACAGAAGGAATGAAGTTCTTTCTGATAAGTTCTCAAGTATCAACATCCATGGATAAAGAAGATGTTTTGTAAAGGCAATGGGATGTGGCCTCCATCTAGAGACTTTAAGAGATTGGAGTCATACGTATTACACAGCCTGCCAAAGGGATTCTTCAGACAATTAGAGAAAAGGGTCTGTAGCTTGGGACCAGTCTGCAGGGCATGGCTTTTCTTTAAATGAGCCATCAACTCACCACTGCTCACACTTGCTTCTTTATTTTGACCACTGTGTCAGGATATGATCTTGGATAGATCCATAGGTCTCATCTATGAAGCCTCACATGGAGCTCATAGCAATTTCTTCCTTTTCAGTCTGTGTCCACGGTGCTATCCTCAGCCACTCCAGTAAATAGCCCCCAGGGCTCTAAAATGGATAAGATCCTCTGCATGCCTCTTGGCTTATCTAGTCTTCCTTACAGATCTCATCTTACATTGCTTTCATTGACTTGAACACCACCTCTCTCCTACCAGCACTTTCCCATTGTTCAAATGCTCCACACATCTGTCTCATGGCAGCACTTCATTGCTTGTCTCTATGGGTTTATTCTCTTTTCACGTTGGAAGCTTCTCGATGGCTCGGTTTATGTCCTGTGCACCTGACCCATGTTGTTGGCCTCTGCCTGGAACATCCTTGCTCCCACTGTTTGCCTAATTCATTAACTAATTATTGAGACCTTATCCAAATTTTAATTCCTCAGGGAAGCTTTCTCTGATGCCCAGATTAGACTGGGATCCCAGTGCTTTGATAGCATTCCATGGTTCATGCCATGAACTCCAGTTTGCAGTGTTATATTGAGGTGGTCGTTTGTTTAATGTCCGTATTTCCCACTAGAGAGTCAGCCATATAAGGAATAGGGCCGGGTCTGTGTTCCTGTCATTGCAACTGCTGAGCTCAGCTCAGTACTTGACACAGAGCAAAGGCTGAATAAATATACTTCAACCTACTGAGATAAAGATGTAATTAACAGGTGGGGTGTAGTGGCTCACGCCTGTAATCCCACCACCATGGGAGGCTGCAGTGAGAGGATAGGTTGAGTTCAGGAGTTGGAGACCAGCCTGGTCAACATGGCGTAACCTCGTCTCTACAAAAAATACAAAAATTAGCTGGGCATGGTGTCGCACATCTGTAGTCCCAGCTACTTCGGAGGCTGAGGTGGCAGGATCGCTTGAGCCCGGGAGGCGGAGGTTGCAGTGAGCTGAAATTGCACCACTGCACTCCAGCCTGGGTGACAGAGCGAGACCCGTCTCTCACACACACAAAGTGAATTGGTAATTAATAACTGAATTAAGGAACTGAAATAATGACCAATGAATGAATGAATATAGTGTTTTCATTCACATAATAAACAGAGTCTAGGCAGCTTTCCTTAGTTTAGCAGGATGGTTAAAAACCTGGGCCCTACACTATTTAGCAAGTTATTTAACTCTCTCTGCCTCTTGTCCTTATCTGTAGATTGAGGATAATAAAATACATTTGGAGGTACTTTATATACTTGAATGTACCTTATGAGGACTTAATAAAAGCCTAAATATATTATTCAGAACAGCCTAGCATATAGTAAGCACTAAACTCAGTAAGTATATGCCAGCACCCTAAAGAAACCACCTTTGTCTTGAATCACGAAATTTCCATGATCACTGCATCCAATCATTGCTATTTTAACGTACCTACCTTGGCTCACATTGATATAAATATTTAATCAAATCTCTTTGTATATTTTTAGTGGTTATTACTCTGTATCTCTAAGTTCTCCAGAGCTGACTTACCTATCAGGGGTGGCAGGTGCAGTGCTGGCAATACTTGTTGAGACCCACAAAAATGTTTTAATTCCATCTAAAATCTGAAGGAGAAAAAAAAAACCTTGCAAGTCAAAGAAAATATTTTAATATGTAATATTCATACATTCACCTGTTTACCAACATTGTTGTAGAATATACCTCTATGACTGTTTTTTAAATGGAGGAATAAGAGGTCCATGAAGGCAAAGGTGCCCAGGGCCCAGGAAAGTCACAGCACAGCCTGGCAATTCTCAGCCTGCTCCTCTGCATCAGAGGCTTCACTCAACAGTGAAATGGAAGAATGAAAACACCAGTGTGGCTTTACAACATTCATACACCATCAGAATACATCATACATCATCAGAATACCTACATAGACATACAGAATACATACATATACATGCAGAATACTTACCTATACATACGAATACATCATACACCATCAGAATACCTACATATACATACAGAATACATATATATACATGCAGAATACTTACCTATACATACGAATACATCATACACCATCAGAATAGTGCATGGCAAGGGCAGACTGCTGATTGAGAAAGGACATTTCAGCACTAGATAACCTTTCTATGTGGGTTCTACCCCCCAAAAGTGTGTGCACTCATGAATAATTTGCTAAGTAGTGTAAGGCCCATGTTTTTAACCATTCTGCTAAACTGAGGAAAGCTGCCTAGACTCTGGTTATTATGTGAATGAAAACACTGCATTCATTCATTCATTGGTCATTATTTCAGTTCCTTATTTCAGGAGGACTCCTCTTCACTCTCTTTTTCATCCATGTCTTCTTCCCCACTTGTTCTTCAGTCCTTGCCCATTGCCTCCCCAACAGATTTCCTGCACCTGCTCATGCTCACCTTTGCCAGTCCCTCCTTGGTTCCTCCCTCGCTGTCCCCTCCCCTGTGCCCCTGCTGGCATGCCTGCTGTGATGAGCTCAGCCTAAGGCTTCTCATATTGCTTTGGTTTTGGGGTTTATTTTAGCATCTCCTTTTGATACCTCCACCTCTCCCCTCTTCCCTTGTCTTTATTCATTATTCTCACTTATTGTTTGTCTTTGTGTTTTAGTTTCTTTTTTATTCTAAGTTTGGGACACTCTTGGTTTTGAATTTCTTTGTGTTTGAATCTTTTTTTTCCCCAGCTCCATTCTCTGATGTCCTTTCTCTCTCTCTCTTTTTCTTTTTCTCTCCCTCCCTTCCTCTTTCTTTCTTTTCTTTCTCTTTCTTCCTTCCTTCCTTTCTTTCTCTCTCTCCTCCCTTCCCTCCCTCCCTTCTGTCTTTTCTTTCTTTCTTCCTTTTCTTTCTCTTTTTTCTCTTTTTTCTTTCTTTCTTTCCTTCCTTCCTTCTCCCTTTCTTTCTTTTCCTTCCTTCCTTTTCTTTTCTTTCTTTTTTCTTTCATCTCCTTTCTTCTTCTTGCCCAGCCCTATCTCAGTTCTTTCAGTTCCTTCTTTCTGAGGGCTCTGTTCTGTTCCATTGATCTATGTCTCTGTTTTGGTACCAGTACCATGCTGTTTTGGTTACTGTAGCCTTGTAGTATAGTTTGAAGTCAGGTAGCGTGATGCCTCCAGCTTTGTTCTTTTGGCTTAGGATTGACTTGGTGATGCGGGCTCTTTTTTGGTTCCATATGAACTTTAAAGTAGTTTTTTCCAATTCTGTGAAGAAAGTCATTGGTAGCTTGATGGGGATGGCATTGAATCTATAAATTACTTTGGGTAGTATGGCCATTTTCATGATATTGATTCTTCCTACTTCTTTCTTTTTTTGCTTCCTCTTCCTCTTGAGGACCTGACCTCTTCCCTCCCACTTCTAACCAGGGCTGTGCAAACTCCGCCTTCTCTTCCAACTGGTGCAGCCCAGGGGACACTGTCTCCCTCAGCCATAAGGGCCACTGGAAAGGAGACTCAACGTGTGACTGAGACCTCATTTCCCTGAATTAGGCCTCCATGCCCAGCCATTCATTAGATCATTCATTTTTCCCTGACGACATTGGGAAGGACAGAAGTAGAAGGCAAATGTGTCACGTGTTCTGATGCTTAGCTGCATACTAGGGTCATTAAATTACCTGCCACTGACAACCCTGGTGCAGAGAAAAAGTGGCAATTTGTTCTTATTTCTAGTCACCCTGCTTGCCTCAGCAGACAGCATGCTCCTGTCCCCCATGCACACACTGGGTGGTTGGTGATCAAATTTAATTATTCTACCTGCATTAAACATAGTTAAATCTTGTCAATTAAATAGCATCTTCAGCAAATATGTAGGCTGTTCTTTGGGTAACAACGCTCAATTTTGCAGATGCCTCCCCCTCCCCTGCTTCTCTCTAAGGTGGCATGGAGTAGAGGTGGGGTTCTCCAGCTTTTGGGAAGGAACACGCCGTCCCTGCCTCCTCTGGTCCTGGAGTGCTAACACCCGTTCTTTCACTGTTCCCAGATAAAGCCTGAAGCTGCTCCAATTCAAGATCTGGTCTGTATCGGGCTTCTGCCCCCCCACTCAGTTTCCACAGACAGGCAAGAGTCCTCTGAGGAATGGCTGTGAACCCCAGGTCCTTGGCACAGGAGGCCCTGCCACAGAGAACCACTCAGGGCAGATTTCCTGTTAGGTTCTTGGCTACTTCTGGGTCCTGTTTGTGTCACTCGAATATCAAGGTCACCCCAGGAAAGGTAAAAAGCAGCCTCTCCATCTGTCTAACATGGCCGTACCTTGCTACACTGGCCAGTTAGCCTGAGTCCTAATCAGGACATTTCTGTCCTGATTCTCATTTAGGACTTCAGGTTAAATGGGAATCAGGACAAAATTTCCGCTTCCTGTAGGCTCCCCTGAATTGATCTAACACACACACGGTAATACTGGTCCACACGTAGACGAGGCTTAACATGTACTTCGCGTGATTTAATTCTCACAACACCCCTAGGAGGGAGATGTACAATTATCATTCACATTTAATAGGTGAAGAAACTGAGGCACAAAGAGGTTGAACGCCTTCCCCAGGATTACACAGCCCTATGGCAGAGGCTGAAGTGGGGCCACAGCCTGGCAGATCTCCCCTCTCTGCTGACACCCCGGGGCCTCCTCCCTTTATTCCTCTCTGCTTCTTTTCCCTGCCCCCTGGCCTGAAAAAGGTGAGTTTTCTTTTATTTCCCCCATGCCTGCTCTTCTACCGTGAAGCTGGGATATTTACCATATAAAGACTGGATTGGGTTCAGTTCCTTTTGAACCTTTTCTTCTGCATATCCAGAGAGAGACTGCGTTGATGCCAGCTGCCGGGCAAATGTTTCACTTCTTCCACTGTCCACTTCAGAAGAATTCTGGGGACTGCCAAGACTGGCTGGTGGCAGTCATCCAACTCCCATATGGAGATCTATCCAGAATGTGTCCTCGAGAGCCTCGCTCAGATATCAGCTCCACCTCGGCAGCTAATCATATCCCTGTGGACACACATGGCAAGACTGCTTCCTCTGGCAGCAGCAAGGAATTTGGCTAGGGCTGGCCTCTCACCGTCTCCCGCCTGGGCACCCTGAGTATCAGCAGCTGCCCAACATGCGGCTGCTGGCCATGATGGTTCCAGAAGGGAGGCACGCCCTTCTATCTTCATCTTGTACCCCAAGTAACCTCAGACAAACAGGATCAGAGTTGACAGTGTTCCCCATCAAGGCTACAAGCCCTTCAAATGCCTTATACATGAGCCATGTGCAGCTGCAGAACCCAGGGTTTCACTCAGATTCTAGATCCCCTGTCAAAACCTTTAAATACACATTTAAGCCTTATGAGGTGTGACTCTATTGCTCTATTGCTCAGTTAGCAGTAGCTTTAAGTGCAAAGACTAGCTTTGTAAGGCATTACAAACGTATAAAATGTGAATGGACTCTACAGCAGGCAGGTCTTTCCTTAAAGGACCATGTTCTAAACGACTTCATAGATTTATTTCTTTCAGTCATTTAACAAATATTTTTAAGTAGAATCTCTTCTTCCTCTTCACTTCCAGATAATACTATTTGCTATTCCTTTCAAATCCTATAGCAATGGTTCCCAACCTGGTATATTAGGATCCTTATGTGTCCTGAAGGGCACTAAGGGAGGTCTTTAATATATTTTTAGTATTTCTTACAGAAAATAGACTTTTATGATAAGGTTGTACTTACCAGTTAAAAACATTTCTTTGCCTTCAAATGAAATGACAAATGACGCAAGTGGCATCCATACAGATCTGATTACCACTCTTTAACTGAAATATATGGAAGTGTAAATAATTCATAACATGATAAAAGGACTTTGGAAGATGGGCGTTTCTGCTATGTGGTGTTCATGGGGAAAGGATGCCCATTTATGAGAGGACAGGGTCCTGCTGCTGCTGCATTGTCACCACAGTCATGTCTACTCTCCCTTTGACAGTTCACAGTATCATTGTCACCACAGTCATGTCTACTCTCCCTTTGACAGTTCACAGTATCATTGTCACTGTGAATATTGTCTTTTGCACTTACTACACAAACTTCTGATTAGAGAGGATGTCAAGGCATAGTGGCTGAGAAGCCCATATTTTTGTTCAAGCGTGCCCCAGGGTTCAGTGGCCACTGAGGCCCTAGATCATTCTGGGTTCCACAAACTTGATAATAAAAATTGTCAGGCCAGGCACGGTGGCTCATGCCTGTAATCCCAGCACTTTGAGAGGCTGAGGCAGGAGGATGACTTGAGATCAGGGGTTCAAAACCAGCCTTGCCAACATGGTGAAAATACAAAAGTTAGCTGGAGGTTGGTGTCTGTAATCCCAGCTACTCGGGAGGCTGAGACACGAGAATTGCTTGAATCCCCGGGGGTGGAGGTTGCAGTGAGTCAACACTGTGCCACTGCACTCCAGCCTGGGTAACAGAACCAGACTCTGTCTCAAATAAAAAAAAAAAAAATTGTCATCTTTATCACAAACTGGAGCTATTGCAATTGGATTCGTTGAGCCCTTTCTTCTAGAACACCCTCATTGTAAAAAAGCAAAACAAAACTGGGGACTCTTACGGTGGAGCTGTGGCCCCGGGGGGCCATCTGGCATGTCATCAAGAGGAAAAATGCCCCTACACCTGCAGTGACAGCGCCCTCTGCTGCTCCCATCTCTCTCTGCAGAGATGGGATGGGATAATGCAGGCAACAGCCACTTAGTGTCAAGTTCTTCACTCAATAATTAGAACCCCAGTTCACTGGAGAGCTTCAACAAACATTTTGAGTGCCACTTTTCTGCTGTAAATGTAGGCACTACAGAAAAGAAGGTCATTATGAATGCCCTCAAAAAGCTCACAGTCTGATGGGAAATCAGACCTGTACCACCTAGCTACTACAGGATGCGTGAAATCCTGTGTGTGCTTGGAAGGAGGTGTTATGAAGCAGATCAGGGAAAGTACAACATTCTGGGAGGGGAGGGTGGTGGCAGAAAGCTTCACAAGAGGCAGCATTTGAATTGGCTCATTGAAGGGTAATGATTTCATGGGGGCAGAAGCAGTTGAGGATTCTGGCTTTACTTTGAAAACACTTAAGACGTGGAGGAGAGGCTGGACTTGGTGGCTCATGCCTGTAATTCTAGCACTTTGGGAGGCCAAGGCAGGCAGATCACCTGAGGTCAAGAGTTTGAGACCAGCTTGTCCAACATGGTGAAACCCTGTCTCTACTAAAAAAGAAAAATACAAAAATTAGTCTGGCACAGTGGCACGTGCCTGTAGTCCCAGCTACTCTGGAGGCTGAGGCAAGAGAATCCTTGAACCCGGGAGGCAGAGGGTGCAGTGAGCCTAGATCATGTTACTGCACTCCAGCCTGGGCGAGAGAGTGAGACTCTGTCTAAAAACAAACAAACAAACAAACAAGAAAACCAAACGAGGTGGAGGTGATAAGCTTCCCAAATATCCTTTTGATTAGTCTTTCCAAGTTACTGGCCTTTTTTCCCAAGCTTGCAGGTTTCTTAAACATTCATTCCACTGGTTTCACCTGTCTCAGATCATCTCCTTGTTCAATGCAGTGGTTCTCAGGAAAGTTTGGCCCACCAATCAGCAACATCACAATTTTCTTGGTTTTTTGTTTGTTTGTTTTGTTTTGTTTTTTTGTTTTTTTTTTTGAGACAGAGTCTCACTCTGTAGCCCAGGCTGGAGTGCAGTGGCACCATCTCTGCTCACTGTAACTGCCTCCCGGGTTCAAGCAATTCTCCTGCCTCAGCCTCCCGAGTAACTGGGACTACAGGTGCCCGCCACCACCTCCGGCTAATTTTTTGTATTTTTAGTAGAGACAGGGTTTCACCGTGTTAGCCAGGATGGTCTCGATTTCCCGACCTTGTGATCCGCCCGCCTCGGCCTCCCAAAGTGTTGGGATTACAGGCGTGAGCCACCGCGCCCGGCCCAACATCAGAACATCCTAGAAGTAGGAACTGGGTAGAAACGCAAATTCTTGGGCCCCAACCTAACTGCTGAATCTGAAGCTCTTGGAATTTCATCTGATACAAATTCAAGGTTGGCAACCACGGTTCTAACATGCAGGATCTTGGGAGTTGATACAGAGGCCGAGAACGATCTAGGCTGCTTTCCATGTTCCATCATGGCGAGACCCGGCTAAAGTTCCTGCCTTGACCTTCTCGTCCACGCTTCGGACGTGTGGAGCAGCCACCAGGGTGGGCTGGTGGCGTTGTCCTCTTGGGCAGTTTCTTGGTCAGGGTCGTGTCTGCTTGAGGGAAGAGGCGCTGGCCACAGGGCCCTGACTCAGACTCATATTTTCCCCTCAAGAGGATAGAGCCTTAGCAAAGCCGTCGCAGCTGGCTTTGGGGTAATGCTGGCCTCCTTAGTTATGCTGAGCGATGCAGCGCTCCTGAGGTCATTCGGAACGCCCGGGAGAGTGGCCACTCCCGCCCCAGAGGGGGAAGGGTGGCCGGTTTCCAAGTCCGGCTTGGTCAGGTGACCGCGGCGCGGCATACTCAGCGGCAGAAACGGAAGAACAGCGCTCCCGAGGCCGCGAGAGCCTGCAGAGAGGACAGCCAGCCTGCGCCGGGACATGCGGCCCCAGGAGCTCCCCAGGCTCACGTTCCCGCTGCTGCTGTTGCTGCTGCTGCCGCCGCCGCCGTGCCCTGCCCACAGCGCCACGCGCTTCGACCCCACCTGGGAGTCCCTGGACGCCCGCCAGCTGCCCGCGTGGTTTGACCAGGCCAAGTTCGGCATCTTCATCCACTGGGGAGTGTTTTCCGTGCCCAGCTTCGGTAGCGAGTGGTTCTGGTGAGTGCGCTCCCTTCTGTCTCGTCTGCCGCGCTTTTGTCCCCACCTGCAGCCTCCAGCCACCACCCAGCGGGCCTGGTTCGCCGCCTGGTACTGCCTGCACCCTCGTCGGTTTCACCTCCCACTGCGTTACCCGCGTTTCGCACTTCCGGGTGTTGAATAAGTGGTTTCCGGCCTAAGTGCTTCTGCTGGATGAACAGGGAATTTTTCTTACGTGTGACTGTAAGAGTTTTCAGATACTCCTTGACTCCTCAGCTTCTTCATAGTTGCGCATATTAAGCTGTAGTTATGACACTACAACATCGAGCTACTACAGACATTCATCAGTTTGTGCAAGGGCATCACACGAGCGGTGACTCAGGCACAATGGCCCATGGTTGCTCTGCTGCTACCTGCCAATTTACAGTCGTTCTGCCATGAAGTTATGGTTAAAACATAGTCATGAGCATGTGAAACGACTGTTCATTGAACACCATTGGCTACTTAATGTTAACATTACCCATGTGTGGCTCTAGGAACTTTTTAAAGAGGTTCTAGAATGGTACTCTTAACACAACCCAATTATCATACTGCCGTATGAAAGGTGCTACACAAAAATCTGTGCTTTAGATTTTACTTTGAGATCTATGTGAAAATGTGCATGTAATTTCTTAAACTGTTGCACATGCCTTTTCTGACTAAATGCTACAAGTATTAAGTCCTTCAAAATAGAAATATTTTGTGTGCATATATAGAAACATACACATAATATATTCTTTTTTTTTTTTTTTTTGAGGCATAGTCTCACTCTGTCGCCCAGGCTGGAGTGCAGTGGCACCATCTCGGCTCACTGCAGCCTTCGCCGCCCGGGTTCAAACGATTCTGGCGCCTTAGCCTCCCGAGTAGCTGGGACTACAGGTGCACGCCACCATGCCTGGCCAATTTTTTGTATTTTTTTAGTAGAAACAGGGTTTCGCCATGTTGGCCAGGCTGGTCTTGAACTCCTGACCTCAGGTGATCCGCGGTGGCTCATACCTGTAATTCCAGGACTTTGGGGGCACATAATATATTCTTAAGTAAAACAAGGGAATCATTAAACAGTATTTATTTGAATCAACTATATACTACATAAATAGTATACATCCAAATTAACATACTGTATTTAGTAGACACAATACAGAGTATGAACTATATATTATATTAACATTACATAGTGTACACGGTACCATGCTCTACTCTAGGGGTAGAAAAATTACACCTCCATTCTGTTAGGGCCTCTATTGGGTCCAAGAATTAAATTGACATTGTGTGACTAAATTATGTGGGGAGGCTTAAAAAATAAATTTTAGCAAGGTCTGTACAGTATTCTACTTCTTGTCTTTCAAGCTTAGGATGTTGCCTTTCCTTCTAGTACAGAATGCCTTTCATACTGGAATTTCATCTTCTCTCCTAAGAAACAGCACAAAGGTCAAAGTGCTCTTCATGCACCTATTTTTCAAGTTTCTTTACCTTTAATAATATGCCAGAATAGCATATTTTAACCCTTTCATTACAAAGAAATTGACTACCTGCAACCAGTAACCTTTCTTATTGGTAGGTTAGTTGATGTAAAAAATAAAACTGGGTAAGCTATGGAGAATTATTCATATACTTTAAATAATTCAACTTCTAAAACAGAGACTCTTTCTTCTTATGCCAAAACATAGCTACTTCAAAAAGATGTTACAAATCTTTATTTGCATGTTTTGGGCTGTAAGGAATCTTGAGTGTATTTTGGAAATATTTTAGATTAGTGTGGTACATAATTAACAACTTTCTTCCCCCTAAATTGTATCTTATATTATCATTTTGTTCAACCATGAAGATTAGGTAAAGATATATTGGTACCAAAGAGGATTTGACATTTGTTAACTGAGACTAGTACTATGCCAAAATAAAACAGCTAGTTTTGAGTCATTTTATTCTTTGCTATGAATAACATCATTTTCTACAAATAAACCCATGGTTGTTTTGACCTAGAACAATAAAGATACTTCTCATACTAAACAAAATAGAGAACACATTGCTGATTATCTGAAAATGCATTAACCCTGTGGAAGATTCTTTAATTATCTGTGATTTCCCTTTCTATCCTCTGCTCCTCACTCTCAATTTGACTTTCGGGGAATCAACAGTATAGATGAGTATATGTGACTGTTCTAAATGCCTATTAAAAACCAAATATAAATGATAGACCTTTACCATAAATGCCTCATCTCTCAGCATGAAATTCAAGTCTAGACTGTAGGGGAGAGTGCACGTTCAAATTAGATGGTGCTAGGAGAAATTCCTTATTCTTGTTCAACTTTCTGAATGTCCCAGTTTCTGTTTTGCAGTTCAATTTAAAATGTAATGCCCGTAGTCCCAGCTACTCAGGAGGGTGAGGTGGGAGGATCGCTTGAGCCCAGGAGTTCAAGGCTGTGGTGTGGTATGATCATGACACTGCACTCCAACCTGGGTAATAGAGCAAGACCCTGTCTCAACCAATCAATTAATTAATAATAAATAAATAAATAATAAAAATGCTTCAAGGATTTTAAACCCAACTAAAAGGTATAATGATAGGGGCTTGTTATCTCACATAACAGGAAATTTAGAGGTAGTCGGTTCATTGATGAAATCAAACACATGGGCTCTTTCTGTCATCCTCAGCCTGGGGACTTGTCCCTTCATGGTCACCGGATGGCAGCCAGGCACCAAAACTTCACACAACCCTGCCCAAAGGCAGGAAGGCCAGTGTCTCTCTTCATTAGGAGGGAAACCATTTCCACCGTCCCCAAAGATGGCTTTCCCTCAAGTTCCCTTGGCCAGCATGGATCTCACATCCCTGTCGTAGCTGTAGTGGAAGCTGGGAAATTAGGTAAATACGACTTTTGCGCAGGCAAACAGCGTGCCTGCCACATAGTATGCCCTTCAATTATTTCTTCTTAGCAGAGTCTCCTGATCATCTTGGGAAATAATAGTGCTGATTATGGATTTGCTTATCCTGTAGAAATACTCATATGAAAGGAATGGTGATAGAAAAAGCAGGAGGTGGGTCAGAAATGGGGGTTGCATTTATTTCATGAGGATAGTTATTGCTGTGTTTATCTAAAATATGTAGATGTGCTTTTCCTCATGAAGTCTTGCTTACGCAGTTTAGGGTCAATATGCCATTGCTTAGAATGAATGCATATAGCAAGTAATTGTTGAAGGTTGAGTCATTTATTAAAATAACAGCATCTTTTTAATTTTACTTTTGCCTCCCTTTCTGTCCTGTGCCTCCAAAGTGTTCTCTACTACTGAATATAATAGATGCATGTTATGTTTTAGGCATGTAGTCTTCCTTTTAGAAGTCCTAGTCACTTATGTTACAAAGGACAATGTGTAAAGACACATACTACATGTTGTGATTTAAAAGTGAAGAATTAAAAGAGAATGGGGCTGGACATGGTGACTCATGCCTGTAATCCTAACACTTCGGGAGGCTGAAGCAGGAAGATCGCTTGAGCCCAGGAGTTTAAGACCAGCCTGGGCAACATATGGAAACCACATCTCTGCAAAGAAAAAAAAAAATAGCCAGGTGTGGTGGCACGTGCCTGTGGTCCCAGCTACTCAGGAGGCTAAGGCGAGAGGATCGCTTGAGCCCAGGAGGTCGAGGTTGCAGTGAGCCATGATTCCACTACTGCATTCCAACTTGAGTGACAGAGTGAGACCCTGTCTTTAAAAAAAGAGAGAGAGAATGGGTAGCTGAGTTGCCTAGAATGCTCTAGTTTATGAGCTGAGTGGATATCACAGGGGGATAGGTGGGAAATGAGAGGGGGTTTAGTTTGCATAAGCTGTCTTTAAAGCCAAGTCAAACTGATGGGGAAGTGAGAAAGAGAATCTGGGTCCTATCTGTGTGAGGGGTAAATGGTAAGGGGAGCTGGAACAGTTCTTTTAAATGTGTGTGTATGTGCTGTTTATGCACTCTTTCCTTTCCTCCCCTTAGGTGGTATTGGCAAAAGGAAAAGATACCGAAGTATGTGGAATTTATGAAAGATAATTACCCTCCTAGTTTCAAATATGAAGATTTTGGACCGCTATTTACAGCAAAATTTTTTAATGCCAACCAGTGGGCAGATATTTTTCAGGCCTCTGGTGCCAAATACATTGTGTTAACTTCCAAACATCATGAAGGTAAGTCAATCCAGCCTATGGAAATTGATGACAATGGTTAAGAAATGAAAAGTTGTTTTTTTGGAAGAAAAAACTAAAGCAAGGTCTAATTTTCTCTTAGGAGCAACCATAAGTGGTGACTGGCACTTGCTTATAACTTAGGGACTGCAAGTTCAACCCAAATTGAGAGATGTTAGGAATACAGAAAGGATCATACCCTCCACATAACAGACGAAAGATGTTCACGTTTTGTCACATGTATTTTGAATAATATTTCCAAGATTTACTTAAAGCTGTTTGTTGAAGGGAGTGTGGGTTGCAAGTCAAAGTTCATCATTGGAATTGCACTCTTTCCTTCCCTTTCTCTGTAATGCATCCTGTGAATGCATCATGGGGGTTATACTGCTATAGTCTTGCATCATTACGATACACCTGGCTGCACTTTTTGCCAACTCTTAGATGGCCAAATGGTGCAAATAGTGGATGAACTGACAGTGATGAAAGTGACCCAGATCACCTGGAGGGAAAAGGATTGTGGAACTGTAATGGTTTCCAGAAAAATCAGAGGTGGTAGAAGAATATCTAAACCCCCACATAGTAGTCCTATTTTAATAGAATGGATTCCACCCATTACCACTCCAGTATTTGTAAGGCCAGGGAAGCATTAACAAATTGTTTTTGTTCCAACTGCTTGTTCATTCATTGGTTTCTTTTGCATGATCATCTTTGCCTTGGTATAAAAAAATTTGCACTGGATGTGGTTGCTCATGCCTGTAATCCCAAAACTTTGGGAGGCCGAGGAAGGAGGATCATTTGAGCCCAGGGGTTCAAGACCAGCCTGGGCAACATAGTGAGACCCTGTCTCTACAAAAACAAACAAACAAACCAACAAACAAAAAAACCTAAAAAATTAGCGTGGTGGTGTGTCTCTGTAGTCCCAGCTACTTGGGAGGCTTAGGTTGGAGGACTGCTTGAGGCTGCATTGAGTGGAGATAGAGTCACTACACTCCAGTCTAGGTGGCAGAGGGAGATCCTGTCTCAAAAAAAAAAAAGGAAACTTTGCCTTATTGTTTTCTCCAGGGACAGGATGGGAATAGGAGAGGAGAACCAACACAAAAAATCTGGAATGATCATAGGATATTTTTCCCTTTGGCCACATTCCAGTAGCTTCATGATTTTCTCCTGTAGATATTTATCCTGCTGAGATGAATGTCTATCAAGTGTATTTGCTTGAGAACATGCTGATTTCCTGATGTCTAGGAACTTTCCCAAGCCATATGGCACAAAACGTTACATAGTTTATTTAATAAAAATTATTAATCAAACTGTGAGGAGATGATGTAGCCCACATGTATACATTTTCTGGGACCCATGTTGTCAGATGTTTTCATTGCTTATGGAAAATGCATACTAAGCTCAGGAAGGAAAGTCGCAGTGTGAGTTTACGGTGGTGATATTCAAATGAAGACTCATGTGGTTTTAATACTGACATTAGGGCCTGTCAAGTTGAATAACTTTGAATATGACTTTAGATATCAACACTGCTCTGAAGCTTACCACAGAAATGATAGGAACAAGAGTGAGCTGTTTTAAAAAGCTTATTAAAATGAATCTAAGGCTAGGTGCAGTGGTTCACATCTATAATCCCAACACTTTGGGAGGCCAAGGAAGGAGGATTGCTTGGGGCCAGGAGTTTGAGACCAGCCTAGGCAGCAAAGTGAGACCCTGTCTCTGAAAAAATAGACAAAATTAGCTGGGCGTGGTGGAGTACACACCTGTAGTCCTAGCTACTTGGTAGGCTGAGGTGTGAGGATCACTTGAGCCCAGGAGGTCGAGGATGCAGTGAGCCAAGGTCGCACCACTGAACTCCAGCCTGGGTGACAGAGTCAGAACCTGTCTCAAAAAAAAAAAAAAAGAAAATCGAAAGTATGAGTCATTCTTAGACTTGTTCTAATTTACCAAGGGTAAAATGTTTCACCAAATGTACCTTATAAATGTTTATTCTCAAAGATTCTTTTAGATTTTAGTGGAATAGTAACAATGTACTTAAGTCGCTAGGCACTGATGAAATTTTTAAGGCTTTCATATTTATTATGTTTTAAGTATTTCAGTTTATATATCTCTTCTAACATTTTTATATAGAACAATCAGTAATCTAAATGCAAATTCCTGTTAAAAACGAACCACTTCTAAGTGTTTGTATAAAGGTATACACTTTTTTTTTAATCTATGTAGTTGGTAGACTATTCACATTTGGGTAATTTTATTAAAGAGGAAAATCCAAGCTTATGATTTTATAGTAGGATGAGATTACACGTGGTGAGTATATTTTAAAGTATAGAACTATTGGGAAATAGTAGGGTTTTTTTTGCCCCTCTGGTTAAATAATCAGGCTAAAAGAGATTTGCTATACATGGATCACCAGTGTTCTAAGAATCACACTATACATTGTGCACATGTACCCTAAAACTTAAAGTATAATAATAATAAAATTAAAAAAAAGAATCACATTATAATAAAATAAACAATCCTAAAATTAAGCAGTAGACTTCAAGCTTTGGTCTAGAAGACACTAAGAATCTTGCAGGAGTGCATCACAGGATCTTCATGATAAATAGTGGTAGTCATCATTTAGCATGGTACATGTATATGTTCCCATCTTAGTTGTGAGCTGCTATTGTTGATTGTTTATACCTTGTGCTAGCAGTTGGCTGAAGACATAGCAGGGAGCACTGCAGACATGATGCAATCCCTCAAGGACCTTAAAATCTAAGAGGGAAAATACCGGAGATAGATCAGACCATACAGTGATATACCCTGAAAGTAGCTTTTAAAAACCTCATTTAAAAACCTCATTTAAATTCTCACTTCTCATATAAAAGCACGATATATGCCATGAAAAAATGGCCATAAAACAGTCATTTGTAGGAGCAGGTATTTATATATCGCATGTACTATGTGATTTGTTTGGGCATTTGTGTGGGTTGAAATTTACTAAAATAAAGTTGACATGCTTACAAAGGTTTTCACTATAATTTTCTAGGCTTTACCTTGTGGGGTTCAGAATATTCGTGGAACTGGAATGCCATAGATGAGGGGCCCAAGAGGGACATTGTCAAGGAACTTGAGGTAGCCATTAGGAACAGAACTGACCTGCGTTTTGGACTGTACTATTCCCTTTTTGAATGGTTTCATCCTCTCTTCCTTGAGGATGAATCCAGTTCATTCCATAAGCGGCAATTTCCAGTTTCTAAGACATTGCCAGAGCTCTATGAGTTAGTGAACAACTATCAGCCTGAGGTTCTGTGGTCGGATGGTGATGGAGGAGCGCCGGATCAATACTGGAACAGCACAGGCTTCTTGGCCTGGTTATATAATGAAAGGTGTGTATGCTATGAGATTGTTGCAGTTACCCTCCACATTCCTAATATATTTCTAACATTTTAATTCCTTCACCTCTTGAAATATTTCATTTTAAGTCATTGGTGGTGTGAGGGGAGAAAATCATTGTGAATAATACTTATTAGATATATCACTATTTACTCAACATAATCAAGGGTAAATAAATCAGGAGTAAAATCCAACTCAATGGTCTGATTTTGAGATCAGACTAAAAATCACAGGATCAAGAACTTTGAAGGTGTTAATTTTGTGGGTCCCCCCTTTTTCTCTCCTACCCTGGTCCTTTATGGCTTCTATTCTGGGACAACTCTGTTTCTTCATCACTATTTCTGATTATGTGCTTCTGAATCACGCTGACTGCTTCTTTTTGTCCTCTTACCTTTTGGTCATCTTTGCTGCCCAGCCAATGTCACCCTTGTTTGTCTCCTCTTTTCCTTCATCGCAGCATTTTCACTTTCTCCAGTTTTTTCCTATTGCTTTCTGGTATGTTCAAGGCTGCCCTATTAGAACAGGGAGTTCTGATTAAACTCCTCCATGAGGCTTAAACTATATGGGCCAAATTTGCATGTACACTAGAAAGCACTGGGTATTGTGCTATGAAGTCAGGCAACCTTCTGCTTGCACTTCCTGGGCCCACAAAGGGCACAAATACAAATATTCTTGAAGAACTCTTGATACTTAAAACAGCAGTGTGTCCAGGTACTCCTTCCAAGGGAAAAAACTGGGAGCCATCACTTCAATTTGTGACTCAAAACTGTCCCCTCTATGTGGCGTGGATTTCCCTCTAAAATATGCCATCTGCTATGATAAGTAATGTGGGGATATTTCACATGACATCAACAGTCGAATTTTCTGAGATTTTTCAATATTAGGCACAATGGTAAGAGAAAGAGAAAGGCTAGACTACATGTATGAGATCATTGAATCATTGAAAAGAAAAGTGTCTTGGGTATAAATTCAGTTTTGGCTACCATTTACAATATGGAAGGGAGCTTAAAATATTCATATAATACTCTTATGAGTGCTGTTTGTGCTGGGTACCGGGCTAAATGTGTTACATAACTTATTTTTGTTCTAATCATAGATGAGGGAATTCATTATTCAGAGGAGTCAGGTAACTTGCTCTAGGTCTGGGAGCTAGAAAGTGACAAAGCCAGAACTCCAATCAACTCAGGTCTGTTTGACTTCAAAACCATGGGCTTTCCACTGTGCTATGCCATGGTCCCTTTTCAGAATTATATTTCAATTACATGTCTTTTCAGTGACATTTCTTTTTGTATAAAAAGCTTATACCTTTTGTTTTAAAAAATTGTATGTTTCATTTCAGCCCAGTTCGGGAGACAGTAGTCACCAATGATCGTTGGGGAGCTGGTAGCATCTGTAAGCATGGTGGCTTCTATACCTGCAGTGATCGTTATAACCCAGGACATCTTTTGCCACATAAATGGGAAAACTGCATGACAATAGACAAACTGTCCTGGGGCTATAGGAGGGAAGCTGGAATCTCTGACTATCTTACAATTGAAGAATTGGTGAAGGTACAGTAAAATGTCTGGTGGCTATTAACATAATATTCTTAATAGTGTGGTCATGTAGGAATTATTTCTTATATGGCTCAATGGCCTATAAATATAGGACATTGTTCTATCCTGCGTTTGTTCTTCTAGGCAGTGACTATATATACATGTATAAATATATAAATGCAACATATTAGCACATTAAAGATGGAATTATTTTATCTAAAAACATTATTCTTAATTTTTTAGCAACTTGTAGAAACAGTTTCATGTGGAGGAAATCTTTTGATGAATATTGGGCCCACACTAGATGGCACCATTTCTGTAGTTTTTGAGGAGCGACTGAGGCAAATGGGGTCCTGGCTAAAAGTCAATGGAGAAGCTATTTATGAAACCCATACCTGGCAATCCCAGAATGACACTGTCACCCCAGATGTGTGGTAAGTCATTCTTGTTACCAAGTGCTCTTTTATAAAGGAAGAGATTTAAAGTTTATCAGACATATAAAGAAGAGTAGGATAAAAAGAGAAATTGGATGAATTCCTACATATACAAAGCACTTTCCAAACTTTGCTTACTCTAATATAAAGAGAACGGGAAGAATTTGCATGTTTTGAAACATTTATTGTTTATCAGATTGAGCTTACATCATTTCTAGGTATCTCCCAGTGGTGGACAAATTTTGGCTGAAAGTACTCAGCTCTTAGAAAAATTGTAAGCCATTCAGACCAATGAAAAATGCTGAATGGTTAGTCTAAAATGGAGACTACTGTTTAACTAGTTCTGTAAATTCTGACTTTTGCAGATGTTGCATCCCATGGAATTAGCAAACAAGAGGTACCTAATGGCAGAGAAAATGTTAGATTAAAAATGAGTCAAAATAGGGAGGGTTCAGGGAAGATGCTTCTCTCTGAGCTTGAGGAGGTTCTGTGTGTCAATGAGTACCTGAATCAGACTCCACAAATATGACAGTTTCTGATATGGTTTCTTAACATATATAAAATAAGATGAGTATTGGCGAAGTTCTAAAAATTCGCTTTCAGTTGCCACCTGAGTCCTGCCTGATCAAATAGGGACCGAAAGATTAGACTAATTGTTCTTCAGTCTACTTGACTTATGACTTAAAACATTATCAACCCATTGAATAAAATGAAGTAAGGCAATCTGGACAGAGCAAATAATTGTGGAATTTTAAAATGTTGATCTGGGAGAAGCCATAATGAGAACTCAGTACCAATCTCTCATGTGACAGAGGATAGTACAAATCTGGTTTTGGAATTTGCTTCTGTACTTACATTTGAATATGAGGGTATCTGATCTGGGACTTCACAATCATTAACCATTATTCTATTGTGTTTATTTCAATAAATAAACATAAAAGCTAAATATTTAATGCGGCTTATAAAGCCGTGAGTCTGGCTCCTACCAACTTCCCTGCCGCTGAGTGGTCCCGCTCTCCCTCCTCACCATAGGAGCCTTCTTCCCCCCAGGTTCTTCGTGCCCACCTTCTTGCAGTCACCTACAGACTCCCAGGTCAACCCTTAAAATCCTTTGAGAGAGCCCTGGCTTGCTGTCCCTGTCCCCAGAACTACTCTTCACATAATTCTTAGAGATTGAAATTTCTATTCACAGTTCTAATTACCTGCACCTCCTGTCTTCTAGGGATCTTGTCCGCTTGACCTTTGTTACCTGTTCCTTTGCATTATCAATATACAAGGTCATATTGGTAATGCAAAGTCGAACTTCTAACTCAACACTTCCACTTGGATGTATAGCATCTTAGACCCGTACGTCCACAACTGAAGTCCTGAGTTTTAAATTTTTGCTGTAGACCAGCTCCACCCACAGTCTTCCCCATCTCAGTTAATGGCAGCTTTATCCTTTAGGTGGTTGTCAGGCCAAAAACCTTGGTGTCCATAACTTCCCTTTCTTTTATAAACATACTTTAGACTTTGCATTACTAATAACTGAACCCCTTCCATGGCTCCAGTTTGAAGGATTCTGCCGTCTACTACCACTTCTTCTTCTATTTTGGCTCACTCTGCATGGCACTTCGGCTTCCAAAGGGATCTATAATCCAGTGATCATACTATCTTTTAATCCTATCATCTTTTCTCTGTCTTTTTCCTTATCCGGGACAGATTCTGTGGCCCATCACTGTAACTAATCTATTGCATACACCCAACTCCTGAACCCTCGTTCCCTCTGCCATACTCACTTGACAGAACATCAACTTTAAATTCAGATCTACTTATTCCATGCCTGCTCCTGGACAGCTAACTGTTAACTATGGAAACACACACACACACACACACGCACCCAGACACATATAATGTAAAATTATCTCACTTTTGGCTTTAAGGTCAACCCTTGTGTCCTGATCCGATTGCAAATCATCGACCCAAGGATTGTTATAGCAATTCTCCCCTTTCACTCAATTTCACTTGCATTTCTAGCGATCTTCCCATTTCTCTCCTTTCCTTTGTAGTAAAACATCTTGAAAGGATTGTTTTCACTTGCTATCTCCAATTCCTTGCTACAGTTTTTCTCTTGAACCCACTCTGGTCGAGCTTCCACCCCCACACTCCAGAAATGCTCTTCTCAAGGCCCACAATAACATCTGCCTTGCCAGTTCCAGTGATGAGTACCCAGTGCTCATTTTCTTAGCTTACTGGCAGTGACTGCCTCAGTTTATCACTGTCTCTCCTGGTGTTCATCGTACCTGTTGGCTCTTCCTTCTTAGTTCCTTTGCTGATTTCATCTCATTTTTCCAACCTCTAAATCTTGAAGTGCCCTGAGGTTTAGTCTTCGGACTTCTATTCTTCTCTATTTATCTTTTTTTTTTTTGAGGGCACTGGTGTGATCTCGGCTCACTGTAACCTCCGCTTCCCGGGTTCAAGCGATTCTCCTGCCTCAGCCTCCCGAGTAGCTATGGGATTACAGGTGCCCGTCACCACTCCTGGCTAATTTGTATTTTTAGTAGAGACGGGGTTTCACTATGATTGGCCAGGCTGGTCTCGAACTCCTGACCTCAGGTGATCCGCTTGCCTCGGCCTCCCAAAGTGCTGGGATTACAGGCGTGAGCCACTGCGTTTATCTTAATGTCCCAGGTGATCTTATCCATTTTCATGGCTTTAAATGCTATATTGATGATCTCCACATTTCTATTTCCAGTGCAGACCTCTTTCTGAACTCCAGCCTCAATAACTTCCTACTCAGCATTTCCACTTAGATGCATAGCATCTTAGACCTGTACATCCAAAACTGAAATCCTGAGTTTTAAAATTTTGCTATCAACTAGCTCCACCCATGGTCTTTCCCATCTCAGTTAACGGCAGCTTCATCCTTTAGGTGGTTGTCAGGCCCAAAACCTTGAAGCCCTTAGTTTCCCCTTCTTTTATAGTCACAGCCAACCCATTAGCAGATATCATCCTCTTTATCTTTGAAATATATTCAGAATCTGACCACTTCTTATCCTCTCTGTGGCAACCCTCATCCTTTTAGTTTCCATTGTCTCGCCCCTGCCTGGATTATTTCAGTAGCTTCTTAATAGGTCTCTATTTCTACGCTTTAACCTATTCACCACAAAGCAATCAGAGTATACTTTTAAATAATAATGCCACTCCCATGGTCACATTTCTCCAATGGCTTCCAGTCTCAGAGAGAAGGCCAGGTCCCATAGATGCTTACAAGGGCCTGTAAAATCTGGCTCCTATCGCCTCTCTGATCTTATCCGCCATCACCCTCCCCCACTTCCTCTCCTTCAGGCACTCTGCCTTCCTTGCTATTGCATCAACAGGCAGAGCACACTCTTGAATTGGGGCTCCTGCACTGGTCATTCTGTCTGGAAGGCTTTCTCCAGACACTCCCGTGGCACTCCTATGGCGCTCCCATGGTTCTCTTCCATGCCACCTCTAAGAAGTCTTCCCTGACTATTCTGTTTAAAATAACACTCCCAGGCAGGCCCCTCCTTTCCTACCTAGCATGCCCTGTCCTTCTAACCTGGCTTGTTTTCTCCATAGCATTTAATCAACACCTGACATATTTGTTCATTCTAATTTCTCCCACTAGAATGTAAGCCCCATGAGGACAAAGACTTTGTTCAATGTTGTATATAGCTCTAAAACAGTGTCCAGCATTTTAAGATTTCAATAAGTATTTCTTGAGTAATTGAATGAATAAATGAATGAAATCCATTTTTTTTTGTCTATAGCATACTTCCCTTACCTTCTTCTTTGCTCCCATTCATCCTTTAAGTCTCAGATTAAATGTTATGTTCTTGGAGAGGCTTCTTTCTGATGTTCTAATCTAAAGAGATCCTTTTGTTATAATCTCTCAATTTCCTTTTCTTTCATGGTGCTTATCAGAACTCACACTTTCATATTAAATTTGTGTGATTATTTAGTGTCTGCTTTCCCCACTCTAGTCTAAGCTCCATAAGAACAAGGACTATGTGTGTTTTGTTTTTTATTGTAACCCTAACACTGAGCACAGTACTAGGCACAGAATTGACACATGCATATCTTGTCTTGTTGAATGAATGAATGAATATAAAAATTTGAATAACACATGTAAAGCCATGAAGCTCTCGCATCCTGCCCCCTTAGATCATCTCCCTCCCCTTTTCAGCTCCATGAGAGCAGTCTGATGAAGACGAATGCTAGCTCAGGAAAATCTTTTCTTCCAAGAACTTCCTTTTGGTCTTGGGGGAGGAAGGTGCTTTTTAATAACACCATGGGGCTATTTTTCCTTCCCTTCTATTAATGGTGACATTGTGGAAGTATCTGTAAAATAATTCCAGATTGTTCCTGATCCATAAATAGTGAGAAACATGGGATGTAACTTGTTACTATGCTCTTTATTTTTTTCTTTTATCCAGGTACACATCCAAGCCTAAAGAAAAATTAGTCTATGCCATTTTTCTTAAATGGCCCACATCAGGACAGCTGTTCCTTGGCCAGCCCAAAGCTATTCTGGGGGCAACAGAGGTAAGAGGGAATTTTACCTTGTTCCTTTAAATTGCTGATTAGAACATCTTGATGCAAACATTAACTTTTAAGGGGAGCCTTACAACTGTTTCTCTTATAATTCATAAAAGTAATTGTAAATGAGCTCCAGCCAAGCGTTGTGGCTCACAGTGTAATTCCAGCACTTTGGGAGACTGAGGCAGGAGGATGTCTTGAGGCCAGAAGTTTGAGACTAGCCTGGGCAACATAGCAAGACCCCTGTCTACAAATTTTTTTTTTAAAGTTAGCTGAGCATGGTGGCACGCACCTGTAGTCCTAGTTACTCAGGAGGCTGAGGCAGGAGGATTGCTTGAGCCCAGTAGGTCAAGACTACAGTAAGCTGTGATTGCACCACTTCAGCCTGTCTCTGAAAAAATAAAATAAAATATAATAAAATAAAATGAATTTCACCAATATCAGTGTTTGGTCAAAATCTTTGAAACTTTTTGTTTCCCAGAAAACTAAGCTGATAAAACAACTACAGTATCTCTATGCATATCACTGTAAAAGTAGACATTATTCTTCACAGTCATTCTACGTTGTTCAAGTTCATTGCATGCATCCAAAACGATTCTTCTCATAAAACTAGAATTTGGATGCTTTCCCTGACACCCCACCCCAGAACATATCTGAATACAAGATGTCATGACTCTACTATTTTATGTTTATAAAACATTTTGGAGAAAGTTAAGAGATTAATCTAACTGTTGTAACCACCAGATCTGGCATTGAGTTCATTCTGATATATTTTGTAACTTATTTTTTTTTAATAAATTATCCCTTTGGAGGTGAATTGTCCATATGGGGGTTCTGCTTGCATCACCTTTCTGCATTTCGTTTCTAATACATGTGGTTGATGAGGCAGAAAGAAGATGAGTTCAAATCTAATGTTTAATTACAGCTTAGTAGCCCAGGTATGATACTGATTATATTTTTATTTTATCTATGTTCTTTTTGGTGCCAATTAACATCATCATTTAAAAGCTCATGGGCTTTGTTTTCATATTGATCCACCTGAGAAGCAAAGTTTTTGGTTCAAAATAACCCTAGAATATGTAGAGAACTTATTTGAATTTGCTTAGTATAGTAAGACTAAGAATATAAAACAATTACAGTAACAATTGATCAAATGTATGTATTATTGATTAGTGGAGGTTATTAGAATATCTGGGGGAGGAACGCTGAGTAGATACTTGGGCAGACTCTGGTTTCAGAGCTATTTCCTGCTCCTGATCCTCTCTTCAGCATTTTCTCCACTCTGACACTCCATTCAGCCTTGAAAATTCTCCTTCCCCAACCCCTGCACACTTTTATTTCCCTCTTGAGAGTAAAATAGAAGCAAGAATATAGAGGCAAGATACATACACTCAATTGGATGAAGAGTGATTGTGAATCACTAAATAAAGGTAAAAATGAATCTCTTGTCTACATTTTTTTTTTGAACTACTAATCAGTCCTTCCCAGTAGAAAGTGGGTGAGATAAAGAGATAAATTTGGAGACATTTGCATGTATGTTTTTAATTTCAGGTGAAACTACTGGGCCATGGACAGCCACTTAACTGGATTTCTTTGGAGCAAAATGGTATTATGGTAGAACTGCCACAGCTAACCATTCATCAGATGCCGTGTAAATGGGGCTGGGCTCTAGCCCTAACTAATGTGATCTAAAGTGCAGCAGAGTGGCTGATGCTGCAAGTTATGTCTAAGACTAGGAACTATCAGGTGTCTATAATTGTTAGCACATGGAGAAAGCAAATGTAAAACTGGATAAGAAAATTATTTTGGCATTTCAGCCCTTTCCCTTTTTCCCACTAAATTTTTTCTTAAATTACCCATGTAACCATTTTAACTCTCCAGTGCACTTTGCCATTAAAGTCTCTTCACATTGATTTGTTTCCATGTGTGACTCAGAGGTGAGAATTTTTTCACGTTAGAGTAGCAAGGAATTGGTGGTATTATGGACTGAACTGAAAATTTTATGTTGAAGCCATATCCCCCATGATTATATAGTTATGCATCACTTAATATGGGGATATCTTTCTGGGAAATGCATTGCTAGTCATTTTTTTTTTGTGCCAACATCATAGAGTGTATTTACAAAATCCTAGATGGCATAGCCTACTACACACCTAATGTGTATGGTATAGACTGTTGCTCCTAGGCTACAGACATATATAGCATGTTACTGAATACTGTATTCAATAGTAACACAGTGGTATTTGTATATCTAAACATATGGAAACATAGAGAAGGTACAGTAAAAATACTGTAAAATAAATGGTGCACCTGTATAGGGCACTTACCACGAATGGAGCTTACAGGACTGGAAGTTGCTCTGGGTGAGTCAGTGAGTGAATGTGAAGGCCCAGGACATTATTGAACACTACCAGACTTTATAAATACTGTATGCTTAGGCTACACTACATTTGTAAAAAATGTTTTTCTTTCTTCAATTATAAATTAACATAAGCATACTGTAACTTTACAAACTTTTTAATTTTTAAAACCTTTTTGGCTCTTTTGTAATAACCCTTAGCTTAAAACATAAACTCTATGCAAATGTACAAAAATACTTTCTTTCTTTATATTCTTATTCTATAAGCTTTTTTCTTTTTAAAATTTTTAACTTTTTACTTTTACAGAAACACATTAGCTTAGGCCTACATGGGGTCAGGATCATCAATGTCACTGTCTTCCATCTCCATATCTTGTCCTGCTTAAAAGGTTTTCAGGGGCAATAATACCCACGGAGCTGTCGTCTCCTATAACAATGCCTTCTTCTCACAGACCTCCTGAAGGACCTGCCTTATGCTGTTTCACAGTTAACTTTTTTTTTAAGTAGAAGTACACTCTAAAATAATGACAAAACATATAGCACAGTAATACATAAACCAGTGACCTAGCTGTTTATTATCAAGTATTATATACCTTACATCATTTTATGTGCTAGATTTTTATATGACTGACAGCACAGGTTTGTTTATACCAGCATCACCATAAACAACATGATTAACGTGTTGTGCTACCTTATGATGGCTATGATGTCACTAGGTGATAGGCATTTTTTTTTTTTTTTTTGCATGGACAGACATGTTTTTATTAATGTTGGGTATATACTATGTTTAACCACTTGAATAATTAGCATACTTTTTCTTTTTTTTTTTTTTTTTTTTAAGACTAAATCATTATAATTTAATAATTGATTACATGTAATTTCTTCCAGAGATTTGCATGTTTCAAGGTTTTTCTTTTTTTTTTTTTTCTTATATTATTATTATTATTATACTTTAGGTTTTATGGTACATGTGCACAATGTGCAGGTAAGTTACATATGTATACATGTGCCATGCTGGTGCGCTGCACCCACCAACTCGTCATCTAGCATTAGGTATATCTCCCAGTGCTATCCCTCCCCCCTCCCCCCACCCCACAACAGTCCCCAGAGTGTGATGTTCCCCTTCCTGTGTCCATGTGTTCTCATTGTTTAATTCCCACCTATGAGTGAGAATATGCGGTGTTTGGTTTTTTGTTCTTGCGATAGTTTACTGAGAATGATGATTTCCAATTTCATCCATGTCCCTACAAAGGACGTGAACTCATCATTTTTTATGGCTGCATAGTATTCCATGGTGTATATGTGCCACATTTTCTTAATCCAGTCTATCATTGTTGGACATTTGGGTTGGTTCCAAGTCTTTGCTATTGTGAATAATGCCGCAATAAACATACGTGTGCATGTGTCTTTATAGCAGCATGATTTATAGTCCTTTGGGTATATACCCAGTAATGGGATGGCTGGGTCGAATGGAATTTCTAGTTCTAGATCCCTGAGGAATCGCCACACTGACTTCCACAAGGGTTGAACTAGTTTACAGTCCCACCAACAGTGTAAAAGTGTTCCTATTTCTCCACATCCTCTCCAGCACCTGTTGTTTCCTGACTTTTTAATGATTGCCATTCTAACTGGTGTGAGATGGTATCTCATTGTGGTTTTGATTTGCATTTCTCTGATGGCCAGTGATGGTGAGCATTTTTTCATGTGTTTTTTGGCTGCATAAATGTCTTCTTTTGAGAAGTGTCTGTTCATGTCCTTCGCCCACTTTTTGATGGGGTTGTTTGTTTTTTTCTTGTAAATTTGTTGGAGTTCATTGTAGATTCTGGATATTAGCCCTTTGTCAGATGAGTAGGTTGCGAAAATTTTCTCCCATTTTGTAGGTTGCCTGTTCACTCTGATGGTAGTTTCTTCTGCTGTGCAGAAGCTCTTTAGTTTAATTAGATCCCATTTGTCAATTTTGGCTTTTGTTGCCATTGCTTTTGGTGTTTTAGACATGAAGTCCTTGCCCATGCCTATGTCCTGAATGGTAATGCCTAGGTTTTCTTCTAGGGTTTTTATGGTTTTAGGTCTAACATTTAAGTCTTTAATCCATCTTGAATTGATTTTTGTATAAGGTGTAAGGAAGGGATCTAGTTTCAGCTTTCTACATATGGCTAGCCAGTTTTCCCAGCACCATTTATTAAATAGGGAATCCTTTCCCCATTTCTTGTTTTTGTCAGGTTTGTCAAAGATCAGATACTTGTAGATATGTGGCATTATTTCTGACGGCTCTGTTCTGTTCCATTGATCTATATCTCTGTTTTGGTACCAGTACCATGCTGTTTTGGTTACTGTAGCCTTGTAGTATAGTTTGAAGTCAGGTAGTGTGATGCCTCCAGCTTTGTTCTTTTGGCTTAGGATTGACTTGGCGATGCGGGCTCTTTTTTGGTTCCATATGAACTTTAAAGTAGTTTTTTCCAATTCTGTGAAGAAAGTCATTGGTAGCTTGATGGGGATGGCATTGAATCTGTAAATTACCTTGGGAAGGATGGCCATTTTCATGATATTGATTCTTCCTACCCATGAGCATGGAATGTTCTTCCATTTGTTTGTATCCTCTTTTATTTCCCTGAGCAGTGGTTTGTAGTTCTCCTTGAAGAGGTCTTTCACATCCCTTGTAAGTTGGATTCCTAGGTATTTGATTCTCTTTGAAGCAATTGTGAATGGGAGTTCACTCATGATTTGGCTCTCTGTTTGTCTGTTATTGATGTATAAGAATGCTTGTGATTTTTGCACATTGATTTTGTATCCTGAGACTTTGCTGAAGTTGCTTATCAGCTTAAGGAGATTTTGGGCTGAGACAATGGGGTTTTCTAGATATACTATCATGTCATCTGCAAACAGGGACAATTTGACTTCCTCTTTTCCTAATTGAATACCCTTGATTTCCTTCTCCTGCCTAATTGCCCTGGCCAGAACTTCCAACACTATGTTGAATAGAAGTGGTGAGAGAGGGCATCCCTGTCTTGTGCCAGTTTTCAAAGGGAATGCTTCCAGTTTTTGCCCATTCAGTATGATATTGGCTGTGGGTTTGTCATAAATAGCTCTTATTATTTTGAGATACGTCCCATCAATTCCTAATTTATTGAGAGTTTTTAGCATGAAGGGTTGTTGAATTTTGTCAAAGGCCTTTTCTGCATCTATTGAGATAATCATGTGGTTTTTGTCTTTGGTTCTGTTTATATGCTGGATTACATTTATTGATTTGCGTATATTGAACCAGCCTTGCATCCCAGGGATGAAGCCCACTTGATCATGGTGGATAAGCTTTTTGATGTGCTGCTGGATTCTGTTTGCCAGTATTTTATTGAGGATTTTTGCATCAATGTTCATCAAGGATATTGGTCTAAAATTCTCTTTTTTTGTTGTGTCTCTGCCAGGCTTTGGTATCAGGATGATGCTGGCCTCATAAAATGAGTTAGGGAGGATTCCCTCTTTTTCTATTGATTGGAATAGTTTCAGAAGGAATGGTACCAGCTCCTCCTTGTACCTCTGGTAGAATTCGGCTGTGAATCCATCTGGTCCTGGACTTTTTTTGGTTGGTAAGCTATTGATTATTGCCACAATTTCAGCTCCTGTTATTGGTCTATTCAGAGATTCAACTTCTTCCTGGTTTAGTCTTGGGAGGGTGAATGTGTTGAGGAATTTATCCATTTCTTCTAGATTTTCTAGTTTATTTGCATAGAGGTGTTTGTAATATTCTCTGATGGTAGTTTGTATTTCTGTGGGATCGGTGGTGATATCCCCTTTATCATTTTTTATTGCATCTATTTGATTCTTCTCTCTTTTTTTCTTTATTAATCTTGCTAGCGGTCTATCAATTTTGTTGATCCTTTCAAAAAACCAGCTCCTGGATTCATGTATTTTTTGAAGGGTTTTTTGTGTCTCTATTTCCTTCAGTTCTGCTCTGATTTTAGTTATTTCTTGCCTTCTGCTAGCTTTTGAATGTGTTTGCTCTTGCTTTTCTAGTTCTTTTAATTGTGATGTTAGGGTGTCAATTTTGGATCTTTCCTGCTTTCTCTTGTGGGCATTTAGTGCTATAAATTTCCCTCTACACACTGCTTTGAATGCATCCCAGAGATTCTGGTATGTTGTGTCTTGGTTCTCGTTGGTTTCAAAGAACATCTTTATTTCTGCCTTCATTTCGTTATGTACCCAGTAGTCATTCAGGAGCAGGTTGTTCAGTTTCCACGTAGTTGAGCGGTTTTGAGTGAGATTCTTAATCCTGAGTTCTAGCTTGATTGCACTGTGATCTGAGAGACAGTTTGTTACAATTTCTGTTCTTTTACATTTATTGAGGAGAGCTTTACTTCCAAGTATATGGTCAATTTTGGAATAGGTGTGGTGTGGTGCTGAAAAAAATGTATATTCTGTTGATTTGGGGTGGAGAGTTCTGTAGATGTCTATTAGGTCCGCTTGGTGCAGAGCTGAGTTCAATTCCTGGGTATCCTTGTTGACTTTCTGTCTCGTTGATCTGTCTAATGTTGATAGTGGGGTGTTAAAGTCTCCCATTATTAATGTGTGGGAGTCTAAGTCTCTTTGTAGGTCACTCAGGACTTGCTTTATGAATCTGGGTGCTCCTGTATTGGGTGCATATATATTTAGGATAGTTAGCTCTTCTTGTTGAATTAATCCCTTTACCATTATGTAATGGCCTTCTTTGTCTCTTTTGATCTTTGTTGGTTTAAAGTCTGTTTTATCAGAGACTAGGATTGCAACCCCTGCCTTTTTTTGTTTTCCATTTGCTTGGTAGATCTTCCTCCATCCTTTTATTTTGAGCCTATGTGTGTCTCTGCACGTGAGATGGGTTTCCTGAATACAGCACACTGATGGGTCTTGAGTCTTTATCCAGTTTGCCAGTCTGTGTCTTTTAATTGGAGCATTTAGTCCATTTACATTTAAAGTTAATATTGTTATGTGTGAATTTGATCCTGTCATTATGATGTTAGCTGGATATTTTGCTTGTTAGTTGATGCAGTCTCTTCCTAGTCTCGATGTTCTTTACATTTCGGTATGATTTTGCAGTGGCTGGTAACGGTTGTGCCTTTCCATGTTTAGCGCTTCCTTCAGGAGCTCTTTTAGGGCAGGCCTGGTGGTGACAAAATCTCTCAGCATTTGCTTGTCTGTAAAGTATTTTATTTCTCCTTCACTTATGAAGCTTAGTTTGGCAGGATATGAAATTCTGGGTTGAAAATTCTTTTCTTTAAGAATGTTGAATATTGGCCCCCACTCTCTTCTGGCTTGTAGGGTTTCTGCCGAGAGATCCGCTGTTAGTCTGATGGGCTTCCCTTTGATGGTAACCCGACCTTTCTCTCTGGCTGCCCTTAACATTTTTTCCTTCATTTCAACTTTGGTGAATCTGACAATTATGTGTCTTGGAGTTGCTCTTCTCGAGGAGTATCTTTGTGGCGTTCTCTGTATTTCCTGAATCTGAATGTTGGCCTGCCGTGCTAGATTGGGGAAGTTCTCCTGGATAATATCCTGCAGAGTGTTTTCCAACTTGTTTCCATTCTCCCCGTCACTTTCAGGTACACCAATCAGACGTAGATTTGGTCTTTTCACATAGTCCCACATTTCTTGGAGGCTTTGCTCGTTTCTTTTTATTCTTTTTTCTCTAAACTTCCCTTCTCGCTTCATTTCATTCATTTCATCTTCCAGGGCTGATACCCTTTCTTCCATTTGATCGCATCGGCTCCTGAGGCTTCTGCATTCTTCACGTAGTTCTCGAGCCTTGGTTTTCAGCTCCATCAGCTCCTTTAAGCACTTCTCTGTATTGGTTATTCTAGTTATACATTCTTCTAAATTTTTTTCAAAGTTTTCAACTTCTTTGCCTTTGGTTTGAATATCCTCCCGTAGCTCGGAGTAATTTGATCGTCTGAAGCCTTCTTCTCTCAGCTCGTCAAAGTCATTCTCCGTCCAGCTTTGTTCCGTTGCTGGTGAGGAACTGCGTTCCTTTGGAGGAGGAGAGGTACTCTGGTTTTTAGAGTTTCCAGTTTTTCTGCTCTGTTTTTTCCCCATCTTTGTGGTTTTATCTACTTTTGGTCTTTGATGATGGTGATGTACAGATGGGCTTTTGGTGTGGATGTCCTTTCTGTTAGTTTTCCTTCTAACAGACAGAACCCTCAGCTGCAGGTCTGTTGGAGTACCTGGCCGGCCGTGTGAGGTGTCAGTCTGCCCCTGCTGGGGGGTGCCTCCCAGTTAGGCTGCTCGGGGGTCAGGGGTCAGGGACCCACTTGAGGAGGCAGTCAGCCCGTTCTCAGATCTCCAGCTGCGTGCTGGGAGAACCACTGCTCTCCTCACAGCTGTCAGACAGGGACATTTAAGTCTGCAGAGGTTACTGCTGTCTTTTTGTTTGTCTGTGTCCTGCCCCCAGAGGTGGAGCCTACAGAGGCAGGCAGGCCTCCTTGAGCTGTGGTGGGCTCCACCCAGTTCAAGCTTCCAGGCTGCTTTGTTTACCTAAGCGAGCCTGGGCAATGGCGGGCGCCCCTCCCCCAGCCTCGCTGCTGACTTGCTGTTTGATCTCAGACTGCTGTGCTAGCAATCAGCGAGACTCCGTGGGCGTAGGACCCTCTGAGCCAGGTGCAGGCTATACTCTCCTGGGGCACCGTTTCCTAAGCCCGTCGGAAAAGCACAGTATTCGGGTGGGAGTGGCCCGATTTTCCAGGTGCCGTCTGTCACCCCTGGAAGGGGAACTCCCTGACCCCTTGCGCTTCCCGAGTGAGGCAGTGCCTCGCCCCTGCTTCGGCTGGCGCACGGTGCGCTCACCCACTGACCTGCGCCCACTGTCTGGCACTCCCTAGTGAGATGAACACGGTACCTCAGATGGAAATGCAGAAATCACCCGTCTTCTGCGTCGCTCGCGCTGGGAGCTGTAGACCGGAGCTGTTCCTATTCGGCCATCTTGGCTCCTCCCCCCGGTGATAGGCATTTTTAGCTCCATTATAATCGTATGGCACCACCAATATATATATGCAGTCCATTATTGACTGAAAAGTTGTTATGTGGTACATGGCTATATTTCGAAATAGGGCCTTTGAAGAGGTAACTAAGATTAAGTGAGGTCACAAGGGTGGGGCTCTAAAGCCAATAGGACTGATGTCCTTATAAGAAGGGGAAGACACACCAGGGATACAAGTGCACAGAGGAAAGGCCATATAAAGACAGCGAGAAGGTGCCATCTGCAAGTCAAGGAGAGAAGTCTTTGAAGAAACCAAATCTGCTGATACCTTGATCTTGGATTTTCACCCTCCAGAACAGTGAGAAAATAAATTTCTGTTGTTTAACCTGAGTAGGGGTTGTGTTTTCTATTCCCATTTGCTGCAAGGTATGTTTACCAAAGGCTGTTTGAGTTTGTGACTGTAGTGGGTCAAATTGTGTTCCCCAGTAATTTATGTCCACCTGGAACCTCAGAATGTATTCTCACTTGGAAATCATGTCTTTGCAGATGTAATAGGTAAGTATTGAGATAAGCTCATATTGGATATGAGTAGGTTCTAAATCCAATGACAGTATCCTTATAAATGACAGAAAAGGACACAGAGACAGAAGGCCATGTGACAACTAGGCAGAGATTGGAGAGGGAGCATGGCCCTGCTGACACCTTGATTTCGGATTTCTGGCCACCGGAAGTGTGAGAATAAATTTCTTGTTTTAAGACACTTATGGGGTGGTAATTTGTTACAGCTGCTCTAGGAAACAAATACAGTTACCAAACAAATTGATTATGCCAGGTGAACTTTTTATGATGATTATATGAGCCAAGGACGCAAGCGTGAAGGGTTGTAGTTTCTGTGAAAGCCAAGTTAAATACTTTGGAAAGACTAGATAAAAGTTTGTTGACTTTAAAAATTAAAAAAAAAAAATGCTATTGGTTAACTGTGGGCAAAACTGCTCTAAAAGATTGGGGGAAAATATAGTAAAAATCTTCAAGAATTCTGCGTCTCTGGTTCACACCTACGTAATGTAATGCATGTAATTTGTACAAGAAAGATAATTAGATTACAAGCTCCAGCTTGTAATCCCAGCTACTTGAGAGGCTGAGGTGGGAGGATCCTTGAGGCCAGGAATTAAAGAAAGACAGAGGACATCTATCAGCAGACCTATATGGGAAGGCAGCTATGCTGTACCACTATATCACCAACAGCCCAACTGAGTAGACCTACACTAAAAAGTTAGAAAAAACCTGGATCCTATAGTAAATAAGTGGTAAATGTAGAATATTTAAAGTTAAAATGTCTATATGTGTATTTTTTATGACACCCTGACTTAAATAACTTTTTAGATTAACCAAACAACTAAAGGTTTCTGATGAGAGGGCTCCTGCTATACGATTAGAAGGCAGATTTGTACTAAGACCAATTAACTTTATTTTGTATTTATTCATTTTTTTGAGACAGAGTCTCACTCTGTCGCCCAGGCTGGAGTCTCACTCTGTCGCCCAGGCTGGAGTGCAGTGGCATGATCTCAGCTCACTGCAACCTCCGCCTCCCAGGTTCAAGCAATTCTCCTGCCTCGGCCTCCCAAGTAGCTTTAAATACATGTGGTTTTTACCTTGTCATCTCTTCCACTGCCACAATTATACAGACGCATATGATTCTAGGAGATAATTTTCAGCTGATCAAATTTGTATCCTTACAAGGCCACACCTGTTTAGTCTCAAATTTTCCCTGGATGAAATCCTGGGTTAATTTTGTTGGAAGAGATGTGTGCCCATTACACACTCATTCCCAGATTTACCAAAATGCTATTTTTCATTTACCCCATTAAAAATGAGAATATCGTATTTTGTCAAATTTTGAAAAGAAGCATATTCCCTCCTCTCCACCACTTTTTTTTTTTTTTTTCCCCCAGACAGGGTCTCACTCTGTCACCCAGGCTAGAGTGCAGTGGTGCAATCATAGCTCACTGCAGCCTTGACTTACTCAGCTCAAGTGATTCTCTCACCTCATCCCTACAAGTAGCTGGGACTACAGGCACATGCCACCGTGCATGGCTAATTTTTTTGTAGAGACAAGATTTCACCATGTTGCCCAGGCTGGACCATTACCTTTTTTTATTTTATTTTTTTTTAAGTTAATTACAGCATTTGAGGAAGAGGATCTAATTCCACACAAAATGGAAGACTCTAAAATGTACCCATTAAACTGCTAAAAAATAAATTGAGTGGTGAGAATACCACATAAGCCCAATTTAGATTCTGAGTGCTGTCACCCTGTGATTACAATTATACAGACTCTTCCAAGCTTATAGCTAGAGCTCCTGGAAGCTATTTTATACTCTGATGCAAGGACAAAAAAACCCACAACTCAGGAAGGAATTAAGTCCTGAATTATTGGCTTCATCACATCCACCCTCTCCACCCCAAAACAGCACAAAAGAAACAGTGACCACACCCTGTAGATCTTTTTGTGTAAAAGAGGTAATGAAGAACTGGGATGGGAACAAGTCATGAAGATCTGTCTTAAAAAGGTCCCTTTCAGGTAAGTTTGTACACACCATCAAGCAACAAGCCTCTCATCAATTAGGATTAGGAAACCGAGGTTCAATTCTCAGGAAATCACAATTTCATTCATTTACTCAATATGAATTTACAAGGTGCTTATATATTATCAGCTTCCACTTGCAGCCATTTCTAGATAAAAAAAGAAACCTGGCTTCTCTACAGGGGCCACCAAGTTCCCTAAATCTACCACTGAAAGGACCTTTTTGGAACTGGGTTTCTTCTGTACCCCTGAAAGGGTAACACCTTAAAGCTGAATCATCTTTAACCTGGAGGTCCAACATGACATTTAGCAATACTTGCAACCCAGACATACATTAAAAGATACACTAAATTGTGAAGGTAGCTATGCTGCAAAATAAACAATTCTACAGCATTCATTGATGCTTGAAATTCCAGTCCTAGACCAAGCTTGTGGCCACCAGCATAGACGTTCTTGCCACCCAGGAGAGCTGACAGTGTCAGTATGAAACCTGGCTTTAGGGTTTAAGTGTATCCTAAACCTATCAGGCTGGAGTTGTTCACTTTAGTGGAGAAGTGGGCTTTAGGGTCGATCTGATACTTGGCTGCTATTCTGAAGCCAGTGTTACTGTTTCCTGCTGTCCCAGCGAGACTGACAGCAGTCTCCAACTTCTTGCTCACCTTCTGCTAATTGGAGCTGCCAAACTCTGTCCCGTCATTCACATTAGTGTGAAGCTGGAATTCATCAGTCTTGTGGCCAACCGCAAAGTTGCTCTGGGTCACTCAAGACTTTGTGGTCTCAACATTCACCTGGTAGCTGGCCAGACAATCCTCATAACCCAGCACTTAGAGCACCTCAAGACTGAAGGCCCAGCAATGTCCAAATCCATGTCGCAGCCCAGGTTAATGTGCTCCCGCTTGTATCCTGTCTTGATTTTAGCATTTTTCCCCCAGTGTTAGGGGAGAAGGATGAATGGAGGGTCAGCTTCAGTCCACATGCTAACTGATCTTCCATAGTAATCTCGGTGCCTAGTGTGTTGTCAACGTTCCATTTCTTTGCAAATGTCAGGCCATATTTGGTCTATCTGTACTTGGTTTCCAGACTGCCTGTCACTTTGGTGGTCTCAGTGTTGGCTGAGCCTGAGCTTGTAAATTCCAATCCATTCTCAGATTTTGTTTTCAAATCAGGTTTTATTAAGCCAAATCCATATCCCTTGGTGAAGACATGCTTGGCAGATTTGCCAAGATTAGCATATGTGAGTGGCACAGCCATCTTCTGCTCAGAGACAATGCCAGTGGGCTCAGAGGTGTCTATGGTGAGGGCTATGGCTCCACTACCTATTTTTAAAAACATTGTAGACACAAACTCCCTAGCAGTGAGCTTCAGGCCTAGCCAGGCCTTAGAAGAGATGTCATAATTTATTTTCTACCTTCTACTGTTCAGCTACATGTTATGTTGGAGGAACATAAAACAATGTTACTGAAAATATATGTCAACATACTAATAATGTATAATGATTTATTTACTTTTGCCCTAATTACCCTTCTAAATGAAGAATTACAGATGTAATGAATTATTTCTTTTTCAGAAAGTAAAGCTATTTGCTTTTTACTAAATGAACAAGTTAACAACAACAAAAAAGCACCAAGTGCATGACCAATTAAAATGAAACAAACTAGCATGCTCTCTCTTCCAAAATAATAACAAAAATGCTATGGGATAAGTAAATTAATAGCTGAAAAATATTAACTCAACAAAATAATATTTTACTAAAATAGTTTATTGCAATAAGATTTTCACTGTATTCAAAATCAATACAAAGTAAGTTTTTAAAATTATGTACATACAAATGATTAAAACTATGTAATTAGGTGAGTAAACAGCATCAACACAATTTTAGCCTCTAAATCAATATGCAACTTTCTAAGGCTTTTTAATAAAACCTTAAAAAATATAGTGAAGAAATAGCAAAGGAACAATAGTTCATCATAGTTGTTGAAATTCACTATTTCCATAAGAATAAAAAAGTCCTCCATCAAGGTATATTTGAGACAAATAATTTATTATTTTGAAGGGTAGCTGGAGAAAAGTCTGATTCACTTCTGTTTACAGCAGTCTAGGGAACATTATAATTAAATAGCATATTTTTCCAAACTTCACACATCCTAGACCTATGTCTCCAACAGATTTTTCCTCAGTATTAATATGGTAAAGTACACTGAATTTCATATTTTTATATATATATGTATATAAAATATCTATATTGATTTTTAGTCAGTTTGGAACAAATGTCCATGTGTAACAAATTATTAACAATTCTGATATTTGCACATGTGTACATATATATGCCCACAAAAACTGGTCTGTTGATGAATCTAAAAAAATATATTAAGATGCCAAATAAATTGATTTCATTATGAAATGAAGACTTTTATTAAGAATATATTTTATCAGGCATTTTGATAACAAACTGTTACTCTAAGTATAGGTGATTTACCCAGTGTATTTTAAAAAGTAAATGAATCCCACTGCAGTTTTTCTTGAAGGAAAAATCATTTCTCCAGTTGCTGAGGGGTACTAAAAGCTTCGTACACATTAGCAGCAAAGTCTTTCACTTGCTCCATTGTCAACAGATCCTAGCAAAGATGATAATATAACATTATAGTTTGCAAAACGTATAGATAATTTGAATTAATTTCTGCAATCAAGCGATGAATTCAGCTCTAAGTTTTGTGGTAAAGGCCAAGAGGCAAACCGTTTAAGAAAATGAGTAGTTTTTCTTATAATAAATTCTAGGAGATAGTTATTATTTAGGTTCTTATATGAGGGATGATGGTATCATAAGCGTTCAAGTGTGACTTTGAGGGACAAAAACCCCAAATAGTCTTCAAATGAATTTTTGTGTATGTCAAGTGCTAGATAAGTATCTGTTGAATAAATAATTATAGGAGTAAAGGTACTTTTGCTGGAAGCTGACATAACATGGTTAAGGGTGTATTACTTTCTAGAAGATCTAATATATGGTATGAATATGTGTAGTAAGTGCATATTTTACATGTACACACATACATGAGCCACACATATACACTATAGTGTAAGGGTTCTTAACACCCCAAGGGATTTGCGAATGTAAAGATAAGAAAAAAATTACATCTTCATTTTCTTTAACTTTTAACCAAAATCTGGTATCTCTTTCAATTATGAATGTAGGCAACAAACTGTGATGATATTAGCAGGTTGTATGACTTTGTCTTCAATAGAAGTCATAGGCATTTTCATGTCATATGACAGTTGTGGAAGTTATCAGAACTTTCATTATATCTTGGTATTTAATGCATGAATAAAGCAATACTGCTATATCATACTCTTAATTTTAAAAGAAATTTTGAAAACTATATATGATTGGTTTCCTTTATAATATTATGTATTTTATTGTATGCACTTATAAATATTGTTCTGAGAAGGGGTCCATAGGCTTCACCAGCCTGTGAAAGGGTCCATGACAGAAAAGGTTGAGAGCCTCTGAGAGTGTCAAAGAAATGGGAAGTAAACCTGTCCCTAGTGATCTCTGTTTCTTAAGTATTGGAAAATCCAAGTGAGGTTTAGACATGTCCTAATCTCAATCAATTCATGGTTAAATTATCAGAGAATTTGATGTTATTTAGTTTCAAGTATTCAGTCTAGGTGTTCAATGAAACACAGGTTTAGATCAATGTTTCTCAAACCAGAATTTACAGACATGCTTTCAGGGGCCCAAGAATTTGAGGGGAAATTTTGTGTTTTGATTTCTATGAAAATGTAAAGAAAACTCAAACACGCTCTTGGTTATTGAGAAGATAAAACATATAACCTACTATTGTTCCTGATTTTAGGGCATTCGTTTTATTTATGTTCTTATTGGCTTTAAGTAACATTACTTTAACTGTCTTGTGCTAATGAGAAAAGAACAGAGGCAGAAAATCTTTCAAATTAAGGCCAAATCATGTAAAACACATGATACAAATGAAGCTTTCAGAATAGTTACAGTAGATTAAAAAAAAAAAAAATACTAGCAAGTCAGCTTCAGAAAATGCAGGCTGAATGCTCAACAGCATGAACAGTAGCAGACAGGTCCACATTCACTTTGGCACAACAAATTATTAATAGTAGTCGTCAGCCATATTATAGAACAATCTGTTTTTTGTAATTTAGATTCTACTTGATAATAAAAGTGCTTTGGTTTTGAGTTACGAAAAAGCTCTAATCTTAAGGATCTTACTGAGTTTTTAATTTATACACTTAAAATGATTTAAACACTGGAGGACTGTGGTATATGTGTGTACATATGTCTGTGAGGTATATGGACAAATCTGAGAAATACTACCATTGTAGTGCAAAAGCAGCCATAAACAACACATAAACCAATGGGCATGCTGTCATCCAATAAAACTTACAAAAGCTGGTGCTTGGCTGGATTTGGCTCATAGGTCATAGCTAACTTATATCAGCTTTATAATAAAGACTTCAATCTGTTCAAACACTGTATCCTGATGCAGCTTCCAGGATGTTTTCAGTAGTCTGAGATAAAAATTATGTATCATAGGGTTGGTTCACACTATAAAAGCTCTTTCCTTATGTTATCTGAAAGCAATCTGAAATAATTTATCTCCTGCTTATGTTATTTGAAAGCTATTTGAAAATAATTTGAAAAGCCACCTTTCTCGATTGTTTTCTGATTCTCCCATTTCCTACCTTTACCAACTACCATCCTAGTATCTTCTACCAAAGGGGTCAACAAAGTATGGCCGGCAGGCCAAATCCACTGCTGCCTGTTTTTGTATATAAAGTTTTGTTGAAACAGCCATACTCTTTTGTTCATGTACGTTTCTGACTGCTTTCACACTGCCAGAGCAGAGTTGAATAGTTTCTGTAGAGAATGTATGTTGCATTAAGCCTAAAGTATGTACTATCTGGCCCTGTACAGTTTGCAAAACCCCTGTTCTACAGCATTCCCACCATAGGCTCTCCTACACACCATTGTAGTTGAAGTAGTAGCAGTAATTCGAAAGGACTAATTTTATGTAAATTAACATTCTAATCAAGGCAAAGGCTTTAAAAAAGATAAGTGGAAATAGTAAAGCATACGACAATTTATTAAGAAGACCACTTGGTATTTTAACTCATAGAAATTATAGTTTAAAAAATTAAACTATAATTGTAATAGCCTTGTCAATCAATGGTCTAGTATATACATTTAATATACCTCCAGTTACACTAAACAACTTTACTAAACATTAGTATCAATGGCGTTTTTACTATACTGAAACATTTGTTTTTATTATCAATTATATTGATTTTAATTAAAGTATAGTACATAAAATTATTTAAGCATTAAGGCTGATGATGCTTTATGCTTGGTTGTAATTTCCACTCATCTGTCAAAATGAACAGCCTACTGGCCAAGCCAGGGACTTCTACAGAAGAGAACAAAGGTAAAGGTAAGGTTTAAATGCCCCAAGTTATGACCTTTTTCTCACATTGATATAGATGTGAAGCTTAAAATTCAGTAAAATGAGATCAGTCTTATTCACTATTTCTTCTGCAATATGAGTGCCCAGCTCTTATGGGTGAGAAAGAGGACAGAAGACTGAAGAGTCCAGTGCGGGAAAATGTGCATGTGAAGGACAGACTGATGACACCAAAGTGAAAGGAGGAAATGAACTCTTAGTCTCAGTGCTCTCCACGTTCCCAAGAGTAAAAAGTCTACAGAGAGGATACACTAAATTGTCTGAGACAAGTTACACTAAGAAGATGTCAGCTTTATGCTTAGGCCATAGGGTCTCTTCTCATTGTACATTATTGAAGCAGTTTGCAATTGGTATTGCAAACAATTTTTTAACTTATAACACAGTTTCCAAGTTTGCACATGACTCAGAAATTCAAAGTTATTTTGTTTATAATGTTTGTCTTACTCAATGAATTACTGAATTACTCAATGAATTACTGAATTACTCCATGCATTCCAAATGGAAACGAAGAAATAAGACGGAGTTATAGGTAGTCTGATAAAACATTTAAATGACCCACTGTTTATGCGTCTTTTAGTGAGCATATTATTGATGCACTATTAACAGTTACATTTTATTAATCACTAAAATGCTTTACTTCTCCACAAATTTTTTTAGTTTTCCTCAAAATGTGTAGAACAGGATCCTTGATCTGCCTCAAGGCTCAATCTTCTTACTAGCACAGCTTAATGCAAAACATTCATGCTATATAAATTCAACTGACGACTATAATATACCTGGACTAAAATGTAGTCCCATAGTGTTGGACTACAACACGGAGAAAGGTACTCCAAACTTACACATTTGCTATGGTCCATTATTACTCTCATGGGACACTCTACCACACTCTACATGTAGTTCCAAGTTCTGTGATTTTTTGAAAAAAATCTCTCAGCAAAGAATGTAACTTTATGTTAGACAAACATGACCACCACCACAAATATAATTTGCTTTTAATAACACTCCCAAGCTTTCTTCTTACCTGAACAAAATGACTAGGTGTTTCACTGCAAACTGAATGGATCTGTCCGTTTACTATTGGAATTATCTTAGCTAAAGGCAGGCTGACACTGGAAAGACTGAAAAATCATCACAGTAATGATTATTTTCTGAAATGACCACACAGGACTTTAACTTCTTAATTATAAAAGTAATACATAGCCATTGAAGAATATTTTTGGAAATCTATTAAAAAGGAAAAAAAACCTACAATTCTATTGCTTAGAAATAACAACTCTAATTGACATCATGACCAATTTCTTTTGGCATTTTTTTACACATATCTTTGTTTTTTTGTGTCTACCAAAAACCTCTAATCTCCTAAGCATACTGTTTTTGCATTTTTATTGTTATGAGTATTTTCCATCTTATTAAAAGTTCTAAAGTGTTTGATTGTTTTTTAATGACTATACAGTAATCTGTCCTCTAGCTGTGACAATTTATATCATGAGCTCCCTAGAGTTGGGCATTTCAGTTTTTGCCTAAATTTTCTTAATATAAGTAAGTTTTTGTATAAACATGAAATCACTGGATCAAAGTGTATCTGCTCCCTTATGCCTTCTTTCAACATCCAACATTATCCTTTTCTTTAATCTTTCCACATCTGATAGGTGAAAATGGTATCTTACAGGTTAAATCTGCATTTCTCTTAATTACAAACAATGTTGGGTATTTCCCCCCTACTCCAGTGAACCACACCATTATCTATCAGGCTCTAGAAGCAGCAAATATGGCCATTATCCCTGGCACTTCTTTCTCTTGCCTATACCCAATCAGATATTCTAAAGATTTCTCAAAAGAAATCTTTTAATAATCTTAAAATCTTTTGAAAATCCTTGGCACTTCTTTCCCTTGCCTATATTCAAATAAAGAAGTGCCAAGAATTCTCCCCATTGCCCAACAGATTCCAAGCTGAGCATTATCTCTTGCCTGGACTACAGCAATAACTTTTTAACTTGTTACAGCACAATAAACATTTGTTGGATACATAAATGAATACATGTATGTATCAATGTATGTATGTGATGTAATGACTTAAACAACAAGACTCATTTTTGTGTTGGGCTTGTAGATTTAGTCTTATTACATTAAATATGACATCTCATACATTTCAATCTAGGGCTACACTAAAAATTTCCTTTTAAATATCATGCAAGTGCTGAAGCTAGGGTGTACAACCAGTGTGCTATGCTGAGATTTGAGGCAATGCTTAAAAAAGAATAAAGGAAGTGGGAAGATTTATGTATTCCTGAGGGAAGCAGGCATTATTTTTTTTCATGGTACCTTTGCGGCATTTTTCAAAATCTATCATGATTTTGATTACTTGATTGCTCTGTCTCCCCCTCACTATCATGCAAGCTCCATGAGGTTACATACCATGTCTATCTTATGCACTGTATTGTCCCAGAACATAGTAAAGGGTCTTGTGTACAGCGGACATCCAATACATACTAGTTGAATTGATTAATAAGTCTTCGTTCATCCATTGCTGTGTCCTGCCCCAGTCCCTGTTTCCCCAATTCCTTTTCCACAAACCAGTCAAAGAAATCATACAATGTAAATTCCATTACATTACTCTCCTGCTCAAAACTCTCCAGCAGCCTTCCAGTGTTCTCAGATGACAGCCATATCTGTATGTGCTGCATTCTCCAGCTTTGTCTGACACCACTCTTGTTCTATGTATTCAGCTACCACGCCAGCCTCTTCATAAGTCTTAAAATGTACTTAGGTGGCTTCAAAACCTTTGCCCTGTGGCTTCTGCCCAGAATGTCAACTGTCCCACTGCAGTCTAGGGTCATATTTAATACCTTTCAATCTTAGTTCTCAGTTCAAATTATTTCCTCAGGAAAACTGCTTGACTGTCCACTTTTGTTTAAATTTTTCTATTATATGTTCAGTGTTCTTCTCCTTTATAACACTTCTCATAGTTTATACAATTATATTTACTATTTCCCCAACTAGATTGTAAGATCTATGGGAACAGAAACCTAATACAGGGCCTGATTCATAGCACGTGTTCAATAAATCTTAGATTAACAAACTGGCCATTTCCTTCTGTTCTTTTGTGAATTATCTGTGTCTTTGATGCACATTTTCTAAGAAAGAAAATTTTTCTTTCCTTAGGTGTTTGCTTCCTCAATTGATGTGCAAAAGTTCTGTATATAATGTCATTACACTCATGTATGATATGTATACATAGAGAGAGCAAACATTTCCTCCTATATATTATTTGCATTTAATATTGATGAAAAGCTTATAAAAGCTTGTTTGATCTTTAAGTTTTAAAAATTATACAGTCAAACCTAGCCTTCTTTTATATAAAGTTCTTTACTTTCATTCTTAGAAATACCTTCTCCATCTTGAGGTCACATAAAGAGTCACCTGTTTTCGATCAGTATATTTGTTTTTACTTAGTATATTTAAATGCTTAAACCTCCTGAATTTTATTAGTCATTGTAAAATGACTAATTGTTATTTGTCTTACCAACATATATTTTGCCCACAATCATTACTAAAATCCTACATTTTTTAGGGCTACTTCTGGATTTTACATTCTATTTCACTGACTTACCTATTATTTTATGAGTAACATTAATAATTATACCTTATATTATATATTATACAGGAAAAGCATATTCATTGCTCTTCTTTTCCAATAATTGCTTAAACATTCTCACTCCATTATTCCTCCAGATTACCTTTATTACCATTTGTCAGGTTTAAGATGAAAAAAATCAACCATCCTCCAATCTCCAATAGAATTTTGATAATATTTTGATTATATTTTAGATTAATTTTGGAAGGCTAATTCTACACTTTTTAGTTGATTCTCTTGGGTTTCTAAGTATAAAGTCTGTCACCTTCATATAACAATAGCTTTTTCTTCTCCCTTTTCAAAATTAATATCATTTTTAAAGATAGCATGAGTTTAACTTAGAAAACCAACAGTCAACTAACAGTTTATTAAAATGGTAAGAACACTCAGTAAATTGTCTATTTTCCTTCTTTTTTCACTATCCAACAATAAAAGTTACCTATTTTCAAGATATAAGTATAGAAAAAAATCAACAGCTTTCCTTAATTGGATCTCAAAATTGGTCTTCTCCTAGCCTTACTCCATTAGATAGAATAATAGAATGACGCTGAATAATCTGTCAATAGTGACCATCTTTATACTGTTTTTGAACTTAATGGAAATCATTCTAGTTTTACTATTAAGTATATCTGCTTTTGATTTCAAATACTTTTTATATTTTTTATTTCTTTTTTAAGAGACAGGGTCTTGTTCTGTCACTCAGACTGGAGTACAGTGGCATGATCATAGCTCACTGTGGCCTTGAACTCTGGGGCTCAAGCAATCCTCTTGGTGGTTTTTAAAATTTTTGTAGAGACGGGAGTCTTGCTATATTCCCCAGGCTGGTCTTGAACTCTTAGCCTCAAGCAATCTTCCTGCCTTGGCCTCCAAAATCATCGGGATTACAGATGTGAGCTATCACACCTGACTCAAATATTATTTTATTATATAAAAATGTATTTTTTATTTCTAGTAAGAGGTTTTATCCATAATAAATGTTGTTTTATTGAATGTCTTTTCAGCAACACTGAAGATAATGTTTTTTATCTTATTAGCTTATTAATGTTATGGATTACCAAAATAGCTTTTCTAGTTTTAACCCTCCTTACATTCTTAAACCTTAATTAATCATAGTGTTGGAGAATAATTAAAAATTTGGAGAAAAATTTCTATCTCAGATAGACATTATTGAACACCTGGCTTTACCACTTGACCTGAAGTTATTTAATTTTTCTGTGTCTTAGTCTCCTCACCTGGAAAATGAAGAATACTAGTACATATTTCCTAGGATTACTTTAAGAATTCAATGAGATACATTCTGAAAAATACCATCAAACTAGCACATGGAAAAAGTATTAGCTGCTATTATTACTGTAATATACTTCTGGATTTCATTTGCACTTTTGACTTTTAAATATCCATTATACATTATATTACATACATATGTAATACATATAATACATTAATACATATATGTTGCATATTTTTTATATATATATATATATACACATTAAAGCCTTTATTAGTTTACCTCATTTTTCAGTTGATTCTCTTCAGAGGTCTGGCTTATTAATTATAATACACGTAAATAATATACTTTGTGTTCTTTGCCAATAGTTAAAAACCTTACTTCCATCTTTTTTTGGGGGGGGGGGTGGGGGGGGTCTCACTCCCTCGCCCAGGCTGAAGTGCAGTAGCACAATCACAGCTCATTGCAGCCTTGACTTCCCGAGCTCAGGTGATTCTCCCATCTCAGCCTTCCAATTAGCTGGGACTACAGGCATGTGCCACATGCCCAGCTAATTTTTGTATTCTTTGTAGAGATAGGGTCTCTCCCTATGTTTCCCAGGCTGGTCTTGAACTCCTGGGCTCGTGCAATCCACCCGCCTCAGCCTCCCAAGGTGCTGGGATTACAGGCCTTAGCCATTTGTTTTTTCCTGACTTACTATGATAGCTAGACTTTCACAACATATTAAACAACGATGACAATAGGCTTGATGGAAATGTTTCTAGGGTTCAATCATGGAGCATGAAGTTGGTTATTGAAATGAAATAGAAAAACTTATATAGAATATATCTACTGAGTGCCTTGTATGAGTAAAGAGAGATGAAAGGGCACAAGATAGTTTTTGACTTTTGAGAGGAGGCTTAAAATGTAACTGAGGAATAAAACTCCAATTCAAGGTAGCACATGTAGGTTGTATATGAAAGTGCAGATAATGATTACTATAGTTCAGAAAAGAAACACTATCATGGCTGATGTGGCTGTAGTATAATTTTTACATTTCTTCAGTGTACAAAATCAAGTATTTGTTTATGTTAAAATAACCATTACAATTACGTATCACCACTTGCAAAATAACGAATATCTTGCTATATACAGATTATGGTGAAATTTTACTAATTGGAGCACTTTGATTTATACAGTGTATAGGATTGGTCTTGAGCTGAAATTTATTTTCGTATAAGCTAAAAATTTTTTTAAGATTTTATGTTGATATTTAAATTACTTCAGAAAATAAACTTTATGGCTGTAAGCATTCCAAATGCTTAATGTCAATGTCAAATTAATCTTTTCTCTACAATAAAGAAGGGTCTCAGAGAATCTAGTAAGTAACTTCTGGCCCTATGTATTTAAGAATTAAATTGGTTATTGCACATACATATTGCCTATCAATTACTCCGTCCCCAATTAAAAAAAAATTTTAAAGCTACTTCAAAGGATGTGTCTCAAATTTTAATGAATGAGTTTACAGTCAGTCAACAGTAATTTAGTACCCATTATTTTCTGAGTTTGATATAAAAAACTGCAAAATTGAAATCCTTAAAGAGTATAAATTCTAATATGAGACCAAAGATATTCGTGTTGGGATAATAAAGATATAAAAAACCATAAGATACCTTATGGCATACGTAAGTCCATGATTTAGTAATAGTTATGATTAAAATCACTAACAATTGCACTAATAAATGTTCCTAATTCTATAATAAGGACTGGAATGAATACATTTAAGTATTTGTAGAACTATAAGGAGCTAATTCATCAAATGAGAATCTATACCAACAATGCCCAGGTATTATAAGGACCAAAATATTGAAATATGCAGACCAAAATGGCCTGCAGTAATGGAATAACATTAGAGAATGCATTAAAATTAAAACACATTGTGAGTTTTGTATTCTAAAGAGTTAAAAAAAACAATAATTGGAATTCAACTTACAGAAAGGTAATCACAACTAAAGTACTTCAATATAGTGGCAAAGTTTTTGGAAGACTGCAAATTTTAATACTGAAACCAAGAAGGAGCTTCTGCTAGTGAAGAAGTTGTTGGTTTAACAGAGTTTAATTTGTTAAAAAATGAGGCACTCAAATTTACTAGGTTTGTTGTTGTTATCTGGAATAAAAAGACAAGCAAAGCACCATTTTTTAAGAGCATTCATTAGTATAACATATTTATATGTCATCTTACCTATTCATAGAGTTACCATGTTGCAGGTCCTGTTCAGTAGGTCGAAAGAACTCAGCCATATTGTCTAGAAGTCTACTAAAACCTCGGTTTAAACAGGTATTCAAAACTGTACTAAAATCTGGGCTATATAAAGTAAGAAGTATAAGTTACTTTTTAGATTCTGAATGGAAGAGAAAACAAATTCAGTAATAACGTGGTTACCTTTGAAAGCCACCAACATTTCTAGTCATAATCTAATACTGTAAAAATATATCAAGGAATCAATCTTTAAAAAGTAAGTATTAAAAAATGAGCTTCTTTAGCACAACATAATGAGAATATTCATCCACTTCAGATTTTTTATACTAGTCAGCACTTTGTACAATGAATTTTTAAAAAAATATCAATACTAGTACTACTAATTTTGAGGAAACTCTTAAATTTCCTTATAGTCATAGATTGGTTGGCTTTACATACTCTAGCATGATATTTCAGTGAGACAGAAAATATTATTGTGTACAGATGAGGAACTGATACTTGAGGGATGAAGAAACTTGACTAAAGGCATGTGATTAGTAAATCAGGGAGCTCAAATATGAGACCAGGGCTTTTTGATCTTAATTATACTCTCTTAGTTCCTCACAAAACTCTTTAATATAAAGAATAATATATAAAATATTATTTTATATATTACTAAAGCTAGAAAATATCTAGTTATGTTCAAATTTCTTGACTAGAGTGTGCATGTGTATGTGTGTATCTTTCTATCTATCTACGTTTTCTCCTTAGTCGTCTCTCTTTTTAAAAGCATTTTAACGGCTTTATTGAAGTAGGACTTAGAGGGCATAAAATTCACCCATTTTAAATGCACAAGTCAATGATTTTGAGTAAATTTGCATAGTTGTGCAACTATCACTACAATCCAATTTTAGAACATTTTCGTCACCCACTAGGCCCATTTCCAGCCAATTCTCATCTCACTCTTAGCCCTAGGTAACCATTAATCTACTTTTGGTCTATATAGTTTTCTGGACATTTCATAGAAACAGTCATACATATGTGGTCTTTTGTGTCTGGCTTCTTTCACTTAGCATAATGTTTTGAAGGTTCTTCTACGCTGTAGCATGTATCAATGGTTTGCTCCCCTTTTTTGCTACATAGGGCTCCATTATATGAATACAGCAGATTTTATCCTTTTGTTAGTTAATAGAAATCTGGATTGTTTCCACTTTTTGGCTATTGTGAATAATGCTGTTATGAAAAATCTGAACAAGTTTTTGTCTAGAGATGTTTTCATTCTTTTGGGTAGACACCTAGGAGTGGAATTGCTGGGTTGCACAGTAATTTGGGCTGAACTTTGTTCTTTTAAAGGTAATATGGTAAGGTTCCAAGAAGAAAAATGATTAAGGGGATGAAAGTTGAAGAAATGGAAACTGAAGAAAAGATCATCATAGTACCTACCTCCTAGGGTTACTGTAAGGTTTAAGTGAGTTAAGATAGACAAAGCAGTATAGAACAGTGCTTGCTGCACAAGCACTCAAAAATGTTAATTTTTATTCTTATTATTGAATTGAATTCATTTAGGCCAATGAGAGAAATGAGAAATAGGTGAGCTTGCTTCCTATTTCACACACATAACAATAGAAGCAAAGAGAACTTCCACATACTCGTCCCACCCATCTACCCACTTACATGCATCTGACCTATCCTCAGCCATCCCTACCTGACTCCTAAACTATTTTGCTGTGTATTGAATCTCATTCCTTTCTCCTATTCAAAGTACTTTGTTCTTAAAACTAACGATGCTTTTCTACATCAATTTTTCCCTCTATCAATTCAGTAAATACTTATTGAGCATCTACTACATGCAAGGCACTGTTCTAAGAGCTGAAGATACATTGGTGAACTAAACAAACAAAAATTACTCATCTCATGGAGTTTAGTAGAAAGGTGTATATAAAAAAATGTTAAAGTCAAAATCTCCTGGCTCCCATATTCCCCTTAAATACTATTTCTCAGAATCTCTCAAAGCAAAATGTTGCAACAGTTGTCTGTGCTTGGTCTCTGCTAAACTCTAATTCTTTGGAATTAGCTTATCTCCACTGCTCCTCTGAAACTTCTCAACAAGATCAATCAACAACTCCATCTAATGTTATTTCTCTGTCTTTATCTCCTTTGGCCTTTCAGGAGCATTAGACCCAATTAATCACAGTCTCCTTGAAACATTTCTTCAATTGTCTTCCAAAATACCTCATTCTTTTGGTGTTTCTTTTCTTTCGCTAGCAGCTCCTGCTCAGTCTCCTTTGCTGGCTCTTCCCCCGATCCCAAACTCTAAATGTTGGAGTGCTCTATGACTCAGTTGTCTTCTAGTCTCTATCTGTTCCTATTCCCATGTCTTTAAATACCATATACAAAGTGATGACTCCAAACATTATATTTGTAAACTAACTCTTGAATTCCAGACTTGCATATTCAATTGCCGATAGGCATATCCACTTGGATATGCTTAACACTGCCAAAATGTAAATGGCAGTTCCTATTTCCTCAAATGCTCAGCCCCAATACCTAGGAGTCATCCTTGCCTCCTGTTTTATAACCCACACTAAATAATTCCACAAGTACTACTGGTTCAACCTTAAAAATAAATCTATTATTTAGCCACTTGTTATTGCCACCACTGCTACCACCCAGTTCAAACTGCAACTGTCTCTTGATTAGACTACTTCAACTCTTGAAACTGGTTCCCTCCTTCTATTCTTATCTCTTTATAGTCAGCTTACCATAGAGCAATGAGATCTTTTTTTTTTCTTTTATTATTATTATTATTATTATTATACTTTAGGCTCTATGGTACATGTGCGCAACGTGCAGGTAAGTTACATATGTATACATGTGCCATGCTGGTGCGCTGCACCCACCAACTCATCATCTAGCATTAGGTATATCTCCCAATGCTAGAGATCTTTTATAAACACAGATGATGTCACTGCCCTGCTTAAAATTCTCCAATGGCTTCCCATACATTAAGAATAAAAAACAAATTTCTTATCATGGACTACAAGGTTCAACATACTCTAGAGTTTCCATCTATCTCTCCAATCTCACTTCCCTATTGCTTTTCTCATTCACTGTGCTCCAGCCAACAATGGCCTCCTTGCTATTCCTTGAACAGGCCAAGCATTAGGATCACTGCAACTGTTCTTCTGCCTTGAACTGTATTTTTCTGGGTTATAAGGTTCACTTCCACAGTATATTCAGGTCTCTGCTCAAATGACATCTCCTCCAAGAGGCCTTTTCTGACCAACCTATTACAAACAGCATCCCTGGTCACTCTCTAACCCCTTAACCTGCTTTGTGTTTCATCAACAAAGTTATACATACTTGAGATTACATTAAATTTATTAGTTTATTATTTTCCTCTCCCACTAACATACACATTCCAGTAGGGATGAAGACCTAGCATTTAGAACAGTACCTAATATACCACAGACAGCCAATACATAGTTGATGAATAATTCAATGAGATAAATGAATTAAGTGAATGAACAAATTATTTCTATCTATGAAATGTAGAAATTTCAATCCAGACAAGCTCCTGAGGGTGGAGGACTAGGGCTATACATTTGGCTTTAACTACTAGCATAGTAAAGTAATGGGAGTATAAAACACTGCCTGGGAGGCAGTTGCCAATGAAGAAAGAACAAATACCTGAGAAACACTGATGGCTTTTTTTGTTTTGTTTTGTTTTGTTTTGCTTGTTTGAGACAGGATCTTACTCTGTTGTCCAGGCTGGAGTACAGTGGTGCAATCATGGCTCACCATAGCCTCAACCTGCCAGGGCTCAGGTGATCCTTCCACCTCAGCCTCCCGAGCAACTGGGACCACAGGTGTGCACCACCATTCCCGGCTAACTTTTTTTTCTTTTGTTTAAGATGGAGTTTTTGCCATGTTACCCAGGCTGGTCTTGAACTCCTAGGCTCAAGCAATCTACCCGCCTTGGCCACCCAAAGTGCTGGGATTACAGGCATGAGCCACTGCACCAGGTTGGAAACACTGATGTTTAAAGGAAAGACAGAGATAGAAAAGTCTAAGAAATGATTTGAGAGGTGGGAGAAAAATATAGATTATACTGTCACGAAAGTCATGTGAGCAAAGAATTTCAAGAAAGGCAGTGTCAAATATCAGAGAAAGGTCAAGTAAGATGAACATTACAGGTTCATTGGATATGACAAAAGATCACTGATGACCTTCTCCAGAGCTTCATGAAATGATGGGGTGGAAATCTGAATAAGAAAAAAGTGGACAATCCTACTGAGGAAAAACAAACGACTGGAACTCGATGAATTCAGATAGTAGAGTTAGTAGCTGAGTTACCCTAAGAAATCACTGCTTCCCTCCAGTTTGAGTAGGAAATCTTATCTAAAGGCTGGGGAACAGAGTCAAAAATTTAATTTTGATATAATATTATACTGACCGTGTTGTTCAAGAAAAACTAAAAAATAGTCTCAAGTACATTCAACATACACACATATTTTTCCTGTTACATGAAGTATACATACCTTTCCAACATGTCTCTAGTTTCATTGAGAAGTTTAATAGTGGTAATGTCTCGAGGAGAAAGTCCACAGGCCTATAGAATTCAAATGTCACACTTAAGGTTTTCAAACATTAGCACAAGGTTATGATGAAACTAATCACATTCATAAATAAAGAGTTCAGGAAATCTAAAAGTCTATGTTCTATCAACAATAAAAAAAAGTTAGACCCTCCCTCCTCAAAATAAAAACCTATAATGGTTTATGTGTGCAAATAAGTAGAATTTAAGACATGAGTAAAAGTAAAATTATACTTAGTAAGAGCTCTGTTTATTTGGCCCTTCTTGGATAGATTTCTAGTATAGTCAGACAAAGAAGAAACAGGTTTTGAGTTTGCAGAGGTCTGAGTTTTTTTTTTTTAATTTAATTTTATTATTATTATTTTTTTTTGAGAAAGGGTCTCACTCTGTCATCCAGGCTGGAGTGCAGTGGCATGATCATAGCTTAGGCAACCTCGAACTCCTGGGCTCAAGTGATCCTCCTGCCTCAGCTTCTTAAGTAGTAGTTAGGACTACAGGCATGGGCCACCATACTAATTTTTCATTTTTTTTTTTTTTTTTTTTGTAGGGGTAGGGTCTTGTTATGTTTCCCAGGCTGGTCTCGAATTCCTGGCCTCAAGCCATCCTCTTGCCTTGGCCTCCCAAAGCATTTTTTTTTTTAAGAGACAGATCAGTGTTGCCCAGTCTGGAGTGCAATGGTGCAACCATAGCACACCATGAACTCGAACTCCTGAGCTTAAAAAATCCTCCCTCCTCAGCCTCCTGAGTAGCTGGGACTATAGCCGTGCACCACTATGCCCATCTGACTGATTTTTTTAATTTTAATTTTTAGAGACAGGATCTCGCTATGTTGCCCAGGCTGGTCCTGAACTCCTGGACTCAAGTGATCCTCCCCGTCAACCTCCTATGTTTTTTTCCTTTATCAGTAAGAGATTTTATCAGGATATGTATGTCTTTTTTCATCAATCTAGTCTGAGACTCTATGTGTCCTTTCAATCTTAAATTTCAGGTTTTAATTCAGTTCAGTAAGACCTGGTCCATCATTTCTCTCTTCACCTGTTCTTTTGTTTTCTTTTTGGTCCTGTTTTGAATTTTGAAAACTGTAAATTACTTTAGAGTCCTAAAAAGATTTCTTAATACTCTTATTGCATCTCCTTGAGATTCTATTTTGTAAGTTGTCTCCTGTTTCATTAATTCTGTTCCATCTGTTCTGTTTGATCAGTTTAGTCTCTATCTTTCAAGTTACAGGGTTTCCTTAAATGGGATGCAACATTTTTTTTGGCCTACTCATGAATGTAGGATCTCTCAGCACCCAAACAGGTTCATCTTTGTCTCTGGCAATGGGAAAATCCTGCAGGCAACGAAAACAAGGCATTCTGTTCTAACAGGGCCTCTCTGCTGAGGTATGGCATAGGGGGCCTCTCTGTTCTAAGGCTTTTCCAGTTGTCAAGTAAGAGGTGTTCTCCCAATTACAAAGAATGGGTGCAAACCAGCAGACAAATGAAAAACTACTAATTTAGGAAATGAGCCATAACCTGCAATCGGGCATTTTCATTATTCTTAATCAATGAATAACTTATGTAACAACTACCCAGGACACACCAGTGTTTAGCAACACTATAGTTGATAATTTTTGGATTAGACCTTGTTTCTCAAGTGGATGACCATAACCTCCTCAGTCCATTTTTGTACTTTCATCATTAACTTTTTTAAAAAGCAAAGGTGATTGTGTCATTGGACTGGTTAAAATCTACCTTTCTTTGTCTACAAATTGGAGTTCAGACTCCTTATCTTGGCATACAAAGCTCTTTATAATCTTGCCCTGACCTTCAGCTCTATGTTCTGCTACTTGATCTGATACAAAAATACACTGCAGCCCACCAATTGAATTTGTATCTTCAGTTCCCCAGGTGTAATGAACATGTCTTACTCATTTTACATCCCCAGAATACATCACAGTATCTACTGTCACATACCTTATAATAAAAATGTACTGAATATCTAAAATTGTTAAGTGCTTCTTACTAGAAATCACTCATAATGGCTGTTTGTTTTCTAAATTAATGGGGTTTTACTTCAATTATTGAAATATATACTTTTCAATCACTTACCTTTCAAGAGACTCAGAAATCAAAATTT